>NC_137902.1:68793708-69993708 GCF_963455335.1 Martes martes
GAGAGGCACCCAGAGCTAGAGAGAAGCAGGCTCCCTGCTGAGGCAGAAAGACTGATGTGGGGCTCCATCCCAGGACCCTGAGATCATGACCTGACCCCGAAGGCAGAGGTTTCTGAGCCACTGAGCCACGCACGTGCCCCCAACCTCCAGTTTTTTAGTTTTACCACGTGGCGGACTATATTCTTACAAACTTGTTATTTAATCCTGAAAGAACTACCTTATGACTTTGTGCATTACATCCCATGCATTACTGATTTATTTAAGGAGGTTCAGAGAATTTAAGTAACAGTATCATGCATCTTTTTAAACTTTTTTCTGCTATGCCACCTCTTCAACAGCGGATAATATTCATCATATGCTTAGATATTAGGTAACAAAAAACAAGCTGCTTGATATTTGCAGTAAAAGCTTTTGAGTATGACAATAGTTTGTTTGTTTGTTTGTTTTTAAGTTTTTCATACTGAGGGATGCTCTGGGTGGCTCAATTAGTTAAGCATCTCCCTTGGGTTCAGGTCCTAATCTGGAGGTCCTGGGATCAAGCCCCGCATTGGGCTCCTTCCTCAGCAGGGAGTCTGCTTCTCCTTCTACCTCTGTCACTCCCCCAGCCCATGATCTCTCTCTCTCTCTCTCAAATAAATAAATAAAATCTTTAAAAAAAAAAAAGAGTTTTTCACATTGGGGAAATTGGGAAATTGTAAAATATGTACAATAAGGAAATCATGTCTTTGGCTTTCATAAAAATAACTCAGTCAAGGATGTTTCCTTTTGGAGATCTCTTACAATTTTTAAACCTTATACCTGATAGGATTTCTAATTACTATAAGTGCATTTTAATTTTTCTTTGATTGCAAATTCATATAAAGTTATGAGAAGTAATACAAAAAGATCTGATGTCAGCTTTGTCCACTTTTTGCCAAAGATAACATCTTGCATTGCTGTAGTACAATACCAGAGCCAGAATATTGACAATGATACAGTGAGGATGCCCACAGTTCTACCAGCACAAAAGTCTTTTCCCTCCCCCCAACACCCACACCTATCCTGTCCTTAACCTCTGGAAACCATTCATCTATTCCCCATTTCTAATGTCATTTCAAGAATGTTTGTTTGCAATTATACAGTTTAATTGGGATTGACTTTTTTTTCACTCAGCATAATTCTCTGGGGATTGATCCAGGCTGTGATGTGCGTTGTCAAAGGTAAATAAACCCCACAGCCATTAAAATGGTGCAGGGAGGGGCGTCTGGGTGGCTCAGTGGATTAAGCCTCTGCCTTCAGCTCAGGTCATGATCTCAGGGTCCTGGGATGGAGCCCCGCGTCAGGCTCTCTGTTCAGTGGGGAGCCTGCTTCCCCCTCTCTCTCTCTGGCTGCCTCTCTGCCTGCTTGTGATCTCTGTCTGTCAAATAAACAAACAAAATCTTTAAAAAATAAAAAATAAATAAAAATTTTAAAAATGGTGCAGGGAGATTTTAAACAGTGATGTATCCTTGAAGTAGGGAAAACAATCCAGTGGAACCGAACTCTGATTTGTATGGGGGTGGATGGGTGTTTTAAAGGGAGAGTGAAGGAGTGGAAGGTGGTCATAAGTACAGTCAGGGAAATGAACAATTACAGAAAGCTGCAAGGGGACTCGGTCCCCATGCAGGCTATCTGGGTTTGTTAACTGGGGTTTGTCCCAGAGAGACTGGGAGACACAGGCCCTACCTTCAGGTAAGAGCAGACTGGGACAAATGTTAAATTCTTCTGTAGGCCTTCAGTTTTCTCCTCCAGCATATAAGGGGGGTAGAGTCATCCCAGGGTTGCAGCCTTGAGCTGCTAGAAATGACACCGGTGTTTGTTTGATCCCTCCAGGCCAAGATGGAGGCTCAGGGGCTCCTGGCTTTCGTTCGGTCCCAGGAGGGTCTTTCCCAGTAGCGGCAGTGTGTCCCTTTCTCTTGAGGGATGGCGCTCCACACTGTACTTTTACCGCAGCTGTGTAGCCATCCACATCTTGCCTGTGGCAGGACACCTCGGTGGTTCTCCCTTTTGAAAATTAGGGATAAAGCTACAGTGAACACCTGTGTGCAGGTGCTTGTGGGAATGCAGGTTCTCATCCCAGGGGATAAATTCGAGGAGCTGGATGGCTCAGTGACATAGCAGTTCCAGGTTTAGCTTCGTAACAGGTGGCCAAAGTGTTTTCCAGAGCTGCTGTGTCACCTGACACAATGTGCGAGTGGCATGGTTCCTCTGCATCTGCCCAGCACCTGGGCTGCTAATTGTTTCATTGTAACCACGCTCGTAAATGTGCAGTGAAACACAGTTCACATCTCCTTCCCCTAATTGCTAAAGGTGTTGATATCTTCTCACATCCTCTGTGGGGAGAGGCCGCTCATGGTTTGGTCTCATTTTGTTTGGCTTTTACTGTTGAGTTTGCTGTTGTTGTTTCTGTTGTTTTATTAACATATATTATTTGTTTCAGGGGTACAGGTCTGTGAATCATCAGTCTTACACAATTCACAGCTCTCACCGTAGCACATACCCTCCCCAATGTCCATAACCCCACCACCCTCTCCACACCGCGCCTCCACTCCAGCAACCCCAGTTTGTTTCCTGAGATTAAGAGTCTCTTATGGTTCGTCTCCCTCTTTGGTTTCATCTTGTTTCATTTTTCCTTCCCTTCCCCTATGATCCTCTGTCTTGTTTCTCAAATTCCTCATATCAGTGAGATCATATGATACTTGTCTTTCCCTCATTGACTTATTTTGCTTAGCATAATACCCTCTAATTCCATCCCGTTGTTGCAGATGGCACATTTCGGGGTTTTTTTGTTGTTTTTGTTTTTTGTTGTTCTGGGGTTTTTTTGTTTTGTTTTGGTTTTTGTTGGCTATGTCTCCAAAATCCTCATCCTCATCCATTCATCTGTTGATGGACATCTAGACTCTTTCCATTGTTTGGCTATTGTGAACATTCCATGTGCCCCTTCGGATCACTACATTTCTGCCCAGGATAAACATCCTGTACTGCAATTGCTGGGTGGTAGGGTACCTCTATTTTCAACTTTCTGAGGAACCGCCATACAGTTTTCCAGAGTGGCTTTACTGTTGAGTTTTAAGACTTCTCTATATAGTCCAGATCTAATAGATTTATACAAAAAGATTTTCTTAAGAATTCTTCAAAGATTTACTTAATTTATTATTTATTTTAATACCAATAATAGTAAAATGGATTTTGTGGGTAAATGATTAAAAAAAAACTATTATCTTCACTATTAGATAATGATCACTTCTCTTTAATTGGCCATTTTCTGGTCATGCATTTCTTCTCCCAATCTATTTCTCATTTACTAAACCCCCGTCTATGTGGATATAATTTCAGTGAGACGTAAGAGAGTGAACCTTGGCTGACATTGAAAACCAGATGCCCACATCTGGACTTGGGGGGTCACTAGCCTCTGGTGTTTTAGGACATTAAAGGTGAATTATAGTTTCCCGGTTAAATATAGTAAAAGTGTTTGGGATCCTAACATAATGAAAACTAGTAGGACTCATGCTCAAAATTTTAATATTTTGTTAATTTATATCCCACTTCTCCTGGAGCGAAAACAAACAGTAACCACAAGGATTCAATTTGACCAGTTGACAAGTACAGGGTTACTTGAAGGAACTTCCTGGTGCTTGACTATTAAATTTGGCTGTCCAATTTGCATAAAATTTTTACCTCTTTCTTGCCTCTAGAATCTTGTTAAATTACTTTTATTCAACCTCTTTATTTATATCCCTTGCATCCTTCAAATACTCATAGTAGTTCCTTAGCTGGTTAATTTAGCTTTTATTCCTGTAATATTTCTTTAGAAGTTTCATTTACCTTCACAGCATTTGTACTTCTGTATTCGTTGAACAATCACCAAATTTTTAGTGGCATTTTAAACTTGTGTATTTATGGTTGGTAGCTTATATAAAGTCTCCCATTAGCTGACCTAAAATTATAGGGGGACAGTTATTGAAATACACAGTCCATGGGATCAAATTCACACACAAGAGTTCTAAAGTTATTATTCTCCAGAATGGTGATCTATGTGATTATATTAAATTTTAGCTTAACTTGCAGTCACAAAGCACTAAATATCAGTTATTATGAATCCCCAGACATCTAGTCAAATATTCCTATAAAAGAACTTACTACCTCTGATTCTTCTTCTCTCCAATAGATTCTATAATTTATAGAGAAGAGGTGAGTGTAAAAAAAGTTAACAACCATATGATTTGCAGATGCTATGAAGCTAATAGGAAAAAAAAAAGGTGTATCTCGTGCAGTATCCAAAGTAACTACGTTTTTCTGTGTAAAGAGGCAGTGGCCTGGGTTGTGTTTCTGACCTTTTCCACCTGCCGCTGCATTCTTTAGTTCTTGAGTGGTGAGTGGTTGAAGAAGTGTGCATAATAAGGCCAGCAGTAACCAGCTGGAATGGAGAGTAAATAATTATCTAGATGAGTAAGATCAAAAAGCATACTTCTTGGGAGATAAAAATCTGTGGTGCTGGAAATTTGAAATTGGATGCCATTCAGTTTTTTAGAAATCCGAATTTCTACAGTACAAGCAAATAAGAAATATAGGTGTATTTTTGAAGATCTTTTTTAGAGAAAGAGACCCAAACACATAAAAAAATAATAATTCACAAACTTTTGGGCAATTTCATTGTATTAAGTGAATGAGAAATAGCCACATTAAGGGGCTGATATGCATCTGTGAACTTCTTTGATTTGTGTAACAGTTATGTTTTATTTAAAGTAGCAGCTCTCGGGGCGGCTGGGTGGCTCAGTGGATTAAAGCCTCTGCCTTTGGCTCGGGTCGTGATCCCAGGGTCCTGGGATCGAGCCCCACATCGGGCTCTCTGCTCAGCGGGGAGCCTGCTTCCTCCTCCCTCTCTCTCTGCCTACTTGTGGTCTCTGTCTGTCAAATAAATAAATAAAATCTTAAAAAAATAAATAAATAAATAAAGTAGCAGCTCTCAGGGTACCTGGATGGTGCAGTCACTAAAGGGACAGACTCTTGATTTCGCTCAGGTCATGATCTCAGGGTTGTGGGATGGAGCCCCGAGTCAGGCTTCACATTCAGTCCAGAGTCTGCTTGAGATTCTCTTTCCCCCTCAATTTCCCCCTCTGCCTCTTCCTCTCATTGTGCTCTCTCTTCCTCTCCCTTCTCTCTCTCTAAAATAAATCCATAAATCTGAAAATGAAATTAAAGAGCATTTCTCAAACTTTTCAGCCTCAAGACCTCTTTTTCATTCCTAAAATTATTGAAGACTCCCATGGCTTTTGCTTGTATTTATATGGGCTATACATACATACAACCAGATACATAAATACATATGTACATAAATACAATCAGATTAAAAATGTTAGTTATGACATTTTACAATAATTTACTCATTAATTTAAATATAATAATACTAAACTTGTTACTTATTATTGTAAATAAGATACTTCAATAGAATATGGTGATTTTTCAGCCAGATTCTCGTATATGCTTCTGCATTCAATCTTTTACAATACATTCTTTTTCTTGAAATATGTGAAATAAGCTTAGTCACCCATAGATCTGTAGTTGGAAGATAAAGGGGTACTTAGTAGCCTTTTTGGATAATAGAGGATATTATTTTTAGATGCTGTACCAAAACTTATCAACTGGTAGTTTCTTAAAGGTAATTGCAATGGGAAATCTGAAACCGTATTAAAATTTTTAAAAAAGCAAACATTTTTAGTATGTTTTGTTAAAATGCACTTGTCAGTCTTATAATTTGATTGGATCCTTTATCCCCCATGATTTTTTTTCAAGATTTTATTTATTTATTTGACAGAAAGCAGAGCACACAAGAGAGCAAGATCATGTTTAGGGGCTGAGCAGGGATCCCGACACAGGGCTCAATCCCAGGATCCTGGACTCATGACCTGAGCCAAAGGCAGATGCTTAACCAACTGAGCCACCTGGGTGCTCCAATCCTACATGCTTTTGTAACATCAGGCATTAGTAATTTGGAAAATATTAGTCATTAAGTTCTTTCATATGCTGAAATATTTCATTACAAAAAATGGTAACACATTATGGAAATTGTCACCCTATACTCTTAAACAATTGGGAGTGGAAAAAGGAAGTATTATATTATGGATTTGTTTTGCCCTTGAAGACCCCTCAAAAGGGTGGCAAGGAATGCCAGAGCTCTCCAGACTATCCTTTAAGAACCACTGGTTTAAAGGATATTAGATAAAAGTTTGTGATCTGAGATGAGAACTTAAATATTTCAATGTTTTCCTATACTTTTTTTTAAAATGGGTTTTGGGGTAAAAGATGAGAACTAGGCCATAAAAGATAGCTTTTAAATGGCAATTCCTATACATAAAGTATTCTTAAAAAAATAGTGTCTTAGGCCAAGATAGAGTTAGTAATAATTAGTGTCTAAATGTCTTTTATGCTTGAGCAGATATGAAGAGTGTATTGCTATAGAGATGTCAAAAAACAGCAAGATTTATAACTACTATTCTTCTTACATCCTTTTATTAATTTTAAAAAATTGTTCTAATAGAATTATTCAGTAGTATAGAAAGTTTATCACCATTAAATGCCATCAGATGCAAAGATCCAATATTAAATAACTTACTTACTTTTTAAAAAATTTTTTTAACTTTTTTTTTAAACTGATTTACTTTTAACCAACATTATCTTTGTCTTCTGTAAACTGGGATGCAATTATGTGTGTTTATTCCCAAGTACTCTTGGTATTTGTTTATTTTTTAAATTACCTTTGATCTGATATAATATTCTAACAATGATGTTTCATTGAAAGCCAAGTTGTATAGACAAAGATAAACATGAGCAATTCTAGAGGACACTTGATAGATGACCAAGTTCAAGTTTCAAGCAGATAAGTTTAGCTGTTGTTGACAAAATCAAGAACAAGGATTGGGTTTTGATGTCACAGATAAGGCAGAAGCACAATGTCTGTCTATCTAGGTAACTGAGTTGGAGCCTATAGCAAACATAAGCCCTTTCTTATGTGTTTGTTTAATTTGTTTCTCATCACATTTTTTATGGGAGGTGGACTGTTGGCTTCTCTAAGTTTCTACAAATAACATTATCAATCCTGTCTTGAAATCTGCTCAGCTGTTAATTTTTACTCCTTTCTGCTCAACTATTAATTTTTACTCCTTATTAATCTTTTTGCCGATATTTGTTCAATCAGTTAATCACCAAACTTATGAAGTGCCACATATGTGTAAAGACATTGTTCCAAATGAAGCCAGTGTACATACTAGCACTTGGTAATAAGCGGCTGAAGGAGCTCAAGATTTAGGAAATTCCTCAAGGATTTATTTCTCCCTTAATTGCTCCCTTATTTCCAGAAGTTAACAAATTGCCATTGTCATCTTGGTTTCCTGTAGAGAAGGAAGAAATGTTATTTAATTACTTCTCCCTCTGTTCCTTCTGCATTGGAAAAGCAAGTGACTGAGGATAAAAAAACACTGAACCAAAAGTCTGAAGAACTGGGGCATAGGAATTCTGCCAGTGGCTTGGCCAGGACCCCTGTGGTTAGAAAACAATCTTTAAATTTAATATGCCTCCTTCTTCTAACTGCCAGTCATATTTACAGAAGGTGTAAGGGTTCTGGAAATAAAAACCTCTCTCTGGTCACTGAGCAAGGATAAACAGGTGATATCCCCCTTATTAGTTGCCTGGACGATTTCTCAAATACCCGTTGCTTGACCTAAGGAAAGGTTGGGGGTCCGCTGAAAGTCAACACGGAAACACTTAGGGTAAGAGGTGCTAGTTGCTTGAAGAAGGACGGAGAGCCGCATTTCATGAGGTGCATTTGTGGAACATTAACCCCACAAAATGTCCTGCAGTTAAAAACAAATTCTTCAGACTAATGAATTTCGAAAACTCCAGGTATTTTGCCCCCATCGTAGAATATCATTGTAGCTTAGTAAATTTTTTTAGAGATATTTAAATAAAGAAGCCAGTTTATCATTATATAACTAGTAGTTCATATTTTATAATAAAGAATCACTAAAAGTTCCATGAGTCAGTGTCCTGATGCATATGGGGAACCTAGACTTTCCGGTCTAGGAGAATAGACCAGCCCAAAGTACTGTCCTTTATTTCCAGCACCCTTTGTGATCGCATCTTCTTGAAGATTCTTCAGCACATGACTGATAATAATTTGCATCTCTTATGGGAGAGTTTCCCCCCTCCGAAGTGATTCTGAAATTAGGCATCAGTCAGTGTAGTGCTGATGGATTAGTGTGCTGTGTGCTCTGTCCAGACTTCCTGGGAATGGCCTGAGTCAGAGATGTCAGGCAGCAGTGAGAAGGTGTGGGTGGCATTAATCTGTCTTCTGCTTGTTCCGTGAGTAACTGAATTACTATCTTACAGTCCGTCTCCTGTAGATGCTAATAATATCAGCATTTCAGAGGCCCTGTATTTTCCTCATGCACATGGAAGTAACAAGTACATAACTCTGAGGTAATCTAAAGCTTGGATTTGGGCCCAGTAAGATAGGTAGCTTAATGACAAGAACTTTGCACTGCACTAGACAGGAATATACCAATTCTGTTCATTTGCCATATAAGGTTGATCAAAATTGGCTTGAAAGTTCTCACCAAATCTTCACATAGTGTGGAAACAGTCTCTGTGACATGTAGCTAAACCCCTACAATAATGATTTCTGTTCACATGACAGAATTTTATTTTAATGTCAGGAGACAATATATGAGAACAGTCTTCTAGAATCAATGTCATGTTTTGATAATAATTTTTTTGAAATAAAGAGATAGAAAATTAGATATGACACACCAATGTTCTTCTATATGGTGGGCACTGTGTCTGATTTGTGTCCAAATTGTACATGGTATTATGTTGCAAGACCCTCACTAAGCACAGGCAGACTTGGTTAAAGTTTGAGAAAGAAACTTAGTGTCTGTTGCCATGAAACAGACATCAGAGGATAAACAGACAACTTGTGTTGCCATTAACATGTGAAATAAATGAATATATATGTATGTAAATGCTTAAGTTATTTTTAGGAGGAGAATCAAGAAACTAAAATCAGCTTTTTTTCCCCTCAGGGTGAGAATTAGATAGTTTGGACTGAATTAAAGGAAAATTTATTTTCTATTCTACATTGTTTTTGCTTTTGAGTTTTGAAGACTTTTCTTACGATAATAAATAAATCTGAAAAGCTATATAACCAGTTTTGTTTTTGTTTTTCAACATTTCCTTAGCAATTCGGGGTCTCTTCTCATTCCATATAAATTTTAGGATTATTTGCTCCAGCTCTTTGAAAAATACCGGTGGAATTTCGATCAGAATGGCATTAAAAGTACAGATTGCTCTAGGAAGTATAGGCATTTTAACAATGTTTATTCTTCTGATCCAAGAGCATGGAATGGTCTTCCATCTTTTTGTGTCTTCTTCTATTTCTTTCATGAGTGTTCTGTAGTTCCTTGGATACAGATCCTTTACCTCTTTAGTTAGGTTTATTCCCAGGTGTCTTGTAACAACAAGTGTATACAGTTGTTAGTGTATACACTAACAACTTATACATTGTTAGTGTATAAGAAAGCCACTGATTTCTGTACATTGACTTTGTATCCTGCCACGTTACTGAATTGCTGTATGAGTTCTAGTAGTTTGGGGGTGGAGTCTTTTGGGTTTTCCATATAGAGTATCATGTCATCTGCGAAGAGAAAGAGTTTGACTTCTTCATTGCCAATTTGGAAACAACGTGTGTTGGAGAGGATGTGGAGAAAGGGAAACCCTCTTACACTGTTGGTGGGAATGCAAGTTGGTGCAGCCACTTTGGAGAACAGTGTGGAGATTCCTCAAGAAATTAAAAATAGAGCTTCCCTCTGACCCTGCAATTGCACTACTGGGTATTTACCCCAAAGATACAGATGTAGTAAAAAGAAGGGCCATCTGTACCCCAACGTTTATAGCAGCAATGGCCACGGTCGCCAAACTGTGGAAAGAACCAAGATGCCCTTCAACGGACGAATGGATAAGGAAGATGTGGTCCATATACACTATGGAGCATTATGCCTCCATCAGAAAGGATGAATACCCAACTTTTGTAGCAACATGGATGGGACTGGGAGAGATTATGCTGAGTGAAATAAGTCAAGCAGAGAGAGTCAATTATCATATGGTTTCACTTATTTGTGGAGCATAACAAATAAAATGGAGGACATGGGGAGATGGAGAGGAGAAGGGAGTTGAGGGAAATTGGAAGGGGAGATGAACTGTGAGAGACTATGGAATCTAAAAAACAACTGGAGAGTTTTGAAGGGGTGGGGGGGTGGAAGGTTGGGGGAGCCAGGTGGTGGGTATTATGGAGGGCACTTATTGCATGGAGCACTGGGTGTGGTGCATAAACAATGAATTCTGTTACACTGAAAAGAAATTTAAAAAAAAAATTAAAAAAAGGTATATAACCAGAACATTAAGAAAATGCCCCCCAAATGTAGTTTCATCAGAATTTAGCTCATCAAATCTTTTTTTTTAATGATTTTATTTATTTATTTGACAGAGATCACAAGTGGGCAGAGAGGCAGGCAGGGGCGGGGGGAGCAAGCTCCCTGCTGAGCAGAGAGCCTGATGTGGGGCTCAATCCCAGGACCCTGATGTCATGACCTGAGCTGAAGGCAGAGGCTTAACCCACTAAGCTACCCAGGCACCCCTCATCAAATCTTTTCATAAGAAGCTGGACTGGACTTCTAAGAATAGGAGTGATGGTTATTGAAATGTTGACAGCTTAGTAAGTTATTTTTTAAAAAATTAAAGGGAAAAAAATTTAACTATTAATTTTAAACCATTGCTTTTCTGGTATTGTTGCGGAAGTTCTGAGGTGACCGAGAAACTCAAGTGGCACGCGGAGAGTTGGGAGAATGCAGCTTTATTATTGCTGGCGGGCTCAGTGGGATCCTTCCCAAAGTCTGAGCACCAGGTCTTTGTTGGGACAGTCACTTATAGGCAAACTAGGGATTTTTCGCAGTTTTTCACATCTGATTGGCTCAGGGATCTCATGGTAGTTCTTAAAGTTATGAAGAAGTGACTTGGTGGAGGAGTGCCAAGTCATCCTCAGTGGTCCCTCATCTCAGTGAGGTGGCCATTTTGGGCTTTCTGCCTCATGTCCCCTCTCTTGATGATCGATTGGGATTCCCTGAAGATCATCATTTATATCTAGGGGCTGATATCCTTGGAGGGTTAGGATGCGGGCATTCATGTGCTGGGAGATAGTTTCCCTGATAAAGCAAACAAGGCCAGTGAGGATGCAGGGGTCTAGGGTTATTAAGAGGAATAGGGTTAGGAGAGGGCCCCCGAGGGGAAGTAACCACGATGTCCATGCCTGGGAATTAAGTCCCCAGGTGGTGGGTTCTTCTTGGCGCTGCTGAATGTGGTCCTGAAGCTCTCAAACCTTGGAGGTGACAATCCCAGACTGGTTGGCATAGTAACACGTTCTTCTTGCAGGAAAAGGCATGTACCCCCTTTCTTGGCAGTGAGGAGATCTAGAGCTCATTGGTTCTGTAGGGCAACCATGGCTAAGCTGGTGAGTTGTATCTGTAAGGATGTCAAGGAGTCCATAATTCGTTCCATGTCATTGTTGAGTTCCTGTGAAAGCTTATAATAAAAGTTAATAGAAGTTCCAAGACCTGAGGCACCAGTGGCTACCCTGGCAAAGATACCAACACCCAGGAGGATAGGTAAGTCAACTGCTCGGCAGCTGCGGTGGTGGGGAGAGACCGGGAACTGGAGTTGGGGGTCAGAATACAGCAAGGCTGAGGGGGACAAAAATACAAGTATGCATCCAGAGCTGGTATCATCTTTATCAGGACACCTAAAGAGGAGGTTGTCCTTGCAGGAGAGAAAGATGCCCGGGGGGAGTGCAGTAGGGAAGGAGTACTGTAAAGTTAAGGCAATGGTCATCTGGGAGTTGAGGAAGGCCTGGGGGTAGGAAACAAGTAAGATTGGGTGCTGGGGCCAGGAGAATAGGATTGCTTAGAGGTCCGATGGTTACGGAAGAGTTGGTGACATTTGGTAGTGGCCACCTGGGCAGAATGGGAATCCCAAATATGGCTGACTGGGTGAGGGGGAGACAGACCCAACAGGCTTTATTGGTGGTATCTTGAGAAAAATTTAACCATGGTTGATAGCTGATGCTGTTGCATTGTCTTGTGAGTCCCTGGGTGTCTGGAAGTTGAGTGAGCTGTTGGAGTGAAGTTAGCTTGATTCCTCGGTAATGAGGCTGGGGTACTGGGGTTCGGCTGGCTAGATCCTTTAGTTGAGTCATACCCTGCTCCCAGAGGGCAAGATCTTGGATGCTGTCCCCGTCCGAAGAACGAGCCTGGGCTACATAGGTCCAACATACTGGACCTGATTTTGGATATTTTGTACAGAGGGACTGAGAGGTCTGTGTCAAGGTTGCTGTCCAGAATATCGGGCCAGGAACATGGGAGGAGTTGCAGGTAGTCAGAGTTTTTCCCTGGTAACAGGCCTGAGGCATTAGGGTAAAGGATTGAACATATGGAGACCTTCCAGAGCCTTTCATGCAGTTACATTCGGTGGAGGTCCCCAGCAGGAAAAAGCAAGAGAAACTTAATAGCCCAAGTATGAGGCCCCACCTGGGTCGAGGAAGCAGAAGATGTATTTTAGAGTTTAGAGGCCCCACTTTAAAGTGACCTTCAGAGGGTTTGATGGTGATGGATGTGGGGTTCAGTTAGCTTGGTCTGGGTTTGTTTTTTTCACTCACGAGTGGTGGATCCATGGTGTGATGTTGGAGACCTTGAGGGCGGTAGGAGTTATAAGGATTACTACTGTATATGGACTGGTCCAGGTCGGGTGCAGGGGTTCATGTTTCCAATCTTTTACCCAGACCTCATCCCCAGGGCAGAAGGAATGGATGGGAGTTCCTAGAGATATGGGGGCTCTCTCTAACAGGTGGGCATGTCGTTTTTTAAGGACTTGTCCTGGGGATTTTAGTTGACTCTGGTGGTGTACATCTCCTAGGACATTGAGATTGCCCAGGGTGGGAATTAATGGTGGGGGTGCTCTGTCATATAGCACTTCAAATGAAGAGAACCCATGTTTTTGTGGAGTACAGCGGGAGTGGAGGAGTGCTAAGGGGAGTAACTCTGTCCACCCCAAAGAGGTTTTAGCGTGTAATTTGGAGAGGGTTTCCTTTAGGGTATGGTTCATGTGCTCTATTTTCCCTGAACTCTGAGGTCGATAGGCCGTATCGAGTTTCCAGGAGGTGTTAAGGGCCAAAGTTAGTCTTCATAGAATTTCCAAGATGAAAGCAGGGCCATTGTCACTGTGAGTGGTGAGCGGGATCCCATATCGGGGAACAATTTCCCGGAGCAGTACCCTGGTGACACCTCTTTGGCTCGCTTAGTTCAGGTGGGAAATGCTTCAACCCATTCCGAGAAGGTACAGACTAAGACCAAAAGATGTTTGATACCTTGGTGAGGGGTCCTCTCGGTAAAATCTATCTCTAAATCTTCAAAGGGTGTTGCCCCATGCATTGTACCCTGGGGGGTGGAGAGGGTCCAGTTTTTGGGTTATGTTTAGCACAAGTGACACAATGGTCCATGACCAAGTTACACAGAATTGTGAGTCTGGCGATGTAGAAGTGTTTTGCCAGAAGTTTTTCGACTCCTGTTTTTCCCAGGTTCAAGGCTGAATGTTGTTCCACGACCGCATGAGGGGTGAGGGCTGCCGGAAGGAGCAATCACTTGTCAGGCAGGATCCACCATCCTTGTGGGTGCTGGATTGCTCCTTGGGTCTTGGCCAGCTATCCTCGGCAGCTGTGTACGTGGGATTCTGTAGGGAGGGAGTGACAGGCGCTATGATGGCAGATTGCCCATTCTGTGCAGCTTCTCTGGCCACCTGATTAGCTAGAAGTTTCCTGGTGGCAGGTTCATCATCCCCTTTCTGGTGTCCCTGGCAACGAATGACAGCTAGGCTTTGGGGCGCCCATACCACCTCTAATAACCGGAGGATTTCCTTTTTATTTTTGATTTTCTTCCCTTCTGATGTCAGGAGCCCCCTTTCTTTGTAAATTGCCCCGTGCACATGTAAGTTGGCGAAGGCGTATCTTGAGTCAGTGTATATGTTGACCTTTTTGTCCCTTGATAACGCCAGTGCCTGTATTAAGGCCCAGAGTTCAGCAGACCATCCTGGAGGAAGGGCTTTAGCTTCCAGGACCTCCGTGGCTGTGGTGACGGCATAACCTGCTTTCCTTGAACCATTACTCAGGAAGCTGCTGCCATCAGTGTAGGTGAGGTCGGCATTTGTTAAAGGGGAGTCCTTGAGGTCCGGACGGGTGGCGTATACTTTAGTAATGACTTCCAGGCAGTTATGTTCTGGTTCTCCTGCTTTTGGAAGGTATGTGGCTGGGTTGAGAGCCTGTATAATCTGCAAGGTAATGCGGTGAATTTCCAGGAGTAGTCCTTGATATTGAGTGAGCCTGGTGTTTGATATCCATTTTTGACCTTGGCCGTTCGTTAGGTTACTACTGAGTGGGGAACCTATATGGTTAGCTGCTGTCCAAGAGTGAGCTTGTCAGCTTCTTTGATAAGTATGGTAGCTGCCAGGGCTCACAGGCAAGGGGGCCATTCAGAAGCGACGGGATCTAACTTCTTGGACAGGTATGCCATGGGCTTTCCCCAGGGGCCTAAGGGCTGAGTTAGGAGCCCTAAGGCTGTTTTCTCCTTTTCATGGACATATAGGCAGAAAGGTTTTCTGGTGTCGGGTAGGCCCAGGGGTGGAGCCTTTCCAAGTAGGTCCTTAAGTTCCTTAAAGGCTTTTTCTTGTGTGTCCTTCCACTGTAAAGGTTGTGTCTCCGGTCCCAGTAGTAGATCATATAGGGGCCTGGCTATGACTGAGAACCCCGGTATCCAGATCTGGCAGAATCCTGCAGCTCCCAGGAACTCACGTAGGGCCCGTCTAGTAGTGGGCTATGGAAGGCCAGTTATTATAGCCTTCCATTCTATGCTGAGGGCTCACTTTTCTTGAGTTATTATGAACCCCAAATACTTGACTTCTTGTCTGCATAGCTGAGCTTTCTTCCAAGAGACTCGATATCCTCTTTTTGACAAGTGTTGTAGGAGGTCGAGTGTTGCTTGGTGGCAGGTCTCTGCAGTTGAGCTGGCGATGAGGAGGTCATCGACGTACTGGAGGACCGTGCATCCAGTCTGGTCCCGGGGAAAGTCAGCTAGGTCAGAGGCTAGGGCTTCACTGAGTATTGCTGGTGAGTTTTTAAATCCTTCTG
The DNA here is from genome assembly GCF_963455335.1 of Martes martes. Taxonomy (NCBI): domain Eukaryota; kingdom Metazoa; phylum Chordata; class Mammalia; order Carnivora; family Mustelidae; genus Martes; species Martes martes. Next base: position 68,809,004 of record NC_137902.1, read on the forward strand.
GGAGCCGGGTCCAAGTGAGTTGCATTTGCGCCCTGAGTCGGTATCTGTCCATTCAAAAGCAAAAAGGGGCTGACTTACTGGGACCAAGCAGATGCAGAAAAAGGTGTCCTTTAAGTCAAGGCAGGTGAACCAGGTAGCGTCCGGTGGGATCTGGCTTAAAAGGGTGTAAGGGTTGGGCACTACTGGGTTTAGGGTTTGAGTAACTTGATTCACAGCACGCAAGTCCTAGACGGGTTGGTAGTCACCATTAGGTTTTTTGACTGGGAGCAGCAGGGTGTACCAGGGGGATTAACACTTATGCCTGCCTCTTTCAGTCGCTCCAGATGAGCCTGTATGCCCAACTGAGCTTCCCACGAGATCGGATATTGTCTCTGCCGCTGAGGTTGAGTTCCAATTTTTAGTTCTATAATAACTGGGGCTCGCTGGACGGCAAGCCCAGGTGGGTTATCTTCTGCCCATACATTGGGGGCTGCGGTCTGGAAGGCTTCAGGGTTAGCTTCAGGATGGTCTTGTTCAAATAGTCTCCATTCCTCATCTCGGGGTGTGTTTAAGGACATGATAATCCCAGGCTCAGTGGGGCTTAGATTCATGGTGTCCTATCCCGACGGCTCGAAAGAAATCTGCGCCCCTAATTTTGAAAGAAAGTCTCTTCCCAATAGCAGTATTGGACAGTCTGGGACATATAGAAATTCATGGGAGACTACATGTCCTCCCAGTTTACAGGTCCAAGATTGACAGAAGGGTTGACTTGTAGCCCGATCCTGTGTGGCCGTCATGATGGTTATTGTTCGTCCTGTTAGGGGTGCCACTGGTGTGGTCACTATTGAGTGCTCTGCTCTGGTGTCGACCATGAAAGTGATCTTTTGGCCCCCATTGCTCATATAACCGTGGGCTCCTGGGGGCCTAGCATCATTGAGCCTGGTCTCCGTCAGTCTGAATCTATATTGGCTAGCCTGATGAAGTCAGGATCTTGGTTTGCCTGAGTCTCGGGTTGGGTGGAGGGCTTGATTGACCTGGGCTTCCGATTCGGGCATTCATTTTTCCAGTGTCCCATTTCCTTGCAATATGTACATTGATCCTTTTTGAGGGTTCTGCGCTGCTGAGGTCCTGCCTCTGATCGTCCTGTTGTTCCTTGTAGTTGGGAGCCTTGTTGGAGGGCTGTGGCTAGCAGAGTGACTTTTTGGTTTGTTTTCTTTTCAGCCTCTCGTTTGGCTATGGTGTCTCAGTTGTGGTAGACCTTGTTTGCTATTTCTAGTCGTTGAGTGATGTTCATCCCGACGAAACCCTCAAATTTTTGAAGTTTGTGGTGGATGTCAGGGGCTGACTAAGCCACAAACGCTGCATTTACCATTCGTTGGTTCTCTGGTGCCTCTGGATCAAATGGAGTGTATATGCAGAAAGCCTTGCAGAGCCGCTCATAATAATTACCAGGTGTCTCTTCTCCGTTGAGTCACATCAGCCGTTTTTGACATATTAGTAGGCCTTTTGGCTCCTTGGCGGAGGCCCTGCAGGATAGCATCTTGGTAGCGCTTGATGGCATTCTGGCCTTCCTCTTTGTTGAAGTCTCAGCCTGGCTGGTTGTCCGGGACAGACTCTTGGGCCCATCCCTCTGGGTTTAAGGTGCCGACTGGTGCCACCTCTTCTAGCCATTTATGTGCCTCCTGGAGAATTATTCTTCTTTCCTCAGTGTTGAACAAGGTGTGAAGGAGCTGTTGGCAGTCTTCCCCGGTTGGTTGGTGGGTCTGAAAGATGGATTCCATAAGGTCGATCATTGCCTGTGGTTTTTCCAAATAAACAGGAGTGTGATGTTTCCGATTCAGGAGGTCTATGGTGGTGAAGGGCTGGTAGTAGATAATGGGTCTGCCCAGTTGGGGGGTGCCATCTACTCCAATTATGTCAGGACCTCGAGTTTCTCAGAGGGGCATCTGGTAAGCAGGGATTTCTCGCATTCGGAGGCGACGTGTGGTGTTCCGTGGCTCGTGTTCTGGGAAGAGGTCCTCGTCAGGAACAGTCAGCAAGGAGTCTAGGGAGGGGTCCCCATTAGGAATAGCTGGCAAGGAAGCTGGTGCTGATTGCGGAGTTACTGGCATCTGGGGAGTAGGAGACGGTGGAGAAATTGTTGCTGTTGGTGGAGCCAGAGGCATCGGTGGGGCGACTGATGGTGTAGGAGCAGGAGAAGGTAGAGAGGGTATGTCTGGTGGTGAAATGGAAGGTGGTGGTGTGTCGGGTCCCACTTCGGGTGCAGTTGGGAGGGCTGAGGCAGTTGAGAGGGCCAGAGGCCCATAGGATGGTGGGAGTTCGTCATCTGGGTCCCCTTGACGTATAGCTTTATTTCAGATGCCTTTGGTCGGTTGTGCGACGAGAATCCTTCACTGTCCCTTGCCATTGGCACAGAACCATATCCATGGGGGCAGGGTCCTGGCTATCTCTCACCAGGAATCTATGTATGGGAACTGGTCCAGATGTCCTGGGTCTCCAGTGACTATACGATAAACTCAGTGGACGGTGGGGAGGTCTAAGTTTCCTTCGGAGGCCCAGCCAACATCAAAAGTGGGCCACTCCAGCTCACATAGAGTTCTTAGTTTTCCTGGGGACATATGTACCCTGTAGTCAGCACTAAAGCCTTTCCTGAAGTTTTTAAGCATACAGTCTAAGAGAGTGGGTTTGCTGGATTTCCCACCCACTGTGAACAGTGTTGCAAACAAAGGGTGGGGTACTTTCAGATGCTGTCCTGCTCACGTCCCTCGTGGTAACTTAGGAACGTCTTAGCTAAGGTCTATCCGTATAAGCCCTGGACCAGGCTGCTCTGTAGAGTAGATGACTGTTATGCCGTATGACGCTCCGCAAGACTCAGGATGCAGCCCACTAAGACTCCGTAGCCGAAGCGTGGGTATCCCTGGCTATTGGGAGGTGATCACTCTCCCCTTTCATCCTGATAGACGGGTCTGACTCGGACAGTGGCCCCAGGGATTACCTGGCTCGACGGATGGAGCCAGTCAGTTGTCTTTCGTCTCCTGTTGTTGGTCCAGCAGGACGGAGGCAAGTCGCAGCTGTCCAGGAGAACCCAGCCTTGGGTCCGCTGAAATCAGTGGGTGTGCCTAAACCCTAGGGTAGGTACTCCATCGCCCTCCGTGGCCTGTCTTTGAACCCACACTGGTGGCACAATGGGCCAGCGCGGTTGGGTTTCCCAGGCAGAGAACCAAATGTCACAGAAGTTCTGAGGCGACCAAGAAACTCAAGCGGCATGTGGAGAGCTGGGAGAACGCAGCTTTATTATCACTGGTGGGCTCAGTGAGATCCTTCCCAAAGTCTGAGCACCCCGCCTTTGTTGGGACAGTCATTTATAAGCAAACTAGGGATTTTTCGCGGTTTCTCACAGCTGATTGGCTCGGGGGTTTCACGTGGTAGTCCTTAAAGCTATGTGGGAGTGACTTGGACGAGTGCCAAGTCATCCTCAGTGGTCCCTCATCTCAGTGAGGTGGCCATTTTGGGCTTTCTGCCTCAATATTCTCTCTATAAATTCCATACCTCTGTGTTCCATCCTTCTGCAGTCCCTTTGTAAATTTACCTGAAACAAAGCATGTCAACACTGGGACTCAAAGGAGCTGAATTTGGAGGGAAAATGTACCAATAATTTAGTTTTGGCTTCAGGGGTTTGTTATCTCAAATCAGTATGTTCTACCATCAGAAGAGAATATTTTTGTCCACTCTGAGTTTTTGAAAATACATTGTAGTGATTGAAACATAGTTTATAAACAAATGGCATTGCTACAATTTACTATCAGAGAAAATCAAATACATCTTCAAATACAAATGCTCTTAAAAATAACATTTCTTAGAGTTACGAGATTCTGTTCAGTAATTCCTTTCCACACCCCTCTGGCAGCTCAGTGCAGGGCTGTGCCAGTGCTCAGTTGGCCTGTGCTCAGTTGGCCCTTGGCTGAGGGAAGTGATGAGCTATGGTAGAATAAGGTGGCAACGTTTTCATTCAGACACTCCAGCTCCTGTCCTGCCTTTCTGACAGAACTCTCGGGTCACGGGTCAGACTTCCTGTTTCCTTGGTGCAGGCTGCCGTTTCCTCCTCTGTAGAATGATTAGATGACCTCCAGAGCTGCTTCCGGCTGGGAGTGCTAGGATTCCGAACCCAGAGAGACATGTGGGTTTCTCAGGGATCATCAATACACTGTTTGTCACTGCCTCTGTCTTACACACTTAGAACCCAATTTTCTGCAAGCTTGAAATTAAGTGTGGATTGCTGCCAAAGTCCTTATCCAAAATTAAATATGGGGATATTAAGAAATCCTGAGAGTGATAAAGAAAGGATTGTATACGCTTGACCATGCTAATTTTGATGATGGTTCTAGAAAGCAAACATCTGTATAAATTGTTCTCAGTTGGGGTCATTGTTTTCCGGAGGCAGCCATAGAAACCACATTTACAACCAAATTTGCATCTCTAAATGGTGGGTTCTCCCCTAATCCTGAAGAGCAGGATTTATTAGTTACTCTCACCTTGATGTCTTTTTTTGGGTTATGCTCCAGATATTTCTGTAAAACAGGAGACACTGTCCATCAGAGAGACTCTTTTGGCCTCATGTGGATTTCTGGTTTGTTTGGGGATCATGGTTCTGATTTTGGTCTGGGTCACCCAGCACCTATTATTTTCAGTGTGGAGACATGTGCATTTCCCGCCGACCAGCATTCCCCCTCTTCAGTGCTGTTGCTGAAAGCATTTGGGTTTCGGATCTCCAGCCTTCGTTCTATACATCAGCCAAGCCCGACCTGTAAAGGCACACATCCCTTGATTGCCTGGACTCCTGTCTCTTCATCTTACTCCAGGTTCTTAAATAATCAGCTTATCTGATTTTCCCTGTCACATGCTTGCCTCGAGGTTACTAATGAAACAGTATATTAAATGTATTTTTGTGTTTTACATATTTTAAACTTATGTCTTATGGACTTCTCTATGAACAATGTTTTGTTTTGCTTGGTTATTTGGACCTCAGACCAGAACTTGCGGTGTGAATTATCCTTGTAGGACAATCTGACGTGAATCTTTTTTCACTAGCTTTGTTCCTCATCTTTCTTTATGATTTGACTTCTTGTCCCACTAACTTCTTACTTTTATTTCATTACGCTGCATACAGCTCAGTGAAGTGTCTAATCTGCTTTTGGAATAAACTAAAATTTTAAATAAATGGAACTTCTAAATGAAAACTAAATAAAACAATTTTCCCCAACTATTTTAGAAAGCCCATGGCCTTGGAAATGTTCGTGTTAACTTGTTAAATTTAAAGTTATGTACAGAGAAATGCCATAGGAAAGTAGTTCCAAGTTATGAGCATGATTCCTCTCACCTAGTGGTTGGTCTAGTCTGGTTCTCAATGAAGCCCCAGATAAAGCCTTGAGTTAAACATGCTGACAAAATATCACTTCACTTAGAAATACCTCATCTGAGTAATTGTTTGATTTCAGTTTCACAGTTTATCTAAAAATGTGGCAGTGTGTCCCAAACTAACATAAGTGAAATCTGCTATAATTAGAATTGATAGTCACATAGAATCCTTATGTTAGTTTCTTGGTTTAGATGAAATAAATAATAGAATATGTGAAAAAAAATTTTTTTTAGGAATAATTCTCTACCTATGCTACTTTCATTGAATCAAATAATGTTATAGTCCAGGGGCGCCTGAGTGGCTCAGTCGTTAAGCGTCTGCCTTCAGCTCAGATTATGATCGCAGGGTCCTGGGATCGGGCCCCACATGGGCTCCCTGATCAGCAGGAAGACTGCTTCTCCCTCTTCCACTCCCCCTGCTTGTGTTCCCTCTCTTGCTATGTCTCTCTCTGTCAAATAAATAAATAAAATCTTTAAAAAAACAAAAAACAAACAAAAAACCACAAATACTATTATAGTCCTTACATAATATAATTGTATATTTATTTCTTTTTCTGATCATGTTTACTCTGGTGGACGCATACCATGTAAATATATCACCCACTTTAATTATGGCCTTCCCTACTAAGTTATTATAAAATCTAATTTGAAAAATTATTTTAAAATCTTAAATAGTAAGATTCCACAATCTGTTAAACTGAGTAGGGTTACATTTGTTCTATTCGATTATCAAGATCATTCAAATTACAAAGCTGATATGCCTTGGTATAATAGTTTGAATATATACACACATATATAACCATATAAAATATATATATGAGATATGTGTCACTTAGGATATTTTAAAGTTTTAAAAATAGCATAGTGGCCACATTTTTTTTTAAGTAGTTAGAAGAATTTCAATTTGGATACCTTACACTGATCATGATTAAGAAAGATATCGTCTAGGGACGCCTGGGTGGCTCAGTTGGTTAAGCGGCTGCCTTCGGCTCAGGTCATGATCCCGGCATCCTGGGATCGAGTCCCGCATCGGGCTCCTTGCTCCGCAGGGAGCCTGCTTCTCCCTCTGCCACTGTGTCTGCCTGTGCTCGCTCTCTCTCTCTCTCTCTCTCTCTCTGACAAATAAATAAATAAAATCTTTAAAAAAAAAAAAAAAAAGAAAGATATCGTCTATTGCTCATTTCTATATCTGAAGGATTCTATATGACTAACCACTACTTTTTCCGAAATGAGGGTTTAGTGTTTAAGATTTGTTCACCTTGAATTATTAAAATGCTTGGTCACTGTGTAAGTAACTTGAGTCCACAAAAACTCAAGACTGCTCTCTGGGTAAATTTTTCCCAGTTGAGCTCTATGACTGTTCATGTTCAAATAGGAAATGCAAGTTACCTGGGTTTTTATAGTTTATATTATTATATTTAAAGGAGGATGGAGTCGTGAGTTGTTTGCAAACATACATGGAGTTAGCGTGTGTGTGTGTGTGTGTGTGTGTGTGTGTGTATGAACCTACACAGATATTGATGATAGCTATTTCCATCTCAAGAAATGTTATGCATTACAACATTAAGAAGGTGGTCACATATTTTATGTTTACCATGAAAGTTAATATTTTTGAGTGTTTTGTATGTGTGTGGGCACATGGTAAATGCTTTATATACACATTTTCTTTTTAACTTTTGTGTAGCATGTTACTGGGATTCATTTGTAGAAAATTTCATAGCTTTGATTTTATGTAATCTCAAGATAACATTTGTATTTATAATATGTTAAGATATGTAGATGTGGTTAACCACTTAAAAATTCATGTCTTTAAGAGATCATATGTACCTATATCAACATATATAGCTTAATTTGACAAATTGCCTAAAGCATTAATTCAAACTACTGAGTTTAATTTTTATGATATATGTCAGATTACTTCTCAGGCTTTATCCATAATTGTTCAGCTTTACTTATAGATTCTTTTATATTATTATTCAGATATTTCCTCTGTTTTCTTATTAGTTCATATCAACTTTTTCTAGCAAAAAAAATCTTGCTATCAGGAAATTTTCCAAGATGAACTAGAACATTTTAACCCCTGGAATTGGCTGTTATGTCAACTCCATATCTGGGAATGGGTTGAAAAATTTAGTTTTTCATTCTTGAATCTAAAATATTTCATATGATTGAAGGAGACCTATAACACTCGAGTTTGCATTTTGGTTTGAATTTTCCTAGTGAATATTTTCCAATAAATATTTTGGTTGCCATGAAGAACACATTTAAATTTATGCATTAAATCTGTGTATTTATGGATGTTTTGGATGAAAAAACAGGAAACATTTTGTCACTCCTGTTGTATATAGCCTGATGTAGTGTTTTGGGGTAATGGAACTGTATTGATAGCTACTCTTACTGAATGCTCATGGGATGCTTCTGCTATTTGCTCAGAGTTTATCTGAGTTATCCTTCAAGTTGGCAAGGCACATTTTATCCTTTCCCTTTTTGATATGAAGAGAAATGAACCCCAGAGAAGCTAAACAATTTTCTTAGTCACACAGTCACGAACATCCCAGTAATTAAACTCAGGCATCGTAACTTTAGAGTTTGCATTAGTGAGCATTTTATCCCGTTTTTGCATTTGTTATCTTTAAAAGCTCATTTGCAACATGTAAGTAATTTTTTTATTATTATACCATTTTCAGTATGCCTATAAATGATGTATTATTCTCATATATTACCAATTTTTTTGAAAAATTTGTCTTTGGTCTTATGCTATGACTTTGTAAGCTAACTTTCACAAATTGTGCAAAAACCTAAGAATATGCAGTGGAGGCACCTGGGGGGCTCAGCATGTTGAGAGTCCGACTTTTAATTTCAGCTCAGGTCATGATCTTAGGGTCATGGGATTAAGCCCCAAGTTGGGTTCTGTGCTCAACGTGGAGTGTGCTAGAGATTCTCTCCCTCTCCCTCTTCCCCCCCCCAACTCCTGCTCTTTCTCTCTCTCTCAAATAACTTAAATAAGTCTTTAAAAAAAAGAATACAATGTGATAAATTAAATTTCATTGTTAACAGAATTAAAGGTTTGATTATCTGTCTAAGGGAAGTGTTACTTGACTGGAAGAAATGTAATCTGTACAAATAAAGGTTTATAAATTTATGAAAACCTTTATCTTTGATAATTGTAAAGCTTTGTAATTTTATTGAGGAGATTATGTGAAATTCCTCAGAGTCTGCAGATTTGTCATTGTATTTCCACCATGAAACCTGGCACTTAGCTCATAATAAGTATTTAGCATATGTGCTTAATAAATCAATTTAGACCTGACACACTGTATTCTCTAAGATTTCTTTCATATTCAATGTAAGTTTTTCTATAAAAACTAATTGATTATTTAATAGGTACTAATTCAGAGAAATGTCTATCATTATTATCATTCAATTTATCACAAAAAATATTCCTTTAGAAATTAAATTCTTTCAGTTAAGTAATACTTGGATAAGTAATTAGTGAAAAACCTAAATTACTGAGAATTTTTTTAAATATTAGAAGAGTTTTTCAAAGTAAATATAAGAATTATAAATAATATAATTAAATTTTGAGTATGCACTCAATTTCAGCCCATATATTAAATTCTTAACATCAGTTCCTTCATTTAATATTTAATCTTTCTAATCACACTGTAATATTGGTACTGTGTTTATATTCACTTCGTGGATGACAAAATTGAAACTCAGAAAGGTGATATAATTTGGCAGATCTAACAATTAATCCATATACTGTAAAAGCCTAGGATGGAGTTTATGCAAATGAGCCTTTAAGGACACCCCCCCCTCCGCCCCAATATGATTAATAGTTGCACAAGTCTCCTAGGGCTTCTATACTAAAGTAGCACTCCAGTGCTTTCTTAGGAACTCTGTGTTCTCTTCCTATGAAGTGTGTAATCACATGCCTCTACTTCTCAACTAAGAAAACATCTACAGACTATTAAGTTCCAGATACTCTTTAAGGTCTTAAGATTGATAAAGTATGCAAAACATACTTTATCACTGCAAAATGAGATATATTTTGATCTTACAATAAAATATAACAATCCAAAGTGACACCCAAGTTATAATGTAGACATACATGTGATGATGATAGTGTGTACCAGGGGTGTCTGATTGATGCAGGAAATCCATGGAAGTCTTTCTCAACAAGCTAAGATTGGTTGAAATAACAAGGGTGCTATCTAGGCAAAGAAGATGGGAAGGGCGCCCAGTGTAGACAGAACAGCATGGGTCAGTCATGCTGTTATTACAGGAGGGTGGTGTCTACAAGGAACAGTGTGAAGACAATGCAGGTGAGGTGGAGAGAGATGGAGATTCAAGTGCATGATGAGGTTGGAGTGGCAGTTGGAGCAAGAGCAACAGTGAACCATTGTTGTTTTATTCTTTTAAGCCACCTTTTACTTAGAAGAATTACTTCTTATTTAAGAAGGATCTTTTATTGCAGCAGTATTGGTTTAGAGGTCGCATTTCTTACAAAGAAATACAAGTTAGAAGGAGAAGAAAGGAATAATATACTGTCATTAAAAATATTATTTATTTTGGTTCTGTTTATTTGGTTCTATCTCCCTGGTAAAAGAATGTATCTTCATTCATATTTCAATAGGTAGCTCAATGTTTATCACAAAGTTAACATTGATGATTGGTTGGATTGATAACCAAGGGACTGGTTTTTCTTTTTTTTTAATTATAGTAGTATCCATTTCACCATACAACCCACAGGAACTTTAAACAATGCCTTCTCATTGGTGACTCTCTTCACTTATTGCCACCATTTGCTATTTGCACAAACCATTCAGCTACTCTAATCTTGTATTTTACAATGGGCATAATTACACTTACTGACTTATGTGACAATTTTAAGATTTTAGAGGAAATTATTAATTTACTAAAAGATGTTTAATTTCTAAAGCACTATCTATTCATCCAGGTGGTACTGAAAATTTTTGCTTGTGCTTTACTTCACTAGCTCAATAAAGCTTTTGCCTCTTGCAGCTAAAAGGAATAAATAGATTAGAATAGAGGGAATTTAGAAAATGAGTCCTTAATAATTACTATTCAATACTATTTTGCAAATGAGCTTTCAAGTGTACCCCCCATATGATTAATAATTGCATTAGTATCCTAGGATTTCTGTAGCAAAGTGACACAAACTGGGTTACTTCAAACAACAGAAACTGCTCTGTTGCTGTTCTGGAGTTTTTTTCTAGAAAGTACTTAATTTCTAAAATGAAGATGTTGGTAGAGCCATGCTTCCTCCAGAACCTCTTGGGCAGGTCCTTCTTTCTTCCAGCTTTGTGTGACACTAGACATTCCTTGACTTGGAAGTGGATCCCTCCAATCCCTACTTCTGGTATCACATGACAGTCTTCTCCCTGTCTCTGTTTACTCCTCTTCTTAGGAGACGAGTCACAGTTGATTAGAGACCACTATACCGACCTCATCTTAAGTTGATTGTGTGTGCAAAGAACCTGTTTTCAAATCAAACTTACTAATGGTTAGGACTTCAGTGTATCTTTTGTGTGGCTACAGTTCAACCTGTAACGATAACCAACAGTCACTGATTTTGACCATAAGTCAACCTCACTTTGAAATTGATTGAGGAGCTCTTTCATATAAAGAACCAACTACTCAGGATGCCTGGGTGGCTCAGTTGGTTAAGTGACTGCCTTCAGCTCAGGTCATGATCCTGGAGTCCTGGGATCGAATCCTGCATCAGGCTCCCTGCTCGGCAGGGAGTGTGCTTCTCTCTCTGACGCTCCCACTTCTCATGCGCGCGCTCTCTCTCTCTCTCTCTCTCTCTCTCTCTCATTCTCTCTCTCAAATAAATAAATAAAATCTTTAAAAAAAAAAAGAATCAACTACTCAATATAGATTTGTTAAACATTTTTTTAAAAATAGCCATATAAGCAGTATTTGAGACAGAATTCTGAATTTACATACATTCAGAGATTTTACCTCTTCTTCAAGTGATTCATAATTCACACTGGTTGCCTAGAGGCATGAGGTAGTGAACATACAGACCTTTATTAGAAATGAAAAATGTAGGTCCCTTCTTCAGTATGACTAAATTAGTATCTTTATTGTAATGAGATTCCCAGGAAATGCATGCTTATATCAAACATCAAGAAGTGCTTCTTGAGAGAATTTTAGTTAAGTCTTTCAGCACTCTATGAAATTTTAAAATTTCTTGTCTCCTAGTAACCAGTTCTGTCCACTGCCTAATATTAAAGTTATAAGAATAGTGTAATCAACTTATCAAAAAACAAATTAATTAATAAATATATGCTATTTTGTGTAATTGCTTAAATAAGCTTAATTGTCCAACCTATTTCAATTTTATTTTGAACCTACTTTGGTCAGATTTATCCTAAAGTAACTGGTGCAACCATAGAAAATTTTGAAACATGATAGATCCTAATAAATTCTTTCAGGTATTCTTTCCCTGGTCATTTACAGGAATTCTCCTCTTCTTCTATTATTCTTCATATTTGATTTATTAAACCTAAATTCGATTTTAAGAGACTGTTCCCATAATCATCATTAACAATTGCTTTTATGACTATTACGACCGTCATTGTTATACTATGACTCATAGTGGCTAACATATTTATCAGAGGTACTATATTTTCTAATAGTTTTTCTCATCTAATGGAGCATGGAGTCTCATAATTTTCAAATTGTATGTCTTTTTACATTCACAGAATAAAACCACACAATTATTTCAATGTATTATTGATTTTTAAAACCTCTTTCCTATCTACTTGGCCTAAGCAATGTGATATTTGAAATCTTTTATTCTAAATAGAAACTGCTACTACCCAAATAAATGTAATTTTACTAATTTGAAGTATCACTTTTAATATTGTACAAAACCTTAATCCTTGAAGGATTTTCATTTTAACTTGCTTTTTAGAAACATTATAAATTAAACACAAATGTAAACTCAATTTCCACTTGGGATATTTTGGGGCTACTTGTCTAGAAATCCTAGAAAATGCATTTTTAGTTAAATAAACTTTTATCTATTTCATTTCATTTGAGTTGGAAAATTTGAACTGAAAAAGAATGTATTAAGTATAAACAAAATGATAAAGATTTTCCATGAGAATGATTGATAAACCTGGAATTGTAAGACATGCTGAAAAATGCAACATTTTTTATATGTGTTGAGAGACTCAACAAAGAAGAGAGTGTAAATTTCTCTTTTATGATTATTTTAGGAAGCTTGATGGCATTTTGTTCTCAGGAATCCTGGTGCAGGTGAGCTCGGTGCTCTGGGATCCCCCGGGTCGGGAGTCCATGTGTGGGTGACGTTGGTCCTCCTTTCAGTCTCACCAGGAGGAAAATAAGATGTCCATGAGTTGAGGTTGTAATCTCCTAGGAAGCTCCAGTTCTCTTCCAAACTCATTTGGTGTTGGCAAAATTCAGTTCCTTATGAGTGTATGACCGAGGCCCTCATTTTGTTGCCGGCTGCCATCAGAGACCATTTCCAACACCTAAAGGATGCCACTGTTCCCTCCTGGGGCCCTGTCTTCCTCATGGCAGTTTGCCACTTCAAGGCCAACAGGAGAGGGTGGGCTGCATCTTGGAGTCTCTCTGGCTTCTATTTATGGTGTCTTTGCTGTTTTGAAAGTGCTCATCAGCTTGGCCTCCCATACTCAAGAGGAGAATGTTGTACAGGGCCTTTCAGCAGAGGATGGGAATTGCCGGGCGGAGGGGGGCAGCTGTGTACCCACATAGATCATTATCAGCCTCCACGTTAAGATTCAGAAGGGCTCAGGTGCAAGTTCATTCCAATGATGGTGAACATCTATAGCAGCAACTGTTTTATGGTACTTGGCCTGACCATGTTTACCACCATGGAATTCAGTTTTCACTGCACTAGGACACAGAATGCAGTATTCAGTGGTGACACAGCCTACGAAATCCATTGGTCATTTCAGGGCATAGCAGACACATAGGACTATGAGTATATGCTTCATTCCTTATTTAGAAGTGGCTTGAAGAAAAGTAAATGTTGAAATTTGTGGGAGTTTTGTTTCTGTTTCTTTGGATTTGAGATAACAGACATGCATTATAGAATCGGGTCCCTGATTTGCTTTTGCTGGTATAGGGAGAACCTTCTGCCATTTTAAAAACACACTAACGGCAGATTCTGCTACCGTCTCTCCATTCATGGGAAGATGTCTAGGCTCATACATCCTGCACAGAGAATTAAATAACCTGTGCCTTTTTGGAAATTTTCATCAGTTGCAAATCTCCATTGAGTCGGTGAGACCCAGAAGGAACCTCAAGTGTAATCCTGACTCTAAAACATAATCATTCCCTCTGCCTAAATCTGTTTAGAAACATTTCAGTGGAGATAATTGCATTCCATACTTAGTCATTCTATAGTTGAATGAGGAACATGGAGTCTTTGGAACCCATATCTGTCTCCAAAAGTATAAACATTAATGAAGCTGCACTTAAGAGTAGATATGAGCTAAACCCAACAGATTTATTCTTACCACAGATCAAAGAGAATTTAAATCAAAAGACTCCAGAAATTGCCAGTTAATCTTGTACAGTTTGAACTTGATAGAATTTCAAGACTTTACTCTGCTCATTTCACATCTCTTCACTCACATTTATGTACATGTAGATAGAGTCATCCAGCTGGATATTTGATGTAAGTGTATGTGAAAAATGGATTCCAGGAGTGTGGGTGATGAAGCAGCATTCAGAGAATAAGATTCTTATGTCTGGATCTAAGAAAACTTTGTCATTATTTTTCCAGAAATAATTTTGGCATTATTTCAGAAACTGTTTTATTTTATTTTTTGACTATTTTTTGCAGTTTAATGTTGTTAATTTTTGTGTAAAAGATATTTCATTTTTAATAGAAAATGTTTGACCAATGGAACAAATACCTAATTGGACACAACTTTATGAAATCATATTGATGATTGGTTCATCAAACCTGTGTTATTATTACTTCACAAAATAAAGCCAACCTGATTTTTTTTTTTAAAAAAGTGTTTTAGAAAAGAATACATCTTTCAGTATATAGTTGCATGCTGATATTCTGTTACGTCCCTTAGTTTTTATTTCACCCTGTGTTTAGGTTAGTTTATTCTAGCCCATCATTTTTTGCAGAACATTTTCCTATGAAAAATGGCTCAGAAAAGTATTCTGTGGTCAAATAAATCCCAGCAAACTGCATGTTTTGTGCATTTTTTGAGATTCATAAAACAAATTAGCTTATTAAAGTCAATGTGAAGTCATGCAGAAATGGTTAATCTTATTAACTTGACCTTTTGAAAAAATTAATCAGCCATGAAATCTGATATCTTTTCTATATTACATCTGTCAACAATAATTGAAACATTAGTTTAAAAGAATATTCAGGATTGTTGAATTTGTTGTACATTTATCTTTTCCTAACCAGTTTTCCATAGTGTGATTAACATGTAGTGTGATAAAATATAAATATATAACATATATACACATGTATACACATATGTACATGTATACATATATAAGTCCATATCTATACACATATACATAACTAGTATATATGTGTGTGTATATATGTGTACTAATCTGTAAGTATATGCACACATCTCTAATATTTCCATAGTTTTCTGTATATGTTAACATTAAAATGAGTTCAGAGTAATATCTCTGACCCAAATTTAGCAGCACAAGATTTATTTGACCCTCCTCCCCTGTAATGTTTTCTCTGATACTTAAAAACTTAGCTGCCTTTACCTATAGCTTATTTACTTAATTATTTAACTGTGTGTGTGTGTGTGTGTGTGTGTGTAAATAAATTGTTTCATTTCTATTTTAATTTTTGGATTACAGTCCTTTACAGATATTGTTCCATTATCTTCTGGCTTATGGAATTTCTGAAGAGCAGTCTATGACTTTTTTGCATATGTTTTATTGAGATATAATGGACACATGATACATTTCACTCATTTTAAGTGCCCAATCCAACGTTTTTACTGAGCTCATACTGTTGTGCAAACATCACTGCAATCTAATTTAAAATCTTTTGTTTCTCCGTGGGAAAAAAAAAAAAAAAAGCCCAACCATTTAGCAGAAAAAGCCCATTTCCCACTCCCATACCACCCCCCCAGCTGTAGGGAGTCCCTAAACTACTTTTTGTCCTATAGATGTGCCTCTTCTAGACATTCCATAGAAGTGCATTCCTATGGTGTGGTCTTTTATGATTAGCTTCTTCCACTCACCACATTTTTATCATTTATTCCTGCTGTGGCACAGATCAGTAAGTCATTTGTTTTTACTAATGAATAAGATTCCATTGTTCGTTCTGTCAACATTTTCCTTTTTTTTTTTTTTTTTTTTGTTCAGTTAATTGACACAAGTATTGTTTCCACTTTTTAGTCTCTTACTAATAATGCTGCCCTAAACATCCATATACAAAGTTTTTACTTCTCTCGGGCATCTGAGTAAGGGTGAAATTGTTGGCTCCTATGTTTAACATTTCATTAGAGAAAATGAAATCTTATTTCTGAAGCATCTGAAATCTTCTAAGTTCTCATCAAGCTGTGTGAGTCTTCTGATTTCTTCATATTCACCAGTAGGAGTTGTTACATGATTTTGAATACAGTTACACCAGTAAGCTGTGTCTTGAGTCTCATTTCTTCACTGACTGATGATGTCGAGCATGTGTCCATGTGCATTTGGTCATTTGTGTGTCTTCTTTGAAGAAACATCTGCTTGAATCTTTCCTTTATTTTTAGTTATGAATATGTAGTAGTGGCTTGTAAGCATTCTTTATAAATTCTGAGTACAAGTCCCTTATTAGATATAAAGGAGAGCTCCTGGATGGCTCAGTCAGTTAAGTGTCTGACTTTTGATTTCAGCTCAGGTCACGATCTCAGGGTCATGGGATCGAGCCCCACCTCAGGCTCCCTGCTCAGTGTAGAGTCTGCTTGAGGTTCTCTCTCCTTCTCTCTCTCCCTTCCCCACTCATGCACGCATGCACTATTTCTCTGAAATAAATGAAATCTTTTAAAAAAAAGATATAGGACTTTCACATATTTTCTCCCATTCTTTGGGTTTTCTTTTTACTTACTTAATGGTGTTCTTTATAACACAAAGATTATTAATGTTCATGAAATGCAATTTATTTATTTTTCTTTTGTTGACCATAATTTCAGTATTGTATCTTAAAAAAAATTGGCTAACCCTAGCTCATAAAAATATGCATCGATGTTTTCTTATAAGAATTTTTTTGGTGTAGCTCTTGTATTTCAGGATGTAGTCTATTTTGAACTAACTTTTGTGTATGGTTTGAGTAGGGGTCTGGTGTATCACTTTTCTGCACATGGCTCTCCAGTTCTGCCAGTACCATTGGTTGAAAGAAATTCTTGGCACTTCTGCCAAAAAGTTATTGGCCATAAGTACAAGGATTGTTTCTGAATTCTCTATACGATTCTACTGATCTATATGTCCATACTTATGATAGTACATCACTCTGTTAATCACTGTTACATTGTAGTAGTTTTGACATTAGAAAGTGTGAGTTCTCCAACTTTGTTCTTTTTTTTTCAAAATGTTATACCTACAAATAGAAGATTTGGCAGCCCCTGGTGTGCTCACTGTCCTAGCCCAGCTCACCTTAGGAGCTGGGATGGGAGCGCATATTCCCAGTGCACCACACGGGGAGCGGAGCTTCAGTCCTGGGAGAAGTGCTGGGTGGGTGAGACCTGGTCCTCCTGTGCCTGCAGCACAGCCTGAGACCTGGGTGGAGCGAGGCCCAGCTCCCTGGCTACACGGCCAGGCGTGGTTTCCAGGGCGTTCATCTGCACCGGGCGGTAAGGGAGCCAATGGTGGTCCAAATACTGCCCATCCTCGCTGTTCTTACTGAGGTCGGGTAGGCTTCTGAAGAAACGTTCTTTTCCAGTTTCTGCATGACCGTACAGAAACTTCCACAGACTTAAAATAACTTTTCAAAAATAGTTTTCACCATCGACGTTGTTACTTTACTGTGGATAGGGTCAGTGGAGCTCTTGTCATTCCTGAAGTCCCATCCCTCTGTGACTGGTCTTATCGTTCTGCCCTGCATGCAAAGTGTGGGATGGAGGTCTGGAAAATGTCTCTTTATCCTAGTCTATAAACCTTCATTATGGCATGTCTTTATGTAATGTTCTTTATGTTTATTCCTTAGGCTTCGTTGAGCTTCTAGGATCATTAGTTTATACTTTTTATCAAATGTGGTAATTTCTCAGCTGTGGTTTCTTCAAATATTTTTTTCTGTCTCTCACCATTCCCCTTTAGGCAATGCAATTATACATATGTTAGGCTAATAACATCCAGATCAGCTTGATTTATTTAAATGGGTGTTTTGTAGCTTTCTTCCAGAGAGTCAGGAGTCACCCATGTCGCTGCCCTGAGGGTTAGCGGTTCCTCTGAGGCTTCTAGGCAAACCCCACAGATTCAGCTGTGTCCCCCGGCTCCACGCCTGGGTCCTCGAGAGGCTGCCAGCACTCCCCGAGAGCCGCAAACTGTGGAGCATACAAGCCCCTGCGGGTTTTCCGTCCTCAGCTCTTGCTGTCTGCTCAGCCTCATGGAGGTCCTCTGCCACCGTCATTGACCTCAGACTCGTGGCATCCCTCTGGTCTGAAGCTCCTTTGGAACTCCCTCTCTGTATCACTCCTTTCTCCCCAGTTCTGTCTTGCAAATTCTAGGTACCTGTGTGTCCCTGAACCTGATCCCTCTCTCCTTGGCATGACCTGGGATTCTCTTTGTGTTCCCGTTCTATACTGCAGGGGTTAAATCAACAGGGCGGTGAGGACTTGCCAAACACATTGAGTTCTTTCTCCTTTCACATGGGTCCTCTGCTGTCTGTGGCCCAGAGCACAAAAGGAGTAGTTTCATTTTTTTTTCCTCCAAATTTCTTTCTGTTTATTTTGAGAAGGCAGGTTTTTTAATAGCTACCACTTTAAAGGCAAAAAAGCATGTCTTTAAGCAGAAAGACCACTTCTGAAACTGAGAGCAAACTTTTCGTTTCTTTTCTTTTTAAGCTTAGACATGGCTTCTTAAGTTCCTTTATTTTTTCTTTTTTACATTTAGCAGGAATTAATTTCTCACATTTCAGATAATATTAAAAACAAAAACCTGCTTGAGTCCTCATTTGTATAACTTTAAGTTGATATCAGACTAAACTTCTACACTGAATAATATTCTCTACCCAAGCCACAATACTATTTCAATACTTAGGAGTGGTAGAAAAAATAAAAGAACATGGTTCTGTGGTTATATAGGAGCTTTAGGGATTTTGAAAGGAATGTGTGATGCTACCTACTCATCTCCCTGATAAGAAGATATAAAAGGAAATGTTTCTTACTTGAGATGTGTGAGAAATTTACTGAAATAACTTTCCATACCAGAATTATTCATGGAGTAACAGTGGGAAGTGGATTTTACATTAGGAAGCTAAGTACTGCCTATAAAGTGTAAGAACACATATTTTAAAGTGAAGATATTCTCTGAAAAGTTGAGTGTAAAAATGACATTATGGGATTCCATATTTATTCCTTCTCAATGGCTTTTAAATAAAATTTTATAATATATGAAGACACAGATAGTTGTGTAACTGCTGGTCTGGTAAAACTAACCTGTTCTCTTTCTGCTACATTCATCACTGGCAGAAATAAAATTCTGCAATCACTACTTAGATGACAGTTTTTAGAAGATGTTGAAAGTAATGTATTAGCTTTTTATCATAACTAAATCCATAAAATTATTTTAGTAGGTAATTATTTTTCTTTTAAAAGGAAACAAAAATTATGGTGGTTAAAGTATTTCTAGGGCTATACATCATTTCTTAGTACTTTTTTCTTATTTTTAAGATTTTTATTGTACTTTTCTGCTTCCCACTTTGAATATCTGACTTGTAGTAGTCAAAGAATCTAAGGGTATGCTTAAGTACATGGGATGCATCAGTTATTCCATAATTAAGTAATAAGATTTAATTTGATTTGAATGTACAAGTGCTAATAATGTCTTTCACAAATCACACATGCTTCATTGATTTCCAAACCATTTGAAATATCTTTTTTCAGGAAAGGATTGCAACACCTTTTATTGCATTATTTTCTGAATGTTATCCTAATGTATTTCTTAACGCATTCCTGGATAATTTATCAGCTAACAAATAACAAAAATAAAAAAAGCCCTTTGTGTATGTTTTCTTATCACCTCCTCAATATCACATACACTTGTTTTCTTCATTGGTAATTCAGAACATCTCTAACTGATTTGTTTTATACTTTATGTGATAATTTTAACTTGGTGAGAATGATCCAGTTGATTTTCTTTATTTAAAAATTATTCCAGTAGTGATTAGACTAAGTTCCTTCTCCAGCATTTTTCCTAGTTGGATCAGAATGGACTAGGAAAATAATACAAAATGGGTTACATATGAAATTCAATATTTAACTCATAGTGATAGTCTCAAAAGTTATTTCATCAAGAAAAATGGACTGCCTAATATTTACTTGAAATGTCGAAAATCAAAATCAATAAGTCTTCTTCTGCCTTTAATGAAAATGTCCAGTCCAGCTCTTCTGCCCCAGGGAACCTGATGTGACTGCCTGACGTGATGTCCGCACACTAAAGTCCTACTAACGTTTTACAGCTTTTCTGTTTAAATACTTCCTTTAATGCCCTGATGTATAGACAGTCTCATATGTATGGATCAATTGTTGCTCAGGGAAAAAAGAAAAAGCCTCACCCGTAAGAATATCTAAAATTAATTTAAACTGAAATAATCCCATTATGTTAAGAAAGTATAAAACCACATTAGGATTTTGAAAATAAAAGTTCAGCATTATTCTTTCAGCTGAAGAATGGTGGGTGGGATACTTGTGGCTCGGGGAAAATTACTATACATTTATTATATAAATATGGATTGGCAGAAATTCTCTTTCGCATTAACCACGTATAAAATAAATGACATATTTGATATGATCAATCCTGTATTTTGACTGAATATATATTTTATATATATGTATATATATACATATATATATATATATATATATATTCTGAACCTGTATTTTGAATAATTTTGAATAATTCTGGATGCTAATTTTTCTCCTTCCAGTATTGAACTTCTTATCATTGAACATGACTTTGAATTTACCAACATTTGTGGTCGCCTCCTTTTAACTTGAGCATAAGTGTACCCATACAGAGTTATGAGGACAAGTATCACACACTGAAATTACAGTGTGTTAGGTGGAGCTAGTCTCACAGAGGAGACTTTACGGCTCTGGAAATGGACCCTACAGACATATGTGTTTCTAGTGCCCAAATGTATGCTGTTGATAATATATAGGAAAATCAATAAGTAGGCACCTGAAATTAAATGCTACACATTATGGTGGCACCAAATTTCATAGCAGCATTCAGATGTGGTAAATATGACAGCTGATGTAACCAGTTGATCACTAGAACATTCAACAAAGGACAATGTGGTGAGAGTGTTGTGAGTGCTGGTTGTGGAGTGACGTGTGTATCGGGGAGATGCTGGGACAGAAGCAAGTGCGGAGGGAAGGTCAGGTGTCCTCCTTGACATCCTGCCCTTGAGTGGTGGGGCACAGAGTGTCGGGATGCCAGTGGATGGTAGGAAGCATAAGGCTGCATGCACGTGAGTGGAAAGCATCTGGTGAATACAGAGCTCTCATGTGGTTGTGGAATTGTGTCCCCGAAGGAGGTGATACAGAAAAAGGCTGTGAGGTGTTTCACGGGTCTGCTTGAATGTGGGCGAATGCACCAAAATGTCACAGAGTCCACAGTGAGGACCCACAAATATCAGAATAACTGATCAAGCAACGTCACCCCAACTGTAGGCAGGATTTGGCCAGACAACTGTTACACTGTTGTATGAGTGGCTTAAATGACGGTGGGCAAGAGAGAGAAGATAGTGTTTGCTCATGTCTTTATACTTGATGTGGCCTCAGAAAACCAGCCCTGGAGAGAGAGCTTTAGTTCTCTGAGAAGAAAAATTCAAGTCCCATTAAGTCAAGCATGAAGGACAGATATTTAAGGAAAATGTTGAGGTTTTAGTTGATAGAGGTTTTTTATGAAAAAAATAGTGAAACTGCTTAAAAGGGAAATCAGCAGTGGGGAGATCCTAAGCATGGAGCATAAGCTACTGTGAATGTCAGATCCAGGGAGATGGCAAATGCATGGAAGCCCAGGTCTGTTCATCTTGCTGGTGTCCTGGGATCAATTGAAAGGAACTAGTTGTCATTACCTCTTTCCGGGTATCCGATAATCGACCAAAACTGGGACCCTACGACATCTTACACGTACTTTACACCTGGAGATTTATATTAGCTGATGGGCTTTGGAGGACTCAGACCGTGACACTGGTATTTTCTCAGTGTAGGGGAAATATATGAATATATGCAGATGTGACTTCTGTATTTATTTTTATCTTATTATATATAATATGGTGTTTTTAATATACTCATTGTTGCAGAAAAAACTAATTTTTATGTTTCCATAAAATAGTCTATGTAATTTATTTGGAATACAAAAGTTTAGAGAAAGATGTTTTGTATCTTTACATCGATGATTTTAAGCATTTCTGATATATATTATTATATATATTCAGTATGCAAAATGCTATAAATAAATAAGTTTGGTTGATTATTCTTTCATTGATTGTACAATAGTCACTGTTTTCTTTAGGTCTTTGCTCCCTTCATATTTTTGTTTTGTTTAAAAAACTACTGTGGAAGGGGTCTTTGGGATCATCCCAAAGTTTGGTGATTTGATAAAATGATTCACAGGACTGAGAAGACATTGTACTCATGGTTTTGGTTTATTGCAGTGGAGAGATACACAGCAAAATCAGCAAAGGAAGTAAACATGTGGGACAATGTCCAGAGGAAACCAAGAATGAGCTTTCTCTCACGGTGGGGTTGCACAGGACACAGTCTGTCAGTGAATTCTGATGTGTGTGCCAGGCCATCCATCTGCCACCACACTCACCTGGGCTCCAGACTAGAGGGTTTTTACTGGGGAGTGGTCCTGTAGACACGCAATGCCTATGAGACGACTGTGGTCACTGAGGCTCCAGACCCCCAAGGAGAGCCAGTGTTCACCCTAGGTCACCTTGTTTATACAGACCAACTAGAAAGACTGACCTAGGCAGTCCGGCATGGCTCCAGGCCCTCAGTTCCCAGCAGTTTTAGAGATAATATGATCAATTTTGAGACAAATAATATCAATGATCATTTACAAGATTTTTATTTTTTAAAAGATTTTATTTATTTATCTGACAGAGATCACAAGTAGGCAGAGAGGCAGGCGGGGTGGGGGGGCAGGCTTCCTGCTGAGCAGAGAGCCCGATGTGGGGCTGGATCCCAAGACCCTGAGATCATGACCCAAGCCGAAGGCAGAGGCTTAACCAACTGAACCACCCAGGCACCCCTCATTTACAATATTTTTAAAGCTCAAATTATTTTTGTTCAGACTTGAAGAATAATTTCTATTTCCTCCTCTCTAATATCACACAGATAGAATAGTATAGTGTGCAGTCTTTTATATTTGGTTTTCTTCACTCTGTATTATGTTTTTAAGCTTTATCCATGTCACAATGCAGATTCGTATTTTGTTCCCTTACATGGCTGGGTGTGGGTAGTATGGATGGTGGTAATTTATCCTTGTGCCCGTTCATGCATGTTTGAGTTATTTCCAGGTTTTTAACTACTATGAAAAGTACTGCTATGTATATTTGTGGGTACATACTGAGTAAATATCTCGTAATGGAATTGCTGGAGTCGTGTGGCAAATCTGTGTTTAAAATTTTGAGAAACTGGCCAAGTGTGTGTGAAAGGGGTTGTAGCATTTTGCATTCTTCCCAGCGACATAGGAGTTAAAGTTGTTCCATTTTCCTCCTTACACTTGATAACGTCAGTCTCTTTAATTAACTTCAGCCATTCTGGTGTTGCACGTTTAGTGATTTCTCATTGTTCGAAGTTGCATTTTCCAGGTACTCCCTGTCGAATTATATGTCTTCTTTATGAAATGTCATTTTAAATATCTTCCCATTTTTTTCTATGTTTTATTATTTCTTATTTGTAAGATATTTTGAAAATATATATTTTACATATTTAACTTCATGGTCAGATATGGGCTTTATCGGTATTTTTTCCCCAATCTGTGGCTGACTTTTATTAATGAAATCCATTTTATTACTATTTTTCTTTTATGAATTATACTTTCTTCTATTTAAACAATCTTGGCCTTACCCAGTGTCACTAAGTTTCTCCCTATTTCCCTGAAGTAGTTTGGTAGTTTGAGTGCCGACATTAATTATCTGACGATGAAGTTAAATATGTAAATATTTAAGAAAATGTCATTCTGTTCAAAAAGACCTGCTGTGATTTTTACTGAGAATGCGTTGACTCTCTAGATAAATGTGGGGAGAATTACCATCTTAATAAAATAATAAACATAAAAACAGTGTGTCTGACTGTTACAGGTATAATTTGGGGGGTAGCTATCCAGAAGAGGCTTACATAGTTATTACTAAGACTGGAAGTCATAATCTATATTACTTTATTTCATTTTATTATTATTTTTTTTTAGATTTTATTTATTTATTTTATTTGACAGACAAAGACCACAAGTAGGCAGAGAGGCAGGCAGAGAGAGAGGAAGAAGCAGGCTCCCTGCTGAGCAGAGAGCCCTACTCGGGGCTTGATCCCAGGACCCTGGGATCATGACCTGAGCCAAAGGCAGAGGCTTTAACCCACTGAGCCACCCAGGCACCCTTATTTTATTTTATTTTTATTTTTTTAAAGATTCATTTATCTATTTGAGAGAGAGAGAGAGCGCATGCAGTGGGGAGGGGTGGAGTGTGAGAGAGAATCCCAAGCAGACTCCCCGCTAAGCGCAGAACCCCATAAAGAACTCAGTCCCTCAACTCTGAGATCATGACCTGAGTTGAAATCAAGAATCAGATGCTTAACCAAATCCTCATATTATTTTAAGTATAGTCCTTTTCTGAGTTTTAAAGACTCTTTTATAGCTATCTTTACTCTATGTTTGGGAAAATACATACGAAGAACAAATGGGAAGTCATCCTAACTTAGAGCCTGGCATCACTGTATCATGTTCTTTGTTGAGTGAACTTTTATGCTTTACTTCTTTTATGTGTGAGGTCCAAATGAACCCGAACTCACGAATGTATACATAAATGATGATATAAATTCATCTTCATGCACAAATTACATGGACTCCAAGCGTCAGTTTGACTAAAGGGGAACGTTTGTGCCTCAAGATGATTTTCTTTCTCTTATTTCTGGAAGTCAGCGAAGAGATCCTTTCTTGCCTCTAGAGTAAATGGTACCCATCAAGCCAGGCAGAATCCCCATGTAGTAGGTTCCGTGTTCTTCCTCCCCTTTTGAGGCTGGCCCTTTATTCATCCATTCCACCTGCATTTATGGGAGACCAACCTTGCATCAGGCATCATTCCAGGCACCTGAGTAGAGCATTAGCACCATAAGCACAGCACTTTCCTTCATGGGCATTACATTCTAGTCATTGACAGAGGCAGAAAAAGCTGCTTCCAGAACAATGCATGATGCGAGGCAAATGTCATCTCTGTGAAATCACAGGTGTTTGTGCCAAGCATGGTGTTACCATCATGCTCCCCAAACCTATAATCCACAGAGCTCCTGAGTTTGGGACTGGTGTAGAGAGAACGGCCCCTTTCATCTCTGCCAGACCTCATCCCCCCAGCACTGGGGAAAACCTGCTCATGATTAGAGTCTAGTCTCTTCTGAGCAGTCTTCTGACTTGATTCTCCGATCCTTGTCCTTAGTCTCATACTTTTTCTGTGCACACGTGGAGCATGGGTTTTGGCCTCATTCATTTAAACATAGTTTAAATGTGCAAGAAGCCATATTAAAGAGAAGTCATGTGTGTCCAAGGTTCCACCTCTGTCCCCATCCCTCTGCTGCAGTCACACATTTTTCTCCTCCTCCCAGTGAGAGATATCCATGCCCAACAATGAGTACAATTGTAATCTAACATTCCAGTCTGTGGGGAGAAAGGAAGGGTCATCTATTTTAGCCAAATATGGGTTCTTCATTACGTACTCAAGGATATACAGGTATACATAAATAATTAACTTGTTTCACATTTAAATATATTAAAATGCAACGCAACTTGGCAGTTTACATGCTTTTTGCTGAATAAGGATTGTATTATAGAGCCAAAAATATCATCGAAGTCAGGAACACAGATTTGAATTTGTTTCTCTCAGTTTATAAAGGCAAGGAGGGTTAAGCAGCTCAGTAACTGAGGAAATAAGATAATCGGGGGACACTTTATAGAATATTTATTGCCTTGAGTAAGTACAATTGCAATTCTCTTTAATTATATTTAGGATGCAAGATAGCTTAGAAGGAAAATCATACAGAGTTTAAAATTGCAATAAGTGAGCATTAAGCAGATCAAAGAAGGTTGGATTGATTTTCTTCATGTTTAAACCTTTTTGGACCAAATAACATCAGTCAACCTGAAATTTCTTTTTGTGTATGTCCCTTTGTTGCTCTTTTGAAACTAGGATCTTCTAAGTATGCAGTGATGGGAACACAGCTTTTCCCATGGCTCTGTTGTATTTTCTATGGAGGGCAAAGTCAGGAGCATTCTTCCATTTCATTTTAACCTCCTAGATCATAAGACAGTGTTCTTGGAATAGTATCATCTTCTGCCAAATACCCCATTTCCAGAAGATGCTGACCTACTCTTGTTTTGGGAGTGGCTGTGGGATGAAGTGAGATGCCAAGCCATGGGAATGACTCCTTTGATGGGCATCTGTCTCGTGTTTCACTGCTTCTGTTTCATAGCTTGTCCTTGACTACAGTGAGCTCCGATGCTCCACCCTCGTACACCATCCTGAAGCTGGGTGGTGCAACGTGTGAGACTCAGAAATCAATCCCTCTGAAGCTTTCCTAGAAACACAACCCACACCCTGGCTTGTCTGTACAGACACATTCATCCCATGATTTCTGGGGCGTCTATGAAGTGGGTCCTACTGTTTCACACTAGGTAGTAAGGAGTAAACTTAACCAAATTCCTGTCTTCATAGAGCCTGCATCGTGGTTGGGGATTAAACCAACAGACTCATGACTGCTTGGCTGGGGAGGGGGCCTGGAATCTGCGCACCTGAGCCGGTTCCCATCCAGACACGAGGGGACTGGCAGCTGATGCTGATGGCCGGTCGGTCTGACCACTCCTGTTCTCCACCACGGGCTGGGTGGGCCAAAATTCCAACCTTGGAAGGGTGGGACACAGGTGGGCAGGTCAGGAAGTAATTGCCTATGATAGGGAATTTATTTTAGAATACAGTGTTAATACAGTACAGACCAGATCTAAAAATGATGTTTTTCACAGTAATGGAGACTTACAATAATGTGACCCATAAATAATTTGGGGACTTAACTAGTACTACAGTGTTTTACTAAATTATGTCAGCCAGAGAAGAGTGTTACAATGAAGAAGCAGATACAAGGTTAGAAAGTAATGTTAGGAGGCACCTGGGTTGCTCAGTCGTGAAGCGTCTGCCCTGGGCTTAGGTCAGGATCTCAGGGTCCTGGGATGGAGCCCCATATCGGCTCCCTGCTCAGCAGGGAGTCTGCTTCTCCCTTTGCCCCTCCTCCCTCTCATGCTCTCTCTCTTAGATAAAATCTTTTTTTTTTAATTTTTATTTTAATAAACATATAATGTATTTTTATCCCCAGGGGTACAGGTCTGTGAATCGCCAGGTTTACACATTTCACAGCACTCATGATAGCACATACCCTCCCCAATGTCCATTTCCCCAAGATAAAATCTTTAATAAAGAAAAAGGAAAGTAATGTTAGGGGGTCCTAATTTTAATAGGATGACCAGAAGTGACCCCTTTGGGGGAGTGACATTTGAGCAGACATGTGAACACCAAGGATAGCAAACCAGGGGTAAAGCATATTTGGAAGGTAGAACAATAGGATTTCCTAATGCACTTGAGATTAAGAATAATACCAATGTTTTCAAAAATTTAAACTATCATTTTATCTTTCAGCATCTGTTAGATATCTTAAGTGTCTATTAATTTTGGCCAATAATATGATTGACAGTATTAAACTATATGATTAATATACTTAAAAAAAAAAAAAAGCAAAACAATTCCATCTTTCTAAAATCCTTCTGGAGCTTCTGTCCTGAGTTGAGCCTATCATCCAAGGATTAGAGGCAGCAAATTGCTAGAGTCCCCATTTCTTAGCCTATTTAAAAGGATGACCACTTATTATCCTTATTATTTCTTTATACTTAACATTGTTTTAAATTGTATGAAGAAATATTGTGATTTAAATTAAGTGAATGACGAAAACATATTTCAATAATTGTATGATAACTTAGGCTATGCTGGAATATAGAAGATCAGGGGTAAGGAGAGATTCCTGCCTCCAAATATCCCTCTGAGCTGATTTAGGAAAGCTCATCTAAAAATTTAATATGGTGGTAGTCTGCCAAATACACGTTCTTCAGAAAACTGCCAAATAAGCTTATTTTTCTCTCTGAAGCCAATTTTAGAGCTTAGTGTTTCCAAAAATCCGGATCTGGTTTTATGAAGGTGTTATTATTGTTATTGGGGTGACGCTACTCTCTGTTCCAGTCAGTATAGGGTAGACTAATGTGATAAAATCTCCTGCCCCCTGAGACGTTGTCCCTTTCTCTCTGATCTGGATGCTCCTAACACTTTGTATGTTTTTTATAGTTTTTATTTATTTGTACCCAGTGTCAAAGTTAATACACACCAACACACATGCACATCTCAACTTGAGCTTTGTTAACTTTGAAAATAGGTATAATTCACCTTTTCATTCCTCAGTCCCACATGAAGACTTTATTGTCTGGTGGTAAATAGCACAGTCTTTCATGCCAGCTGGACACAGGTGCACATCTTAGTTTTGCTCTTACCAGCCACTAGGGTGATTTGGTTTTGAAACAATTTTCTCAAGCCTCAATTTTTGCCATATTTTTAAACATAATATGATTGTCAAAAATAAATAAAATGAGGCATAAATAAGAATAATTTTGTATGTAATGAATAGTTAATAAATGTCAACTATTATTGCTTAGTGTGAAAAAAGTGACAAATAAATAAATGTTTTATCACAAAAGACCCCAAATAACCAAAGCAATCATGAAAAGGAACAACAAAGCTGGAGACATCACAGTTCTGACTTCAAGTTATATTACAAAGTTATAGTCATCAAGATAGTGTGGTACTGGCACAAAAAAGATACATAGATCAATGGAACAGAACAGAAAACTCTGAAATAAGCCCACAATTATATGGCCAATTAATCTTTGACAAAGGAGGCAAGAACATACAATGGGAAAAAGACTTGTCTCTTCAACAGATGGTACTGGGAAAACTGGACAGCCACATGCAGAAGTATGACAGTGGGCCACTTTCTTATACTATACACCAAAGTAAAGTTAAAATGGATTAAGCACCTAAATGTGAGAAACCACAAAATCTGAAATGATAAAAAATCCCAGAAGAGACCACAGGCAAGTCATTTCTATGACAGCTATCCTACTAGCTATGACAGCATCCTACTAGATAAGTCTCCTGAGGCAAGGGAAACAAAAGTGAAAATAAACTCTTGGGACTCCATCAAAAGGAAAAGCTTCTGCACAATAAAGGAAACAATCAGTAAAACTATAAGACAACCTACAGAATTGGAGAAGATATTTGCAAATGACTTATCTGGCAAAGGGTTAGTAACCAAAATATATAAAGAACTTATACAACTCAACACCAGAAAATCCCACAAATAATCCAATTAAAAATGGGCAGAAGACGTGAACAGACATTTCGCCAAAGAAGACATCCAGATGGCCAACAGACACATGAAAAGCTGCTTGGTATCACTCATCATCAGGAAAATACAAACCAAAACCACGATATCACTCCACACCTGTCAGAATGGCTAAAATCAACAACCCAAGAAAAAAACAGGTGTTGGTGAGGATATGGAAAAAAGGGGACCCCTAAAAAATTAAAAATAGAACTACCATATGATCCAGTAATCACACTACTGGTATTTACCTAAACAATACAAAAATACTAATTCAAAAGGATATGTGTACCCCTGTGTTTATTAAAGCATTATTTACAACCACCAAGTTATGGAAGTAGCCCAAACGTCCATCAACAGATGGAATATTACAACAATGGAATATTACTCAGTAATCAAAAGGAATGAAACTTGCCATTGGTTACAACATGGATGGACCTAGAGGGTATTATGTTAAGTGAAATAAGTCAGTCAGAGAAAGACAAATGCCTTATGATTTTACTCACATGAGGGATTCAAGAAAAAAAATCGAATAAAAAAATAGCCAACCCCAAAACAGTTTCTTAACTGTAGAGAACAAACATATGTTACCAGAGGGGAGGTGGGGTAGGGGATGGGTTAAGTGGTGAAGAGGATGAAGGAGTACATCTATTTTGATGAGCATCAGGTGTTGTATGGAAGTGTTAAGTCTATATATTGTACAGCAGAAACTAATGTAACACTATATATTATCTACATTGGAATTAAAAATGAAATGAAATGAAATAAAAATATTTGATAATTTACTTAAGAAAAGGCACATTGAGTTTTCCTCCCTGCTAGTGGAAGAAATAGAACAGTGGATGTGGAATTGTTAATCAAGCATTT
Organism: Martes martes; assembly: GCF_963455335.1. Classification (NCBI taxonomy): domain Eukaryota; kingdom Metazoa; phylum Chordata; class Mammalia; order Carnivora; family Mustelidae; genus Martes; species Martes martes. The sequence goes on from NC_137902.1 coordinate 68,839,189, forward strand.
TTTTGTGTAATGAACCCTCTATTTTAGGGTCCATCTCCAATCAGGGTTATTTTTATCTATGGCAATATAGTTCAGTTAGTATTGAAAAAAAATGTTCTATATGAATACGAGCTCAGCTTGTGTTGCTTGTAAGGATTTAGGAAATATATACAAACTCTCTGTTTCAAGATATTCTAATCTGTATTTTCTGCATGTGCATGCTTCATAATTAAATGAGATGCTTTAAATCACCAGTGTCCATGGGTCCAAACTTTCATTAAAGCAACATTCTCATTGCTGAGATTATTGGTTTCATGGTCCTTTTGTTAGAGAAGAGAATGGAGAATGATTTTTGTGTTGTGTTGTTTTTTTCCAAATCTACCTTAGATATGTTGCTATCTCTTGAGACTCTGGATTTCTTCCTTTCAGGGTGTATCTCACCAGCTGTATTAGGTCAGAATTCCATTCTTGCTGATGGTAAGAAAACACAAATTTCAGTAACTCCACCAATGTGAATTCACAGTGTCTCATCTATGTCACAGATGAGTTAGAGAAAGAAAACATCTCCCAGCTAGTGAGGGTGTTCTTTGTTTGCATTAATCAGGACTTTGTGTGTCCATATTGTTGCTTTACTTACCTGAATTAGGACATTCCTCTGGAACATTATATGGTTAGGTCTTTGTAATAGGGATCACAGAGGACTTTCATATAAGAGAACTCCAACAATAGGACATCTGAGAGTGATCATTTCTCAAGATAATTTTATCCATCACACAATAAGAACATTCTCTTTGAATAGAGAGAATTTGGTGATTTGTTGATAAATCTTTGTTGTCTTTATAAAATTCTAAGTCAAAACACTCCTTCAGGTGTCTCCTTTTCTTCCCATATATGTTGAATTCTGCCTATTATTAGAGTCAAGACTCTGGTATGCATTTTATCATAAAGAGACAAATCAGAACTGTGATTCTAAAGAACTGTCTTCCAAATAGCATAGCAGTGGGGTGCCTGGGTGGCTCAGTGGGTTAAAGCCTCTGCCTTCAGCTCAGGTCATGATCCCAGGGTTCTGGGATCGAGCCCTGCATCGGGCTCTCTGCTTAGCAGGGAGCCTGCTTCCTCCTCTCTCTCTGCCTGCTTCTCTGTCTCCCAAATAGCATAGCAGTAAAATACATAAAATGTAAATCGAAGTTAAAAACCTTAGAAGAAATAAGAAGAAACAGAATGATAATAAAACATTTACTTTATAGTTCTCAACACGTCTCTTTTAAGTAGAATGCATAATTAGCACCATACATAAATCTGGAAAAGATAATTAATTTGGAATATAAACAAATAGATACATGCCTTCAACTGGGTGCCTTCCAAAGTACATATTCAATAACCATTTGATAGTTTATTTCAGAGGTTATTCCAAGAAGTACAGGGGAGGAGAAATGAGATCCAGGATGGAGAGAAACAGAACAGTCCTTTCAGGTCACCTACCACTGTGGGTGTGTGACAATCAGACCATGCAGGACACTCAGCTAGTGTGCTATAGCCAGATGACCGAGATCCCGGACATGGACCCACCAGTGTCCTTCCATATTGGTCGTGGGTCGTGCTCCCCAAGCCCCAGGGCTGAAACTTGTCTCATTTTTAGTTTGGCTTGTTTAAGGAAGACTCGCTGACGATAGCATGAACACCCCTGCAAATAAGAGAAACAAAGTTTGAGGCAAAAAGCTCTAAATTTGAGGGAAATTGTTCCTCAGAGCTGCAAGTAAACTCACAGTTCAGGCAAGGAGTAGGGTATCAAGTTTCCTTTGCAATAGTAAATTCTTCCATTCAAATAATAATAAATAATAACGATAACAACAATAATAATGCAACTGCTTTTGATGTGCCCACAAACTAAACAGTAATACATAGCAGAGGAAAAGGAATCCAAAGTAGAAACAGGGAAAATGGAAATTCCCTTTTACATGTTGGCATGCTGGGGAATGAGCTGGAGACCTTGGAAAGCATGGGCTTCTGGGCCCCTCTCACAGATATGCTGGTTCTGGAGACCTTGGGTGGAGTCCATATGCGTGCAGCTCTGGCAGGTTCCCAGGTGACACTCACAATGCTCTAAGCGGGTTCCCAGGTGAGACTCACGATGCTCTAGCATGTTCCCAGGTGACACTCATGATGTGGGTTATGAAGCCATATTTTGAGTAGCATTGATACGGATCCTATTTTCTGAACATATTTCTTTCTAAAAGGAAAAGTTAACAACAAAAGTAAATTCCAAAACAAAACACAAAAGAGAAGCACACTGAAGAAAGCAAAAAATGCTTTCAGAACATCCCTTGGGTTGAGAAGTCGTCACTGAATCCCAGAGGCAGAAACAGAGAAAACATGACAATCAGTACCTGTGGGATTGCAGCTGAAGCAACGCAGAAGAGGAGCCTTAAAAACTTATATTATTAACAAAAGAACAAAAGAAAAATAAGAGGATTTAGCATTCTACCAAATGAATTATGAGCGACTCCCCAAACAAATCTAAGAAAAATAGGATGAATGCGAATAGAAATAAAAAGAGAATATCAGAAATATAATTAATATAAAACAGAAAGATATAGAACAGGTAATCAAATCTAAGAGATTTTTCAAAGATCATAGGAAATGAACCACTCCTTAGGCTCGTAAAGGGTGCAGTGAGAAGCTGGGGGCACATGGTGAACAGTGGGTAGGAGGATGGATGTGGGGATAATCGGACATATTCTCGTGTCAGTAGAAACAAGCGGAATCCTTGTGCCCTGAGTGCAGCTCTAGGAATTACAACTTCTGAGACGGACCTGAGTTACAGCAGCAAAGTCAGAACCAGCAAAGAGCTTAAGAAGTTGATCTAAGAGCCGTCCCCTACAGAGCAGCAAACCCGGACGGTGTTCGGACGGTGTTGAAAGCAAAACTTGCTATTTAATAAGCCCCATGCACAGAACAAGAAGAAACACTACCATTTTTTTCCTGCAAAACCAGCATTGAACTTAGAGTACCATGTTCCAAAGATCATTTGCACGCGCGCGCGCGCACACATACACACACCCCCTTTTATTCATATCACCTGCACATGCGTGTTCAAGTACACATGATCTAGTTCGGGAGGAGGGGGCATGGCTGATTGTCTTACTATAGTTGGATATGAAAGAATCTATGGATGGGTTGGAGGTATGAGTAGGTCAAAAGAAGAAAAAAAGCCATATTTTCTAGATGGCATATTTTTACTGTGCCAAAGGAATCATGAAAATACTCAATATTTTTGCAAAACATATATACATATAGATGCTATCGATATTCCTGGGAGTATGGTCTGCTTGTGTTCCTCATGTGGATTATTGAGAGATCCGTCTCAGCCAGGTGTGGGGCGTATTTGGTAGCATAGGCACATCTCCCCCTGTGATGATGGTGGCGGGGTGCTGGGAAATGATTGAATTATGATATATCTCAAAGTGAGAGGCAACAGAATGGGCTGTGTATGGAGTATAAATAGAAGGGAAGCAATGATTAGTTGCTTGGCCTGAGTTGTGGTTAAAATGCAGTTGCTTTTAGCTGAAATGGGGAAAAATCCTATGTGAAAGGGGTACATCAGAAGCTCAACTTGGGACGCATTCATTTAAAATAGCTGGTTCACAAGCAGGCAGAGCTACTGGGCGGTCAGCAGTTTCCAGAATTACGGATTTGAGGCTGGGACAGCCTGGAATTGTGCACGTGGGAGTCAACAGCGCATTGACTCTGTGTGTGTGTGTCTATAAATATATGTATGTGTGTCTATAAATATATATATTTATATATATTTATAAATATATGTATATTATATATAAATATATTTATAGACACACACACACACACACACACACACACATATATATATATATTTTTTTTTTTTTTTTTAACTGAGGTGCTCACAGTAGGAGGAAATGGAAACAATAGCAAACAGTAAAGGAGAGAGAACCAGGGCAATTCAGTGACTGCTGGAGAGTCCAAAGTACTCATCTGGGATTAGAGACCATGGATTTGGGTGAAAACAGTTATCCTTTTCTTCAGCTGTATTCAGCTGGGCAGGTGCAGGCATGGACGTAACCAGGACCTGATTTCACCCACCATGGCAGTGATGAGCCGTGGCAAAGATGGGCTCCATGAAAACATCTAGAACAATGCCTGTCATAAGGAAGATCCTCAATATGTATTTATTGAATTAATTAATGTGTGTTACATAGTGCCTGCTCTCTCAAATCTTTATCTTGTCCCAAAACAAAACAACCCACAAAATGTAAAATCAAGGGAAGAGAACATACCTTCTGTCTCAACTTTGATTTAAAATTTCTTCTAGTTAAAGTAAAAAAAACAACAACAGTAAATTAATAGAAATACTTAAAAAGAAGGTAGTATTTTTCTGTATGAATATAATGTTGAGTAACTTAAAATATAGTGAAGTATTAAAATGTCAAATTAGTTTAATAAGTTCATTGACAATGATTGACAGCTAAAGTGAATGACTTTACCAAGTGTAATCCAATATAGTTTTTTAAAAAACTTTAAAAATATTAATATGGATATGAACTCTCCCAGAGTGAACTTAATAAACCATGTTTATTGATATATGATTAGTGTAAGTTATTCCAAAATTATATGATCTTACCAAATTCTACATGATATGGTCTCTTCATTTGAAAATGTTGGTCCCTAATATATTATGTTCAGTGTTGCTCTAGCAAATTAACAATACTTTTATATACATAAAAATTAAATGAAAGTTAAATATATAAACTTTTGGGGGAAAAAAAGAGTAGCTTATGACCTGGGAAGATCCACTGTTAAGGTTTAGTAATCAAAGAGCATAATTATAGACAGACTACCTGAGTAAGGTAAATAGCATGAAGAAATTATACAGAATTCTCTTCCTATATCAAGCTAACAATGAGTTAGTTAATAAGTGGGGTGGACACAAATACTTAGCTATTTGGAGAAAATGAGAGAAGTTGGACTCACCTGCTATCTTAAACCAAAATATATTCTACACAGATCAACAAATTAATATGTTTTTTTTAAGATTTTATTTTTAAGCTCTACACCCAATGTGGGGCTCAAACTCATGATCCTAAGATCAAAAGTCACATGCTCTATCAATTGAACCAGCCAGATACCCCAACAAATTAATGTTTTTGAAAAGTGGAAAAAATGAAACCATGAAACATCAATAAAAGTACTTTAATATCATAATTAATATCATAACTTTAATATTTTATCTTATATATCAGCTTTTCTAAGCATGGCATAAATGCCACAATGCATGAGTAAAATTATTAAAAATATGAGCAAATGAAAGTTAACAGCTTGGGGAAAATAGTTGTTGCAGGATGACAAAGGGCTAATATTCATAAGTATATTATTCTTGCTGATTAAGCAGTAAAAAAGCAACATCAGATGTAAAAATAGGAACCTTTTAACTTCATGAAGAAATCTGTATGAAGATGATAAAATGCACAGCAGAAATTTTTAGAGGGAATTAGGATACAAGTTAAATTTCATCAGTGGGAAATAATTACATATGATATAGCAATGTTGACTAATATTCAGCATCCATATAAAATAACAAAGCATATCTATGTGGACTGTAACAGAAATGATTCTATTACCAGTGTAAGGAAAAATGTCTTATCTATTTACGTAAAAATCGTGATGTTATATATTTGTATATAAGTATGTAAGTATATATGGGTATACATATATATTTCTAAATGATTCGGTTATAAATACATGTGGAAGATAATTATGAAACAAATTGTTGCATGTTAATTCTCTAGAAGAAAAAAATATATTGTAATACCTTAATGTGGCAAAACCAGGAAAATGCAGATTTTCAATACAGGTGTTTTCATGGTCATTTCTTTCTCTTGCACAGCTGTAAGGTGTTCCTATCCGCTGGTCATGTCATGTACAATCATGCTTCTTTTGCCTCTAGATTTTAATCCTCACACGGCTCCATTTTAGTTTTCTCCTTCATGGTGTCTTTTTCTTTCATTCCTATGGTGACAACTTAAAAAATTAATTTGATTCCAATTTATCATGTTTTAAAAAAATTCTGAACTGCTTTGGTTCCCTATTGTAGTTGATGAATATAAAGCTAATGCTGATAAGAAAGGAATCAAAGCACAATTCCCTGAGCTTTTGAAGAATTAATTAGGTGACAGTCTGCAAAAATAAGAGATAATTATTTTGATTTTTCTTTTGCTTCAAAGCTGGAGATGGTCTGGGTTGGGGTTTTTGCTTACATTTGAGCAGGTAAAGCCCACACAAGTTGTTAATACTTCCATTGGCTTGATCGCTGTCTACTGAATCTCTAATGAAATCCAAGCACCTTTAAAAATGGGCATTTTATTATTTTGTCACTAAAGACTAAACTCTAGATAAAATCTGTAGTAGAGGATAACAATGAACAGGTTTGGGAAAAGGCTTCATTTGCATTGTTTAGATATTTGATTATATTCTAGTAGGAAAAGAAAATGTATTTCCATTTTAAAATTAAGATAAATTCAACAACCTTATGTTTTACAGCAGAAAACATGCCTCAAAGTACTTTTCACAGTTCAGTTTCTCGTACACAAGGCAATTTAAACATAGTGACCTTTCCCCGGAAGGAGCCGGGAGCTGGAGCTCTGCTCAGGAATTCCCTTTTAGCATAAAATTCTAATCCAAGTTTAGATTATGCTTCAGAGGAAATGGAGATATTTAAAGCCCATTGCCTTCTGGGGGTCTGAAGTCTTCAACACATTCACTAGGCAGACCCATCTGGATTTTGGCGACTTTCAAGGATTGATTTTAGCTTTTTTTTTTTTTTAAACTCATTCTCAGGACTCAAAGTATTTACACATCATTTATTTTTTTTCTTAATTTTTTTTTTTTTTAGATTTTATTTATTTATTTGACAGAGAGAGAGATCACAAGTAGGCAGAGAGGCAGGCAGCAGGAGAGGAGGAAGCAGGCTCCCTGCTGAGCAGAGAGCCTGATGCGGGGCTCGATTCCAGAACCCTGATACCATGACCTGAGCCTAAGGCAGAAGCCACCCAGGCACCCCTACACATCAATTATTCTTGAGATGTTTTTCCTCTTTTTGAGAAACTGTGTCTTTAATAACTGACTTCTGACAATTAACACATACCCACATTTATAGTTTGAGAAAATAATTTTCTCAGTTAAGAAACTGCCAATTGGTGGATGGAGAGTGGATCTGAAAAACTCATTCTTTTTAAATTCTGACTGAAATCTGTTGCTCTTTTTCTGATTATTTACTTCTGCTAACTATGAGAGGTCATGGAGGGAGGATGCATTTATTTGCAGAAGACATTCATGAATTTATTTTTATAAAAATGTGAGTTTATATCTAGATATGTATGTATATTTTTAAACAATTTGCTTAGGAAACTGGAAAATCTAGATAAGTGTATGCTTTCTCATAGCATTGAAATAAATTTTGAAATTCAGTTATATTTTCAATTTCAACTTTCATCGCAGTCCAGATTTATGAAAGATTTTGTATGTCAGGCCAGATTTTTACTTCCCTTAGAAATCTCAAGTGTTGGGAGCCTTGCTATTTTGCAAAGACTGAAGGTGTCTGACTTCCCAGGTTTGGCCCATTTTCCTTCCGTGCTTCTCTCCTGCAAACCTCTCTCCTTGATGGCTGGTCCCAGCCCACCTTTCCCCCTCCTCTCCTGTTTTGTCTAGTCCATTCAAATGTGGACGTTGTCCTAGCTGCAGATCCATTCTTCTGTTGAGAACTTGGGACATAACTGTCTGTAAGCCTGGAGCTCTGTCTTTGAGGACACGCTCAGTCCCTGAGAAGAGATAGTTTCCCAGTAAATAAAGTCCAGTGACATGGGAGTGACGGATGGAACATGCTATATAGGAAGCAGACGGAGAGGCAATGGGGCATGCAGTGTGGACAAGGAGGGGGAGAGCACAGCTGGGGAGACGGGCTGCTTGTTCCCCAGGAATCAGGGGTGCGACTGCAGGCACGCACTAGGTGCACTGTGTTTTGGGTAAGGCACATAGTGAAGATTGCTTCTAGGACAAGCCATCAGCGAGAAGGCAAGCAGAATGAGTAGAGAGAGTCTGGGAAGAGTGGGGAACCACTTTGCTCCTTCCCCCATTATATTCTCTTCCAAGTGATTTCAGCTCCTCCCTGGACCTTGCATGGCCATCTCCACATGAACAAGCGACATTTCCACACCGGACACTTGCCTGGAGCCCTCGCTCTCCAGTTTCCTATTTCGTAGTTTTATTTTACTTCCACTAGGAATCAGCTGTATCAGTGAGAGGTTCTTTAATAATTTATTCCTCATCTCAAAAATGGTAATTATCACCATACTCATTCTATGAGAAGTAAGTTCATGACTGTCGGTGCTTCAGCCCCATTTACTTTATACCGTGTGTAACAGGTGGGAGCCCTTACTCCCCATCCGGCGTCTACCCCTCTGACGAGGTAGGACGCCCCTGGAATGCAGCATCATTGCTGCAGCAGTTAGGATTTTGATACAAAAGCTAGGCCAAAATAGACATGTGATGGACGCTCGGTAAGGTTAACTGATGCTAATTAACCTGACTAGCACGGTTTCATTTTCACTTTTCACGCATGAGATATTTTTCCGGTTGATTTTCATTGTTTTAGTCATTTTTAGAGTTTTCTTGGGAACTACACGATGCTAAATAGGAAAAACCATTAAACAGCATGGATTTCGCATTGTCCTCACTTTACTGGCACTTAACAAAGGTGCTTTGACAGAGCATTCTGCGTTAACCCACCGACGTCTGAGAATGATGTGGGGTGATTTCCCCCTGGCACTGAAAGTCATGTGAAGGTGTGCAAGAAGTCTGTGAGCTTGGGCAGTGTCTGAGCTGAGGGCTTGGATACGTGCGGGACAGCACCCATCCAACTCTTGCTAGACCTCCCTTTTTCCCTGCAAAGCTGGTTTCCAACTCTAGGTGGGGATTGGAGTCACCTGGGGAGATTTCAGGAATGGAGAGGGGCTGGCATGAGTGGGTTTTCAGAGCTTGGCAGGTGAGGGTGGTTGCACAGGGGTGTGAGAGCCCCTGCACCACACTCTGTCACCCTCCTCCTCTCCCCTATGATGCAATGCACCTGTGATTGACCAAGCTGCCCTGGGAACTCCACCAGGGGCTTAAAAAGGCCCCACAGTCAACCAATTCTGAGAGGACAGTGTGTTCGCTCGGTGCTGCCTGTGGGCTCAGGGCGGCGGCGTGGACTCTCCCCTGGTCCCTGGATCGCTCGACCACCCCGTGGTAGGTGAGTCAACTCCTTAACTTATGTGTCTCTCCATGTACGTGGGTGACCCTTGAGAAATGCAGGGGTTGGGAGCACCGACCCTCACGCCATCGAAATCCCAAAACCTCACTACAGGCCTTAACTAAAAGCCTTTAACGTAAACTGTTAGTTAACACCTAGCCTGTATGTCCTATGTATTGTCCTCTATGTTCTCCTAAAGTAAGTGAGAGACAGGAATGTTAAAATCACAAGGAAGAGAAAATACCTTTGGCGTACTGTATTTATCGAAAAAAAAAACCAAAACGTGTGTGTACATGGACGCATGCGGTTCAAGCCCATGTTGTTGGAGGGTCGGCACAGGCATATGCGCTTTCGGTTGGTTTTGCGTTTCTGGAGAATGCGGACTAACCCCTGGCTTTATCTTTAAGGCTCAGAGCCCAACATACAGGTAAGCAAACTAAAGCCTGGGCAGGTGAAGTCGAGTGTCTGAAGTGTCTCTGAAGACAGAGCTCTCTTTGGAACCCTTTCCGGCCAGCGGTGTAGGGTTTGCTAAAATCCTATAGACTTCTATGGCACCAGTCTTGTTCTGAGCATTTAATCAAAGGGCTCAGTGCCACAGCAGAGTTTGGCTATACCCCCGTCACTTGTTGAGAAGAACAGACCTTTCAGTGTCTCTTCCTCCTCAATAGGCAACACCACACTATATATATATATTTTTTTAAAGACATTGCAGGGAGCGTGAGTAAGAGGGAGCAGGGGGAGAGGTGGAGGGAGAGGGAGAAGCAGACTCCCCGTTGAGCAGGGAGCCCCATCTGGGATCCCATCCCAGGACCCTAACTTGATCCAAGATCATAACTTGAACCAAAGGCTGACACTTAACAGACTGAGCCACCCAGACACCCCTAAAATGTCACACATTTTTTTTAATAACACATCAATTACTGCTAATTCCAACTTATAAACTGAAAAACCCAAAGGCTGGAATGACAAGGCTTAAAATGAAGAAAATGCTTAAATACAAAGGACTACATTGGAACTGAGGGATTTCTGCAAGCATGGTTTCTCTCGGTATATGTTTACTTGCATAATTTTTGCCCCTTGCCATTGAGGCTGTCTTTACAGCTTTGGGGCTGACATGAAACAGTGCCAGGCCGTCTTGGGGAGCAGAGGTGAGTTCTATGAGCCTCACTTCCCCCAGGTGGACCCAGGACCTCTTTCTTGCCATCTGTTACTCAGGTGATCTGGGACATCTACTTCCCCTTTTTTGCCCTTACTGTTTTCCCCATTCCTGCCCTCCAGAACCGCATTTACATTTTTATTAAACTGCAAAATAATAAAAACCTAAACAGCCCCTTAGAGGGAAAAAAATGATTAATCCTAACAGCATTGTACAGCATATTCATCCTTGTGCCTTTCTCAGCATGCATGTTTGGGTGCATGTTTGTAAATCCCTGCTTTGGAGTTAGAAAGCTGTAAAGCACATCTCTAGGTTGAAGCAATGGACTGCCGGCTCATTCCTTGCTCCTTTCTTAAAAACTTGAAAACAACGTCTCCACTAAAAATGAGTTGATAAAGTAAGAGGTGTTCTGACGATCACAGTGCTTATATTCCTGTCTTCTGTGGATTTTTGAGTGAGCTGAAAGCCTATGTGTGTACACATACACACACCCACACACACAAGCAATGGCTCTCTCACTTTTTTTCACTTTTCTTTTTTTTCCTGTGTGTTTCTTCTGCGGAGTTTGTGTAATTCCCTTCATGCCTTCAGTGATAAGCATGCTACCCTTGAACACTGATGGATCCAGCCCTCATTAGAGCAAGTCTTCTGTTTACGGCCCATTCTTCTCCACCCCAATGGGACGAGAATATGTATTACCTTGTGATCAGTATTGACAGAATGATAAACAGGTGAATTTCCTATCATTGTGACTTGACTCACTCTAGTATGTGACATTTGAACTCTGAATACCTTGCTTTGTTTACATTTGTTCTAGAAAATTGGGCTGATAACATTTAGTCTAAAATTACTGATTTGTATTTCAGGTTATTGCTGATTTTTCTGCTTTGTCTGGATTTTTGTTTGTTCGTTTTTGTTTTCAAGTTTTTGCTGTTAGGTACTTACCCTTCCTATGTTCTGTTTTCATTTGCTTTTACCCACTTCTTACCTGTGCTCACGTGCAGGTGGTAGGTGTGCAGTCAGGATTTAGCCACAGTTCCACACTTCCTACATAAAACATCCATATACACCATTGGAAAAAAAAAAATCCTTTACAAATTTCTCTTTATTTAAAATAAGTTCATTAGGGAAATATAATAAACTTGTGATTCTACACCTGTTGTAGATTGACTATATCATATATTCCTTATAATTACTAGACTTGGCAAACTTAGCAAACGTCAAGGGTTATTACATTTGTCGAAGCCTAAGGACAAGAACAAATAGGTAGGTTAAAGCAGATTTTGTGTTGACCACAGAGGATAACTGGTATAATTGAGTCCAGACTAATGATGGAATGTAAACCTGGGTTAGCATGGAATAGGTGCTGTGCATTTAGCAGCGGGGCCCAACACGCGCCCTTCCAGTCTCAGGCATCCTGCACAGTTTCATACTGGTTAGCGACCTGAGAGGACAATGGTACTGACCGAGACTGATTTGGATTGCCTTAAAGCAACAATGGAAATGTTGACAAACTTTGCCACATCTGGAAGAAGTTCTAAAAAATTTCTGCATATATATATATATATATATATATATATATATATATACAGGGTTTTTGTTTATATGTATATATTTATATATATTATATATATATTTATATGTATATATATGTGCAGGGTTTTTCATATGAAAAAATATATATATTCATATATTCTAGTTATCTTGTTGTTACTTTCTAGAATGAAATTTCTGTTTTACTCATCCATTGTATGTTGTGATATATCCTAGGAAAAATACCAAAGGACTTGTGGTTTATTGGTTATTAATCATCTTGAAATGAGAGCAGAGTGTGAGTTATAATCCTAGTTTGGGCATATAAATGAGCACATCCTAAGGTTAGGAACCCATGTCACAAATTATTACATCCGTTGCATTTGAAGAATATTAAACTACTTAATACAGCATACATTTTATGCCCATAAGAATACCTTCTATTCAGCAGATCTTGAATTAGCAAAGTGGTTCTACGTGTGGTAGTGTCATTTGTGTTAGTCGAAATATATTTACCCTTGTTCATAGATTGAGTTAAAGAGCCATGTCTGCAGACGTAAAGATGGTAGATCTGGTCATTGATTGGGATGACTACATTTTCTAAAGTTGGCTATAGCATCACAATCTTTCCGTGGTAAGAGAACTACATTAAAACCAGAAACCTCACCTAAGACGCTCTTCTGAGTTTGGTTATTTTCACAAGGACTAATATTTTTTGTTATGTCTAAGTGAGAATTAAAATAGACCAATGAATAGGTCCTAGGAATCAAAAAAAATATTTGGGTGTTGTCATATTAAAATGTTTAAAGCCTTGGTCTTTGTTCCCTCAGTGTTGTCCTATAAAGGAAAGAGGAAACTGAAAACTTTAGCGTGTCTGATACATCTGTGTGAATGTTAATAATATAGGATGTATAAGATTTTATTATATGGTTATTATATAGTTAAAATGAGCCCCAGAAGTCAGTTAAGAATGAAAGCAACATGATGTGCTTCCTAAGGGCAATAGGAAATACACAATTTTATATATATATATATATATATATATATATATAAATAAATTTCCAAAAATATTAGGATTCCCTAGATCTGAGCATAACTTGAAGGACTATAAGGGACACAGCAACATTTTAACATCTCTGGCTCTGGAAGTCTGTCTTGGCTTGAACAGCATGAAGGACTCCACCTGCAGTAGGTTGCTGCTCTGGGAGTGAGCCCATCACAGTGCAGACAGATTGTGCAGATTTCTGAGCTGGGGAATGGTGGGGAGCCCATGCACGTGAGGGCAGAGATCTTCTGAGCACCACTGCTGGAGCTGGTTTCTAACTGATCGTGTGTGTGTATCTGGGGAGACCGTCTGAACCTTAGAAAGAACCCAGACAATTTGAGCGGATAGTTCCTGGTCGTCAGAGGGCTGAGCACAGGGGTGGTCCACGATGGCCACACTGGCAACCTTGCGGAGGGCTCTTGTCTCTGCAGTAGAGAGAATTGAACTCAGATGAGCACTGCGTGGGTCCTGCCTACCCAATTTAAGTCCTGACAGTATCAACATGTTTGCAAGTAACAGAACTGTGTACCCCAACAGAGCTCAGAATTATTAGAATACAAACATGCAAAGCCCCCAATGAGGTAAAATACAGTGGCATTCAATCTAATGTGGGCAGGCGAAGACACGGGTGAACATGGCCTGTGATGTGGTGATAAATCACACAACTGAAACCAGTCCTGGGCTGACTCAGATCTTAATAGTAGCAAACACACCTATTAAAGCATTTATCATAACCATCCCCTGTGTCAAAAATGTCATCTATTTAAAAGACCAAAATTGAACTTTTGAATATGAATATTGCATAAATAGCCAAAGAAAAAATGAATGCATTGGAACCATCTTAACAGAACCTGTCCAGGAGGAAACTCCACCATGGTAGGCCTCCCCTTCCAGAATCCTTCCCTCGGTCTAGCCCTACCACTGCACTAAACATGCTTCCAGATGTCCCCAAAATCTTTCCTAATCATCACTCTGGATTACTTTTTCTAGGGCATTTTAAAGATCTGTTTTTTAGAAACCATCTCTTGTCTACAAATGATGCCATTCTCCTGGTTTTTATTCTCCCTTCTGTAGTGTTTCCTTCCTGTTGCAGTTACTGGTGTTTTGCAGGATTCTGCTCTAGTCTTCCTGCTCTTCTCGTGATGGTGTTCTGTCTGGGTTATATTATCCATCATCACTGTTGTGTGCACTGGCCGTGTGTCTGCCCCGAACCTTTCCCCCCTGTCTTTGTTCTTCAGCCTCCCATTTCCATGTGTACACCTGTGTGAGAGCATCACCATGGACATGCCCATAGCACCTTTCAGACCTCAACTTGCCAGCATCAAACCATCCTCTTAAACTTTCCTATCTTCCCCTTCCAGCTGAGGATCGTGGAGTCTTTCTAGTCCACCAGTCCAGTCTCTCCTCAGTTTGCCACCTTCCCAGCCCTGTCCCCACCCCTCCAGGAGACTCCTGGTCCCCACCTCAAATGGCTCCATGTCCCGTCTCATTTGGCTGCAGACTCTTCTTCCTCCTTCATCCTTGCCCCCACAAACCACAGATGACACTTGGAGGGTTAAAATTATTCAGATGTTCCTTGTCTTTCTCCAGATGGAATTCAAACTACGCACGTTTATAATAATTATTATAATTACTGGTCTGTTTAACTTTCTATCCTCCTCTCTCTGTTGTCATGACTGTGCAGCTAATTCATTTCAGACAAGTAGGAAGAAACAATACTTTCCAGACTTATCTGGCTAAGGACTGAGAAGTTTATGGGACTGGAATAGCTACATAGGTTGAGTCACCTACAGGGAAGATTTGCAGGGTTCTTTACTTGCCCCCAGGCTGTGACCAGGCACTCAGCAGTCCTCTAGTCATGTGGGTTCCCTGGAATTGAGAATGGAAACCACCTCTTGCCTCAGCATTGCTCCACTCTACTTAGGTTTGTTTTATTTCCTAAAAGACTATAATAATAATCTCTGTACTTCCTTACATCTGGTTCTTAAACCAAACTCCGCATAGCTGTTCTGCATTCTTGTGCAAAATAGAGCAGAATCCCAGAACTGCTGTTCTTGAAACTCATCTCTGCATTAAAGTTCCTGTCCATATAGCCTGCACAACTGCACTGCTTGTTCTCTGTCACAGACTTTTGAAGGTGGTGATTCTACCTACCTGTGGTCTCTTGGGTCTTTTTCCATGCTGTCTATGGTCTGTGACTTAGCGTTTTACATTTAATAAACACTTGAAAGAAGAGTGTTATTTGCATAAAGGACTCATTTTCTTTCTGTTCATGTTCACTGTATCCCATACCTCCTGGTTATTTTTTTTTTCTTTTTGAGTACAGTTGATACAGTGTTACATTAGTTTCAGGTATATAAGAGGGTGATTCAGCATCTTTATACATTACACTGAGCTCACTGAAAGTGCCCTACCATCTGTCACCATACTATGCTACAAGAGTATCATTGACTCCATCATGCTGTGTCTTTCCTCCCCATGACTTACTCACTCCCAAACTGGAAGCCTATGTCTCCCCCTCTTCTTCCCTATTTGGCTCCTCCCTTTGTCCCCTCCCCTCTGACAACCAACAGTTTGTTCTCTGTATGCATGGTCTGTTTCTGCTTTGTGTGTATTCATCTGTTTTTAGATTCCACATGTAAGTGAAATCCTACAGTATCTGCCTTTCTCTGACTTCACTGAACTGTACTACCCTGCTGGTTATTTATTTCTGCTTTTTGGCTCAATGATTTTACTTCTTAGGGGTATTAATCTTCCAGTTTACCTTGTTCTCCCTAGAAATGCCATCTATATAGTTTGGGGTCTGACTCCTGAGATGTTGTATGCACTAAGATTCCTGAATGATCTGCCATTGAATGGGACATTAGGCTACTTTTAAGACCATGTCATAAATTCATATTTTCCTATAAAAATCTAAATGTTATCATTAAGTAGAATGATAAGATCTTTTATAAACATTTCATAGATAAGGAAAGTTATTTGAAATCAAATGACTTCTTTACAGTAGAATCACAGGTAAACCCTGTCACTGTGTCATGATTCTATGTTATTATTTCTATTCAAGTCATCAGCAAGAGTTATGAGTGTAGGTTTTATAAGGCTTTATTGAGTTCTAGTTATGCTGTGTTTGAAAGAGAAGATATTGAGATTAATGACCTTAATATATTTAGGATTTGTGACCAAACCATGTAAAATTTACCTTATACATAATTCCTTTAAAATAAGCTAATGTTAGAAAACAAATGTGGGAAAATCAATTTTTTTATGAAATAGCCAAAAAAGGGGCAAGATTTAGATTTACCCAAACACAACATTAGACTCATTAATGTGTTTAAAGATTCCTTGTCTTAATTGTTAAGTCACTAGAAATCTGGTAAATTTGTGCTTTTTTTAGTATCTAAAAAGCCCAAAAGCGATTTCTGTTTCCTTCCTGCTAATCTAGGTAGTTCTTCAGGTGATTTATTAATATAGTGACAAATGGTGGCATTCAGTGCATACATAGACTCCAAATGTAGGTTTTCCTTTGATAATGATTTGTAGCACGTATTCTTAACTTGAATGACTTAGTAGGTTAACACCAATAGTTGATATTCTTCAACGTGTAGAAATAACATTTGTATCAGAATAATGGTAAACAGCAAGTCACAAAAGCCATCTGTGTTTCAGCTTAGTAACCAGGACCACTTAGTCCTCGAAAGTTGTTCTGTTATTTTATCTTCTTTACACCTGGGTGTCCATGACCTAGGTGTTTTTTTTTTTTTTTTAATTTATTTATTTGACACAGAGAGAGATCACAACTAGGCAGAGAGGCAGGCAGAGAGAGAGGAGGAAGCAGGCTCCCTGCCGAGCAGAGAGCCCGATGCGGGGCTTGATCCCAGGACGCTGGGATCATGACCTGAGCCGAAGGCAGAGGCCTTAACCCACTGAGCCACCCAGGCGCCCCGACCTAGGTGGTTTTAATAAATGTAGCCAGTGGGGGGCCTGGGGGGCTCTGTCAGTTAAGTGGCTGACTTGGTTTTGGCTCAGGTCGTAATCTCAGGATCATGAGATTGAGCCCCATGTGGGGCCCCATGCTCAGCAGGGAGTCTGCCTCAGGATTCTCCCTCTGCCCCTCCCCCTGCATGCACATGTACTCTCTCATTCTCTTCGTGTAAAATCTAGAAATAGAGGCAGCTGGCAAAGGGAAGCGTGGGCACGGTTGTTTGATGCCTCCAGAGAGTTCCTGTGGGCCTATTGCAAGTCTTGAGATGTCCCATGTGATCACATTATTTGTGTTTTTAATTTGTAATATTACGGTTTCTTTTCTCAAGTATTTTCCTATCCAAATTTTTTCCCACAACTTTATTGTCCTTTACTTAAGGAGGAGGACTCCTCCAAATAGAGGAGAGCTTAGACTATCAAACTTGAGTTTATCCCTGATCGTGTACATGAATTGTGTGGCAAATGTGGCTCTTCAGCTACTTAATATCTCTTCCTTTCTCAATGGTGGGACATGGATTTCATCTGGGGATGAAATGCATTTCTTTCATTCTACTTTTTGGCCCTTCATTGGTGTTGTAGGGTAGATAGATAACAGAAGCTTGTCCCCAAAACCCAAGCATATGTTCTCAGTGGATCCTGGGAAATCAAGACAGAAAAGGAACTCCTCTCATTGGTGTTCCTGCCTAGCAGTAGGTGCCTGTGGGTGGGACAGATGTTTTCTTCCTATGAAGCAGCTGTGTGATTGGAGAACCCCTAGGTGGAGACTGAGGGCATTTGGGACATTGAACTATTATAGCTATAATGCTTATTTTCAAGCCTCTTAAGTGAATAAATAAATACCCATTTTGTTAAGCCAGTGTCGTTGGATTTCTGTTAAACACTGTGAAATTCAATATCCATTTGATACAAACTGTTTGACCTGCTGGCTTCTCTATTTTGCAACTTTCAGTTTTCCCTTCATTTGATTGTCTAGTGCAGGATTTCAATGGCCTCAAAGCAAGCAAGCCTATGCTAACTGAATGCAAAATATAATCACAAGCTAAATAGATAATTTTGCCTCTGCCCCCTTACTACCTTGGGAAAAAAATGTCTGACTACACAGAATAATGTATTGGTTACCTGTTTGCCTGTAAAATATTGGATATTCAAAGAGTCAAGTGTATAACCCAGATTTACTGGAAGATCACCTAGGTTACAAAGGGCAAATAAATTAGATAAAGACCATAACATTTGGCTCAAATATTTGACCCTGGAATGCTTTAGAAGTGTCAAGAGTATAAGGGAACCGGGATGGATATTTTAAAATAATGCTCCTTCATTTAAACTGGAAAACTGAAATTAATTCAAGAGGGATTACTGGGTTCTATGTAAGTCAGTTCCATATACTCATGGGGCTGTATTTTTGCAATTATTGGACTTAATTCTTAATTTTACACATGTTTGACTAGAATCCATTTTAGGCTGGGTAGGAGAGACCACACCAAATATTTTGGGCACATGATCAATTACAGCTAATCTTAGAACAACCTGCAGGTTAGGGGCCCCAAACCCTGTGCAGCTGAAAATCTGCATGAACTTTTTTGACTCCCCCCCTACCCCTGCCAAAAAAAAAAAAAAAAAAAAAAATACTTAACCTGTAGTAGCCTACTGTTGACCAAAAGCCTTACTAATAAAATAAACAGGTGAATGACACAAATTTGGTATATTTAGTATATACTATATTCTATAAACTGGAGAAAAGAATGTTGAGAAAATAATACATTTATAGTGCTATACTGTATTTATGGAAAGTCCATGTATAAGTGGGTCTAAGCCCTTTAAACCTGTGTTGCTCAAAAATGTGTTAACATATTTGGTAAACACGGGCAAACTGCTTTGGCAAAGACCCAACTATAATGAAGTTGTCAATATGTAATAAAGTCAACTGAATTCTGAAGAGAAAAATCTGGGAGATGTAGCTAAGAAGTGAAGTGATGGGATCTGTTTCTATAAATAGCTGGAAAGGTATCAATTGATGGGTGAACTCTAGCAAAGTGAAGTAAAGTCTACATATGGAGAGAGAAAAAAAAAACAGCATTTGAGTTAAAATAAGCACAAAACGAGGAAGTCAAGTATCAGGCACTCAAAATATCAACTGAAAAATACCACATAAACACATAAAATCAACAGGTCATAATTTGGAGACCCTGTGGGTTGAACGTGGCTCATGAGTTAACACTTGTAGCTGGGGTTGGTTGCAGCCCTACATGGTCCTCATGGGGGGACCCTGTCTGTCCTCATGTATTGGAGGACTGACTGAAACAGTAGGGGGAGTTCTGAATTCTTCCTGATCCAGTCCGGTGGTCCTCGAGTTTTCCTCCCCAGATTAGCTTCAGTAGTATTGGGAAATTACTGGAAACATAAATGCCATCTTCTCCCCATCCACCCCAAGCAGTCAGATTCTGGGTGGGGGTGGGCAGCCATCTTTAATAAACACCCCTCCCTTCCTCCCCAGGCCCCACCACCATGATTCTGATACATACTCAGGTTTGAGAATTCCTGCACTCTTCCCTGTTTTTAAGTAAAGTTCATAGTCCTGGCAGAATGTGTTCAGGGGATATAAGTCATTGGAAAAAATGAATGTTTTAGCCCAAGGAATATATAAAATTCACACACTGTATATGCTTTTTAATTATTTATTTATTTATTTATTTATTTATTTTTCACAGAAGACCATGCCACATGGAAGCACATTTTAACATTAGGAGATCTTTCAACTGATGAGTGGAAATTCTCAAGTTTTAGAGTACATAAAATCCACATAGAACTTTTAAATCATTTCGGGAAAGCTTCCATTAACCAAGATTTTTCATAAGAACCAAAGTTATTTCAAAATCAGGAGCTCTCCTAAGTACTCTTTCAGAAATGAAATGATGAATGGTCTGGGAGGCGACATGGTTTTTATCCCTAGCTGTTGGGAGTGACAAAGTTGTAAAGGTTTCACGCTGGGGGGAAAAATGCTATTATGCTGAGGTTTTATGACTTTGTGTCGAATTATGGTTTCCTGTGATTAAGTAGACAACTGAAGTGTTGATCAAATCAATAAAAACTGTTTGTAGGTTTGAGTAAGTAGCTTTCTTAACTGATAGCCAGTGTGCTTGACTGATTTGTCCAGTTGTGAAATAGACACTAACCCTAGTCCACAAAGGGTGCAAAATACTTAACCAGGTTCACCCTATCATTAAAGGCAGTAGGTCTTAAGTTCAAGTTTTGACTATGCCTCTTACTACAACAGTGACTTCAAGCTAGTAAGCTTTCATTTTTCTCCTCTCTTAAATTACAGTCACACATTGAATAATTCCTGCATTGTTATCATCACTGCTGTTACTGAAAAAAAAAATGTTTCAATCTTGTAGATCTAAGAAATTCTGTTTTAATGAAAGTATTCCCTTGGTAAGCCCCAGATTTTTGCCTACATTAGGTGACACTGGTGTCATGAACAAGATTAGGTATGGCATTGGTACAGAGCAATAGATTGAATTTAGGGACAAATGTCACATTTGACTTGTAGGTATAGTGATATTCTAGAAAGGGAATGAGAGGATGGCTGGTGTGACTTAGTGTGTGCAGTTTAGCGTGGAAGTCTGACTCTCTCTGTAAGAACCATAATGAAACCCCTTGGGTCCCCTTCTTGGGGACCTGGAGCATACTGCAGGGAACATTAAGCAGAAGATTTTAATTCTAGAAGCTCCATGCCTTTTGTCTGATAGCCGTCTCCTAGTGAGGGGTGCTCTCTGCCTCCTGGATCACATGTGGATGCACGGAGAGTGCATGTTTGGGAACACACGCAAATTATGAACCTTGTGCAATACTATTGATGTCTCATTGCACGTTAATGCAGAGAGCATCAGCCACTCTGGTGATTGATTTTACTTGCTTGCTTTGACTAGCACCAAGCAAGAGATCATTATTGCTAGTTTATTTTAAAATCTCAAATTGTCCAAAGTGAAGAAGTCTGATTATATGGATGAGTTCTGCTTTTCTTAGGATATTCAAGTGTGGGTTTTCCCACCCAAGCCCTCTCTATCTTTGAACTGCGGTGTATGATTTGCCTTGCCGTGTTTTAGTATCACATTGCATGTCCTGGAATTCTGGATTTTGGTCTCCTCTTTTTTTATATTATGTGTCTCTTTAGTTTATTGAAGATTATTTTTTTATTAACATGTAATATATTATTTGCTTCAGGGGTACAGGTCTGTGATTAATTAGTCTTAAATAATTCACAGCACTCATCACAGCACATACTCTCCCCAATGTCCACAGAAACTTTTCCCCACTTTTTTTTTTTTTTTTTTTGGTCTTTTCCAGAATTTCACTTAAGCTCAGTAGCATGACTGTGTTCCACTCAGCCAGAGTGGTATTCTGGTATTTTACTCAGCCAGAATGATAAAGCCGCACACACTAATTACCAATTTACTACTCAGGACTTTGACAAGGTGAAATGTTAATAGAAACAGACTTGATAGCATTATCACCAGTGGTTTCAGTTTTTCCTATAAAATCTGAGTATGAGTTTAGAGCAAATTGTGGTCAGAAGTTGTCATACTGGGCTTTGCCTAGGCATACCTAAATTTCCTGATACCTAATTCAAGTAAATGAAAATTTCAGATCTGGGGCACCTGGGTGGCTCAGTGGGTTAAAGCCTCTGCCTTCGGCTCAGGTCATGATCCCAGGGTCCTGGGATCGAGCCCCGCATCGGGCTCTCTGCTCGGCGGGGAGCCTGCTTCCCCCCCTCTCTCTGCCTGCCTCTCTGCCTACTTGTGATTTCTGTCAAATAAATAAAAAAAATTAAAAAAAAAAATTAAAAAAAAATTTCAGATCTATTTTCCTCTGAAATGTGCTCTTATGGGCGGCGTGGGTGACTCAGTCTGTTAAGCAGGAGCAGAGGGAGAGGGAGAAGCAGATTCCCCAACATGGGGCTCAATTCCAGGACCCTGGGACCATCACCTTAGCCGAAGGCAGAT
This sequence comes from Martes martes, assembly GCF_963455335.1. Taxonomy (NCBI): domain Eukaryota; kingdom Metazoa; phylum Chordata; class Mammalia; order Carnivora; family Mustelidae; genus Martes; species Martes martes. Next base: position 68,861,202 of record NC_137902.1, read on the forward strand.
GCTTCACTGACTGAGCCACCAGGCACCCCAAGTTGTGGAATTTAAAACCATTACTCATAAAGCTTTTGGAACAGAGTATGAAGGAAACAAATGATCATAATATTGTCCATCTATTTTAACCATTAAAATATAAAATATAGTTAAAATTCAAACCACATGGACAGACAAGATTAACTTTCTGCTGCTTACCTTTCTAGTGCTTCTCCATCGGTAATGATTATTAATATTTTCCTGTTTTATTTCAAAATACATGTGCAAATAAAATACATGTATGTATACACATGTACATGCATACACTAGGATATTTTTGTTTACACAGAAAGCCTCATACCATATGTAGAATTTAGTATTTTGTCTTATATCACAGATAGCCCAGAGTTTTTAAAATAGGCCCCGTATTGATAATTTGTATTGTGTGATTTTTGCAGAGCACTTTATATAGAAATATATTCACTGATTAATTTGGAATTAGTAGGCCATTATAACAATTACAGTTTTAATATAGGTCGATGTCCCTGAAAAAGAGGTATACAAATTTGTATGAGTTTGAATTTGAATGAATGTTATGGTTATGTTGATACTGAATAGGAAGTAAGCAAAAGTACCAATTTACTTTTCTTCAGTTGTAGCAATGAAGAATGTATTATTGGTCTTGTTAAAGCTGTGTAACAGCTGATAATGATTTTAGTATTATATTGATGCTATGATTTCAGTATATGCTAAATGTTGATCTTATAATATTGTACCATTTTCCATAGTATATTGAGACTCTGATCATGTCTTCTGCCCATTTTTTGACTCTGAGGTGTAGAATTTGCATGGCGTAGCAGAAGTTGAACAGTAAGCCTAAAATAAGCTTAGGGATAAATATAGTCTGAATATACAGTTGTTTTATCTCCTATGGATAATTCACATTTGAATTAGTGAACTATCAGTAATTGATAATGTCTGGCTTCATGTTTCACAAGATAGTTATATTTGAGTCTTATCAAGACCCTGTAGGTTGGGGTTGTTGATGACAAATGAGTCATTAAAAGTGAATGAGTTTGTGTCTAGCTAGAATGCTAAACATAGAAAATGGCCTATTATCCAATGGGCCAATTCATATTTCTTCATTCATGTTCAGCATTGATTGGAAATACAGGGTAGAACATTGGCACTCTCTGAAAGCACTATTCAAAGCATAGGAGATGCTGTATGTATATTTGTGTGTAAACCTATGTGTATAAATAGCTGAGCATGTATATATGTGTGTACACACACAAGCACACATATATGCATATGTAATATCCATATTATATATAGCTATCACTACTAGGAGATTATATATGTGTCATAAATTCCACTATTAAATTCAGAAAAGACAAAACTTTGGCAGACTTCATGAGTTGAATTTCAGCATCATTTATATTTTGTCACTATGGTACATGTATACATAATTATCAAGCTAAACTTTTAAAACAGATGAAAATATCACTGACCACTTAAAAGATAATTATGTAGAATAATTTGATTTCCACTATGATTTTGCCTTTGTCAGTTGCTAGAAAATGAAACTATTTAAATTGGGGGTAAAAGTTGAATATTTATTGCATTTCCTTAGTTTTTAAGAGCTGATGCAGCAGTATTCAAGCTGATTAGACAGGGAAAAAACTGTGCTAAGCAATTTTTAATTGCACTAAATTGTTTTGCATGTACTCTGAAAATTTTCTTTAAATAACACATGTGGACATAAATGTACCTCTTAGCTTTAGATTATCAATGCATGAGTCATTTTGAATATTGAATGAGCCATATCCTCATAAATATAAATATCCATATTACCTTTCTGTGTTCTGATCAATATCATTTAAAACACACACATACACACACACAGACACACACACACATTCACACCTATACCTACACCTACACTATTATGTGGAAGGAGACAGAAGGTTCTCTTTGGCCTTTATTCTATGGGTATCCCATTTATACTAAAGAACCAAACCAAATAAAAATAATTCCGACTTAGTGAAAATGTTCTTTTTTCCTGCTGTTGATATATGGGATTCTATTCTGGGAAAGGTATAAAGTACAGCTTGTGTAGTTTGACCCTCTTAAATTGCCCATATATGATAGGAGCTCGATGAGCTACCAGCGACAAATCATCTTTTAAGATGTACAGAAAAGGTACATGCATTATGGAAAACAATGATCATCAAAAAATTAAAGAACTGGGGTGCCTGGGTGGCTCAGTTGTTAAGCGTCTGCCTTCAGCTCAGGTCGTGATCCCAGGGTCCTGGGATGGAGCTCTGCGTTAGGCTCCATGCGTGGCTGGGAATCTGCTTCTCCCTCTCCCACTCTCCCTGCTTGTGATCCTTCTCTTGTTTTATCTCTCTCTATCACATAAGTAAATAAAATCTTTAAAAATAAAATCTTAAAAAAAAATAAAGAATGTTGTGATCCAGCAATATCCTTTCTGGGTATTTATCCAAAGGAAATGAAATGAGTATCTGAGCTCTCTGTACAATGACCCTCATTGCAGCATTATTCACAGTAGCTTATCTAAGGAGACAATCTAAATGTTTGTCCGTTGATGAATGGATAAAATGTAATACCTAAAATGTATGCACATATGTATGCATAGAGGGTCTGTACATACATAGAATGGAATATTACTCAGCCTTAAGAAGGAAATCTTGCCGCAGATGACAACATGGATGAAGCTGAAAGATACTATGTTCAGTGAAAAGAGCCAGACACAGAAAAACAACCATTGCATGATCTCACATGTGGAATCTAAACTAGATGCAGCAAGTGGGCTGGTAGGGGTGGAAACGGGGAGGTGCGTGTGGAAGGATACAACGTTTCATTGATGCAGGGTAAGTTCTGGGGATGCAAAGCACTGCAGGATCACAGAGTTCAAAATACTGCATCTTATACTTGACATTTGCTGAGCTGGGACACACTCAGTGTTCTGCCCCCCACCCCCATCCCCCACTCCACACACACATGGTAGCTTGCAGGGATCATTTCACAAAGTGTACGTTTGTCAAAAACCTCAAGCTGTGCACCGTAAATCTGCAATTCTGAGTCGTCATTTATACTACAAAGTTGGGGGCGGGTGAAACGCCATGTCATGCAGGTGTGAGCCTGACGGATGCATGGCTGGAAGTGCAGAGGGAGGAGAGCGAGAAGGTGGCTCAGAGCTGCGGCTGGGGGATGTTCACCTGCCGCTGGCAGCCAGTGCCATGCCACCCTGGCCAGGAGCTAAGGCCTCACTGTCCAGAGAAGGTGTCAACACCAGGGGAAATGGGAGTGAAGACCAAACCTAATGATTGGTTGACCCTCTCCCCCTCACCCCAACTAGGAACAAGTGATAAGTCTGTATATGGAAAAAGCAGGCTTCAGTAAAAGGAGGTAGGCCAGGAAGTGCCCAAAGGGAGAGAAAAGGTAGGAATGAGGACTTGAAGTAGCTCTACAGCTTCAGTAAGGAGATTAGCTTTGAGTGTATTTCATGGTAAAAGTGGCCTCCTATTCAGTGTCTTTTCTCTTTATTTTTCCCTTAAATAAGAGTTTATTTTGTAATATCTGAGAACTGCAACTTGAGACCTGCAAACCATGGCAAACAGAGGCAAGTCCAGCAAACAAAAGAACATTATTTTCTGAAGGAGGAAAGCCATGGGGGTAGTGGTTCTGAGTGAAAGGCCCTTGGAGAAGAGTGAGAGTTCATGGTGGTGATGGTCTCTGCTTGGCTGAGATGGAGGGGTAGTAGCTTCTTATAGGAGATGCAATGTCCATCCTTTCCTGTTGGGGCCTATAACTGAGATCCTCTCCCTCTTAAGTTTCTTTGTTGGGGACTGTGATGGACATTTCTGCTGGGGGGTTGGCTGTCAACAAAGGGACAGTACCTCATCCGGAACTCTTCCTGCTGCTGTATCCCCAGGCTCACAGCAGGCACCTCCTACAGGCTGGATAGGGGCAGGGGAGGCAGGGCCAAGCCTTTTGGCTCTCCACGCACACCTCCCCCAGCTCCTGAGCATCCCCAGCGGCCTGGCTTCACCCCCGAAGGACGCTTCGCGAGTCCTCTCAGCTGGGCTCATTCTCATGGCCGCCTGCACAAGGCCGGCAACAGCAGCTGTGGTGGGTAGGGAGGTGCTGGCCGATGGCTGGGGGTGTTCCTGCCTTCTGTGGAGCCTGGGGTTGGAGAAAGCAGCATTTTGCGAGTCTAGCCGCACTTTCCATCTGCCCTACCTGGGGGGCAGCTCCTTCATGCCCTCTCCAGCCACATTTGGAGTTTCCAGAAACTTTGGGCAGGACCCAACCTGGGGCAGCTGCTTTTCTCCTAAACACACATAAAGACTTTCTCTTTGTAGAAGTTCACGTGTCCTGTCGGCTCCACTGCCTCCAGGAAATCCTTTCTTGTTTCCATTTCAAATAAAAATTTGGCATTGAGAGGGCATCTGCCCCACTCCTCTGTGGGCTGATGAGCTCCTGTTTTCACGAGAGCTGTCCCAACAGTCCTCTTAACAGAATGCAGAGACTGGAAAGGCAGATGGAAGTCATGGTGCTAAATCCTGTTTATGTGATAACACATTAGCCCCTTTAACCTGTAAACCACTTTTGGAGAAAGTATCTGTTGTGGAAATGGGCATGGGCAGAGGTATTTATCTGTATTTCTATAGTTTCTTGAATCACACTATAAATTCAACAAACTCATAGATGGTTTAAATCTCTTGAAGTCCCTGCCCGTTGCCTACCTTTACTCTGTTCCAAGGCCCCTCCCATGTGAATCCTACAATGCATTTAGTATTTAAATAATGCATACTCTTTGTAGTGGGGGTACAGGTGGTGGTATGAGGTGGATGAGCTGGTCTCCTTCTAGGACTTGTCACTGCTGCCCTTCTTGATAGCGTCATCTTCAGACGTGGCTCTAAATACGTTAAGATGGGGCGGTGTCTTGTTTGTTTTTTAAAGCTAGTATTTGTGTCTCAAACTCTAACAACTGAAATAAAAGTTTGCAGTAGTTTCAGATTCTGGGTTCTATAACAAAGGGACAGACCATTGATATGCAAAGTGCATCTCAGTTATTTTCTCAACACGAAGATGAATTATGCACTCAATTGTGGGCTCAGTGTCAGGTGGAAGAAGGCAACTGGAATCGAAGTTCCTTTAACAAATTTGGAGCATATCTGGGTATTAGAGCAGACCTCCTTGGCGAGTTCAGAATGTGACAGCCACTCTGACCTTGGCCTTCATCTGCCCTCCAGGGTCCTGTTATCTCTGCATTTCCCTGCATTAGTTTCTGGCTGTGGGTCAAGATGACACGCAAGCCAAACATGTGGATAATTAGGTTTACTTCACAGGCCACCCGTCACAATGTGAGTTATGCTCCAGTCTTTGGGTTTTAAGCGACACTCATAAAATGCAGTTTCATAGTATTTGAAGTAGGCATATAATCATTTCTCAGAACTTACCCTCTTTCAAGGGCATCCTTGAATGTATCTGTAAATCAGAAAGTTATGTCTAATGCTAGAGTATGCAGTAATGGGAAGACAAGGAATTATCTCTTTATCTGTAATGTGAAATGCTTAAGATACTGAAGAACTATGTAGTTATATTAATATTTAATACATTTTCTCATAGCCCATATAACTTTACAAATGTTACCTCCTTCTTAGATATCTAGGAATGTGTTGGGGTAACTAGCCTTTATGGACAATAGAGCATAAGGACCTATCTGGGGAAATACAGCTAAAGCTGTATAATTCCAAATGTTTAGAAATCGTGGAATAATCATTAAACGTAGCTGCATAGATACCTATGAACACATGTAGGCTTTCTGTTTGACTTTTCCCATAGCCAGCAGAGTTAGAAATAATAGAGTTTTTCTTGATCACACAGATTTCTGGACCAAGACACTTAGGTTGATGTTAGATCATTGAGGGGACTGTCTGCGGCTCATGTGTTGGTCAAGGAGTCCACTCTGACAGTGTGTGGTCAGATCTGAGCACCCCACGGCACAAACACATGAGCCTTTCCTGAGAGATGGGGGGAGGTGGAACAAGGTTTAGGGCAGGGCAGGGTCATCTAACGAAGAGCACGTGGGCTCTGGATTCTGAAATTTGGGCGTCCACTGTGCGGCCTTCTGGCCGATGGGTCCATTGGATGGAGCCTTTGCCAGGCTCTGTGTTAGAGGTGGCTGTGGAGAATACCGGATACATGGAGCTGCTACTCTTTCCATCTGCCCATTTCTTTAAGTGAGTATATTTCTTATTTTTATTTTATTTATTTATTTATTTTAATTTTGTGAGCTTTGGGAGCTCGGCAAGAGCAGGTACGTGCCCAGGGACTAGGGGCAAGCGTGAGGTTGACTGGCCAGTTAGCGGGAACCCATCTGTTCTTCGTGTCAGCGAACTCTATAGGAGTTTATGCGAGACAAGAACAGGGCCCCTGGAAAAGCAGCCCCCTTGGCAAATAGCCAGGAAAATACCTGCCTTTGACCAAGAAAACCTTCAAGTGGAGAGTGTCACCTTCTCTTAATGGACCCATCAAGACTCCTGTCTGTACAGTAGTAACTAATGAGTGGAAATTCCAAGTGAATCTCAACAGCTGACCAGTTTGAGAAGACAATCCCAGAACATTTAATGTCTTCGGTTACTTTATTTAGTTTTCAGGGACTTGTCATTTGGCTCTATTGGTAGATGCTGGAGAGGGCTTGTTAGCATGATCAGCTCGTCGGTGCCTCCTGATGGGTTCAGAGCTGTCCCCACTCCCTGCAGGCACATTCTGAGTTGGTTCCACTTGCTGTCTCCAACCCTCTCCTCAGACTGACTGTAATCTTCTATCCAAAATGACAGTGTCTCTCATCACTGACCCTTTTTTATTCCTTCAGACTATTTGAGAATAGGATAACCTTTTCCCCATGCATAAATCAGCCTGAGAAATAATTATATTTTATGATTGCCTTGAATGGAGCTGTCCATTCTTTCCCAGATTGTTTCAAGTTCATTCCTGCAGGGAGATGAACTTCCTTGACCTCTGGAAGCTCAACTAGATTTTCCAGATTCCATGCGCTGGCATTATCTACATTATGCACTTAGCTTGCTATTATGGAGCATTGTTGTATTTTCCTGTAGTTCCCTAAACGGCATAGATACACATTCTACATGATAAGCAAATGTTAGAATGGGGGTGAGCAGAGTATTTTAAGCCAAGTCTGGGCCGTGGGTGTCTTTTTATTTGTTTAGATCTTCCATGAGTTCCCAGAAATACCTCTGCTTGGAAAATTTATTAATCTAGTGATGCTATCAAGTTCTCATTAATATATTGGGGTTTGGGGTGACAAATATTCCTTTAAAAAATTTGGGGAGAACTAGAGGGTATTATGCTTAGCAAAATAAATTAATCGGAGAAAGACAACTATCATATGATCTCCCTGATATGAGGAAGTGGAGATGCAACGTGGGGGGTTTGGGGGGTAGGAAAAGAATAAATGAAACAAGATGGGATTGGGACGGAGACAAAGCATAAGAGACTCTTAATCTCACAAAACAAACTGAGGGTTGCTGGGGGGAGGGGGGTGGGGGGGTGGGGTTATGGACATTGGGGAGGTTATGGGCTATGGTGAGAGCTGTGAAGTGTATAGACCTGGCGATTCACAGACCTGTACCCCTGGGGCTAATAATACATTATACGTTAGTAAAAAAAATCTAAAAAAAGAAAGAAATGGGGGAGAGACAATTTGTGAATCGAGGGTTATTGGATTCACCTTTTCTTAAATTGAGAAGGCTAGAAGACATAAAATGTTGCCATCAAATAAGAATAATTAAAAGATGTGCAGGTAATCCTAAGAGATTTCTGAGGCCCTTAAAATTAATATGGAAGCCCTTAAAATCTTATTACTCCTATTATATTCTGTGATGTACAGATACTTTTACTGAATCTTTTTGCCTGTTCATGTCCAAGTTTATAACCAATTTTAGTTTTATTTCTTTAAAAATTGCATTCCCCTGTTATTTTGAATGTATCTCCTTAACTACCATAACTTTAAATCTCATTTTAAACAGGTCACTCTAATACCTTCAGTAGAGGTAGGTAGACACTGCGCTGTAGGTATACACTTTATAGATTTTATTGCTTATTGTCAGTAGTTTCCTATGATTTAACATGTTGAACTCTGAGAACTGCCTTGATTCCTGGAGTACTGGAGAATCAGCATTTTTTTCTTGATGCCTCCAACACGGTACAAAATAATACAGAGAATTCTGAGGCCCTGAAACATTGAGATAATAGGAAGTAGGTAGATCTTTGGATTGAAAAGTTTTTGCAACTGAAATGAAATGATTGGTAATGTTCTTGAGATTTTCTGGGCATTTTAAAACCATTTAGAATTTCTGTTCACTTCTAAAGGTGATCTTTAATGTAAATTGTTACCCAGGGTCTATCAGTACAAGGCATAAGTGATGGTAAACATCACATTAAGCATATCTATTGGTACACTTTGAGGAGATAGAAAGTGCAGGATTTAGAATGTGATTGCATAACATTATAAAATCAAAATCAGTGAAAGGATTGACCATTCTGTTTAATTTCATAACCATTTTGACTCAATAGTCCTGAATAGAGTACCTTCCTAATACAACTAGAGTGACCAATTAATGGATTACTTTAAATTCCTAATTTCAGTCTCCTCAGTACATAAGTCTGAATATGTTGCTAATTATATTTTCTGGCTGCTGTGGGACATTCAGAAATATATTTTGGATGTTAGGAATAATGATTACATAAGCAATAATGTTTGACAGATTTGCATCAGACAGAACCCGACTCTGCATATAAACAAGTTTGTATAAATAATCATTGTCCTTTTCACATTTCAAATTCTGTTAGTAATAACAAATCATAAGTTCTAAACTTCAAAATGTTAGCCTAACATTCTCAAGTTATCCACTAGAAACAACCTTTCATTGTAAATATTGGCGGACTTCACTCCTTTCTAGAGGATTGTTTTGTGGGAACAGACTAGTCCTGTAACTTATCCTCGCTGGACATTCAAGAAAAAAAATATTTTTAACAACAAATTGGCTATTTGGAAATAGGTAAATCTTGATTCATTGTATATAAGTGAGCAATTTATTATGAAGGGTACTATTAACCTACAGGAAAATATGACTTGGTAATTTTGTTGTGTTATTCTTGTAGAAAAGGCAGCCCCATGTGTTTGATTCCCAACAACTGACGACAGCAGGACCACCTTAGCCAGGTCCCTGTGTTTCCTTTTCTTTAGCAAAAACTCTCTAGTTTATTTTAGGCCATTGACTTTAAGACTTTTTTCTCACATAATATATATACAGGTTCAAATGTGAAATAGTACACAAAACTCATAATGAAAATGCCCACTGTCTGCTCCGTCCCCAAAATTACTCCTATGGCTCAGTGTTAACTAATTGTATTTGGCTTTTCCTGAAAGCTTTCATCTGCATCTCTTTCTTGATTTTCCCCATGTTAGTTGTTACTTGTAGATGTCCTCCAATGAAAAATTGATACGGTCTGCTTACACTGGAACGTAACTGTACAGACTTTCCCAACACACTTTCCCTCATCCCAGCTCCTGCATTTTTTACACCATGGGTATTTGATTTGTAATATTCTAACTACATAAACATAACTCTCTCCTCCATGTGATTTTTCTTTTATTTCACAACTCTGTGTAGGTGTGGAGTTGAAAGAAACAAATGGAGACTATGTCATTTGGCTTGGTTTGCAAGGACTCCGTGTCATTCTGAAACTCTCCAGTTCCTTCTCTTCTGCGTCTGAAACCTGTCTCGTGTTGGTCCTCTTGGGATCCAGTCGCTCACTAAGTTTTCTAGAGACTTCCTAGAGACCCAGTACTTCATGTTATCCATCTTGCAAATCCTTTCCCCTCCTTTGGTGGGGACAGCCTTTAGGAGTTGCCTAAGGAAGCACGTTTGAGAATTAGGCATTCTGAGCTCATACCAGTCTGGCTTCTCTTCATTCTCCTTCTACCCCTGACTACAGAGTGGCTTGATACGGAATTCTCAGGTGAAGATAAATTTCCCTTATTCTGAAGTCCTTCTCCCATTGTCTCCGAGGTGCTTGTGCTTTCTGTAAGTTTAATAGTTCATGATGTCTGGCTTGTATACATCGTATGAAGGCTCTTACTAATCTTACCCTTACCAAAGTCCTTACAAAGTGCGCAGTAGTTTCTTATCCATTTTGTTACTATACTTGTGTCATGTGATTTGTATCTGTTGCAATCAGTATTACTCCTTGTGTTGGATACTTTCTGATGGCTTTCAAACTGCAGTATGACATCTACAGTTGCAGAAGAACTTCATTATTTCTTTGGTAACTTGATGGATTTCATTTATTAGCTCTGTAGCTCAGTTATCAGGCACCACGTAAACAACCTCCTCAAAACTTAGAAGCTTCCAGAGTGCACAACAGCTCCCACTCCTCACCTCTGCTTTCTCATGGCAGCCATGGCCACACACTCCCTGAAGGTCCGCCCCTGTGACCCTCTGATTAGTGGCCTGCCAGTGGTCCTCCCAGTGGTCCTCAAGTGCACACTGTCCTTGCTACTCAGGTCACATCGGCAGAGAAGTACCCTCTGCCCGCAGTGTGTGTGCATGGAGAGTACTTGGGAGAATGGGGGCCACTAAGGCCGTCTGTTGCCTTCTGGAAATCGTGTTCATTGGGTCTGGTATCTCTGCCTTGATGACTTTTATCCCTGCTCCCCCTCTTTTCTCTATTCTACATTTTGGGAAATTCCCTTTGACTTGCTCTTTTAACCCTTCAATTTAATTTTTAATCTTTTTTTTTTTTAATTTCACAACACTTCTGTGAATGTTTTATTTTTATAGTATCTTGTTTTTTGGAGTCATTTTTGTCTAAGAGAATGTTAATTATGTGTATATATACGTAGGTGTATACTTGTGTGTATAGAGAGCATGCTACTCTCATTCTTGGACAGGACGTTTTCTCTAGGACTTAGTCTCTTCTTATTGGCGTGGCTTTGTGTCTCTGCCGTGTTGAAGGTCTTGTCAAGTATCTGGTGACCCTCATTAGTTCCTTTGCACTATGGAGAATGAGAAAGTGAAGGTGAACTCTGCATGTAGGACTAGTCGCACTCTGGCGGGCCCCAGGCAGCATGGATGCTCTAATTTCTGTTTGCAGGTGAACCTGTGTTCATCTGTGTTCACCTGTATTCATCTGTGTTTGTAGGTGAGGTCTGACCTCCAGTATCCCAGGTGACATGGAACAGAAGTGTTTGGTGTCTGGCTGATTGATAGAAAAATGTCAGTTAAAACTCTGGTTTCTGGGGTGCCTGGGTGGCTCAGTCCTTAAGCATTTGCCTTTGCTCAGGTCATGATCCCAGGGTCCTGGGATTGAGTCCTGCACTGGCTCCTTGCTCGGCGGGAAGCCTGCTTCTCCCTCTCCCCCCGTTTGTGTTCCCTGTCTTGCTTTGTCTGTCAAATAAATAAATAAAACCTATAACAAAACAAAACAAAGCACTCTGGGTTTTGGTAGGTGCCTTCCTCTGCATCTGGTAACCCTCTGGTTATTCTTTGGTTTCATCTTTCCAAGGAACAGCTTCACTCTGATCTCAGGGTGGAGGGGGTTGGTTGCGTAGCTGCTTGGTCTGGGTCAAAGAACCTCGAAGCCCCACAAAGAGATTTGTACCAGATTCTGCGGTTTCCAGCCCCTTCTCACATCCTGCATTTACAAGCACGCAATGCCTCCATTAATAAAGTCTCTGGAATTTTTACATATTTTTTGTACTTAATTATTTTTGGTAGAGCTTGATGAAGCATGTTTTATTTCTCACCACATTTTCCTGAAACCCCAAACAACTTTTATATGAAGGAAATCACAAGAATGTGACTTATCCCAGCTGTTTTAGTGCAGGTTCACCTGTCTGTGTGCCTAATTATTTTATGCACTATTGGCTTTGGCATATAGGTTGATACCACTAATATCTCCATCTTAAAGTTAAAGAAGCTGGGGCTCAACATGGTTTGAGTATTTGCCCATCTGTCCAGATGGACAGCAACATTGGGACAGAGCCCCTCTTTACCCTTGCCTTTTGGTGATAGGAAGGGGTTCAGTGATACTTTTCTCCGAATGCAAATCTTCATCCCTTTTACTCACTGTAATTTAGATAATTCTCCAGGGAGGCAGAAAAGAAGAAGCAAGAAAATCAAGGTGTTCAGGCTTCAATTTAGGAACTTAAACAGACTTTTCTGCCTCATTAAGCAAACATTGAAGAAAGAAGAGAAAAAACAAGCCATTGATACTGACATTTCTATATTCACCATTTCTATATATTTTCAAACTCAGACATCCCAATAGGCATGATTGGAACTTTAATTTTCCCCTTCTTTTTTGACAGCTTCATTCATATTTAATCTTCATGTTAATTTTTTTTCACTCACCTCGATTCACTCTCCATTAAATGCTATGCACCCTTGCGTATAGTATAAAAACAGGATATTTTGTTTTAAATAGCTTCAGCTTAACTCCTATTTTTTTTCATCTGTCATAGGATGGATGTGTGTTTAAACATCATTTGATGTAGTTATGTATGCTTTACAGTGTTTTCAACTAAATTTCTAGCAGATATGTTTTTCACCACTTTGCCATTTTTAAGCAAGTGGATGGAAGAAGGCTGCCACTCCTAATGTTGAAGGCACCGGTCACATGAGAGCAATTACGGACTCCAGCATATTTCCATCTCTGTCACTGGAGCAGTGTTGGATTTTAAATCCCCTTTCCCTTTTTTGGCAAGAGATTTTAATTTCCAATAAACTTGGGCAGTTTCTGTCTTTTACTTTTTTAATCAGCCCAAAGGAAATGTTTTAAATTTTGAAAATTTACTTGAATTAAATGTCCTTTGATTTAAAAAAAAAAAAAAAAAAAAGTTTCTGGGACTGCTGTCTGGGTTCCAGACCTCATGGTTGCACAGGTCACTCCTGAGGGATCCGGATCAGAGATCACATTGAGTTCCTTCAGGCTCAGGTGGGGAGCATCCAGACCCTCGGCTGGTCCTAGAGACCTCGGGCTAGTGCCCACATGAAGCTCTCTTGGGTGCGGGTGGGGAGCACAGTTCAGACCCCACTCTCACGGGTGCACGTAGGGCACAAAAGGCTGTAGCTCTAGAGAGCACAGGCTGGCACCCACACCAGACTCCCTCATGCAGGGGTGGGAGTGCACCCACCTAAGCGGTGGTGCAAGCAGCGGAAAGCCGGGAGATCAGGGACCACAGACTGGATGATTTGCCAGACTTTCTCTGGCACGGGTGGTCACCAGCAGTGGCCGTCCTGGGTCTGTGGGCTTGGGCCCTTGCCTGTCACCACCTGATTCCACCAGTTGCCCCTTAAGATCTTTGGCTCTTTTTGAGTGCTTTTAACCAGACTCTAGGTTAATGCTGGTCCCCAATCACAGGGCACTTTCGTATTGGGGTATTACTTTGCAGTGGGTCAGTTCTTGTGGCTTCCTCCTCCTTCTGTTTATCCTCCGAAATCAGTGCTATCGTTCCCATTTGATTTACCTCTCTACTGGTGTCTTCTGCACCCGTGGAGATCCGGAAGTATATAATCCTACATCTCAGGCTGATTTCACGGGTGTTCAGAGTGTTCTGGTAGATATTTAGCTCACTTTAAGGGACCAGTTAAAACCGGGTCTCCTACTTCTCTGTCATCTTACCCCTCCCCCCTAAAAATTTTATTTTAGTATGAGGAGTATCTGAATGTGAATGGCTGATTCTAGAATTATCTTCCATATTCCTGACTAGAGCTGATCTTTTTTTTTTTTTTTGAAGTTGATAGAGATGTTCCTTTTATTTTATTTTATTTTATTTTAATAAACATATAATGTATTTTTATCCCCAGGGGTACAGGTCTGTGAATCGCTAGGTTTACACATTTCACAGCACTCATCATAGCACATACCCTCCCCAATGTCCATATCCCCAGACTAGAGGTGATCTTAACAGGTCCTACAACTAGCAATTTGTAGGAAATAGGTGACTTATTACAATGGATAGCAGTGTAAGTATATTGATATATGCTTATGAGATAGAAAAGTCTTTAAAATTAAAAATGCTACTACTCCCTTATTACGTTTGCCAAAATAACCAGTAAATTCTAAAATGTTAATTTCTCTATCCTGTGTTTTCTTTTTATCCTGGATTTCATACTGCAATAGCAATGCCTTTTTTTCTTGCTCTGAAATGTTAATTCCAGGGTCACATGGGTGGCTCAGTTGGTTAAGCACTTCTTGATGTTGACTCAGGTCATGATCTTGGGCTCCTGGAATAGAGCCCCATGCCAGGCTCTGTTCTTAGCCCAGAGTGTGCTTGTCCCTTTCCCTCTGGTCCTCCCCCTGCTCCCCTTCTCTCTCACTCTCTCTCTCTGAAATCTGAAAAAATGTTAATTCCAATCTTCTGCTTTTTTTTTTCTTCTGCTTTTTTAACATTGGAGCAATATGTGCTATAAGATGACCATTACTTCAATATCCTTTTTTTTTTTTTTTCAGATTTTATTTATTTATTTGACAGAGAGAGAGAGATCACAAGTAGGCAGAGCAGCAGGCAGAGAGGGGGAAGCAGGCTCCCTGCTGAGCAGAGAACTCAATGCAGGACCCAAGGCAGATGCTTAACTCACTGGGCCACCCAGGTGCCCATTACTTTGGTATCCTTGAAAGTAAGAGTAACCTGATCAAATTGTACTGTTTAATTTTAATTTTCAATATGTTCAACCATAGGTAAAAGTGGAAAGAACAGTAGGAGTATCTGTACCTTCACAGTCTCAACCATCAGTATCACTTGCCATATGATACATCATGATTGAAATATATGGTTTGATGCTTTGGCTGAATTAAAACTTTAACAAAGCTAATTTTGAGTCACAGAGATAGGGCTTTCCCCATTCACAGATGATAAAGATGACAAAAATGAATTTGTCACAAATTCACCCATGATTTTCTAGTAGTTGTCTTTAAGTATTTGTATCTTGGCTCCATATGGGGTTTATTTTGTGTATGATCTAAGGAATAAATAAAAATTTATTTTATAAAATGATATTGAGTTTTTAAAATAATGTATTCAGAGACCCATGTTCATACCCTCAATTTCTCAATGCACAGATTTATTTCAGATTCCTTATTCTGTTCTGTTAATAGATCTCTGTGCGCACACCACAGTGGCTCAGTTAATGAGGCTTATATGTAGTCTGGTAGAGGAAGCTGTCCTTTCTCCTCTTTGTTCCTTTTATAAAACATTTTTCCTTTTATGATTTTTTTTTTCAACACAAACTGTATAATCAACCTGTCTAGCTTAAGCAAACAGTAAATATAGGAGCAACCACATACATAGAAAAGCTTGATACTTGTGTTACTGTCATTAAAGACAGTTGGGGAGAACGAGTATCTTCTTGACCCTTTCTAGTCTTCTGTAGAAATATTGAATGCCATCCTATTTATCGAACTCTCTTGGTATCACTTGACACTTCAAATCTTTTTTTATAGCAATCCCTGTAAGTTTGGCATACTTTGAAAGTCCCCTTCCATTTTTTTTTTTTTTTGCTATTGCTATTAAAAATTGAATCACTCCTTCCTTTCTAATATCTTTGTTTCTTTATATATAGGACAGGTTTTGACTTTTGTACATTATTATCCTGCTTCTATACTGAAATACTTTCTCAAAATAAGTTTGTTTTGTTTGTTTGTTTGTTTGTTTGTTTTGCTTCTCCATGTAATTTATCAAATCCCAAGACCTTGAGATCATGACCTGGGCAGAAACCAAGAGTTGGGACACTTAAGACCAATTGAGCCACCCAGGTGCCCCATATTGGTTGTGATTTTTTTTAAGCAGCATTAACATTACCTGGTTTTTGAAGATGAAATTCCTCTGTGAAAATATGAGACTGTGCCTTTTTTGAATGTGGGTTAGGATATAGTTCTTAGATAAATTCCATTTCTTTTAGAAAATTGGCATTTAAAATTTCTATCTCTATTGGTATCAATTTGGTGAATTACATTTTCTGAGAAAAGTAGTCTGTTCATCTTGGTTCCTTTTCTTCTCTCTTCCTTCCTTTTGGTCTTCCTAAATTTGTCTTGTAAAATTTCCAGTGTATTGATATTAACCCTTGTTCTTGCTGATATCTTAGTGCCTTCACATCTTTTTATTTTTTTAATTTTATAGATATTTTTCCCCAAAGAAACTGCGTGTTTACTAATTAGCTTAGTGTACTTTAATAGAAAAAAAAGTATTTCTGCTTACATCTTGATTGTTTACTCTTATTCTGTTGGTTTGCTCCATTGCTGTTTTTCTAAATCTTGGGCTGTGTGTTCAATAAAATGTCCAAAAGAGCTACCTCATTATGTTGTTTGTCTCCTGTATATGCTTATGTTTTTGTATTGCCTAAAATCAGTTCACTTTTGGTGATTTCTTTTTTTTTTTTAATCCGTTATAATCCTTGTACTTTATGAAGACTGTTGCTTATTACTGTATAACTTGGCATCCTACTTTGTTTCTCTTGATTCTTTGAATTTGGACTTCTCAGATACCCAGATCACTGCCCTAATTAGTAGGATGCTCTTTAGGTTGTGATCTCTCCTCTTGCTTGACTTATTTCACTCACCATAATCTCCTCCAGTCCCATCCATGTTGATACAAAAGTTGGGTATTCATTCTTTTCTGATGGAGGCATAATACTCCATTGTATATATGGACCATATCTTCTTTATCCATTCATCCATTGAAGGGCATCTTGGTTCTTTCCTCTTTATAACTTCTGTCTTGAGATTTGAGTTTTTAAAACATCTGCTCAATTCCTTCAAATATCTTCAATACTTTCTATAATTTGATCTGAATTTTTAAAATAACATGTGTTTATAGCATTTGTTTCTCATTCATTTCAAACTAGGTGTGTCTATATGTGTTCTGTAATACCATAATTTGTAAACAAAATTTCCATGTCAACTGTTAAGGATCACTGTGCTTACTCAAAAGTACTTTTAAAACCGTAATGAAAACAGAAGGACAAACACACAAATCAATGTTTGGTACATCGTTATGGGAGAATGCAGGGCTTTGAGAGTGAAATTTGATAAATTATTTTGCCTCTTCTATAAGCATTTTCAGCACTCCAGTCTTCACCAGATTCGAGTAGTGCCTGCCATCAGCAGGAGCAGACCACGGGCATTTGCTGCTCTGGAACGCAGCTGACTTGAGTTTGGAGGACATGTGGAGAGTGACAGGTGGTCTCATTGTCCTCAGGCATGAAGAGCGTTAGTTAGCAGAATGGGTGTTTGGAGTCCAGGATTGCCTTGTGCTGGAAATGAGCCAGACGCTTGGGTGGTCTAACAGGTTTGCATCTGTAATCTCAGAGTCCTTTCACTGGACAGGACCTATGACAGGAACCACTGTCCTCGGGTCTAAACGCACTGCCAGCCATTGGCCAGCTTCCAACTTCTGATCTGGACTGGGAAGGAGGAAATAAGGAGAGGTTTATAAAGGGTACATACTTTCTACTGTAAAATGAATTAGGTCTGAGGAGCTAACCTAGGACATGGTAGCCATAGTTGATAACACTGTTGGTGTAATGGAAATTTCCCAAGAATAGAACTTAAACTTACTCATCAAGTAAGTTACACATGTGAGGTGATGGATGAATGAATGAAGTGAAGGAAATCCTTTCCTATTGTATACATATCAAATCATCACATTGTATACTTTAAGTATCTTGACACTCTATTTGTAAATTATACCTCAAGAAAGCAGGGAGTGGCAGAGGAGACAAACCGCATTGAATCTCCTGGTGCTGACAGAACTCTGCTGGGGATGTGGGCACTGCCTCAACCTCTGAGAGCAATCCATTCTGTCCCATTCATGCCCAGAGCAACTGCAAGATAGGACGGCCTAGAAAGAGGCTGTCCTCTGACACTTTGCATTCCTTGTTGGGGAATTCAGCTGTGTCCATGTCTTTTCTTGTGGGTATTTGTTATCTTGTCATAGCATTTTCCAATTAGCCCCATAACTAAATACCCCATGCAGAAATAGACACCATCTTGTACTTGAGATCCACATTTTAGAAACCTATGTTCCTCCATAGGAACCTATGTTCCTTCAATGGCTTGAAAGTAAAGCCATTTATATAGCTATTAAAATTTGTGGAACATACAAACGTTCCCACATAATCTTTGGCTTAACTAAATTCTTAATATTTGCTCAGCTTGGTAAGCCTAATGCACATCAAGATATAAGCTGCATGGCCCTCTCATTCAGTAGGTGGTAAGGCTTCTAGCCTTGAATAGGTCCTCCATTAAGAAGCTCCTACAGGGAAAGCAGTTAACACCCCTGCCCTAATCAGAGGAATTTTTTTTTCCTTTTGCCTCTTTAAGTCTAATTATTAGCTTTGGACACTGTGTGTGTGTGTGTGTGTGTGTGTGTGTGTGTGTGTGTGTATGCATGGTGTGCCTATGTAGGCGTGGTCCATCTTTCCCCCAAACACTTATTTCTTCTAACCCTGCAAGGCATGTATCTATGCATGCAGACTCTTTTTCTCACCAATATCCTTACAGGTTGGCATGTTACTATTTAAGTGATGTGACAAGATTTGTACACTCCCTCTGTCTATACAACCATGTCTGGTACCCTTCAGTTACCAATGACTTCATCTGACCAATGGCACTGCTGTTGCTTTTTCCTCCTTTGTTCTTCCCCCACAGGCCAGTCCCCTGGTCCCGGGTCACTCTGTTGTCCCTGCTGTCAAGCCATGCTCTGGAAACCTCGCCGCCACGTGTGAGTCAGGAAGTCTGTGGGAAGGCAAGCTAGAAATGGGAAGTCCAGGGCCAGAGTGGGATTCTAGGGTTAGAAATAGAAGACGATTTCTGAAGAAACCTACCTAACTCGAATTGAATTGATAGAATAGACAGAAGTAACCAAGAAGCACAGGTTTGCAGAGCCAACTAAGCCAAAAGGGAATAGTTCCTGATCAGGTAAAAAGTTAAAACCTCAGTCACCCAAGGATGTAGGAATCCAAAAGACCCAGGAAAGGAACTGCAGGCAGAAGTACACGGATCTGAGAAAAAGAGCCCTCATTAAGGAGAACACCGGAAGATCCACAGGAGTTTTTCTAACCTACACAAGTGATATAAAGCAAAGTTGGGGATGAATAAAGTCCACGTTCATCTTGTGGTCTGTGTTCCTTTATTTCTGCAGGGTATAGTTGGAATAGTCCGCAGAATGTCTTGGGAGAGGTTGGTGAGGGAGAGAGAGTTCCTGGTAGAACTAAGCAAGAAGAACTCTTGTTTTTTTTCTTTTTTCTTTTCCTTGCATCACCCCTCAAATTAAAATCACATATATCTGCTGCTAAATAGTACAGAGTGATATTAAAGATACATGTTGCTTACTAATACTTGAATGAATGCAAATTTTATATTGAGAACTTTTACCTCAGTCCCAAATGTAACATTTAAACAGTCCCCAATAATGCAGTAAATGTCAAAGCAATCACTTTGATCAAATGTAACAGTCTTTCTAGAGAAGAAATTTGAACTTTGTTTAAACAAATACATTTGAAGTAATTTTCTTTTGTTGTCTATTCTTAGTCCCCAGGCAAGTGTGATTAATAAAACAAAGATTAAAAATGATTAAATAGCTTGCAGATTTAGGATGACTTACAAGGTGATCTCTTTAGGAAACTTAATAACTCCTGTTCTAGGGACCACATTTATGCCTAGGTGTGGGTTGGAGCTGGACAGAAGTGAGCCATGTTCTGTTCTGAGTTCTGTGGTCCTCCTCTTCAGCCGTTCATCTGCGTTGTTTGTAACACGTCCGTACTTGATGCTGAGGAAGAAGGTGCAGGAGCCATAGGTCCTTAGTGTTACTTTGTTGACTCATACTGATGCACTTGGGCAAAATTGTGAACTGTGACATTTGTTTTCTTACATGCCTGTGTTCCCATCTGAAAGAGGTCTACCCGATCTGGTTATTGGGCTACACGGTACACACTCGGTCCCCTGGTCCACCCATGCCCAGCCCACTCTACACCAAGTTGCTTTAACATTCTCGACCTTTGTGTCCCTAACGATAGTTGATTTTTGCGGGCTTCCAGGTGGGAAACCATCTGTCAATTACTGTTACCCTGGGGTATATGCTGCTCAACAGGACTTATGACGGGATTATTTTTAATCCTAATTAGATATGAGACCTCTTTGCAGGTTAGTCATTGACTAAGGTTATCACATTTGACCTGGAAATTATACCCCAGAGGAGACCACCTTGCTTGTTCTCAATTCCTCAATCATTCCCTGATAACATATAAAAATCCATGCCAAGCTGCCCTCTTAGCACAGTAGGAAGCGCATCAGTTTCATAAAATTCATGCCTTTGGAGGTCAACTTGTGGTTTGTCACTGTTGGACTTTATAGGAATAAAACAGCAAAATATACTGCACTCCCATCTCTTCATTAATGTTGTATGGAGTTCTCTTCTGTAAGACTTTCTGCTTACTATTATTTATGATGCCCTTGAATAATTCTAGTTACAAGGCTCTTATAAAATTAGTATCTACTCTCTAAGATGTAATCTCTAGATATGGTAATTTCAATTTTTTATTATGTTAGTCATCTTATAGTACATCATTATATTTTGAGGTAGTGTTCCATGATTCATTGTTTGTGTATAACACCCACTGCTACATGCAATCCATGCCCTCCTTAATACCCATCACCAGGCTCACCCATCCCCAATGCCCCTCTCCTCTAAAACTCTCATAATCCATAATCTATCATCATTCATCTTCCTCTCTGATTTCTCCTCTTCATTTTTCCCTTCCATCTCCAATGCCCTCCATGCTATTCCTTATGTCTCACGAGTAAGTGAAACCGTATGATAATTGACTTTCTCTGTTTGATTTATTTCACTCAGCATAATCTCCTCCAGTCCCATCTATGTTGGTGCAAAAGTTGGGCATTCTTCCTTTCTGATGGCTGAGTAATATTCCATTGAGTATATTGATCACATCTTCTTTATCCATTTGTCTGTTAAAGGGCATCTCTGCCCTTTCCACAGTTTGGCTATTGTAGACATTGCTGTTATGAACATTGGGGTGCATGTGCCCCTTTTTCTCACTAAATCTGTATCTTTGGGGTAAATACCCAGTAGTACAATTGCTGGGTCACAGGGTTGCTCTATTTTTAATTTTTGAGGAACCACACAGTGTTTTCCAAAGTGGCTGTACCAATTTGCATTCCTACCCTTACACTTCCCAGTGTAAGATGGTTGCCCTTCCTCCAGTTTTTATTTTAAATTATTTTTATATACCAGTTTAACCCTCCACAGGTTTCTCTGTTGTATTTTTTCTCTTATTTGTAAATGAGGTTAAGGTTGGCCTTGAGATTGGCCAAATGCTTTCCATTTCCTTTATTAATAATCACTCCTAATAAGATGTTATTTACCTCCTCTTTATATTCTTACAGTTCTGCCACAATATGAGCTACACTCATTATACTGTGAAGGTTTACCCAAGTAAAACTGCCTTTTCTTCTCTTTTCTTTTCTTTTTTTTTTTTTTTTAAGATTTTATTTATTTATTTGACACAGAGAGACACAGCAAGAGAGGGAACACAAGCAGGGGGAGTGGAAGAAGGAGAAAGCAGGCTTCCCACGGAGCAGAGAGCCTGATGCGGGGCTTGAGCCCAGGACCCTGGGATCATTACCTGAGCCAAAGGCAGATGCTTAATGATTGAGCCACCCAGGTGCCCCAAAACTATCTTTTCAAGAAAGAAAAAAGCCAGATCCCCCAGCTAACCAACCTGTTGCAACTCTGTTTTGTTCTGCTAATTGTGTGATTTCTGACAAGAGTTCTCAGTTTTATTATCTGTCGAAATCTCTTGCCAGTTTTCATATTCTTTACTGTCTTATTTATTGGCAAGAAATAAGGTTTAATAGGATTTTCAAGATGTAATCCTGTTCTTTTCATTAGTTGTTAAAAAATTTACTCTGGCATTATCCAGGTGTCCCCAGCAGGGTCTGAACTCCCTCTGATTGTGACATGCAATCCAGCATCTAGTTGGTCATAGTGGCTCGATGGAAGAATAGGTTCTCAGCTCCAAATGCTTACAGCCATGGACAGGATTCATTTAAATTATGTAAGCTCTTTACTTTCAGTGCTCTTGCTTGTAAAATGGGATAAAATTTCCCAACTCTTCATGTTGATATTACAGTTGACTATGATGTGAGCATCCCCTAAAATTGAAAAATAGTCTTTAATCCTATTAATTGAATGTCCTGATCATCATGCTTCTGACCTTAATTTTAGTTTTGATATTGCACTGCTACTATGTAAAATGGCTCTATTCTATAGACTTGGAATCTATTAAAAAGTTAGCTTTGTAACCACCTGTGAACTTCTTTCTCATCTTAATCCTAAAGAAGCCTTTGGTTCTGACTACAGCAATGACTGTGTGTGTGTGTGTGTGTGTGTGTGTGTGTGTGTGTGTTTTCACAGATTTGTGCCTGTTAGCAAGGATATTTTAAAAAGTTAAAAAAAAAACTAGATAATTTTAGTCTTAGCAAATGAGATGCAAATAAAGACGGCTTTTTTTTTTTTTCTTAGATCTAGCTTATACTGAGTCACATGAACAACTGTAAGGTCTGTGATCTAGTGGAAGGAGCACTGGAGTAGCCTTAGCACATAGGTTGGATCCTAAGTCCTGATAAAACAAGCAGTGTTCAACATCAAGAGAATGGGTGAATTTTAGTTAATCTATAGAGGTCATATCAGTAAAAATACACACAGTTAACAAACAGAAATATACTTATTTTTTAATTTAAAAAATTTTAAAGGGAGATAATTGTTTTTAATATAAAACTAAAGTCATTATAGAAGATAATAGTACAAACCCCTTTAAGTACTACGTGATTGACCAAAATTAATTTTTTCATATATTAAACATACAAACAAAACCTGATAGTTGAAATAGCTGTATGTCTCTCATTAGTTTTGTTCATTAACTAACTTACCCAAAATTGCACAATAAAACATCAGAGCTGTGTTTTAAATCCAGGGAGTTTGGCCTAGAGACCATGTTTTTTTTTGTTTTTTTTTTTAAGTTTTTGTTTGTTTGTTTGTTTATTTTATTTTTTTTTCCTTTTTTTTTAAAATTAAATTTTTTATTTATTTTCAGCATAACAGTATTCATTGTTTTTTCACCACAACCAGTGCTCCATGCAATCTGTGCCCTCCCCAATACCCACCACCTGGTTCCCCCACCCTCCCACCCTCCGCCCCTTCAAAACCCTCAGGTTGTTTTTCAGAGTCCATAGTCTCTCATGGTTCACCTCCCCTTCCAATTTCCCTCAACTCCCTTCTCCTCTCCATCTACCCTTGTCCTCTATATTATTTGTTATACTCCACAAATAAGTGAAACCATATGATACTGGACTCTCTCTGTTTGACTTATTTCACTCAGCATAATCTCTTCCAGTCCTGTCCATGTTGCTACAAAAGTTGGGTATTCATCCTTTCTGATGGAGGCATAATACTCCATAGTGTATATGGACCACATCTTCCTTATCCATTCATCCGTTGAAGGGCATCTTGGTTCTTTCCACAGTTTGGCGACCGTGGCCATTGCTGCTATAAACATTGGGGTACAGATGGCCCTTCTTTTCACTACATCTGTATCTTTGGGGTAAATACCCAGCAGTGCAATTGCAGGGTCATAGGGAAGCTCTATTTTTAATTTCCTGAGGAATCTCCACACTGTTCTCCAAAGTGGCTGTACCAGTTTGCATTCCCACCAACAGTGTAAGAGGGTTCCCCTTTCTCCACATCCTCTCCAACACACGTTGTTTCCTGTCTTGCTAATTTTGGCCATTCTAACTGGTGTAAGGTGGTATCTCAATGTGGTTTTGATTTGAATCTCCCTGATGGCTAGTGATGATGAACATTTTTTCATGTGTCTGGTAGCCATTTGTATGTCTTCATTGGAGAAGTGTCTGTTCATATCTTCTGCCCATTTTTTAATATGATTATCTGTTTTGTGTGTGTTGAGTTTGAGGAGTTCTTTATAGATCCTATTTGTTTATTTTTTTTTACTTGACAGAGATCACAAGTAGGCAGAGAGGCAGGCAGAGAGAGAGAGAGAGAGAGGAGGAAGCAGGCTCTCTGCTGAGCAGAGAGCCTGATGTGGGGCTCGATCCCAGAACCCCGAGATCATGACCAGAGCTGAAGGCAGAGGCTCAACCCACTGAGCCACCCAGGCGCCCCTAGAGGCTGTGTTCTTAACCAATGCACCCTATTACCTCTTAATTCACTAGACTCCGTGTCTTCAAATGAGAAGTTAGAGTCCTAGTCTGTCATGAGGATTAAATGATTTCTTAGCACAGTGCCAAGGACAGAAAAATAATTCAACAAATGTTGTGGTTAACTGTAGAATGCTTTTAGTTAGGTGTTTAATTCAGAAGATCCAGGATTAACCCCAGATACATGGCCTCCAGATTAGTGTATGTTTTTCTGGTCAACTGCTACTCAAAGAATAGAAATTACAGCAAATATTTAACCTCAAAGATGAACTTCTACATGAAAACTGAATTAGACTAATTTCCAGTAATGGGTCAAATATCAAGGTGGGGAGCGGAATATACCTTAAAAGAAATAGGAAACTACTACATGCAATTATTAGTCAAATTTAAGACAGCACTGGAGGACTTTACTATAAGCACAGATGAAAGTCTGTCTGTATTTTTTGATGTGTGCAGATTGACAACCTATCTGCTAACCCAGGACATGGAGATCTGTCCCTTAGACTGGACTGGCTTGGTCCATCCCTCTTGTAAATATTAATTATTTTTCATGTACCTGATGAATAAATTATTTGAGCACCTTTCTGTATATTTCAAGGTCATGTGGAGATCTTTTGAAGAATACTCCTTTGAGTCTTTTGCCCATTAAAGATTCTTTATTTTTTGGTTTTTAGGATTGTATTAAGTATTCTGACTAGGACTTCATGGTCAGATACACCTCTTCCAAAAATCTGTTACATTCTATGCCTTTTTTAAATTTTAAATATCTTAATTTTAATGTAGTCAATATATTAGGTTCAAAGAATATTTAGAGTTAGAAGTTTGTGTGCCTAACATTTTTCACACCAAGTCATGAAGGTATTTATCCCTTTTTTCAATATTTTAAATATTTTACAGTTTTTCTTTTACATGTAAATCAGTAATCTGAGATTCATTTCTGTGTAGAGTAGTAAGTAGAGGTCATAATTCATCTGTTTGAGAATCCAACTGATCAGCTAAATTCAGTTCCTCTACTATAGATTCAAGCAATCTGATTAAAATCTTAGCATCTCTGTCTACGTGTTTCTGTAAAGGTGCATACAAATGTGCAGTGGGATCAATAACATATGAAAATGCAAAAGGCCAAAAATATTAAGGGTAGCTTTTAGAAGAACATAGAAGTCTTAAGACTTCTACTGGTTACCAAAACATCGTGTGTTGTTCTTAGCAAAACAACAGGAACAGAAACACACCCACATATGTCAGGTCATGAGATTTATGCAAAGATAACCTTTATTAGAAACATAAGTCTTTTCTATCAGTGTTAACTTTAGAAATGACACTGGGAATCCTAAACCTTCCTCTGATTGAGGCCCCTCCCAGTTATACACCCTAGCTCAGTCTTCACTAATAACCATTGTAAGGGTTGGGCTTAAATTTCATAACACTAATTTATTCCTCATTTTTTAGAATTTCCAATGTTAGCCCCTATTTTTGGCAGACCAGTCCTGTAACACTACATGAGCTAACAGGATCTGGAGTACTAATAACATAGGTTGCAACTTATTTTGAAGTTTGCACACAGTAGGTGTCCAGTAAATACATGGTATTAAACGTAAAGATTATTTGCTACCTTATCTTACAAAGCAGCATAAATGAGACAGTTGGTGATGAATTGTTTAGTTACTTTTAGAAAGACATTTTTTTATTGGGGGTACTTTGCTGTTGTTTAAGAAATGTTAATTTTTACCTTTCGCAAGTACAGAAATACATTTTAAGAACATCTAAAAAGGGTGAGATCTAGGACCATGTCTGAATACTAATTTTAAGAAATTTCCATTAAATAAATAAGTATTGATTTATTGTCAGCAGGAGGAAGAGGGACAGGAGTATCTGGGTTGTAAATATCTGCTAATGAAAAGAAGCACTTTTGAAATGTTGAGAGAGGAACCTTCAAAAATTGCCTTTTCTGAAAAAGCATGATTTTAGAAGACTAAAACCAGTCAGAACCAGCTTCTCCAGAACTCTGAAATTAACCAAAGGCTTGTAACAGTCTGAGGAGCAAATGTTCAGAAACCCAGCCAAAACAGGCAGCAGCACCTCTAGCAGAATCCTATTAAAACTGTTGGCTTTTTGGTGTTTTAACTTGCCCTGTTCACAACCAGCTCTTTGTATCTCTGAAATGGGCTTGGAAAACGTCAAAACCATGTTAGCTATGGTGACCAGTGTGGCTGACAGAGCTTGTACAGGGATTGATGGAATCGGGTTTTTTCTTCTCTGTATGTAAGGAGGTTTGAAACCTCCAGTCCTTCCTACAAAGTATGAGGTGAACAGACTGGAAATTAACACCTCTTATTGGAACTAGAACATTGGGAAAACACAGGACAAACCACTGCCTCCAAGATTCAAGAAGGACCAGTGAGTATGGGGTGTTGTGGTTTCCCGAGCAGACCCCAAGTGTAGGGAACCTGGACCAGGATTGACCTATTGCTGGAGGCTGAATGAGAACAGCCCTGAGAGTTAAAAACTCCACAGCTATTAGCTCAGGGGCCATACAGAAGCACGGTGACCAGGTTCTGTCAGACCCCCGTTCCGAGGTGCAAGCCTAGTTCCATTTCTAGTTTGTCTCTTTCACTTGTGGTGTGTGTGTGTGTGTGTGTCTGTGTGCGCGCGCGCGCGCATGTGTGTATGCTTCCCCCAAGAAAATGCATTGCAGCAATCTATGAAGGTGGCTTTATGATAATTTTTTAAAAAGGAAACCAATTTCAATTCTTCTCAGAGGAGGTTTCTGCATGAATGAGGATGGTTTTACATAACGGATGTAATACACATTGTTGTGTGTTGGTAGTGGCACTAGTGAGACTCTGCAGGTCCGTCAGTCATCCTGTTGCTGTTCTGTCACTGACGTTTGTATAACTATTTCCTACCACACCAGAGCTTTAAGAATCTCACTGATGAGCATGATCTATCCTGAACCAACAATACCTTGGGCCTCCAATCCGCAATGGGGAGAATGTCCTCACTCCTCTGTCCTACCTTAACACCCTTGAGGACCGCAAGGGTCCCTCTGGTGCGTTCTCTGTCCCCAGAGCCTCTGGACATTGTCTCTGCCAATGCTGACTTGGGGAAGGAAATGCCGAAAATCTCAGGTGTTTCCTTTCACTCTTGTTAGGGTTCACATCACTTGGTATTACTATTAAGAAATAATAATAAGTCTCTGCCATCAGTATCTTAGCATGGTGTCTCTTCCCAGAAGATTTGTTTGGTGTCTCAGGAACGAATTTCATTTTTGGGCTTCCAGCAGTTTTTCCCTCTGGCCCATCAGACTGCCTGCCCTGCCCCACCCATCTCGGGCTGGCGCACCTACCTTAAAACCCTCGGTCTGCATTCTCAATTCCTAGGAATTTGATCGTGCTATACTTGAGTTTACAAACTGACAGATACAGAATGTTCTTTGTAGATGATAAAATGTTCCATATGTTAAAAATCATTTCACTGTTTTGTTAGCAAATAGTTGCAAAAAGTTCAATATCCTAAAACAAACGTAACACCTGACTCCTGTGGAGAACTTGGAAGGTGAACCAACTGGTGGGGAAAGTGGGTGCTCCGGCCCCACCTTGTGCTCATCCAGAGAGAGACGTGGTAACTTCTGCTCTTAGTTTTTTTTTTGGTTTTTTTTTTTTTTAGGTTTTGCCTCCAACGTCATGTTCTGACATTTCCTTGGTTAGCCAGCAGGAAAGAGAGCTTGCCCTCAGAGATGCTTGGCTTGATAACACTTCTCTTTCTCTTTTTCCTCCTAATATTCTTCTGTTGTCTTTGCCTTTTCTTTTGTTTGTTCTGTAACCTTGAGGTTATAAAAATGGCATCCACAAGTTAGATCATCTTGCCTGCATATTCTTTGTTGCCCACATGATATCCAGAAAAATACCAGAAATACAGCTCAGTGCCTGGTTACAATATCAGTAGCTGGATACATATTTTCTTTGGTCCGTTGCTTGCATTCCTTCATATCTCCTAGGCATTAGTCTGTAATTCCCATTTGAAATTATTTTCTTAGGTCTGTATTTTCCAACTTCTAACCAGCATCTTGATTCTGTTCTGCACACAGGCTGTATCTTGTCCCACTGCATGAAGAATGAGACTATCAGTCCCCTGTCCTTCCCCTCCAACTTCAGTCTCCCACAGTCAGCAAAACTTTTATTTTCACATTTTCAAGGTTAACGGTTATATTCTGCATTGAAAATGAAAACCAAGACATTCTTGCTTTGTTCGTAGGCTGGTTTTACAAAGGCTGAACACGAGAAAACAGCATTTATATTATGACTGCTATGACTTTATACCCTTTATTTCTTGACTGTGTAGTGTTCTGTAAATATATTTCCTTTTTTATGACATCAGTGTTTTGACTCATAAGCATTTTCCTCCTGGACATTCTTCTTTTATGTATTTTCATGTTTTAGGTTTCTTTATATTGAAGTCTGAGCTAATTGGATTTTCATTTTTTGAGATCCTTATTGCATTTTTTTCTTGTTGAATATAAAAATCTTTTAAAATCTTTTAAAATCTTTTAAAAAATGAGGCGCACTGAAAAGTGATATGCAGATGTAATCCTGATGTTCTCTTCCTGGTGTTCTCAACTCAAACTACTGTTTAAAGAATCTGATGTCTTCACGTTTCCCCCCTTCAGTTTGTTAGAATCTATCTTCAAGTAATATCTCAAGAATGGATCACAGATGATAAATTTTCTGAATCCTTATGTTTGAAAACACATTTATTTTCCCTTCTATTTGAGTGTTATTTCTTCAAAGAGCTGTAGAATTCTAGTTTAAGAATCACTTTATTTCTCAAAACTTTGATAACAACTCTCTATTCGAGCATGTAATATCACTGGTGTTTTTTTTCTTTGCATTATGCCTTGTTGTGGTGTTTTTTTTTTTAATATTATTATTACAGAACAGTCATCAGCAAACGTTTCCTGTAAATATTTTAGACTTCACAGGCCATTGTCTGTTTCTGCTGTTGCAGTTGTAACATGGGTATAAATGATATGCAAGCAATTGGGTGTGGCTGCATTCCAGTAGAGCTGTGAATGGAGAATGAATTCGATTTTCAGATAATTTCTAAGTGCCTAAAATATTTTTATTTTCTCAGAATTCTTAAAGTATTCTTAGCTTTTAGGCTGAATAAAAATTCAACATTGGAGACCATTGACTCATCAGAAGTTTATTAACCATTGTTTGGAAGCTATCTTTCTTTATAGCCATCATTAGTAAATTCACAGTGTTGTGTCAGCAGATCTCCCCATGGAGCCCCTTCTTCCTTCTAGAAGGTATTGCTCACCCACAAGTGTGTACCTGGGAAAATGTAGGACCATTCGCTCTCTGTGCTGTGGGGACATGGGCTGTGAAGTGTGCTGGCCTCGAGGAGGGCATATGCTCCAAGGTCAGCATCACTTCCCGCAGCTACTGTGGACATGCACAGAGAACAGACCTCAGGAGGGGACTGGGTCCTGGTCCTGCCTCCTCTGGACCCTCCTCCTAGTGGGAGTTGAACACCACCCCACCCTGCCCCCCGGGTCAGATTTGACCCACCACTCATGGCTGTATATCCTTTTCCTCTTTCTCAACTGTGTTGTGTTTTCTCTTCTGCAGATAACTCCTCCCTCAGACATGAACCCCATTTTCTTCTCTTCACTCTAATTGATTTACCCCTTTGTGTGTTTTCAGTGTTCTCAGCAGGGTTGTAGATAAGCTAGAAGGCACATATACGTGATTGCGTCATCCCCTTGGCTAGACAGTTGACAGGTAGGTGATATTTAAGGCTCACTAAGGTTGTCATGACTCAGTCCTCTGCATCAAGGCCACGTACAATAGTGGCTCAGGTTCCTGTAACAGGAACTACCTGGATGATATGTTTTGTTGGTTGTGGGAGGTGATTATGAAAGGAAGGAAAAAACATTCCATGAGATCTCTTTTACCGCTTATAGTTTTTTACTGACAATTACAGTTTAGTGTTTATTTTCATTTGTGTGTGTGTGTATTATAATTTTATTTTATTTTTATTTATTTTATTTTATTTTTTTTATTTTCAGCGTAACAGTATTCATTGTTTTTGCACCAAGTGTTTATTTTCATTTGCGTGTTCTGTATGTTTCTTTGGGGGTCTAGGATTATTTTGTCATCTATAAAACTTTGAACAGTGTGCATTCTACCAACTAGAGTGTTGGACATTGATTCTTGAGATTTGCTGAGAAACTATTGATACGTCTTTGTAAATATTGCTGAGATAAACTATAGGACCCCCTCAGAGTGCCCTGAGGCTCTTCTTAGAGCATTCATGAATGCATCACCCTGTCTTCCCATTAAACCATCAAACCAACTCACTTCATTTCCCTCAGTGTAATTTTTGAGTGTATATGACAACTAAAAATCCTAGGCAACTTACAACTCCGGAACTATCTTTGGCACTAATTTGATAGAGGTGTTCCTTATATTCCATCCTGTGCTCCCATCCCCTAGCTTGATCTAACTTATAAATTGGTGGTTAACTACTTTTATGGATCAGATACAACTGGGGACTCTTGTTTACTATACTTAGAAGAATGGAAATTTGAAGAATAAGATTTTCTTAATCTGGAACTGAGAATAATGCTCAATCCTTGAACTTGATTTCATCTTCTCCAGTTTTAAATCCTGATAGCTGAAATGCAAAATGGACTTTTAAGTGAATCTTGAAACAAAATAATTGGAAAAAGATGGTTTAATCTTATGTTTATGAAATATATGTACACCTTTAATCAAAGAAATGTGTATTTTAGCATAAACTGACACTTTAGGAGACCATTGTCAGTCTGCAAGATTCTTTTTCTGGAATATAAAGAACATCTTAGAGCTGAAATGTTAGAAATTAAGAAAAAGCAAACATACAAACAAGCTTGGTCTCTCGTCACCTGTGAAAGATTGGAAGGAGTTAGTCAATAATTCCTATTTCTTTGAACAGTGAGACTTCCCAGAAAGGCAGATAAATCACGGCTTTGCTGTTTACATTACATATTTGTTAATGGCTATAATTAGGCTTACACTACAGAGTCTTCATTTCTGCTAAAAGTCAGCGGTGATACGGTTCAATAGTTCATATGCTCGTTTTTTTTTTAAAAATGGATTTATTGTCAAATACAAGTCCTAATTAAAGATAGTTAGGGCAGAAGATTGTTTTTCTGGCAATGACAGGGACATCTCAGGACTCTTCACTTAGCCTGTCTGTAAAAAGTGAAATATAACGCCTCAGGATACGTTTTCTTGGCAGAGCACTCATCTGCAAGGCTCTTGGAGGTTCAGCAGAGCAAGTATATGTATGTGATGATGATTTTTAATCTTTCTTGATGCTTTCGTTCACTCAAAGCATAAGGAGGCTGCTTCTCTGAGTTACACTTGCAGAACCAGAAGGAGGGAGGGAGTTTTCCTGAAAGTGTCTTTTTAATGCAAAACCAAGAATTGCTTTCAAACAGAAAAGAATCAATTTTCCACCTGTAAGCAGTATTGAAAAAAGGGACACATCTTGTAAGTAGTATTCCAGTGAGGAAATAACTGGGTTCTGGTGAGGCCAGTGCAAAGGGAGACGCGGATAAAGAGACAGTATTGATTGGGGTGAGGTCTGAGTCTGGCATCAGAAAGATCGGTCTTGGTATCAGGCTGGTCTGAGTCTTTGCTCTGAAACCACGTTGCCTGATCATGTTCCTGGATTCTGTTTATCCTGTGCTCCTTCATTTCTAAAATGAATGTAGCTGTGAATGCTCAATAAATATTAGGTAATTTTATTATGTGTATAGAAACAAAAGGCACAAAGTAAAATCCTGCTTAAAAATAATACCCTAAATAGCTTAGTGCTATCAACTCCTCACACTGATTTTTCTTTCCTTTTCTGGAACTTGTGCCCAGCAGCATAGCAGAGGGGATGCCGCACGGACTTATCTTGTTCAAATCCTTTTAAGCTGCTTCTGTAGAGACAGACTTCTAAGAATTAACTTTGGCGGTGGGAAACTCTCAGGAGATAATGTAGCTTCTATATCCCCTGCTGCAATTCTCAAGTCTGTGGACCTTGCAGACAATGACTTTCTCTTTCTCTTCCTTACTTAGAGCAGTACCGTTACAATGAACTAAAGCTGCAGCTTCTGGTGGATAATTCTTAGTGATCGAGAAAATTAAATGACTTCTGGATAACTATTTCATGGTATGCTCAAGGTGCTGTTTTCTCTGCAGTGTTAGGGCGTGATTACTTTGGTGCCCAGAAAGGGCAAATCACATTTTCTTAATGCCAAGCTGAACGTTGAGCAACATCTTTTATATATTTTTCCATGAAAAAAAATCTCAGGGAAGGAAGAAATAAAGGGATCCAAAGTGCAACAGAGCAGAGGATGGCCCACATGAAATACCCATAAAGAAAATTAATTATTCTAAAAGTTTCTAAAACTGTATTTTTGCTTTTAAGAGATGAGTTTTTCTTTTTCAAAAGCCAATTTGTGAAATACAGCTGCTGTGCAACAACAGATAAATCCACGACAAATGGTAAAAAATAATAAAGGCATTCAAAATTGAGAACTTGAAGCTACAAGTGTGGGATGCTGATCCTTTCCCTTGTGAATTAATCACTGTGAATAATTAAAGGGGCAATTACATTTGCTGTATCATGACTGTGACTTTACAACCAATTTGTGCAAGTCTTCATTGAAATTAGAAACCAGAACATCTGAGAAAATCATCATTTCCAATTGCAGCTCAAGGGTTCTGTCCTTGATTTTTGAAAGTGTGTCTTATCTAAACACCAGGTTCAAATCTGTAATCTACCCCTTCCTACTGGCATGACCTTGAAGGAAAATTGTTTACTAGTGCTGTATTCATGTATAAGATGGAAATATGATTAATTTGGGTTTTTTTACATAGATGAGACAAAATACATGGGTAACAAAATCATGAGGAGGCCTGTCTGACCTACAGGTAAAAATAAAATACCTGAAAATGAAACAATGTGATAGCATTCACCTCTGTAACCACAAGGCCTTGGTCCCTGTATTCGTGTCTGGTCAGGTGATCACTGGGCACTGTGGGGTGATCTGTTTGTATGGAGAGAAGTTTCATTCACGTTGCTGTGCGGGACCTCACGCTGTGTGTTGCTACGTATCTCCAAAGGAACACACTTCTTTGTGGATTGGGAATTTGTCCGTAATCCTACTGCGGGCAGGGGTGGGGGATGAAGTCCTATTCCCCATCTAGCCCTTCTCCCACATGCACAGCCAGCAGATTGCCAGCCTCCCACCATTGTTTATTGCAACTGATGAACCCGCATGAACACATGATCATCCCATGTCCGCAGCTCACACAAGCATTCACTACTGGGGGGGTACCTCCTATTTTAGACAAATTCCTATTGACCCATAACCATCATTCTACCATACAGAAGAGTTTCTTGCCCTAAGTAAACTCTGTGCTCTGTTTCTTCCTTCCTCCCTCCCTGCAACCGCTGATTTCTTTACAGTCTCCATAGTTGTACCTTCTCCAGAATGTTGGAATTCCACAGTATGTAGCATTTCTGGATTGGCTTCTTTCACTTACTAACATGCATTTAAGCTTCCCTTTTGCATGGCTTATACTGCATTTCCTTTTAGCACTGAATATTCGTTGTCTGAATATAGCAGAGTGTCTTTCCTTTAAAAAAAAAATACAGTCCCAGTATAGTTAACATACAGTGTAATATCCCCAGGTGTACAATACAGTGATCTAACAATTCTATACATTACTCAGTGCTTGTCACCATACGTGCACTTTTTTTTTTATGTTTTTCTTTCAATGTAACTTGGCAGGGGGGCAGCTGTTCAAGACCATCTTTTACTCATAGCACCAAATTTTCTTGTACTTTACATTTTTACTGCCGTTTTTCTTTTGCTCCAGTTTTTATTTAAA
This sequence comes from Martes martes, assembly GCF_963455335.1. NCBI lineage: Eukaryota > Metazoa > Chordata > Mammalia > Carnivora > Mustelidae > Martes > Martes martes. Next base: position 68,895,455 of record NC_137902.1, read on the forward strand.
TTCAAGTTAGTGAACATGATGTAGCATAGGCTTGAGGAGTAGAGTTCAGTAATTCATCACTTATGTATAACACCCAGTGATCATCACAGCTAGTGCCTTCCTCAATTCCTATCCCCCATCCAGCCCATACTCTACCTGCCTCCCTCCATTAACCCTCAGTGCTCTACAGTTAAGAGTTTCTTATGGTTCACCTCTCTGTTTTTATCTTATTTTTCCTTTCCTTCCCTTATGTTCTTCAGTTTTGTTACTTAAAAATTTCTCACAGGAGTAAAACTGTAAGGTCTTTGTCTTTCTCTGACTTATTTTGCTTTGCATGATGCACTCTAGCTCCATCCACTTCATAGCAAATGGCAAGATTTCGTTCTTTTTGATGGCTGAGTAATACTCGTGTGTGTGTGTGTGTGTGTGCACACACATGTGCACACGCATGTTTGGACATTTGAGCTCTTTCCATATTTTAGCTATTGTTAATAATGCTGTAAACATTGGGGTTCATATGACCCTTCAAGTCACTGTTTGTATCCTTTGGGTAAATATCTAGTAGTGCCATTCCTGGGACATGAGGTAGTCCCATTTTTAACTTTTTGAGGGATCGCCATATTGTTTTTAAAGTGCCTGCACCAGTTTGCATTCCCATTAACAGTGTAAGAGGGTTCCACTTTCTTGGCATCCCCATCAACATCTGTCATTTCCTGAGTTGTTAATTTTAGCCATTCAAACCAGTATGAGATGGTAACTCATTCTGGTTTTGATTTGTATTTCCCTGATGATGAGTGGTGTTGAACATCTTTCCATATGTCTGTAAGCCATCTGGATGTTTTCTTTGGAGAAATATCTGTTCATGTCTTCTGCCCATTTCTTGAGTGGATTACTTATTTTTTGAGTGTTGAGTTTGATAACTTTTAGATACTAACCCTTTATCAGATATGTCCTTTGCAAATATCTTCTCCCATTCAGTAGGCTGCCTTTCAGTTGTGTTGATTGTTTCCTTTGCTGTGCAGAAGCTTTCTCTCTTAATGGAGTCCCGGTAGTTCATTTTTACTTTTGTTTCCCTGACCTTTAGAGACATGTCTAGTTAAGAATTGCTGGAGCCGAGATCAAAGAGGGTACTGCCTGTGTTATCTAGGATTTTGATGGATTCGGTTAGGTCTTTCATCCATTTTGAGTTTATTTTTGTGTATGGTGTAAGAAATTGGTCCATTGTCATTCTTCAGCATGCGGCTGTCCTGTTCTCCCAACACCATTTGTTGAAGAAACTGTCTTTTTCCATTTGGTAACTTTTCCTGCTTTGTCATAGATTAATTGACCATAGGGTTGAGGGTTCATTTCTGGGGTTCCCATTCTTGTTTCATTGATGTATGTGTGTATTTTTGTGCCAGTGCCACACTGCCTTGATGATTATAGCTTTGTAATATAGTTTGAAGTCCAGCATGGTGATGCCTCCAGCTTTGCTTTTCTTTTTCAGGATTGTTTTAGTTATTCAGGGTCTTCTGTAGTTCCATACAAATTTTAGGATTGTTTGTTATATCTCTGTGAAAAATGCTGGCAATATTTTGATAGAGATTGCTTTGAAAATGTAGATTGCTTTGGGTGGCATAGACATTTTAACAATATCTGTTCTTCCAGTCCATGAGCATAGAATGTTTTTCCATTTCTTTGTGATGTCTTCAATTTCTTTCATAAGTGTTCTATAGTTTTCAGAGACAAATTTTTTACCCCTTTGGTTAGGTTTATTCAAAGGCATCTTGTTGTTTTTGGTGCAATTGTAAATGGAATCAGTTGCTTTTTCTGCTACTTCATTATTGGTGTATAGAAATTCAATGGATTTCTGTATGTTCATTTTTATATCCTGTGACTTTGCTAAATTCATGTATTCTAGCAATTTTTTGGTAGTCTTTCATGTTTTGTACATAAAGTATCGTGTCCTCTGCTAATAGTGCAATTTTGGTTTCTTCCTTAGTGCTTTGGATGCCTTTTATTTCTGTTTTCTGATTGCTAAGACTAAGACTTCCCATACTATGCTGAATAGTAATGGTGAGCGTGGACATTGCTCCCTTTCTTGTTCCTGACTGTAGATGAAAAGCTCTGTTTTTTCGCATTGAGGATGATATTAACTATTACCTTTATGATGTTGTGGTATAGTCCATATACACCTACTTTATTGAGGATTTTATCAAGAATGGATGCTGTATTTTGTCCTAAGTGTTTTTTTCATCTATTGAGAGAATCCTGTGTTTCTTATCCTTTGTTTTATTAACGTGGCATATCACATTTATTTGCAAATATTGAACCACCCCTGCAGCCCAGGAATAAATTCCACTTGATCATGGAAGAATGATTCTTTTAATGTATTGTTGGATTTGATTCAACTAGTATCTTGTTGAGAATTTTGCATTAATGTTCATCAAAGATATCAGCCTATAATTCTCCTTTTCATTGGGGCTTTTGTCTCGTTTTACAATCAAGGTAGTGCTGGCCTTCATAGGAGTTTGGCAGTTTTCCTTCCATTTCTGTTTTTTTAAAACAATTTGAAAAAGGGGGGTTATTAACTCTTCTTTAAATGTGTGGTAGAATTCCCCAGGGAAACATCAAGCCCTGGACTTTTGTCTGGGAGATTTTTGATTACTGTTTCAATTTCTTTGCTGGTTATGAGTTTGTTGAAATTTTCTATTTCTTCCTGTTTCAGTTTTGGTAGTTTGTATGTGTCTAGGAACTTGTCCATTTCTTCCCAATTCCCCAGTTTGTTGGCATACAATTTTTCATAATACTCTCTTATGATTATTTGTGTTTCTGTGGTGTAGGTTGATCTCTCCTCTTCCATTCATGATTTTATTTGGGACTTTTTTTATTTTTGATAAGTCTGGCTAGGGATTTATCAATCTTATTCATTCAAATAACAAGCTCTTAGTTTTATTGATCTGTTTTACTGTTTAATTTGTCTCTATGTCATTTATTTTTTCTTGAACCTTTATTTCCCTTCTGCTGGGTTTTATTAGGTAAATAGGTTCTTTTGCTGTTGCTTTTCTAGCTTCTTTAGGTATAAGTTTAGGTTGTGTTTTGGGGACTTTTCTTTCTTCTTAAGTAAGACCTGTATTGCAATATACTTACCTCTTAAGACCGTCTTTGCCGTATCCCAAAGGTTTTGGACTGTCATGTTTTCATTTTCATTTGTTTCCATGTACTTTTAAATTTCTACTTTAACTTCCTAGTTAACCCATTCATTCTTTAGTAGGATGTTCTTTAACCTCCGTGTATTTGTGGTCTTTCCAATTTTTTTCTTGTGGTTGAGTTCAAGTTTCATAGTGTTGTGGTCTGAAAATATACATGCTATCTTAATCTCTATGTATCAGTTAAGACCTGATATGTCACCCAGTATGGGGTCTATTCTAGAGGATGTTACATGTGCACTTGAAAAGAATGTGTCTTCTACTTTAGGATGAAATTTTCTGAATCTATCACTTAAATCCATCTGATATAATGTGTCATTCAAAGCCATTGTTTCCTTGTTGATTTTCTGTTTACATGATCTGTCCATGCAGCAGATTTCTGGATTTGTGTATCAGTTCTAACAATCTCTTGGTGAATCTTTCAGATTTTCTATACAAAGTATCTTGTCATCTGCAAATAGTCAACATTTTCCTCCTACCTTGCTGATTTGGATGACTTTTACTTCCTTTTGTTGTCTGATTTCTGTAGTTGGAACTTCCAGGACTGTGCTGAATAAAAGTGATGAGAGTGGACATCCCTGTCTTGTTCTTGACTGTAGAGGAAAAACTGTTTTCCCCCATTAAGGATGATGTTGGCTGTTGGTTTTTCATATATGGCTCTTATTATGTTGAAGTATGTTTCCTCTAAACCTATTTTGTTGAGTTTTTATCATGAATGGATGGTGTGCTTCATCAAATGGTTTTTCTGTGTTTATCGAGAGTAACATGATTCTTTTATTACTATGGTGTATCACATAGACTGATTTGCAAATACTGTAACCCAGGGCTAAATACCAATTGATGGTGGTGAATGATTTTTTTTTTATTGTATTGTAGAATTTGGTTAGCTAATACTTTATACAGAGTTTTTGCATTCATGTTCAGGGATATTGACTTGCAGTTCCTAGTTTGTTTAGTCGTGTCTTTATCTGCTTTTTGTATCAGAGTTCTCATGAGCTCATAGAAAGAATTTGGAAGTTTTTCTTTTCTATTTTTTGGAATAGTTTGAGGAAACTAAGTATTGACTCTTCTTTAAATGTTCAGTGTAATTTGCCTGTGAAGATATCTGATCCTGGACTTGTGTTTGTTGGGAGTTTTTTTGTTTTTTGTTTTTGTTTTTTAAAGATTTTATTTATTTGACAGAGAGATAAAGAGAGAGCACAAGACAGGGAACACAAGCAGGGGGAGTGGGAGAGGGAGAATCAGGCTTCCCTCTGAGCCAGGAGCCTGACACAGGGCTCGATCACAGGACCCTGGGATCATGACCAGAGCCAAAGGCAGACCCTTAATGACTGAGCCATCCAGGTGTCCCTGTTGGGAGTTTTTTGATAACTGATTCAGTTTCTTTGGTGGCTATTGGTCTGCACAAGTTTTCCATTTCTTCCTGCCTCAGTTTTGGTAGTTGATATTTCTAGGTATTTATCCATTTCTTCTGCATTGTCCAATTGTTGGCATGTAGTTTTTCATGATATTATCTCATGATTGTAATTCTGTAGTATTGTGTTTTTTCTCCTCTCTCATTTTTTATTTTTTCCCCTCTTTTTGGTAACTCCAGCCTAGTTTTGTCAGTTTTATTTTTTTAAAGAAGCAACTCCTGGTTTCATTGATCTATTCTATATTATAGTTTCTATATAATTTATTTCTGTTCTAATCTTTATTTTTCCTTTCTTCCTTCTTGCTTTAGGGTTAGTTGGTTCTTTTTCTAGCTCCTTTAAGGTATAAGGCTAGGTTGTTTGGGATTTTTCTGGCTTTATGAGGTAGGCCTGTATTGCTGTTTAGTTCCCTCTTAGGACTGCTTTTGCTGCATCCCAAAGGTTTTGGACCATTGTGTTTTCACTTTCATTTGTTCCCATGGTGGTGTTTTTGTTGTTGTTGTTGTTTCTCTTTGATTTCCTGGTTGACTCCTTCATTCTTTAGTAGGATGTTCTTTAACCTCCATGTATTGATAATCTCTCCAAATTTTTTCTTGTGGTTGACTAAAAATTTTATATTTTTTCAGAAGATGTGCATGGTATGACTTCAGTCTTTTTGTATTTATTGAGGCCTGTTTTGTGAACTAATATGTGCTCTATTCTGGAAAATGTTCTATGTACACTTGAAAAAAATGTGTATTCTGCTGTTTTAAGAAATGTTCTGAATATATCAGTTATATCCATCTGGTCCAGTGTGTCATTCAAAGCTATTGTATTCTTGTTTATTTTCTGTTTAGATGATCTTTCATTGATGTAAAGTGGGGTGTTAAAGGCCCCTAGTATTATGGTATTATCAGTTCTTTTATGTTGTTATATGTATTTGGATGCTCTCATGTTGCATGCATGAATATTTCACATTGTTAGATTTTCTTGAATTATCCTCTTTATTATAAAATGTCCTTCTTTGTCTCTTTTTTACAGTTTTAAAGTTTAGTTTGCCCGATATAAGTATTTCTACTCTGGCTTTCCTTTGATATTCATTTGCATGATAAATCCCCCTCACTTTGAATCTTCACTTGTCTTCAGGTCTAAAATGAGTCTCTTGTAGGCAGCATATAAATGGGTCTTACTTTTTTAATCCATTCTGTCACCCTATGTCTTTTGACTGAACATTTAGTCCATTTACACTCAAAGTAACTATTGATGTGTATGTATTGCCATTTTATTATTTGTTTCTCTGTTATTTCTTGAGATTTTGTCTGATCCTTGTCTTTGTTGCTTTTGGTCTCTCCTTTCCAGTCAAAGAGTCTGTTTCAGTATTTCCTGCAAGTCACAACAAATGTACTATTAAACACCTTCACCTAGTTAGTCCATTCCCTTGCCCCCTATCCCTCTGATAACAGTGAGTCCATTCTCTATATATAAGACTCTTTTTTTTTCTTTTTGGTTTGTCTTTTTTTTCCCCTTTGTTGTATTTTATTTCTTCTACATGAGTGAAGTCACAAGGTATTGTCTTTCTCTGACTTAGTTTGCTTAGCATTTTACTCTCTAGGTCCATCATGTTATATAAATGTCAAGATTTTTTCTTTTTCATGGTTGGCTAATATCCCAGAGTGTGTGTGGGTGGGTAGGTGGGGGCATGTGTGCATGTGCCCACACATGTCAGTAAACCACATCTTTATCCATTCATCTATGGATGGACGCTTGGGTTGCTTCCATAATTTGACTGTTGTAAGTAATGCTGCAGTAAGCTTTGGGGTGCATGTATCTTTTCAAATTAGTGTTTTCATATCCTTTGGGTAAATACCTAGTAGTGTGATTAAAAATAGAACTATTCTATGATCCAGCAATTTTTTGAGGAGCCTCTGTATTGTTTTCCATAGTGGCTTCACCAGTTTACATTCCCACAAACAGTACACAAGTGTTCCTTCTCCTCCACATCCTTACCAATATTTGCTATTTCTTGAATTTTTAATTTTAACTATTCTGACAGGTGTGAGATGATAGCTCATGGTTTTGATTTGTATTTCCCTGATGATAAGAGATATGCATCTTTTCCTGTATGTGTTGGAAATCTGTATGTCTTCTTTGGAAAAATGTCTATTCATGTCTTCTGTCCATTTTAATTGGATCACTTTTTTTGGTGTTGAGTTGTAGGGGTTTTTTCTTTTGGATACTGTCCCTTTACCATATATGCCATTTGCAAATACCTTCTCCCATACAGTAGGTTATCTTAATTTTTTGATGGTTTCCTTTGCTGTGCTTTTTATTTTGATGTAGTCTCAGTAGTTTATTTTTGCTCCCTGCCCCCTTTGCCCTTGGAGACATGTCTAGTAAGAAGTTGCTGTAGCTGAGGACAAAGAGGTTGCTGCCTGTGCTCTCTCCTAGGATTGTTAGGTTTCTGGTCTCAGATTTAGGTTTGAAATCCATTTGGGGTTTATTTTTGTGTATGGCATAAGAAAGTGGTCCAGTTTCACTCTTTTGCAAGTAGCTGTCCAGTTTTCCCAACACCATTTGTTGAAGACTTTTTCCCATTGCATATTTTTGCCCCTTGATCAAAGATAAATTGACCATATAATTGTGGGTTTATTTCTCAATTTTCTGGTGGTGTCTTTTTGTTTTTATGTCTGTACCATACTGTTTTGATTACTACAGCTTTGTAGTATAACTTAAAATCTTGAATTGTGTTGTATCGGTTTTATCTTTAAGATTGCTCTGGCTATTCTGGGTCCTTTTTGGTTCCATACAAATATTAGGATTATTTGTCCTAGTTCTGTAAAAAATGGTGTCCTATTGGTGTCCTGATGGGGACTGTATTAAATCTGCAGATTGTTTTGGGTGGCATGTACATTTTAACAGTATTTGTTCTTCCCATCTATGAGCATGGAATTCCTTTTCACTTGTTTGTGTCATATTCAGTTTCTTTCATCAGTGTTCTATAGTTTTTGGAGTATAGGTCTTTCACCTCCTTGTTCGAATTTATTCCCAGGTATTTTATTTTTGGTGCAATTGTAAATGGGATTGCTTTTTCAATTTCTCTTTCTGTTACTTCATCATTATTGCATAGAAATGCAATGGATTTCTCTACGTTGGTTTTTGTATCCTTCAAACTTACTCATTTTTCAGTCCTACTGGTTTTTTGGTCGAGTCTTTAGGGTTCTCTATATATGGTATCATGCCGTCTGCAAATAGTGAAAGTTTTACTTCTTCCTGATCAATATGGATTCCTTTCTTGTCTGACTGATGTGGCTAATACTTCCAATACTATGTTGAGTAGTAGTAGTGAGAGTGGACATCCTTGTCTCATTCCTGACCTTTGGTGAAAAACTCAGTTTCTCACCTTTAAATATGATGTTAGCTAAGGATATACCACAGTTTCTTTAATCATTACCCGGATGGAGGACATTTTGGGTTGCTTCTAAATTTTGCCAATTACAAGTGAATGTCTGTTGTGAACATCTGTATGCAAGTTTGTGTGTGAATGTAAGCTTTCAGCTCCTTTGGGAAATACCATCGGGTATGATTGGTGGATGATATGGTGAAATGTTTAGTTTTGTATGAAACCACAAACTGTCTTCCAAAGTGGAAGCTGCACCATTTTGCTTTCCCACCAGCAGCACATGAGAATCACTGGTGCCGCACACCCTCACCAGCATGTGATATTGCCACTGTTTCAAGTTCTGGCCATTTTGGTGGTGTGTAGTGGTATCTCACAGTTTAAACTGCATCTCCGTGATGATATATGTTGTGGAACATATTTTCACATGCTTATTTTCTATCTGCATATCTTCTTTGGTGAGGTGTCAAGATCTTTGGCGCATTTTTTAATGAAGTTGCTTGTTTTCTTGAGTTTTAAGATTTTTTTTGCATCATTTGGAGAGCAGTGCTTCATCAAATGCGGCTTTTGCAGATACTGTCTCCCAGTCTGTGGCTTATCTTTCCATTCTCTTTATCTTGCTGAGTTTAACATGTGAAGGGTAGGAACATTTGAGAATGAGAGCCGAACTAATAAATCTTAGGAGCTACTACTAGGTGGGCACTTCTCCTCTTCTTACCTCCACCACTGTGGGTTCCCCTTCTCCCCCAATGTCTTGGTTCTTCCAGCCAGGTCTGAGATCCCTGTAGTTCTCACCTCCAAAAGTAATAATGAGGAAGGAGGGCCAAAGTCAGACTACAAAAATAGGGAAAATGAGGGCTGATTTTCCTTCCCATTAATTAGTTTGTTCTTAAACTTAATAGGTAACTCTATCACATACCTCAAAAATTACTAATTTAAATGGGCGTGTATAGGGAAATTGTTTTTCCAGCTTGGTGAACCATAAGTTAACCACATCTGTTTCTTCAATACTCCTTTCTTGTTTACTTAGATGAAAGTTTTATATTAAAACATATGTTAATACATAACCCCCCTTTTACACTGAAGTTTGCATAACACATATGCTGCCCTGCACATTGTTTTTCTTTTAATAGTGTATGTACATTTTGATTAATAATTTTTTTGTTTTGCATAATTTAACCAGTTTCATTTTGGTAGATTTTCCAGTTTTCACCAATTCTTAATTTTTTATAAATGTTGCAATGTATAGCATGTACATGTGTATATATTTATGTGTACACATATGTGTATTGTATGTACATATATACAAGTGTGCAGTGTATATCTTTTATGTATTTATGCATATTGTTTCCATATGTGGAAGTTTACCTAAAGAAAAATTCAGAAATATAACTGGTGGGTGAAATAGAATGTGTATTGTTTTGATATGTATATAGAGATATCCTGTGGGTTTGCACTACAACTTAACAGTAAATGCCTGAGAATACCAAACTACTCAAGTGTTAACTACAGTGGTGTCAAACATTTGGATCTTTGTTAATCTGAGCTGGCTCTTTTACCACATTTTATATTTTCTTAAGGAGAAGTCACACTTAAATACAAAGACATTCTTTTAAGGAAGCAAGAATATTCTGTTAAAAACATTTTATAATTTTCCAATTAAATAATACATAGTTATTCCTTAAATATTTAGAATTTAACTCTTGTATTTTAAGCTAAAAGTGAAATATACTAAAACTCATTGTTTATAAAGAAAATTTTAAAAATTGTCTACACCCACATCAATTGTCACCTGCAGTATTTTGTCATAATTATGTTTTTTAAGAGATCAAAGAAATAAATTTATTCCATTAGGTCATACCGAGTGCCACTTTCTGAGAAATGTTAAATACTACCAGTCCTGCAGTATCTGTCTCTTGAGAGAAGTAACAAATTTCTCTTAAATTTGTGCAGTATTGGGGCACCTGGGTGGCTCAGCGGGTTAAAGCCTCTGCCTTCTGCTCAGGTCATGATCCCAGGGTCCTGGGATGGAGCCCTGCATGGGTCTTGTTGCTCAGCAGGGAGCCTGCTTCCCCCTCTCTCTGCCTGCTTCTCTGCCTACTTGTGATCTCTGTCAAATAAATAAATAAAATCTAAAAAACAAATTTGTGCAATATTTTACTATTGCATGTCTTGAACAAATGACTGTATAAGCATGTGTTTTTTTATGGAGTGCCATTTTGTAATGTGAGTTAGATTCAAGATGGATAGAAACTTGACCACCTTTCAATGTTGGAACATTCAGTTTGTATTTCATCTGACTTTCACTGAACTAATGAGAATACATTTTTTAGGTATGCCTTTCATTCAGCATTCAGAAATTAAACCAACTCTTGAGACTAAAGAGCACTAACATGAAATTCCAGCACTTGCTAGTAAAAAGAGCTTGTAGTTCTGACAATGCTTTGTTTTTGTGTTTGTGCGCTACGTGTTTGAGGAAGTGATTTTTTTTTAAGTCTGAAAACATAAAAATTTGCACATCTGTTTCTATCTGTATGTTTGTTAATGTCAGAAATACTGAAGATCGCCTTCAAATCGCTTGTTTAAAAGTATGAAATTATGAGGTCAAGCAGTAGTTCGGGAACTAAAAGGTCTCTTGTGTTCATGCTAATTGATAGGAGACCAAAGAGACCACTATGAGTTGGTTTCCTGCTGTGTTATGCTATTTTGGTAACTGGTTATGGGTACCAGGTAGTATCACCTCTGTTAAATATATAAGGAGGCTGTTAATTCTAGAATGCCTTCTCTGCAGCCTCATTAGAATGACCTGCAGATACTACATCTGATGAAGTTGAAGTCAAATCCTTCTCTTCATCATCTCATTTTCATTCACAATTACAAATGTGTGCAGTAGTGAGTTGTAGGACCCTACTGAAGGCTGCACCGATGTTCAGAATCAGCTCCTGAAGCAGTGAGCTTTCTCTTACAGTATCCAAACCAATATACAGAGTATGAAAACTTATTGGGAGGTGGTCAGGGCTCGATTTATGAAGGCTATGGCAATACATGCTTACAAGGCCTTAGACTGCATCTGACAAGTTCAGCAGTCCCAAAAGTGTTTGAAAACTTCCCCCCTCCCAGTGGGGAGCAGACTTCATCTATTCACTCGCAGTGCAAAGTTTGAATATCCTAGCTCTTTTAAAAACTCTAACCTCATAACCTGTAGGCATCCTCTAAAACTATACCTAAATACATCTTCACTTTTACATATACTGAATAACTCCCTTCTAGAGCATAAAGCCAGGAAGATATGGGCTTCATCTCTTTGGTTCACTGCTGTATTTCCAGTACAAAAATGATGGAAAACAGTCTGTATCCAACACGTGTGTGTCGAATGAATGAATGTAAATTAATCTGAATTGCTCTTAGACTGATTGATGATAGTTGACAGAAGGCATTGTGTTTGTCACTTCTGGATGTTGTAACTAAATACCACACACCGGGTGGCTTATTAACAAGGGGGGTTTATTTCTTACCTTTTGGAGCTGGAAGTCTGGGATCAGGAAGCCAGCTTGGTCAATTGAGTGCCCTCTTCCAGTTCCCTCAGGGAGGCAGGGTTGCAGGAGCCCTGTGGACCTCTTGCCTAAGAGCAGTGATGTCATTCATGGGGGCCCCTACTCAGGACCTCCTCACTCCCAAAGGCCCACTTTCTAACACCATCACCTGGGGTTAGGAATTCAACATAGGAATTTGAGGGAACACAAACATTCAGGCCACAACATTAGTGCTTAATATTTTCAAAATTGTAGTGAATTAGAGTTATAAATAGTATTTAAAATATACCCTAGATGTGTTTAACAATCTAAACCATTTTTGTTTTTCATCAAGATGTAGTTGACGATTAATGATACACCTACTATCTAATGATCATAATTTATAATGTATGGATTCTTTCCCTGAAGCTGGAGGGTGATTAGTTCTTTTTGCATTTTAATTATGCAAGCCACAAGCCCAGTTAAATTTGCTATGTATGTGTTTTATTGTTCCTATTGATTAAACCTTTTGGCAAGAATCACATTTTACCTGAGGACAGAATATTTAAAGAGATGTATATAACCACATTTATTTCCCAAATAGTTGAAATTTCCCTAAACAATAATGAAAATTTGACTGAAGTCCCACATCACTCTGGCGCTTTTTTTTTCTTTATTCTTATAGACATGGTAGCCCAGCAAACACAAAATATTTTTTAGATTCTTAGATAGATCTCTCAAATGTTCTTTCCCATTTTAATCTTTCATTTCACCAATCCCTCTGCTTTATATGCAAAACCAATCTTTACCATGGGTTTCCCTGAAAATCATTTCCGTTTCCCCTCTATCTTGTTCATACTTGATTATGCATTCACTCTTTGAACAAAACGTCCTTTTACAGATTTTCTGTGTTCACACTTCCTTTCGTACTGTCCAGCACGTAACCACGCTCATGGTTAACAATTATTGTGCCTCTGCTGGATGTTTGGGTCTATTCGTCATTCTAGGCACAGAATGGAAGGACTACTGACTTGTCCTGACCTACAAAACCCATGCGACTCTTGGCTGTGGACATAAGAAAAATGGAAACCAGTATTTCTTCACAAACATGTCTAAACAGTGTGATTCTCTGCCAGCTTATCACTGTAGCTCTGACTTCTCCTGGTGCTAACCCCTCTGCTCAGTGCGAGAAGGGGGTGTGGTTTGCTAGGTACTTGACGCAGGAGGAAGTGTGCGAAACCAGAGGACTTTCTAAGCCCTTGTCTGTTGGGTGCTCTCACGTTCATGGGTCCGTATTTTCTCCTCTGAGCAGAATTCTCTTCATCTTTCTCTCTGTACTAGCTTTCACTGCCCACAGTCTCTGGCATCACGGCTATGAAGGGTCTCTGTTTTCCCACACTGCCTGGGGTTTAGGGTTCCAGAGCTCTCTGTACATCTGTTTATCCTCCTGCAATTACTCACTTGCCACAGTCTCTGCCCTCGTGAATGGGAGGCTCCCTAGGAAGGGGGCTGTGCAGTGTGGTGGATTCATAGGCTGCGTGTACAACAGATCAGTGGCTGTCTACTGTCCTTTGACTAAACCACCACCAGGTGTGACTTAGGCGAGAACCAGGGTAAGTCTGTTTCTTTCTTAGTCTGTTTACCTCCTAGTGTGTGATACCCTATATTGACAACTGAAGGCAAAAGACTAAAAGGGGGTCGTGGTATTGAGAATAAATCCCATACTGATGGCATCTTAGTGCATTTTCATAGCCACTGGAAGATTCTCCTTGACAAATACTGGGCCAAAAAGCTAGAAAATATTTGGGGGCCAAATTATTAACTATGCCTTGGACAAAGTATAGCCTAATGATAGTATCTGACAAGTAGTAATGGGATTTGTAATTGTTTTATTACTTATTAAATAACACAGTATATTATTTATAATTAGTAAAATTTATTAATCTTAACTCATAATTTTATTTATTGATCCTGTCATGCACTGGGTGTTAGATTAATCAGTTGACATAGGTAATGTCATTTAATTATTCTAGTGACACTGGACCTGATTTTACAGCTGACTAAACAAAGATGTCCAGGGGCTAACTGAGTTCTGTAGGGTCAACTCACAAGTGAGGAGTAAAGTCAAGATTCTGACTGTGTCTCTAAATTCAAATCCTGCCTGTTTAACCACCTCAAATTGCCTCTGCAAAGATGTTAAATCTTGGTTTTCTTCTTGTTCTTCTTTTTAATATTATTACTCTTTCTCCTTGTCTCAGTTGCGGTTTCTTCAGTAGTAAGTTCATTAAAATGGCTTATAAAACACAAATATTTATCATGTTCAATGCTCGGTTTTCTATTCTGTGCAGGTATTAAGTTCATCCAAAGTCCTCAGTGAACGTTGGGAAAACCACTGCCAGAAGGGCCTGTGGGCACCAGGAGTCCTCCCTGCACACACGTGTGGTAATAGCTCTGGGAAAAGCAAAGTCAGGCCTCTGGAAGGGGGTGGGTGAGGCTGGAGGGGCTCAGGTTGCCTCTTCCTGCTTGCAGTGTGGGAGGGATTGAGGACTGAGCCTGCACTCTCCTGGGTTCCTTCCTCTTCCCTCAGACAGCCTCCTGAAGCCTCCCGTGTACTTCCCGAAGAGAGCTACTCATCTCTAGCCAGAGCTTGATGCAATGAACCCAGCTTTCTGCCCTGGGAAGCATTGCATTGTCTGGCCTGGGATTTCTTCCAGTATGCGTCCCATCAGAGAGAATTGCTTCATCATACTGGTTTTGACTGGCTGGGGTAAGACTGAAGGTTTTGCTTTTCTGAAAATCAACCCGCAGCAAATCAGCTTTGTATATGGATTGGATTGCTAAAGCGGTTCACTCCTCACTTCCATTCCCTGGTCTCGGGAGCTGGAAAGTGAAATCCAACAGGCTAGCACGTTGTGTCCCATCACCTAGCTTCCAGCTCCGGAACGTGGCTGGAGAGGTTTTGTTTTCGTTTAACGCAAGTGAAAATTCACTCTTGCCATTTCATTCAAGTAGTGAACCTATTCCAAATCCCCTGTCAGTTTGAGAGAAGCCAAGAGAGTATTAAGATAAACTGCATATTATGCTTCTGAAAGTGAATCACGGGTTTATATTAATTGTTCTTTGTGATACAAGGTTTAGAGGACTTTGTGGGGAAAACAGCATTGGTGGAAATGTCCATTAAAGAGTAGAAAAAAAAAACACAGAAACTGTAATCACAGTGATGATAATTATGACAGCATAATATCATGTATTAAATATTCACTATACACTAAGTTGGGCTAAGCCCTTCAGATGTATTTTCTAAGTTAATTTTCACAATAATCGTAATAGGTTGGAAATACCTTTTCTAGCTTCATTTTAACCACAGATTTAGAGACTTGATGATACTTATCAGTTCGTGGCACACTCTCATGACTGGCCTGCACATGCGAATCTCCCCGTCATGCAGGCATGAGTTTTTAATATTTTCTTCCTTTATTCCTAATCTCTGTGCCCATTATCTTCCTCACAGGCAAATTCACACTTAACTTTGTTAATACAGGTCTCTGGATAAGCATGCCTTTACCTGTCTTTGCTCAACACAGAGCTGTATGTGTTCTTACTTTATATAACTGCTATTAAAGGTTTCTTTTACAGAATCATTCGACACTAAGTTACAAAGCTCTACTTGGGGTACAGGCTGTATTTGTTGTTGGTTCTAGCCACTACACAGGATTACCTACCACATTTCACCAAAACCCCACCATGATAGGCATCTGTATTGTTCTACTCCCCACTATCAAAACTCTGCACGATGGCGAATGTACAATGGAAATCACTGTTTGTAGGTCAAACATAATTTGGTATTTACAAGCTCATGGTATTAAGATACAACCTTAATGTCTGGAAAAGCTACACTCTAGATCATACAGACTTTTAAAAAAGACATTGAAAGCAGTTGTAGGCAGACAGCAGAATTGAGAGGAAGGTGCAGAGTTCCCACATACCCTGCCCCCACATGTGCAGTATCCACACTCTCCCCAACTGTCCGCACCACCCCTGGAATGCTGCATTTCTTAAAATTGGTAAACCTACAGTGACACATTGTTATCCCCAGAGCCAAACTTCACATTATGACTCTCTCCATGTTGTTTATTCCATAGGTGTAGACAACTCCTAATGCCTTATATCCTTCATGCCAGTATGGGACAGAGTAGTTACGGGGCCATAAATTAGAGCCCTCTATGTCACCTATTTACCCCTCCCTCCCCAACCCCTCATCTTTTTACTGGTCCCTAGTTCTGCTTTTCCCTCAATGTCCAATAGTTGGAACCCTGCAGCAGGCAGCCTTTGAAGATTGGCTGCTTTTGCTTTACAGTGTCTTCTCATGGCTTCACAGCCCATTTGTTTTGTGCATGATTATTACATTGTCTGGTTGCTCCTCTGTTTTATCCACTTCCCTAATGAAGGAGACCTTTGTTGCTGTCAGGTTTTGGTGACTAAGAGTAAAGCTGCTGTAAATCTGTGTGCATGTTTTTGCATAGACCATTTCAACCCCTTTGGACACATAGCAAGGGGTGTGATAGCTGGATCCCCCTAATATATGAGTATATTAGGTTTTGTAAGAAACGGCCACATAGGCAAAATTTTTTTGAAGGGCCATAGGTCATACAAATCTTCACTTCAGTAGGTCCTGTAAATTCTCAGCAGAATGACTGTAACAATTTTGTCAAATCAGCAGTGTTGGAAGGTCACCATTTCCACATCCTCCCTTCCTAACGGTATTACCGCAATTTCCAGTTTTTGAAACTCAGATTATGTTCATGCAGAGAATGTCTGGCTGTTTCTAATTTCTGCTTCTCTGATGCGTGTGGAAGACTGTCTCTTGTCTGTTAGCCACTTCCTCTTCCTTTTCTCTGCACTGCCTGGTCACTCTGTTCACCCATTTTTCTGCTATACATTCTCTTTTTCATCTGTTTGGGGTTCCCCCCCCCCAGAATTGTTTTCAGGTATGGATCAATTTTTGGTTTTATATATTTTACATGTATAAAATGGCCACTTACCCTCTCAAACTTAGTTTATGGTGTCCAACAAGTTGTACTTTTCTTTTTTTTTTTTTTTTAAAGATTTTATTTATTTATTTGTCAGAGAGAGAGAGGGAGAGAGAGTGAGCGAGCATAGGCAGAGGCAGAGGGAGAAGCAGGCTCCCCACCAAGCAAGGAGCCCGATGTGGGACTCGATCCCAGGACGCCGGGATCATGACCTGAGCCGAAGGCAGCTGCTTAACCAACTGAGCCACCCAGGCGTCCCGACAAGTTGTACTTTTGATGTTTCATTTAACAAGAGTTGCTTGCCCTGGGATTAGATTTTCCTCTGTGAATTTTCTATATTAAATTTTAGTTTTGATATTTGGATATAAATCCAACTGAATTTCACCTTTGAAGAATGAAGTACAGCTCTACTTTGGTTTGGTTTCACCAAAACCATCTCTTAGACAAGAATTCCAAACAATACAAGTGATTTATGAGATAATATCTTTAAAAAAAAATCAGCAAGCCGTGGTTAAGTGAAAAAAGGAAGAGACCCAGTGGAAGGTGAGTTTTCTTCCAGCAGGCTATTATGGTTTTTAACTAGAGAGTAACACCACCCCAGGGGTCATTTCCCACCGAGGGACGGTTGGACTCTTAGCCACTTCTAGGTTATCCCCCGCACCCCTGGTGGATAGGGTGGGCTCTGGCCCTCATAGAAAGCTCTCAGAGGGTGGATGATATGCGCTGCTAAAACCAAAGGGACTTGTCTTGGAACTCGCAACAGAGCTCATCACTTTCTCATTGATAGATTGAGATTATCTCATTGATCACGGTATTTGTCATACGCCCTTTTACTAGGTGCATGGATCTGTTTTCATGGGTGTGTGTACCTGGATGCGTATTTAAACAACAGAGCTTCAACTAATGAATGGCATTGCACATAATTTGTCAGGCTGTCTCCTAGATGAAGTATTGGTTTGCTGCTGTCTTATTTCTTCCCCTTTCAGCCTTACTAATTGTTAATGATAAAGGGGTAAGGGTGATACATCTGCTTTTTCAAAGTTAATCCTTCATTCAGCAAATCTGTTACACTCATGCTCTTAATGGATTCTGTTGCATTTTCTATGAGATATTAGACCACTTGCAAAAAAAAAGTTTTTCACCTTTCCACGTATTTACCGGTTTCTTTCATGTAATATTATATTAGCCAGGATCAGTAGTACCATTTTATACAGTAGCGAGGATTTAAAAAAATATATCATCTTGTATGTCTAATATAAGAGGAGTACCTCTAAAATATTTGTATGTAGAATTAATTTTACTCTTAATTCTTATGAATTTTTATACCTGTCTTTCTCCAGGTCTAATTTTCTGAAAATGTGAATCATAATTGAAAGTTAATTTTATCAAAATGTTCTGTATCTGATGAAATAATGTCAATATCTCAGTTCATTGATAGGAATTTTTTAAACAGATATATGAATTATATAATCACCCTTTGTATAAGGAATGAATTCCATTTGAATATTATATTTTTGAATTAGGTCAATTTTTTTTTTTAGTCTTGTAAAAAATTCCAATGTTTTTCATTGGCAGTAAGATCACATTTTAGGTACTTTCTGTGAATGCACACATACATATATACACAGTAATTATCTCATTTGGCCCTTCAGTTCACAAGGGTTTTACACTAAAACATGTATTAGATATTCATAACTGTAACAATTCTTATTTTTGAGTAGACCTATTTTTAACCATCAAAGCTTTATGTGCAATTCTCCATGTGAAATCCCCATTTCAGATCCATATATCCCCCAGTAACATCCTGACATACAGAAAGGGGTTTGATGAACTAAATCCTTGGGCTCTTGAGTTCATGGAAGGGTTTACTCTCTTCAAGTTGTCCTTTCCATCAGATGATCTGAACAATGCACAGATAGGCAGTTATTTTTCCTAAGTCTTGCCTAGTCTTGCCCATCAGTTGTCTTCCCAGATCTCTGCTCACGATTTCTGCAAAACTGCTCAAGTGTTCCCAGCTCTGCAGCTCATGTTCTTCTTTTCACCCATTCCCACCACACCTTCGTACCTGTCACGTCACTGCCCCATCTGCTCACGGTCACGGGGATCCTCCCTTGGTCCATTTTCAACTCTCGGCTTTGTTCACCTATAAGAGCCATTTTCATTAATTGGTCCCATCTCCCTTTCTTTCTTTTTTTTTCCCCCTTCTTTTCTTTTTTGAACCAGTTTTCTGTGTTGGTCACTATGTTTGTATCCTCTTTCTCTTGTCAGGCTATCTCATTTTCTGACATCTCTTTTTCCTGCTTGTCGTCATTGAAGTGTCCCAGGATTGCCATTCCCTGTACTTCCAAGTCATGTGACCCTCTCCCTCTCCTGGTGTCCCCACCCACTCCCTGCTGTCAGTGCTATCTGTGGATAGTTACTCCCCCACTTCTGTCTCCAGCTCAGCCCTCTCTCCCGAACATCACTCTTGAACCTCCAAACACCCACTCACACCAGTGCTTCTTTTCAGTCAGTGCCTACCCACCTGCACATCTTCCCACCAGACCTGCCTATGTGGTGGCCTCCATTGGCCTGCCCAGTCTCCAAACTTCTTTCCTATTTAACTCCTACAGTTGTCTCTCATAGGTGATTAACCCCTTATAAAATCTCTCAAAATATATTCTGACCAGTTCTTAGCATTTTTGCTGTAACCACAGTCCAATGATCTTCTTTGAGTTAGATGATTGCAGTGGGCTTGTGAGTAGTTTCTCTGACTGTACTCAATGCATGAGCAGAGCCCTCGTGATGCACGCGGGTACTCATGTTACCCATCTGTCAAATATCCAGCTCTGTGTCCCTGCTCCACTCCTGGTAGGGCCACAGTCTTCTTCTGCCTTGGGCTCTTAGACAGGTTAGACCCCCTTTTTTTTTCCTGGCCTCATCTCATGCTGGATTTCTCACCCAGGCTTCTGCAGGCACGCTGACCTCCTCCTGCTACTAAGTCCACTATACTCTGCTCCTCAGGAACCTGGAATGGTCTGCTAGCACCTTTGGGTCCTTCAGGGTTTTGTTCAGAGGTCATTTTCTTATCAAGGGTGGTCCTACTTGATTTCAAATTTCCACCTCCTCCTAACACTTACATTCCCTATTCCACTTAACTGGATTTTTTTCCCCATAACCTTGCTAGGCTTCTGACCTACTAAATATTTTCCTGTTATATCTATTTGTGTTCTCTCGGTTCTGCTGCTAGGATCATAAGTTCCAAAAAGGCAGGGCTTTGTTTTGGTGGTGGTTTTTTCATTTGTCTTTTTTTTTTTTTTTTTTTTTTCCTCACCAGTATATCCCAATAGTAGAGAACAGTGCGGTCTCCCAGGGAAAACAGTCATGAAATTAACAGAGCCTCTCTGACTCATTGTATCAAGTAACTCGTGGTTGTCCCTCCATTGATGTAAAATGTTCTTGATCTTGGTCAACATGGGCTACTCTGCCAGTTGGGTTAGTGCGTTTGTCTTCTGCCATGGGGCTTCCGGATATATTCTCCAGGCTCTACCCCTCCTAGATACCCCAAGACACCAAAAAGGAAATCGAGAATATTTACTGATCCACTTGTGAGAATTACATGCCATCTGTATCTGTAACTTCATAATTGCCATTGATGGCATGTGTAACCGCCGGTGTGACATGACCATCCTCATCTTAAATTCTGTAGGGATTTATGACCACCCAAACTTCTGTGACCAGGGACAACTCCGAGCAAGTGAGTGCAGTCAATACAAATGTGATCTGCTCCTTTCATCGACTATGAGATCTGAGAAGCTACTTGAGTAGTCATCATTGGCTCTGAAACTTGTTCAGTGAACTTATCCATAACCTAGGAAAAAAAAAAAAAAGCCTTGAAATTAATTGGAGTTTTCATCCCCAAGGGTTCATGCCAAATCACTGTAGGAAGCATCAATAAAAAGAGCAATTGTCTTATTCTGCAAATTAAGAATCTTTTCCTAAGAAATAGGATCTATACGAAGCACCATGTATTGCCCAAGTGTGAAGTGATAAATAGAAATATGTACCCAGCCAGAGACCTTTGCAATTAGAGAAACATTCTTTGCTTCATCTTTTTGCAAGGTCGGATTCAATTAGCATGTTCAGTGGACAGTGGAGTCCTGGCTTTTCTTTACAACCTGTAATAGACTCAATTATTTTTCAGGGTTGCTTCCATTCTGTAAATAAGCCAGTATTGCTTGGTTGAAAACTAAACATTTTAATGAGAACTGTGGCTCCTAATTCCTCTCATTTCTGGAAATCTCATATAGTAACAGAAATGTCCTATCAAGCATGATGAGTAGCCAAACAGTAAACAGTTTTACCTAAACTGTGCAGTGTCTATTGCGTGTATACTTTGTGTGCTAATAGAAATTCCAAGCTTACCTTTGGTCATCTTGCCGTTCTCTAAATCAGGGTGGTCATTTTCTCATAGTAGTACGATCAGGCAGACATGTAAAATAATGATAGTCACTCTAACATACCTCCATCAAATGTCAGTGTGACAAAAAAAGTACACTAAAAAGTAGGGAGTTCTGCCTATCAGCGACTCCCCATCTGTCCTCTGCCACAGGAACCATCTCCCAAAGAAAACTGTCAGGACTCAGGCCCCTGGATTACAAATACGGTGATGTACTGGGGACAGGATGATGGCACCATATATTCTGTCCCCTTTTCCCCTGTCATTTCTAGGGCCCAGTTCCTCCTGTATGGCTGTGAATTATGTAGCAGAAAACTGACAGAAGAAAACAGGATCTCCTGAGTGAATGCTAAGTAAACCTCTAATTGACAGGCTTCTCTGGCTGATAGTCTTATCATCATTAAGCTACCATCCTTGTCCACAGAAGATAGCAAACCGGGGTATTATCTTTTTGTTTCTGTACCTTGCTCATTCTGCCATGCAGGAGTCCACATTTAAAAGCTGGTCATGTTCCAGAAGTTAATTTGTGAATCAATTGTTTGGAACTCGGAATACATTTTCACATAGAAACAATATTAAAAATGGTTAGGTTCCTAGGACAACATATCACATACCTACTTAATCTGTAATAAACATTAATCTAGAACCTAACCAAGCTGGATCAAACAGGCTTAATTTATTAGTTTCAATGGGAATATATTTTTACTAGAGGGGAAGGCAGAACCGTGTCTTAGCTCCCGCCCCATCTCCAATGGACACACATAGGTATATCCAAACTCCTTGGTACCTGGATTTTGAGAGTGCAGAGCTAGGCTGAGGGGTCACTGCACAAGTCTGTCAAGGCTTCATCTGAGAGATGAGAAGTGGGCATTTAGGACTCTCTAAATATGGAAGCTTAGGGAGAGTGATTTGTGCAAAATCAAAACACAAAAATGCAACAACAAAACACAAAAACCAATAGATTGTCTAAAGAACACTTGTTAGAGTGTGAGGCACTGTTTTGACCTCAGCTGGAGGTGCTCTTCAGACTCTAATTGATAGCTGTTCTGTGTGTGCCTGGGATTGGCTGTGAGCCTACCCAGGTATTGATTCTGGAAAGCTTTATACTTGGAGAAGTCTAAATTATGTTGCCTAAGAACCACACCAACTTTAATGGCTTAAAACAACACACTTTTATTTCTCATTCCTATTACGTATCCATCACGTTCTGGTGGCAGGGTTTGGACATGGAGTTCCTCGTGAGTGTAATCACTCAGAATCCCAAGGTAACAGCATAGCCAACATCACAGTAGTTTCCATGCATCATGGTGGGGGAGAAAGCTCAAGAGGCTTACAGCGAAGACCTCTGCATGGAAGGGGCCCGTGTTTCATTCAACTCATTAGCCAGAACTAACCATGCATCTGCCCCGTCCGGAAGAGGAAAAACTGCAGTCTCACTGTGTATCTTGAAGCAGGGTGAGATGAATGTCCGGGAAGGAAACCAGAAATATTTTGAAGGTTTTAAGATTGCCACACATTATTAACAAACAAACAAATACCTAAGCAGGTTTGAATAATTACTGTGTGAATTTCTACCGCTAATTTTGAGGATCTCAGATAGGTGCTAGGAGGATGATATTAAGCAAGGATTCCAAGCTCAAATGCTTGAATAATTATTGAGGTCGGATTCAGAATGTATTTTTAAAGGCTATTTTTACCTGTAGTATGGAACTATCTTTGTTACATTGAACCAAACGGTGCATTTTTCTCCTAAGAGAAATGTGCTCTAACGGAAGAAATTGACTTGAAGTCTTTTCCTGCTGCCAATATGATGGAGAATCAATTTCATGATTTTGCTTTTGTCCTTGGGTAGCACAAAAGGCTGCTTCTCATGCATCAGATCTTCCTCCTTGATCCATTTCCTTTCTTGTGCAAAATCAAGCATGCATCCGGAAGTGAGGTTGAGTAGTCCATGGGCTCAAAAGTTACTGCCCCTCTGATTCTCACACCTTCCAGGGCATGAAGGAAAACCCATCATGCAGACAGGGCTTAGTGCTTCTTTGTGACCTAATTGCTGATTTTTTATTAAAAATAAAAAAACAAAAAAAAAACTTCTGTTCATGATAAAAGAAAATATTTCAGTTTACTGGGTAGAAAAATGTTCCCAACTGATTTTAATAGTCAAGTAGAGGACTACTTTTGAAATAAAAATAATATTTGAAGTTTGATTTGAAATCATTTAAAATCTGATTCTTAGTATTTGCTGACAAAGTCTGAGGGTTTTTATAGGTAAAGACAAAAATATAATGGTTTTACCTTTTTTTCTGTCCTATATTTATATATATGTGTAAATAAACATACACACATAATATTTTGGAATGAGCCAAATATTCTGAAAAATACTGTTTTTCCATATATATTAAAATTAAAAATTTTATTATGGCAATCTGATTTTTTTTGACAAGATGAATAATCATGACATGATATGATTGGTTCATTAAATCATTTGGATGTGGTAGTTACATTTTTCCATTTGTGTATGTGTGTTAGAGAATATGAATATTTTACTTACCCGATAAGACTTTCTTTTATTAATTTAGCTATTCTTTAAGTAATTGAGCAAGTATATTGAGTATGTACTAGGTAACTGACATATAAGAGTTCTATAAAAAACCTCTACATTCAGCCAGGGTAATTTTAGTGTGATGAGATGGACAGTAAACAATTAAATGCGCCAAGTATATAATATGCCAGATGGTGAACATGCAATGAAGGGAAATAAAATCAGAAAGGAGAATGGCCCTGTTATGGTTAAGTCAGATTCTTTGAATTGGCGAATTATACTTAAAAAATTATGGATTGATTCATTTAGAAACATTGTGTTGTTTAAAACAGGCTGAGAGGGAAGGAGGAGGAAAGGGGAGATAATTTTCAAGAAAGGGAACTTACACTTAATGATGTAACAAATGTCTTCTCCACATAGAACTAACACGTTTTGGGATTGCGTTCATCACGTGTAACCCATCAGAAAGCACCAACACACTTTCTCTTGACCTAACTGAGCCTCTGCGGGTCTGTCCTCTAGAGAAGTGATAAAACTGAATACATTATCTCTCTCTCCCTTCTATTTATTTTCTTGCCTCTCCTGGGTTCATCCAGCAGGCTAAAGGGTTTCCATGCTGAGTTCTAGTCACTCATATTTCAAGTGTTAAAACACAAAAATGAAACCTTTAGGGAATTTTTTTTTTTTTTTTTTTTTTTTTTGGTAACAGAACAGGTTTAAAACAGATGCAATTTGTGACATCCAAAATAATAAAAAGGAGATCATTTGGGTTTGGGTGTGAATTAGAGGACCACAGGCACTCTCCCTAGCTACCATGGGCTCAGTTACAGACAGCCACAATAATACAATAATAATACAAACATTGCAATAAAATGAGTGAGATGAATTTGTTGGTTTCCCAATGCATATAAAAGTTATGTTTACACTATAATGTAGTCTTTCAATCGTGCAATAGCATTATGTCTAAAAATATAAACATACCTTAATTAAAAGAAGAGCTTATTGCTAAAAAACGCTAACCATCATCTGAGCTTTTCAACAAGGCATAATCTTTTTTGTTGGTGGGAGTCCTGCCTTGATGATGATGGTTGCCATCTGACCAGGGTCGTGGCTGCTGAAGGCTGGTGTGGCCGTGGCAGGTTCTTAGAAGAAGACAGCGGTGAAGTTTGCTGCATTGATTGACCCGTCTTTCATGAGCAGTTTCTCAATAGCATGTGATGCTGTTTGATAGCCTTTTACCCACGGTAGAGCTTCTCTCAAAATTGGCGTCCATCCTCTCAAACCCTGCCACTGCCGTATCAACTAAGTTTCTGCGATGTTCTCTCAATCCTTTGTTGTCATTTCAACAGTCTTCACAGCATCCTCACCAGGAACAGACTCCTCTCAGGAAACCACTTCTCTGCTCATCCACAGGAAGCAACCTGTCCGTTCAGGTTCTGTCGTGAGATTGCAGCGATGCGGTCCCATCTTCCGGCCCCATTTTTGATTCTAGTTCTCGTGCTGTTCCCAACACATCTGCAGTGACTTCCTCCCCTGAAGTCTTAAAACTTCAGCTGGATTTTAAATAAAGTTGATATCTGCGAAGCCCCTAAAAATGATGTGTGCCTGTATTTCATATCCTGTTCTAGTACCTAGACATCCCATACTGTATGTCGACAAATAAAAATAATCTTTTTGCCATCGGCAGTGTCAGAAATGGGAAGAGTCCTTTCATCAAGCCCTTCTGGGTGTTTCCTTCATTAGCAGCTACTCTCACTTCAGTTACTGGGTCTACTCAGATTTGAAAGGCAGTGTAAAGGGAAGCCAGTCGAAAAATGAAACCCCAAAACTTAACAAAATGAATAGTCTTTATTTCCTTAAAGGAGTTGCTGTGAAAAACGAAAGGAACACACACAATGCGATCCGTGATGACAAAGGAATGCCTTGCGCTTATCCATGAAACACTGATAGGTACATCCATGGGCTGTATTTACAAAGCAAGAATCAAAGTTAAGAGAGCAGAATTATGTTGTAACCTGTCCAATTAAACCCAAGTGTAATAAGTTCAGATTTCTTCGCGAAAATGATGGAAGTGATGAACGTGCTCAGTGAGAAGCATCTTTGGAAATGCATGGGCTAAGTATTCTGTTTGCTAACTTTTAGGAGTGTCTTCTTGTCTTCAAGCTTAAGAATGAATATTATGACTGATAACGAAGCAGGTGCGTCAAGCTGAACTTTGGTAACTTAGATACAATTTTAGCTCCTGAGCCTGGTTCTTCCAGTCAACGTTGAGTCACTGATGTGTGTGTGGGGTCAGAGGGTAAAATATTCTGAAGTGGGTTGACTTTAATCCCCCAATACTCACACATTCCCATTCCAAGGACACGTGCACTGTGTGTTCTGTCACCAGAGCCAGAATGCCTTTGCTCAGAGTCAACTATTTATAGAAGAGCAAATTTTTTTTCTTTCCTGGGGAGACTGATCCACCCCAGTGTCTGATACAACACTAGGCCTCTGGTCAGAAGTGGTCTTAGGAAGGTTTCCGTAGGCTGTGAGGTTATTGCTGTTCTCCGCCTCAACATGCCATCATTAGACAAATCCCTGATGATTCTCCTCTCTTCCTCATACAGAGCTGCCCCTAATACTAACTGTCTTTACTAGAAACTGAAACCTCAAGTCAGCATGTACACCCTTGTGATTGTGAATGGCAGCTAGCTCACGGAAGTGAAACTCGTCTCGTATGCCTGTGTCTTCCCAGGATTTCTGGTGTGGCTCTTCAGGCAATGCTGCCTGTCTCAAACTAGACTTAAGATTTAGCAGCTCTGAGGCATGACCGCCCATCTGATCCCACCTCTGTGTAAATCTCGAAGATGCCACATAAACTCTTAGACCAAACTGAAAACGTCAAACTGTGATGAGAGTCCATTCAGCTGTACTTTGGTTGGTGTGAGTATTGACAAAGGGGAAGAAATTCGGTTTACGTAGATAATACTCTTGGAACAGCAAAAGGCCGTGCTTTGCCTGATTTCCTTAGAATAACCGAGGGCCGGCGTCTTCTCCTTCTTCTACAAAGTGAATCAGGCAGTGGGGACATGTTTTCAAAGCATCAGAATGGCCGAGGAGGGGAGGATCTTTTTCACTCCTGAATCCAAATGATACTTACTTTTTTTATTATGTTCAGTTAGCCACTGTATAGTAAACCATTACTCTTTGATGCAGTGATCAACAATTCATCTGTTGCATGTAACACCCAGTGCTCATCACAACACATGCCTCCTCAAACCCATTACCCGGCTGGCTACTCCCTCTCCATCCCCCTCCCCCGTGAGAACTTCAGTTCGTTTCCGGGTCAGGAGTCCTTCATGGTTCCTCTCCCTCTTTGATTCCTCCCCCTTCACATTGCCCTCCCTTCCCCTGTGGTCATCCGTACTATTCCTTGTGTTCCACTAGAGGGTATTGTTCTAAGTAAAACTTAATTTTTATGTGAGTTTGCATCCCCGCGCTTGAGTGTGTAACATTCATCAGATGAACTGTTGCAGGCAGGTGTGGTTCCTCTGACAGGAAATTTCTAGAATTTTCAAGTCAAACTCAGGCATTTCTCTCATTTTATATACACATGATGCACGTTGCATTAGAGAGCTCTTGGTGACACAAGAAACAGAAAGAAAACCCAGGAGAAGATAGTTTATTTCATACCATGTGCCTGTCCAGATTCACTCTTTTTACTTAACAGTGTTAAATAATACAGGGAAGCTGGATTTCATTGGCTAATTTTAAACTGAAAATTACCAGGCTTGCTTACCTATTTGAAGTTTCCCCTATCTTGGATTATATGAACTAGAGAAAACTCAAGCTGCATGTTTAAAAATACAAAAATATTCAATTCTGACAAGTTTAATGTGTTCAATCTTAATTTTCTTATTTTATTCATCATTGAGGGGCCATTAATACAAGCTTTCTAAATTTTTAATGCGAAATCTTATAATCAGTATCTTTCAGTAAACTAGAAAGGAGATGATCTGATTTTCATACATAAATTAATCTATAAATGAGAAACAAAAATATTAGAAAATTGAATAGTAGTTTGAAAATCAGATTCAACTATTAGTAACCAGTACATTTATTTTTTTTTTTAAGATTTTATTTATCTATTTGACAGACAGAGACCACAAGTAGGCAGAGAGGCAGGCAGAGAGAGAGGAGGAAGCAGGCTCCCTGCTGAGCAGAGAACCCCATGTGGGGCTCGATCCCAGGACCCTGAGATCATGACCTGAGCCAAAGGCAGAGACTTTAACCCACTGAGCAACCCAGGTGCCCCTAACCAGTAAGTTTAATGCATAGCTTAAGTCAGATATAACAAGTCCTTAAACAAGTTTAGAATATTTTTTTTTATTTTTTAATGTTTTAAAGATTTTATTTATTTATTTGACAGAGACACAATGAGAAAGGGAACACAAGCAAGGGGAGTGGGAGAGGGAAAAGCAGGCTTCCCGCCAAGCAGGGAGCCCGATGCGGGGCTCAATCCCAGGACCCTAGGATCATGACCTGAGCCAAAGGCAGATGCTTAACGACTGAGCCACCCAGGCACCCCAGATTTAGAATATTTTAAAGTTAAAACCATAATATTTTGCACATTAAAGTACACACATACATATTTTTATTTTTTAAAATTTGATAGCTTGAGCACAAGCAGGGGGAGGGGCAGAGACGGAGGGAGAAGCAGACCATCCGCTGAGCAGGGATTCCCAATGTGGGACTCAATCTCAGGATCCTGGGATCATGACCTAAGCTGAAGGCAGACACTTAACTGGCTGAGCTCCCCAGAAGCCCCTACGTGCACATTTTTAAATGGAAATAGTCCCAATCATTTGTAGCCTCTAAAGCAAAGTAATGGCTAAATAAGCATTTTTTAAATTTGGTTAACTTACTAGTGTTTTATAAAGATCTTTGCAAGTGCTTTTTTTAGTTGTTGCTGCTTATTCATATTGCATCATTTAGGGAACTGAAACTTAAGCAATTTGTTCTAGGACTGACAAATATATGGGGAGCAAGAAACTAAAGCCATGTGTTCTCATTTAAATCAACTTTCCAGGAACTATACGTACTGCTATCCATAGATGAGCACATCTGTAGAGATAATCATTTGGTTTTTTTGAAATACAGTGTAGCACAATCCAATCATAATACAATAATCCCTCTCCTTACCATTACTTCTTCAACCCTACTACAGTTTGTTTTCTTGTAACATGTTGTATTTTTTAATTTTCTATGGGAAAATGTAGTTTAAAAGATAGAAGGTTAGGGAGTGAGACCTCTAATTCGAGCCCTCCATCCTATGGTCTCAAATCATTTTTGCCTTGATTCAGTTTTTCCTAAATTACATAAAATAAGGGAGTGGGACTAGCATTAGAGACTTCTCGTCCTGGCTGTGTATGAAAATAAGGGCAGAGTGGGGTTGAGAGGCACTTGTGTAATAATGGCATGGTGGTTATTTAAGAAAAAACAAAAAAACTTAGGGCACCTGAGTGGCTCAGTCAGTTAAGCATCTGCCTTTTGTGTCAGGTCATAATCTCAGGGTCCTGGGATTGAGTCTAGCATCCAGCTCCCTGCTCCGCGGGGAGTCTGCTCTCCCCCCCTTCTCTCTGTGTCAAATAAATAAATGAAATCTTAAAAAAAAAAAAAAAGAAAGAAAGAAAAAAGACAGCTTAGAAGCACATGTAGATTTTTTTAAGATTTAAAGGGAGAGAGAGAGCATTAGTAGGGAGAGGGGCAGACAGAGGGAAAGAGAGACTCTCAAGCGGACTCCACACTGAGCATGGAACCCAACAGGGTGCTCAATCTCATGACCCCGAGATCAAGACCTAAGGTGAAACCATGAATCAGACGCTTAACAGAGTGAGCCAACCAGGTGCCCAGCATGTGAATTCTTTATGAAGGAAATCACATCTGGGATTTGCTTTCAAATAGTCTCTAGATAGACAGAAGGAAAAAAAAAAATGAAGGAAAACAGAAGGACAAGAAAAGTGAAGGAAATGGGAGGAAATGAAATTGTGTGTAATAAATAAAACAAGATGGTCCATACTGCTGACATTGGTTAATTAATATATAGGGTTCATTCTCATGGGGTTCATAAGGTTGCCAAGTTCAATTAAAAACCAACAAAAGGGGGCGCCTGGGTGGCTCAGTGGGTTAAAGCCTCTGCCTTCGGCTCAGGTCATGATCCTAGGGTCCTGGGATTGAGCCCCACATGGGGTTCTCTGCTCAGCAGGGAGCCTGCTTCCTCCTCTCTCTCTGCCTGCCTCTCTGCCTACTTGTGGTCTCTGTCTGTCAAATCAATAAATAAAATCTTTAAAAAACAACAACAACAACAAAAGTTCAGGCTCCAATTTTTCGAGTTCTAGAGATTTTAACTCAGTACTCTGTGGTTTCAAGTGTGGTGTCCAGGCCACTGACATCACCTGGATACTTCATTGAAATAGAAATAATGGGGATCTACTCCAGATCTACTAAATCTGAAACCCTGATGTTGGGACCCAGTGAGTAGTGTTTAAAAACAAAAAAAATCCATATGACTGTGCATTAATTTGAGAACCACGTGTAATCTCCCAGAGTCGTATTGTATTTTAGTCCTAAAGTTTATCTAATATGCAGGTAGCAGTAAGAACCCCTGGACAACGTGATCTCTAAACATAAGGGCCATAAAACCTCATTTTAAAAGAAAAGCTGAAATTCAATAAAAACTGGAATAAAAAAAAAAACTGGAATATATCCACCTTACCTCTGGATTTGTTTTGCTGTGTGCCATAGATTCCTCAAACAAAAATAAGGAAAATAATTTTCATTGAAGATTAAATAAGCAAATACATATAAAACTTCAGTGCCTGATCTAGGAGCTAAATGAATGTTAATTTTTATTTTAGTTTGTTGCTCATTTATATTACTTTGCAAATGTCCTCTGTAAATTTTACTATTAAAAAGGCTATAAAAACTACTTCTTAGAAAAACTCTATTTTGTGCTTTCTAATATGACTTATACTAATAACCAAAACGTTGCTTACCTGTAGTAAAATACATTAATATTTCCCATGAATATTAACTCTTAAATAATGGTAGGTCTTTGATCACATTATTTGGCATACCCACATCAACATTTATTTCCTTCATAACTGATTGTGAAGAGTGTCAAGACTGTTGGAAGGACCTTGTTCCCTGTTATGCAGGAAAGAGCAGAATTTAAGCAAAACTGTTGTATCTTGGTGAGGAATTCCATAATTACCTAAATGGATTCACTTCTGTACTGAGTCATGGATCATTATCTATTTTAAAATATTTTAGGTATCTTACATTTACTTATAGTATCTGTCTCTAATATAGGGTGATAGGAACTCCTAGTTTAACCAAATACTACATTTTGATGATTAACATTTTAATGGTTTTTTCAGGTAAGTAGAGGATTCATTTGTCCAGTTGTCACGTTTCCTATTTTACATGGGCTTTTAGTCTGTCAGTAATCAGATGTAAACCATTAAACTGAATGTTAAGTTTCTTCGTCTGTAATATGAATGTTCGGCTGCATCACTCTAAAACCTAAATGTTCAGTAATTTCAAAGAGAAGACACCTGGCTTTTTGTTGTCAGTATGTCCACAACTAGTTTTATAACGTTTGATAAGTCATGTAAGCTTCAATTCTCACATATGTAAAAGAGAGGATGAACATAATGATCCCTGAGGTCTTTTTCAAGTTTGTGAGTCTGTGTGTATGTCCATCCACAGACTTTAAGAGAGAATCACAGAATCCTATAAGCACATAATTTGGAAAGGTTGGTGGTTTGTGGGAGCCAGGTTTCTCGCTGCTGCCGTGAGAGCTTTGAGGTGAGTGGAGAGAGGAGACTAGAGTGATCTCTGCATGAGCTCCTGTTCAGCTCAGTGTGGATCTGGTCGGACGCCAGATATACATGCAGACCTTAGTAAGCTCACACACACTTCTTTGTTCACATAGTGGGGAGAGGCTGGAAGCCCCCAGACTGGAAGCAGTGTACGTACTTGGTTTCTAATGCCATTTTCCTATGAAAGCTATTTCCTTGGGGAAATAGCTGGTTCTAGGACTCAGGCAAGAAATGTGTAACATGAGCCTGTAACCTCTGATTTTTTCCAGAAAGTCAGGAACTCCTAAAGGCAAAGCCCCCAATCATGGGGTTATGCCACATGGACTCAGGAGTTTCTTGAAAGAACTGCTGACGGCCAAATACAGAGCAATAGGGAGAACACAGTGGAGTAATACTAGAGTGTGTGACCCGAAGTAAAAAATATCCTTATGCCCATGCTGATATAAAGAAATGACTGAATAGAGGGGAGAGGACAGACCTCTCCTGTAGAAGAATCACAAGTAATTCATAGAAATACTGCAGTGTCCAGAGGGGCATCATTTCCCACTCATGAAGTGTGGGCTCCAAAAAGGACTGTATGAAAAGGGCAGCAAGATACATCTACAGAGGATAACCTCGAAGAACAGTTTCTGAGCCAAATGACCATGATCAACATCAGGAAGTCATGTTGACAGTGTGTACCTTTGATACACAGGATGCGCTACCACTGTGGTCTTCCTCCCCCAAACCAGTCATCCCAGTCGAACCATGGAAAACCATTTCTATAGTCCCAGTTGAGGAGCAATCTATGAAATACCTGACCCGTCTACTTCAAATGGCCAAGGTCATCAAAAACAGAGTTTGAGAAGCTGTCATATCTGAAAGCCCAGGGAGACGGGACAACAACTATGAGGTATCCTGGACGGCCCGTTGAAGCGGTAAAGCCACACAGTGGGCCCTGGGTACCAGCTAGGAAGTCTGAGTACAGTATGAATTTAAAATCAAAGGAGCAGGGGTGCCTGGGTGGCTCAGTTGGTTAAACACCTGCCTTCGGCTCAGGTCATCAGGCTCCCTGCTCAGCATGGAGTGGGCTTCTCCTTCTGACCTCTCCCCTCTCATGCTCTCTGTCTCTCTCTCTCTCTCTGTGTCTCAAATAAATAAAATAAATCTTAACAAAGTAAGGTTAAATGTGTATATCGGTATTGATTCATGTGTTGTGACAAATGAACCAGAAGGTAGGATTTTAATAATAGAAAAATGGGTGTGGAGTATGTGGAAACTCTGTAATCTGTCCCCAATATTTAGGAAAATCTAAAAATATTCTGGGACACCTGGGTGGCTCACTTGGTTAAGCATCTGACAGCTGCTCAAGTCATGATCCCAGGGTCCTGGGATCCCTTCCTGGGTCAGACTCCCTGCTCAGTGGGGAGTCTGCTTCTCCTTCTGCCCTTCCTCCCACTCCTTCTCTCTGTGTTTGTCTCTCTCTGTTAAGATCTTTAAAAATATTCCAAAGTTAAAACTTTTTAAAGAATTTAATATTATAAAAGTAACTATTAAATCCAGATTTGTAATGTATCCAACATTACAAATTGGTATTTGCAAGATACCAAAATCTTACAAATTGGCATTTGCAAGATACCAAAATTTCTTCTGGATGTTTATTTTTATATTTTTTCACAAAGACATTATTTTTGGGTATTTAAACTTCTACCAGACTTCAAAGCCAAGATGTTAGTACTCTTTCAGATACTGGCTTCAAGATATGAATGGGGGTGGCTGAAAATTACAGTTCAGCGTTTAAGAGGCTTTGTATATATCTTGATAATACGTTCCTCTCAGAAACACAAAACAAATGAGGCAACTTCCCAGTGTGCCAAAATTGTCCCTCTAGGATTGCAGAGACATTGGGAATCTGGGTTAATAGGAGATGTGTATGGGTTTTGAACACTGTCTATAAGGATGTCTCGTTTCTATTTTTAACTTCACTCATGACTGTGTTATCTTTCCATTTGGCTTTTGTTAACCATGATCTCCATGCTTCGGAGGAGTGACACTGTTGCAAATTAGCAACTGCAAAGATAATGCTAAACTGTACATAGATAATTGAGTATTAAGCAAGAATATTATATTCTAAGGATAAGTTATTTTTTGAAATGAAAAAAAAAAGTGATTTTGCTGGATTGTTTAAAGTGGTAGAGCACAGCTGGTTTGCAGGAATGTTTCCTACACCCTACTTTCCCCTTTCAGCTGACAGCTCTTCAGCTCTCCTCCCTCCCCACCTCTCCCAGACATCCTGCTGACTGTCTTAGTCTCACCTCGCCCCTCACTTTCCCTCAGGGAAGCAGAAATGTCAGCTTTGACTCTGAAAAAGATTGATTCACTGTGGGGTGTTCATTTCTCCTTTATACCATTCTTCACTATATTGTTTGGATGTGCATATGCAATTATGTTAACACAATTATGAGAAAGGAATGTGATCATTATTGTTAGTTGCCTTCTTTCCTAATCCGGTTAAGAATTCTCCCAAAATTATTCACGGAGGGAACTGAACTGATTCCCCTCCCTGCCCTCTATGGAACACAACAACAAAGCAGGTTAGCTTGCAAATTTCCAGTGGCTCAGTTCCAAATGATGAGACATTTAAGTGTGATCCATTCCTACAAACTACTTGGCGCTGTTCTACCTAATCAGTGAAGTTTAGGGAACAGATCGATATAACTGTAAAAATCAAGTGTACCAGAGTTTATGGTAGAGAAAACTTTCATTTTGTTAATTTTGTAGTAAAAGGATAGTTTCTGGGTGTGGGCTTTGATAATCAATATTACATTCCCCATTAATATCTAGTCCGTTTCTAATGAAGAGTCTTTGTGGTGCGCCTGGGTGGCTCAGGCTGTTAAGTGTCTGTTTTGGCTGAGGTCATGATCCCCTGTTCCTGGGATAGAATTCCCCATCCCTGGCTCCCTGCTCAGTGGGGAGTCTGCTTTCCCCTCTCCCTCTGCCCCTCCCCGCTCCACCTGCTTGTGTGCGCACACACTCTCTCTCTTCCTCTCTGTCAAATAAGATTTTTTAAAAAGTCTTTGTGATTGTACATTCAGAATAACATTCAGGATTTAAATTCTTGTTGACCTGAAAGAATCTCAAAACTTGAATTTGTTTGAAAATCCTTTGAAACTTCTCCTTCTGGGTGGGTAGAAGGTCATTTTATCTGGGGTCTCAGTGGAGCCTAGGACAAGTGAAGCCATCAGTTAGCCTGGAGATAGGCATGTCCAAGGAAAAGTCTCAGAGGAGGGGCCCATGGGAAGGGGTCAAGGGAAGAGTAATAGTGATGAAAATTAAGTCGAGAAATGAAGATCAACTGCCAGAAAATTATCAGTTTCTAGGAGTTTAGACATCTGAGTAGAATCCAGTAGAAAAATGTGGCTGAAAATGTGGCCCCTTATGTTAAACATAAGGGGGGGTGTCAAAATTTGTAGGAATTATGCCTTGCAAGAGAGACTGGTATTTGACCTGTTGTTTGTATCAGGAGCATCAGGAGAAAATTCTCATGCCCAAATTACATAAGATAGGAATAAACCATAGCAGCTGTGTCCATAGCAGCTCTCTGTTGCACAGAACACTGTTGTTGAGGAAGCAGAAGTGGTCTCGGACACAGAAGCAGGTTGAGTGTTTGGCAATAAAATATTAGAGCCAATGCATTTTAAATGATAGAAGCGATGTGGGAAAGAAGACCTATTCAGCTGCAGTTAGAAAAGGAATACCATGGCAAGCCTAGGCCATAGTAAGAGCCAAGACTTCACATCTACAAACTCTTTTTATTAAGGAGAACATCAAGTTGTAGTCTATGACGTTCAAGTTTCCCACAATTGGTTCCTCAGTAAATGGGACAAAGTTATAAAGTCTTATGTGAAATAATCCTGTTATATAAAACAAGGAGATCTTATAGAATTAAATAAAAAAAATTGTTTTTATTTGTTTGTTTTCATGTTTGGAAATTTGGTAAATAAATTGCCAATGCTTTTTAAAGACACTGTCTCCTAATCAGAATACATTCAAATAAGACTGGTCAGTAGGAGACTTAATGATTTGGGGCAGCTTCATACATCTATAAATACAGACTCCTTTAACTCTCATGGAATGATGTAGGTTAAAATCAAACTAGCCAGCTGTGTCCTGGATCACAGCTGACAGCTAGGGGATATGTTGTTAGTGTATTCTGATATGTCAAGAATTCTCAGACCTGTCTAAGAGTGGAATTTTCCCATTTAAACAAAGCCTTTTGTGTAGCTGCAATGTATAAAATAGATAAAAGTGGAATGTTTTGATTAAAGCTGGTGAGGGTAAGAGGTAGAATTTTGACCACTTGGCCTCCCCATCAGATTCTGCAGTGGTAGCAAGTAACTGGGAGACTCTGGGGTTCTCTGGAATGTAACTACACAACCTCCAGGTCCCAAAATACTGCATTTGTGTATTGTGTATTACTGTTAGTTATTCTGTTGCATGTCATGTGGAAGCCCTTGGGAAATCATTGAATTTCTCCCCACCCCACTAATTTTAGAGAGGAATAATGGTACATGGTAAAAATGCAAATCTAAATAAATAGGAAAAATGATATAAAAATGAAGCTGCTGCACATAATATTTCCCAGTTGTATTTCCCAGGTATATTGTTTCTTATGAATCTTTCCAAAAATATTCCATGCATATGCCTGTGCTCATATGTGCATATACACAGTCCATGCCCCTTTTTTTTATATGAATGAGAAAGTAAAAAGCGTACTGACTTGCACTTTGCATTATGCACCTAAGAAGAAATATTAGAACTCTCTCTGTATTTGGGCATATACTTATATCTAATAAATATTGCATAAAATTTCAATATTTGAATGTTAATATTTTACCAATCATTAACAGACTGTCCATTTTTAGACTGAAATACTTATTATGGTGGTTTAATGACCATCTTTACAGAAATATCTATGGATGTGTGCAAACAGTTATGCAGGATGGTGTCTTAGAGGTGTATGCTGGAGAATTACTGCAGAAATGCCCACCAGCAAGCCGTGGAGAAAGACAGGGGTGGTACCTTCACCTCCCTCCAGCATATGCCGGGTCATCAAATCTATTTTATCTCTGCCAGAGATCTGAAAACACGGCATCTTTTTTTTTTATTTTAAGTTGCATTCTCTAACAGCTCATAGATTAAGCCATATTTTCATATATTTCAAAGCCATTTCATTAATTTTTCCTATAAACTGCATATTTATGTCAGTATTCCAATTTCTAATGAATTTATAAGAACCTTCCAAATATTAAGGGGACTATCCCTTTTTATATGGTTTAGAAAAAAGTCCAATGTTTTATTGTTTTTTTAAAATCATACTTATGGGTTCATGTTTAACATTTTCTTTTATGGTTTCTGATTTTACTATAAAAACTAATTGTGAGTTTTTATTAACATCAGACATTTTTTATCTTATCTAGTGGCCCAGATAAAATGAACCATTGAAAGAATTTTCCTTTTTTTCTAGGAGAACAAGACATACCTTGAGTAATGTTTCTTCCCTTTCAAGAATGAGAGATACAAAGTCTTTTATTTTTCTTTCTTGATTTCTGGTTGTTGTGAGTTTCATGGTCGAGTTTAATAGTCAAATTTGTGTTTCCTGTTGTTTTTAGTATATTTTATCCTCCATTTTTACAATACACTTCTCACTATAGATTCATGGTTTATCAGGCGACTTGAAAATAATACTATTGTGTGTGTTTTTTGTAGATTTAGATCTGTATATAGGAGAGCATGTGTGTGTGTGTGTGTGTGTGTGTGTGTGTGTGTATGTCGGTCGGCGGGGGCGGGGGGGAGTACGGGGGACAGAGAATGTGTTCCAGGCAGCCATGAAGTTACTAACTGAGACAGAAATTTTAAGAATTTTGTCTTTCTTGTACTTAAAAGCACTTGTGTCCTGGTTATCTATTTCTACATAATAAACTGCCACAAAATAATGGTATGGGATCATTTATGAATTGGGGGGTCGTGGGCAGAAGTAGACTGTTGTCTGTGTGGTCCCTTGTGTACCTAGACCTGAAGATGGCACCTTCAATCTTCATGGACCCCTGTCACTTGATCGAGATGCCTGGACTGATGGGAACTGCCCTCTCCATGTGATCTCTTCAGGTGACCAACTTGACCTCCTCCCCAGCCTGATAATTTCAGAAAAGTTGGATTTCTTACATGGTGGCTTAGAATTCCAAAACAATCTGAAAGAGAAAACCTAGACCTCGATTCTCAATGAAAGGGCCATCAGAGGACTGGGGACCATCTTTATTCTTGATGCCAAGTAGTGAGCAGGTATGACTTGGGATGTTACTTATGACTGCACGCACGCGCACACACACACACACACACACACACACACGGACGATCTGTGTTCCACTGCACTGAATGTAACTCTGAGTGTGCTCTAAAGGTATTTCATACCCTTTACTTCATCTGCTCACATCGGTACTCCATGACTATTACCATCCCCCACCTTTTTTTTTTTTTTTTTTTAACATATTTGGAAGTAGAGTAATTTGTTTTAGGTTAGATTGTTCAAGCACTAGTGATATAACTGGAATTTTAATCTAGAGACATCAGAACATTTTATCCTGGGAATTGCTGGGATGGTGTGATTATTTGAGGAAGAGGCTGGGCAGGGAATATACCTACATGCTCCTTGATTGACAGAATCATAGGAATGTTGAATATGGTAGAAATTGATGGATTATTTTAACCTCATTTTTTCATTATGAAGAAATGGGTTTTCAGGAAAATTAGACCTGTGGTGCTACAAAGGTTAGCGGTTGCAGTTGGGCAGGCACGACTCACAGTCCTGGCTCTGTTCTTTCTTGCTGTGAGCCTCTGATCACTGGCAGCTTCCGTTTCTCTGTCTATTGCAGCCTAAAAACCTGCCCCAAAGCTTAGAGGCTTCAAACAACAAAGGTTTATTATGTCTGCGGACTATGTGGGATACCTGGGAGGTTTTGCTGCCAATCTCACTTAAATTTGCTCAGAAACTGCTTGTTTGCCTGAGCCCGAGCTCAGCTGGGACAGCTGAACTATCTGGAATGTTTCTGCAAGTGGTTTTCCATTGCAAGCTTCCTCACTGCTTAGCATGCTTGGGGTCCTGGGGAGGACAAGGCAGAAGCTGCATTCCTGTTGAAATCAGGCCCTGGGACTCACGGTGTTATTACTTCTCCCACCATCTACTGAAGAAACACCAGATTCAAGGTGGGCGACATAGGCTCCTCTTCTTGATGGCAGGGCCTGCAAATATATAGCCCTGTTGCATCTTGCAACCATCCCTAGTAGACCCCAAAATGTCATAACGAAAAAGAATACACATAAAACGTCAAATGCAGTACTTAGATTTTCAGTCTGTTTTCGAGAAATAACTTTCGCTGTTTGGGGCATTACAATTGTTATTTTTTTGAGGACTTCTTAATGACCCATTATTGACAAATTCAGTTGGTAATCAGGTTCTGCCGAGCCACAGTTGTATTCAGACAGTGGCTCTGGCTGGTACTTGTTTCAGATGCTGCTTTAAAGTAGAGGAGAAAGGAGTTGAGGGAAATTGGAAGGGGAGATGAACCACGAGAGACTATGGACTCTGAAAAACAATCCGAGGGTTTTGAAGGGGCAGGGGGTGGGAGATTGGGGGAGCCAGGTGGTGGGTATTAAGGAGGGCACATATTGCATGGAGCACTGGGTGTGGTGCATAAAGAATGAATTCTGTTACGCTGAAAAGAAATAAATAAAAAAATAAAATAAAGTTAAATGTAATTCAGTATTGGGCTGGGCTGCTCCCTCCTGTGTTCCCACCCCTTAGATTCCCCATCTGCCTTATTCCTTGGTTTTCTGTTCAGCACATATCCTCACCTCACATAAATACATACTCATTAGTCTTCTCTCACTACTAGACTGTGATCTTCAAGAGATGAGCCACTATGTATACTTTCTTTCCTTCCAGAACTGGGGGGACTAGAAGCTAACTGATAGGTAACAAGAGTTCAATACATGGTGGGGGAAGGGTTGCAGGAATGAATGAAAGAAACCACCTGTTGCAAAGCCTACACCATGTTAGCCAGGAGTGGTAGGAGCAATTGAGCATGACTGACATGGATTCTCTTGGAAAGCTGAATTAAAACTTGTTTAACCTCAGTGGTTTTCTGAATATTGGGTTTTCTTTGGCTGGCATGTATATTTCAGAGAGCCCTCCCCACCCCCAAGTGGGGGGAGGCACCTACTGAACAACTCATCATTCCTTTGTGAGTATTTTAAACATTCCTGAGGCGCCTGAGTGGCTCAGTGGGTTAAAGTCTCTGCCTTTGGCTCGGGTCATGATCCCAGAGTCCTGGGATCGAGCCCTTCGTCGGGCTTTCTGCTCGGCAGGGAGCCTGCTTCCTCCTCTCTCTCTGCCTGCCTCTCTGCCTACTCTATCTCTGTCAAATAAATAAAATCTTTAAAAAGAAATAAACATTCCTGAAATAATTCAAATTCATCATAACCTCAGATACCTTTCTCTTTTTTTAAACATAGTATTTTTTTAGCTCTTGGCTCACTGTCAACATGGATTATGTTCAAGAAACCCCACCAATCCCAAGAGGCCTTCTGAGGTCCCTCTGAAATCCTGTAACGACTGGTTTCTCTTTACATACTTGTTTAAGGAGTCCAATTTGGAGTGATTGTTTAAAAGCATCTATGAATAATGATACTACCTTATAAAAGGCTTTTTTAATTGTATGTTGCATTTAATATGGAAAGCAGGGTGGATTCCTTTGCTTGAAATCCAAAGTAAAATCTTAAGAGGCTTCACAATTACCTAAGATGATTATTTTAAAAAGTCATTCGCAGTGGGAAATACTACTTTACTAAAGTACCTCTCTTTAGATGGGACAAAATGACAACACAGAATATGAGATTTCAAGACAAATATTGTATGAATACCCATTTAATCTCACTTTTATTAGTTTAGCTGATACAAGTGAAGATAATTGTTCTCAGTAGCATTAAGTCTTTTAATGTTAATTATGCCTTTTAATTAAGAAACATTAAACCTTTTAAAGTCAAGAATACAAAGTAAATATATGCTTTGTTCATGGGTTTTTTTTTTCCCCCTAAAGACTCTGGAGGGTTCTTTCAAAGTAAAAATGTCTTTAAAGACCACTTCTCTGCATAGTTACTATCCAAAAACAATTTTTTTCCCACATACAAATTTATTTATCTGGATTTGAAAATAGGAAAATGAGGAAGGTAGAAGTGATAGATTCATGTGCATTTTTCAGGCAGAATTGATGAGATGAGGCGCGGAGATTTTCCGTCACACATGCAAGTTGCACAGCTGGTGTGTGGCTGAACAGAGCCGAGAATCTGGGTGGTCAGCCTTTACTCCAAGGCCTATCTATCCTTCTGAACCACAGACTCTACAGGCTCAACAACACTCATGATCTGAGACTTCATAAAATCCCCACAAGAATCCTATCAAGTAGGAGCTATTGGCCTCATTTTTCAGATGGCAAGCTTGAGGTTAAAAGGGGGCACATAGCTTGCCCTACGGTCCTAGAGCTGAGCAGTTGCAGAGTGGGCAATTGAACCCAAGTTTGTCTGCATCTGTGATAAATGAGCTCTCCTTCCTGCTCCTTAACCTTCCTTGGTATGTTATCTGGACCTTCACTTCATTAGAGTTTTCGGAAGCTTACCAAAACCAGTGTTGCACCAAGATTAAGGGCTTGAACAGGTATGGAGTTGTGTATGCTCTGTCCATATATCACCCTTCCCCCTCCAATTAACCATCTCCCTCTCTCTTTCCTGGTTTTTGTGGTTTTGTTTTTAAACTTTTTTAACCTCTGTACCAACTGGTACCAAATGGAAGATATTGATGTGCTGCGGTGCAATTTGCTCCTTCCCAAGTTCAAGGTGCTCACATTTTTATTCTGAATGAAATTCTCTCATTGATTTTTCAAATCCCATAAAGTAGAAAGCCTAGGACAGTGTGAGAATTCACCACTGGGAGTGATGACTTTAAAATGATTTGTGACTGTTCTTCAAACAGAACAGAGGGGGTTAGGAATTACTTCCTGTAAGGATGATGCTGATTTTCATCTTTTTAAAAATCTTGCCAGAATACAAGCTATAGTCATTCTTCACAAGCCAAAATACCTTTGTCATATATATGGGTGCTAAGACTCTTTTTTAAATCATCTTTCTGAGAGCTTATTTGGCCAAGAACTAGAAATAGACGACATTTGTGAATAAGTGGCTGTCGGTTCCAGTCACTCAGTTCGGATTCATTAAAGACAGAATGAAATAGAATGCCCCAAAGTTCTGTTTTGGGGACCATGGCTTGAATTAGCATAGAGCTCGAAATAACTGTTTCCCTTTCAGGTAGAGAATCTAGTTCTTAGATTTTTCTCCATCTACATTCCTTGTTCTATTAAGTGGTTAAATGTCACTTTAATTATGCTGGGACTGATAATTAATTCCAATGTCAACACATTAATTCTCTGACATTGAGTTAGAAATAAGATGAAGTTTGTTAAGAGCTTTTAGTATAAGAATACATCTGAAGGATGGTTAAGGCTCAAGGTCATGGACCTAAAGGGGAATGACTAGGGTACCTCATGACCAAAAAATCATGTTTAACTTAAATCATTACATAGTTACCACATATGGGCCTTTAAACAGTTTAACTGAAAATACTTACTTAAAAACTAAGGTCATTTGTGTTTAGGAAAATGCAATAGTATAGGAAAAAATGCTTATAAGCTGTGAAGTACAGCCTGTAACCTTTCTTGAGTCATTGTATTTTACATACAATATTATTTGCCTACCCGTTCACTTTCTGGGAATGTGCAGATTCTTTTTCTATCATGTAATTCTTTGACTCACTTGAACTTCGTCATAAGAGCATATGTTACAGATTTCCTACAGTAAAGGTAATTTCCACTTAGGATTTCAGGTGGTTGTTCAGTCTGAATATGTATCCTTTACAGAAGTCTTTGGTCTACAGTGGGCGTACCACATACCCAGCCATGAAGAGGAGATTGCCAAAATCTCCTCTGGTCCAAAGCTTAATTCCATTTACCTTTTAACAAAATATCACAAAAAATACTTCTACCCTTAGAGGTTGAAATAATTGCTCAGGGAAGACCAGCTTCCAGAGTGTCTTCTGGCAGACGGTGGGCTGCTCCTTATTATGGGGCCCATTCATTTCTTTAGAAAACCACAAAGATCTTTTTTTGGCCAGTTATGACAGGGGGTTAGATGTGTAGCAGCTGACTGAGGGTCCTGGGAGATCTTGCTCTTCGGTGCAGTAAACTTTACACGTACCGACCTCCTACTGGTGTGATGTAGTTCCCCTAATGGTAGGACTTTCCCAGCCGATACCCACTTGACCTTGTTTGATCGTTTTAGCTTCATGAATGTTTGATAAGTTCCCGGGTGATGATGAGGAAATGGTCTATTCACTGGTTTTGAAAGATTAAGGTCTTGGCTGTATCTGCCCCCATGGGGGAGCTCTCTTTACGTTAAAAGAAAGAACACTTTTTGAATCCTTGCAAGATACACACAGGAAGATTATTAGTTGGCTCTTTCTTTTAACTCGTTCATGATGCTTTCTATTTGGAGTCAGCCTTTTGCTTCTGTCTTTGAAGCTGCTAATTAATTTGGCTTTGAGAGCATGCTATAGTTCCTAGTTGAAGCTTGTGTAGAATTCTTCTAGGACTTAGAGTATCTTCTTTCCCTGAATGAATCCATTTGCTTGGCCAATCTAGCAGGAAAATCTGCTCTTTGTATTACATATATGCTAATTGAAATGAATAATTATTTTGCTGTAGACACTGCCTCTGCCATAGCCATAGCGCTGATGACGTTTGGCACTCTGTATCCATCCAATGAGTGTGTCCAGTGGCCAAGTGTCCCACCAGACACCACTCCATGTTATTGGTCACTTGGACAAACTTTTCATAGAAGGATCTACCTCGGATGGAGTTTTAGAAGTTTAAGATAAGCATTTGTAGACCCTAGGTTTTGGCTCATTGGCTAGATCAGAGCATGGGAAGAATTCGATGAGATGCAAATGAACACATACTTCTTGCTCATGTGACCAACAGGCTGTACACTCTAGTGTTGACTTTGTTCAAATTCTCAGGGATGATTGGATTACACTTATTGCAGCCAATGTCGTACACTTTTCAGATCATCATGTAATTCCAGTGCCTCCTTTAAAGGGTACTATTGATTCAAACCCTGTCACATTGACTCCAGCTAGACCCAGTAGTCCACCTCCAGAGTGTTCATTTAACAGTCCTGGAAAAACATGAGCCCTGTAATTCATCTAAACACCCAAGACTTTATGGTTTGGGTGTTAATCATGGACACTCAATTTACAATAGCATGCTTAATCAAGGACTTGGGAGTTGTAGGATTTAGGACTGGCTTTAAAAAATTGTCAGGTAGATCTGGAAATAACAATAGTGTTGGACAATGGAGACCATGTTGTACTGTAATTTAATTTATTTTTATGAGAAATGTTGACTCCTTGACTTTCAATTTATTTAGAAATGCAACTGTCCATTGACTGTTTAATCATTTACTCAAAATGTTCGAGAACAGTAGGTTTATTCACATTACATGAAACTGAGGAAACAATATTTTTGTGAAATGTATTTGGGTTAAATGTTACAGGGTTTAAATAGGCTTCCCTTAGAAAAAGTGTTTCTCTAAATTTGTATTTTGCTCTTTTTGTTTTTGTAGTTGACTGCAGTGTGATAGATGTTATCTAGATAAGAGAACCACTTTTTGGAGCAGGTCTATTACATTATTAAAAATACAATTTTTTCAGTGAAACTTATGAGCATGCTTCTTGAATAATAGACATTTTAGGAAAGGGAAAAATGTCCATTCTAAAAGTAAAAGTCTCTTTTATATCTTTTCCAAACTTAATTGCTACATTTTTCTTTGAGGTCCTCCAGATTTACATCCTGCAAAAGAAAAGCAAAAAAAAAAAAAAAAAAAAAAATTACCTGAAATTTTAGAGCATATCCTATTATCTACTATAATTTAAAATTTTTAATCACTTTTTTTAGTTTTTCCTCATTGAAATATTTCAATACTCATATGAATAGTCGGTGGTTCTCAAAGTGTTTTATTTTGGTTAAATGAATACCAAATCCTTTGGTAATGTGCAATGAAGAAATTCCTGTTTTTTATCTTATATTTAATCAAATACCCACATAATTTTTTTAAAAGATATCATAAAAAACCTCAAATATTGACATAATGATGGAACTTTTTGTCCCCTTTTCATTGGTTGACTTCTGAATCTTTGTATTAAGAAAATATAAAATATATTACAATACATATGAAATTCCATGCATAATATAGGATTTGATATCTTTTCAAGTTGCATAAGCAATTTGAGTTTATATTGCATAATTTTACCAAAACATAATAGACCTTAGATTATAGGATA
This sequence comes from Martes martes, assembly GCF_963455335.1. Taxonomy (NCBI): domain Eukaryota; kingdom Metazoa; phylum Chordata; class Mammalia; order Carnivora; family Mustelidae; genus Martes; species Martes martes. The sequence continues at coordinate 68,940,280 of NC_137902.1, forward strand.
CAGTATTGGTAGTTCTGTAACAGGCAATTTCTATCTTATTTGGTTTTGCTTTGTCAAAATCAGAAGTTGTTAACTGTGATGAAGTATGAGAATCGTGCAGATTATTTTTTGGTTATTTTTCAAATATAAATATTATGAACTTGCCAATATGGCCAGTATTACTTATAAAAATTGTTGCAAGAAGTGGTCACACATTAAAAAAAAAAAAGTTGGAATTTCTTAGATAACTTGTTCAATTAGATAAACTTAGAGAAATTCAGAAAGGACTAAGGAGAGAAAGGAAAGCAGAAGGGGGGAGTTATATCTTTATTTCTTACCTAAATAATAGATGATTCAAGTCAAATTTATTGGTTATTAATGATTCATTTCTCCATCAGAATATGGGTGTTCAAGATCTTGTTTATAATCAACCATAAGTTGAGTGTTCTCATTTGAGATAGTTACAGCTTGAGTATTTCATAGCCTTCTTTGAGGTTAAATTTTATTTTATTTTTAAAGATTTATTTTAGAGAGAGTACCGGTGTGCATGAGTGGGGAGAGGACAAGAGGAAGAGAGGGGGAAAGTCTCAAGCTGACTCCCCACTGAGCTTAAAGCCCAGCATGGGACCCAAACCCATGACCCTGAAATCATGACCTGAGCTGAAATAAAGAGTCAGACGCCACCCAGGTGCCCATAAGGTTAAATTTTAAAACATACATGTGTTAAATTTATCAAATCATACACTGGTAGTATAGAATGATATGAGTTCGAGTTTAAACTTTTGGGACATAGTTTTCTTCAAAATCAGAGGAGTTTTAAATCTTCTCAAAATCTTGCCAGCACTCCCAAAGGGCGTAGTTGGTGAGTAGAACAATACAGTCCAAGACTGATCTGGAATCCCTTCCACAGGCACTTTATGAACAGAGATGTAAAGGAGTTGGTGGATTATCATTTGAAACTTTGTTACCTTTTAAGGAGCCATTTTATCTATACAATGCATTGGGAGTTTGAAACATTCTATACCCTTAGTGCTTTTTAATATAATAACAGAATCTTGTATTCTGTTACGTATACTTTTAATCTAAACATAATTGTGTATATTCTAGGATGTGTTTTTATATGCTATTTCAAGCATGTTCACCCTCCAGTTACCTATGGACATAGATGTCTGGTTTCTCCATTGTAAGAGAGGGTGGCATGGGCCCTAGTTCTCTTCAGCCCAGTCAGATGTGTTTTCAAGGTTAAGACATAGTTCGGGGCAGCAGGAGATGGGGATGAAAGCACGTCGATGTGTGTGAGTGAGCATCATGGAGATTTCAGCAGTTGCTTCAGAGCCTAAGGACAACCTATGGAAAGCTGCAAAGGAGCCCCCCGTTCTCCTGCAAAGCAGGCCCTACCTCGCTATGCCGTGGGAACTCATTCCCTAGTCAGGACCCTCTGCAGTGACAGGACGGAACTCCTGCAGAGGGATTCACAGCCATGGCCTGACTTTTCTACAAATCTCCAGAAACTTAGCAACTTAACCAACACTGGTTTGTTACCTTAGAGTCCTACAGGAAATAATCCACTGCAAGTCTCCTAGTGCTAATAGTAGCAAGACATTAGCTGGGCTGTGTACTTTTTTGGCTACTCTAGCTGAGAACCTGCTCCCTTCCTCTGTCTCCAAAGCCAGCAGGGGAGCGTAGAGTCCTTCTCACGCCGCGTTACTCTGGCGTTACTTCTCTGTTTTCCTCTTTTACTTCTCAGGACCCCCATAATTGTTTGGGGGCCTTCAGGACAATCCAGGGCAATCTCTCTGTGTTAAGGTCCATGGATTCTCTTTTTTTGCTGTAGCATACTTGCAGGTTCCTATGGAGACTAGTATTCTGCTCACCTCCTTTATTATTAATTATTATTAATTAATTATTATTAATTACCTGGCTTATGGTATCAGGTAGCTCTTAAACTCTTTACACTGTGGCCTAAAAGCAATTTGTTCATGTATTTCTTAATTTATTTCCCTATGTATTTTTAGTGTTACTTTTATCTATTATTGGCTACTGAATATTTGGAGAACTGCAATACCATAACTCACTCTATAATTCTTCCTTCCTACATCCATACCACACCTATCATCTTATGAGAAGTTGATAAATTGAGGGTAATAGACATGAATTTATTTTTCTCCTATGAGTACAAATTCTGATTCATAGAGTCATTTTTCTCTGAGTTTGCCTCTCTCAGGCTCACTTCTTTTATTCTCTTTTGGCAAGAAGTTACTGGATTTCCTCAGATTCTTAGCCGGCATTTACAGTGTTTTGTCCTTGGATGATGATTGCTTCTTCTTTGCTAATACCTTTAGGTCTTTTAGAATGACTGCCTTTTCTGGTAGGAGGAATATGGGAAATCTGATGCCCACCAGCCATAGAATACAAAATTAAGGCTGTGTTTTCTATTTTTCCCCCTAAAAAAAACAAAAACAAAAACAAAACAAAACAAACAGAAACTTGTGTGTGTGTTTAGAGAGAGAACTGAGAGTAAGGGGAGAGTGGGGGAGATGCAGAGAGAATCCTAAACAGGATCCAAGCCCAGTGCAGAGTCCAACACGGGGCTTGATCTCAAGACCCTGAGATCATGACCTGAGACAAAGTTAGATGCTTAACCTACTGAACCGTCCATGCACCCCCTCTTCTGCCTGTTTTTCATCAGATTATTTTTTGCTTGCTTGCTTGTTTTCTCTCTTTCTTCGTTTAGTGTTGAGTTGTAGGAGTTCTCTCTATATTTTTGGTAGTAACTTCTTATCACCTATGTCATTTGTATGTATCTTCTCCCATTCAGGAGCTTGCTTTTTTGTTTTATTGATTGTGCCCTTCACTGTGCAAAAGCTTTGTTATTTTTGGTGTAGTGTCAACAGTTTATTGTTGTTTTTGTTTTTCTTGCCTGAGGAGAACTATCTAGAAATATGTTGTTATGAGTGATGTCAAGGAAAATGCTGCCTGTGATCTCTTCTAGGATTTTGATGGTTTCATGCCTCACATTTAGGTCTTTATTCCATTTTGAATTCATTTTGTGCACGATGTGAGAAAGCGATCCAGTTTCATTTTGTTGCCGAACACCATTTATTAAATAAAGACTTTCTTTCCCCCAATGTATATTCATGCCTCTTTTGTCATATATTAACTGACCATATAATTGTGGGTTTATTTCTGGGCTCTCTGTTCTCTTGATTTATGTGTCCATTTTTGTGCCAATGCCACACTGTTTTGATTATTATAGTTTTTTAAAAATTTTCATTTCTTTTCAGTGTAACAGAATTCATTGTTTATGCAGCACACCCAGTGTACCATGCAGTACATGCCCTCCATAATACCCACCACCAGGCTCCCCCAACCTCCCACCCCACCCCTTCAGAACCCTCAGATTGTTTTTCAGAGTCCATAGTCTCTCATGGTTCATCTCCCCCTCCAATTTCCCTCGACTCCCTTCTCCTCTCCATAATTATTATAGTTTTGTAGTGTATCTTGAAATCTGGGATGATGATACCTTCAGTTTTTTCTTTCTCAAGATTATTTTTTGCTTTTTGGGGTCTTTTGTAATTCCATAAAAAATTTAGTATTGTTCTAGTTCTGTGAAAATGCTATTAGTATTGATAGGGATTTCACTGGATGTGTAGATTGCTTTGGGTATTATATTGTTTCCCCCTTTTTTCTATAGTAAACTCATTAGCGCTGCTGCACACGCAGGAATTAGCCTTTCAGAAATCCGAGTCGCATACCCTGTTTTCAAACAGTAAAGAACTGTGCATGTGTGGGAAAGTATAGTATTTAAGGGTGTGATTTTGGGGCCATATTATGTGGGTTTGACCAATAGTTCTAATACATATTTACCTGTATAGTCTTGGGCAAATGCTTAACTTATCCCTGTTTTAATGTGCTTGTATGTGAAGTAGTGTTTTTAAAATTATTACATGAACTGACATTTGTGAAGTACAATTTAGTATGTACTGGGTAGGTTATTATTTATTAAGTTTATGAAATACAAAATACCTAATACTACATTTAAGCCATATGTTTCTATAAGGTTTTTCACACATATATTCAACTTTTTCCTTATGCCCTCTTTTTTTTACATTTTCAGTAATTGTTTTCTTATCCTTGGTTCCAGATGTTTAGACTGTTAGGACAGGAAAACTCTAGGAACCTAGTCAAATTGAAGAAGGCATCTATCATCACCTAAGGCCTTAGTTAAAATGCCAAGGGAAGGGATTCTTTACTGTTCCGTTTATAGGGAAATAGTAGGTTCTTCATGTAGAAAAACCACAGAAACGTGCTATCAACAAGTGAAGATTTGTTTTCTTAATTAAAAGACACCATCCCTACCCTCACATATTTGAATCCATATGCCTCACGCTGAGATGTTCATTAAGATTTTGTTTTTAAAAATAGGCCCAAGTAACTGTTTCTCCAGAATATCAAAACAACAGAGTAGGACAATGAATAAATAAGTTAACATTTTTATGGTGTCACAGAGGAAAAAAATAAACATTCTCTCTCTTTTTTAAGAACACAGAGAGCAGATTCAGGAGGGAGAAGTGATGGGAGATAGGGAAGGAAGAGAGAAAAACAAGAGACAAGCAGGGCGTGGGGAGGGAGACTTCTCTTTCTCTTGTACTTGGACTTTGAGCTCCGCTGAGCAGTGAATAATCCACAGGGAGACAGATGGAGCCTCCATAGCTCAATGTCCTTGCTAGAGAGCAAAGGCCAAACATGCTACAGAAGTTTTGTTTTTTTTTTTTTATGAAGAAGATGATTTTTTCTTTTATGAAGAAGATGATTCTCCTATTGTTGGAATAAATACCCTAAAAGCTTTAAGAAAGCCAGAAAAATATAGGTGAGAAAGTACAATGTTCTAAAGATATGTAGTATAATTAATGTATATGTTGGCTAGAAATTAGTAAAGGTAATAAAAAAGTATCAGGAAGAGGAAATAAATATAAATAAATATAAATATAAATATATTTATATTTATAAATATACTATTTATTTATACTATAAATATATTTATATTTATAATATTTATAAATATACTATTTATTTATACTATAAATTTATATATAAATTATATATATATATAAATTATATATAAATTATATAATATTTATAAATATACTATTTATTTATACTATAAATAAAACAGATTTAAGAAACCAGTGAAGGCTAAGGCCAAGAGTTCCATATAAGAGCAAAAACAATCTAAGAAAGCTGAAGTTAGCAAAAACATTTTATCTGTAGCACAAGTTGTGGAATCTCAAAATGCACCACATGCATTTAGCTACAAAATGATCTAGACATCTTAAATACCAGTCCTGGAGCCTGGAAGAGTGGTGGATCAGAAAGTCTGCGAGATGTGCTGTGCTATGGTTTCGATTCTCTTCATAAGAAATGATGACTGAAGCCTAAGACAGATGTGTAGGAAATAGATGGAGAGAGAAATAGACGGTAAATTTATATTCATTCATAGATGGTAGATTGATAACCACTCAAAGGGCAGGTTTGGGTCAGTAGGTGGTCAGGCCTCATTTGGCCAAGGTCCTGGATTGCCATTCTTCTACTGACGCGTCATCTGTTCACTCAATGCTGTCTTCAGGTCTGGAACTGACAAATGCATAAGTGTTTTGTTCTGGAAACAAAGGGTCACAGATCTTCTTTCGTACCTTTCCTAAAATATGTCTAATTTTGTGTTGACTTTTAGGCTATACTAGTTTAGTTTATAATTATCACGTTCATTAATTCTACTTGTTGTCCCTAATTAAAACCTTATACTTTATTACTATTTTTTAAAAAGATTTAGAAAGTGCAAGTAGGGGGAGGGGCGGAGGGAGAGGAAGTAGGCTCCCTGCTGAGCAAGGAGCTGCATGTGATACTGGACTAGGGACTCCATCTCACCATCCTGAAGATCAGGACCTCAGCCACAATCAAGAGTCAGACGCTTAATTGACTGCGCCACCCAGGAGCCCCTAAAATGTTACACTTTAATATAAAAAGTATAACATGTGTGTATATACTTCATAATCCAATTATTTTGCCACAATATTCATATCTGTTAACAGAATCTTAAAACATGGCTAAATAAAAAATATGTAAATGTTTTTAGTAAGGATTAGGTTTGGAGGACTTAATTAAAAGTTACTAGCTACATAAAGAGGAAGTGGAAATTATATACTAGGCTTCGTCGCTATCATTCAGTTCCTTTTCTGAAACCGGTGCTTCAGCCTCTGAGCTTTTACCAAAAATGGAAAAAAAAAAAAAAAAATCAGTCCATGAGACGTTAAGCATGTCCCTTTAACTCTTTTGCTACATGAAGTAGAGTTTCAAATGGGTAGCTTCCTTTAAAGAAAGATTTATTCCTGTTTCACCACATGCATGAAACAAAGTCTGAGAAGAGCATTGGATTGCAATTCAGATCTCTTTCCTCCGAATTCCCAGAGCAGTTCATCATTCTCGCTTCTGATAGTTGGTTATGTATTTATCTCCTATCCAAGTATGTTCTGTAAGCTGCTTGAAGACAAGTTTCCTTTTGAAAACCTCTGCCTTAGCTAGCATAGTGTCTTCAATAATAGAGGCTCGGACAGGATGCTAAAAGAAAAGCATAAAAGAATATTGATTGGTCGTACTAATCAAGGTTAGCCCAAGGTCAACCAAGCTGTGCTGACTGCCAGGAGCTCAATGTAATGATCTGATGTAAACCTGTTCTATACAGTCTTCTATGGAAAACTGGAAAAATAGCCATAAGCTATTTTGCCTAGAAAAGTTTAGGCAAACCCAAACGATCCTGTTTTAAAGACAAACATCAAGGAAACCTGTTTCTCTCCCTAGATTACAAATTAGTGAATACCTACTTTAACATGTTAGAGTTCGGAATACATTCCTCCTCTCTTCTTCTGTGGAATAATATTTCCCTCCCTTTGTTGTAACCCAATTGCCTTGAGAATGTGATGTCTCAAGCCTGGGGTATTGGAGATGGTATTTCCAGTCTGTCCTTTGAAATGAAGGAAAACTTACTATAAGGTTAAGAGCCAAGAAGCACTTTAGAGCTGTGACACCATTACCCATATATGAGCTGAATGTTCTTACGGGTGGTGCTTCCTCATCATTTAAATACTTGAGTGCCTTGTTTACTATTGAGAAGATGCATTATTTTAAAAATTGCCTACCTAATTTTGTTTTTTAAAACAGGTGAATAATCTTAGGCCAAGAAATAAATATTAACTTTGTTGCTTAGAAGTTTCTACTCTTTGTATCCCATCAAATAAAGCATTAATACTTCATTTTGGCCTACTTAGTAAATCTGAGACCACTAATCTGGACGAATAACCTAACTGAAATGGTTAACCCTTGTTTAGAGAGGTTCTGTTTCAGTGTTATGTCAAATTTTATTTGAAGAATCCATTAATGGATACATTGTCTCCCCGAGAACAAGAGTAAAATCCAGCTTAGAATCTTGAGAACTGTAAAAAAGTTTAGTTGAGAAAAAGCCAATAAAATTAAAATATTAATTACTAAAAGGTCATGTGGGAGTATTATATACCTTCTTTGAGTAATCAAAACTAAAATTAGAACCCGAACATGATTCAGATACTGTAAGTCAAAAGCCAGATGAAACCCTCCTGTCCCTTGCAGAAGGGAAATACTGCTTTAAAAACCAAGGACAAAGAGATGAGCTTAAATAGAAGCCAAAAAGCATCATCTTCTGTAAATGGTGGCTCTTGTGATGAGACCTGAGAAGCCAAGGGCAAGAATTCTTCCGAGGTCTAATTTTCTCATAGTAGCCTGGCTCCGAGTCCTGTGGGTCTGGTGGGATAGCATACCTGTCATTTATCTCATTAAACACTGGGTTTGCCTGTAAGAAGTAGAGGATTAAAGACCAATTTTTCCACACGGGGTTTGCTTGTGTGCAGACTTCTATACACTATCAGATGTAATTTCAAGCAAAGCTTCTAGATGAAGGGCAGCAAAGATGATCATTTCAAATATTAGGAAATAATTATCATATATAAACTGTTATCATTTTTAATAACCACTGAAAGAATATAAGTGTGTGTATGAGCCATGATCTCAATTTGATAACTATAGCCTTGAAATGTTATATGGCCTCTTAATAGGTATAGCCTTCTACTTGAAGCTTCTTTAAAAAAAAAAAACAAACTATTATTTCCATGTTACTTTTGAATTTTACCTACTTTTCTAAGTTTCATGTCTAGGACTTAAGTTTTAAAAAAATCAAAGCGGCTTTCCATATTTTACTGATGTTCACTAAATTTTCTTTCTGTTAATTTGAGTGTCATTTTCAAGGGCAAATGTAAATGTCAAATATGTTAATTAGCTGGGAAGTTAAACACACACACACACACACACACACATACGCGCACAAACACACCATGCTGATTAAGCAAAGGGACATGACCAAGGACCTCAGGGGGCTAAAAGGAGAATTTCTTCGTTTGGCTGAGGCTGCAGAACAAGCCCAGGTACTCTCAACTATCAGATGCAGGCAGAACAGAACTGATTTGGAGTCTCCAAGAGCAGACTAGACAGGACCTCTTCCCCTCTGCATCTAAAAAGGAGAAAGAACAAGACATTAGCCTTTGTGACAACAGTTTCTAATACAGAGGTTGTGATGAGGCAGACAAGAACATTTAACATGGGAATTAAAATTTTAGACAAAGTTGGGGTAAACTAGGGTTCCAGGAAACATGATTGAAAGGAAGGAGCGATGGTGACAGTATGACTATCACAGGAAGTCACACTTTATTCTAATGGCATCCTGAATCCTAGGTATCACTAGTTTTGACAAATTTTAATCCTAGAACGCCTCACTTAGGAATCTTCTTAAATATCACTTCTATACTGTCTGTGTTTTATTCTTCCTTAATTAGATTTGGCACCTTTCAAACACACTCACTGGAAAAGCAGCCACATACTCAATGCTTTTTGGCAGTGTGAACTCAAAACCCTGAGTTCTTAGCAGTTTCTGGGGCAAACTCAAAATTGGCATTGGGACCAAAGTCAATACCAAAAGAAGTCATTTGCCTGCTCTTAATGACCTCTGTGTGGCCAACAGGACCCATATGGGGTGATGAGGATGGGGATATGGTTGGACACCACACGCAGGGGACAATAGAAGATCATTACCTGGTACTTGGAGTCCAGCCTTTGTACCGATTTTGACATAGTTCCTCATGGTGATTAAGTAGAACTTCTCTTGACAGAGCGCCCCTTGTAGGATATTTTTATATTTGGGGTCAGATTAGTTTTCACTCCCTTTATTCATGTGTTGTTGTGAAGTCAGCTTATGCAGAGGTGTGGGATGCCAGTGAGCTGCTGTGCCCTGGCCATCTGCCTCTTTCTCTTTTCCCTCAGTGCATGCATGCTGGCATTTCAAAAATAAGTTGATAATTAAGTAGAAAATATTACAATCCTCTCATGCCTTTCTGCATTTATGGTAGTGACCGCATAGAATCTTGTTTTCTTCCATATACAAATAAGTATTTTAGTGACTTATAAATTTGAGATAAAATCCATATTGACCTATAACCGGGCTTCCCTGTTTTGGGTTTGCCCCTCTGGAGTAGATTATGGGACATTTTCCTGCTTATCATTTGCCACAGTTATGCCACATAATTACCGTGAGGTCCTCTCCAATCTCTCACCAACATGGTTACCACAGGTGATCCTTTCTCTCCTTACCTGTGCTAGCCTTTTATATGTTAGTATGTTCTGGATGTGATAACACAGAACTTTCTTTTCATTAACTGCAGTTAAAAACAATGCATGCTACTGTGCTTAGTCCATATCCCTCCTTTCAGCTCTGTTTTTACAGAAGAGATCCTGTCCTTCTAGCACAGAACTATGTAGTTGATTTTTCCCCTGTATGCAGAACCTATTCCAGCTAACTAGTTGACCTCATTATGGTTAAAGAAATTGTGGGCCTTCCTCCTTCTGAGGCAAACATTACTCCCATCTGGAATGGTGTCTTCATTTATGGAAATCATTAAAAGTCCAACCCACCACCCCTTAGGTATGGAGCTTTCCCTTTGGGCAGCACAAACTTACATCTTCTGCTTCTGAATTCACAAGATGCTTGTTTGACTCTTGACACACCTGCCTGGTAGGGTTCTCTAAGTTCCTGGTTCTTGCTGGAACATTTCTAAGCTCCAGGAGTTGCTCCCATTTTGCAAATTCACAAGAACACCTCCTTGTACAGTGATAGCCCTCTCTCGAGTTGTTCCAATTAACATTCATCTTTATAAATGTTGTTAATAAGTACTATATATCAAAACTAATACCATGTAGATAATAAACTGTTCTCTAAACACTGTCCCTTATATATGCATAATATTTCAAAGCTTTTGCATGGAGTATTGTGTGTTCTTAGTGTTTATTAGCTATTGGGAGTGAATGTAGACTAAATGAATGTGCATAGAGTGTTCTGTCGTGGAGGAAAGCTACCCCAGATATTTAACATTTTGGAGACAGAGCCCTGCAACAATAGTGTAATGTAACATTGTAACATTATTAGGAGATTTTGATGATCACTGAGGGAATAGGAATGGTGCACAGATTGCTTGCTGTTTCCCAGGATGCCACATTCACACCTCTTTGAGCACTTGCTGCTCTTGGTCACTGTGGTGCAGTTTATCTCCTCCAGGAAACATTCACAGGTGGGGCAGGAAGATTTATTTTTGTTTGGTGTTTCATTTATTTTTTTAAGATTTATTTTAGAGAGAGTACATGCAAGTGGGGGAGTGCGTGGGAAAGGGCAGAGGGAGAGAGAGAATCTTAAGCAGACTCCCCACTGAGCACAGAGCCCAACTCGGGGCTTGATCTCATGACCCTGAGATCAGACCTGAGCTGAAATCAAAAGTCAGGGCCTTAACCAACTGAGCATCCAGGTGCCCCACATTTGTTGTTTTATTTTCAATCATTAACATGAGTGAGGGCAATTTTGAACTTATGTAATCAGGGATCAGGGTCCATAGCCCAAAGAATCCCCCTCCCCAGCTTTGAGAATCAGATTCCTGGACGATTTCCTACATCTTCATTTGGCTAATTTTTTAGTCTCAATGTAGATGCAGTTTTTATTGCTAATCCCCCATAAAACACAGACTCCTGGGTAAAAAGATTACCATTCCGTAAAAACTACACAATTTTGGATAGTATTTATCACATTTTAATGTGGCACATAGTTTATTTTTTCATGCTCCAGTGAGATAAATAAAGATGACATTGTCTTATTCACCCTTGCATCATGGTATGTAGAACAGTGTCCTCCCAAAGGTCCTCAAACATTGCGGAAGGAATGGAGCAATTAATGAACACAAACAGTCTGGCATATCTTTCTGACTTTAGTAGATTTTTTGAGAGTTTAAAAAGATCATTCTGGTGAGCTCAATGTGTCACCCAATTACTGTGAATAGGAAAACAAACATTAAAAAGGAGATCACAAAAATCACAGTATTTTATTATCAAATGAAGATTGTATAACTAATGCCATTTCTTTTAGCTATAGTAGGTATAGTAATTGATCTTTTGTGATACTGCAATTAACAAAGTTCTTTATTATAGAAAAATAACATTTTGGGATCGATACAGTTTTGATATTTTAATATGTATTTTATATGATATTTTTCAAGCCCCCACCTCAACAAAATTTAACTCTGTTTTTCTGGCAATGCCTGACATCATGCTTTGCATATGAAATGTGCTCAATAACTACTTGCTTGCCAAATTTAATTTAAATTAAATGTTCAGAAACCTGATTTTATAGGCACCATGCATGAGAGAACTTTAGACTCGTCAACATAGGAAGGTCAGTACAAATCCTGACTTTGATCTGACTTTAGTCTGGCAGTTTGTCCAGTGCCAAAAGTGATGAAGAGTCTTACTTGAGGAATAGTACTCATTTCATAAAAGATTTTTACGAGATATTTTAGTCCTAGTGTTCTTTTGGTTATGTATCAACCAGCTCTCTGTTTAAATACATGACAAGTGGAAAAGTAGTAAGACTGACTATATTTACCATATATGTTTGCTCTAGTAAAGGTTAACTTTTCTAATTAAAAAGTTGATTTATTTGCAGTTACTCTCCTTAATACAGATATGAGTGGGATTGGATGCTCACAAGGTAATTTTAGAAACCCTAACCTCTCTCCAAGTTCTCATGAGGCATTTAAATCATTAAGGTCAAATTAAAACAAAGAATCAAGGGGTCTCTGGGTGGCTCAGTTGGCTGAGTGTCTGCCTCTTGGTTTTGGCTCAGGTCAGGATCTCAGGGTCCTGGGATTAATTCCTGCACAGAGCTCCCCAGTCTGCCAGGAGTCCCCTTGAGATCCTCTCCCTCTGGGCTTCCCTCCCCCACCCCCCACTCGCTGGAAGGCCTGCTTTCTCAAATAAAATAGAAAAATAATTTTTTTTTTAAAGAATACATTCTCATTTGTTCAAACTAAATATTGCTCTATTTTATCTATGGAATTCTCTTTTAATGAATGACATTGTTTTCAAAGTATCTCTTTAGAAAAGACCTAGCTTTACAGGCTTAAAGGACGAACATACTAATAACCTCATTAAACTAAGAATTGCTTGACATCAGTCCACCTTTATTGTTTTTTGAAGTTTAATGTCTAGCTCAGTACTAGGCTCAGAAAAGCTACTAAAACCTGCTTATGGTATAGTGTCATTACCGTGCATTAGCGTAACAATTTTTCTTTCCCCTGGTATCCTCTAGACATGGAGTGATAGACCCTTTGCTACAGAGAAACTATAGAACAGTACTTTTTTTTTTTTTTTTTTAAATTCATGTGACAGAGAACTCATAAGCAGGGGAGCAACAGAGGGAGAGGGAGAAGCAGACACCCCGCTGAGCAGGGAGGCTGATGCCAGACTTCATCCCAGTATCCCGAGATCTTGAGCCGAGCTCAAGGCAGACGCTTAACCTCCTGGGCCACCCAGGTGCCCCTAGAGCAGTACTTTTTAGGTGTGTTTTAGGGAGAACTAATCAAGCAAGATATGTACATTAAAAAAAAAAATGCTTCATGGTTTCTCTTGGAGAGTATCTAACCTACATTAGCATCACTTCCCAATTTTGCTTAAGCAAATCCATTTTCTGTGCAGTATTCAAAATTCTTTGGAGAAGGTTGTGCTTCTGAAATGATGTGTCCAGGGGGGCATCTTCCGAGTCCCTGGTGGCCAGAGAGAAGCGGTGGGAGAAGTCAGGGAGTTGGCTAAGTGAGCCCAAGTGCAATAAAGGTACTTATTTTGACTGAAGTTTGACTCTGTCCTACTGTTGAAATTTAAATGAAATTTTTGAAAACAATTCCCTTGCTCTGAAATCACATAGCACTTCTTCTCTGTAATGCATACAGTTTTAACTATCATCCCTCATAGTCCATGCCAATACGTTTACTTTAAAAAAGTGATAATATAATTTAAGATCCAGACCTGTGTTTCATATGTGGCATGCTGAGAAGTGGCCTCAATGGAACGAGTCAGTTAGTAGACTACCTATCCGAGAGAGTGTGAACTGGAATGGGGTGAGTACAAGGGGTGAGGAGGAAGAACGGAGATGGGTCAGCAACCCTGGCTTAAAGTTGCATTTCTGATGTACTTTAAAGGTAAGATCCCTTCCTGCTTTATTTCAAAACATAAAAAAGTGGTGCTAACACAAAAATAAGAGGTTCGTAAATTTCACTGGGTATAATGTTCATTGAGTTATGAACTTCAGAAGTGATTCTGAATAGAAATTTCATAACTTAGGAAAGAACACTTTTAACGGAAAGAACAGTTGGTCACAAAACCAGTAATGCCCTAACATGAGGGAGTCAGGCGATGTCTTTGTTCCTATAAATTCTGAAAAGGTGCCTTTCTATGAGGCTGTCAGAAACGGATGTATGACACACAAAAATGGCATAATGAGCCTTTAATTTGAAGTAACTAAAGTGTATTAGCCTTAGTCAAGTGAACAGTTTTATTTTTGTTGCTGTCTTTAGTAATCACACATGTATGAGTCATTAAAAAGCCAATTTGGTTGTTTCAGTGCATGCTGTTTTATCTTGTTTTCTCTCTGCCAGCAAGCACATTTACCCATAAATGGCTCACATCTGTTCTTTGTAATTTAGTGATTATGTGAAGGCCTCTGTGCCCCCTTGTTTATTTTAAAAGGACAATGGGAAGCTTCATTTGCATGTGAATTAAGGCAAAGCTTTGATTTCTGAGGTTCTTTGGTTATTTGTAAACTTTCCTTATAAGTGGATATCCACTCTCTACAACATATTAAACATTTAAAATCTGCAAGTCATTTTCTATGACCATGCCCCATTTAGCCTGTATCACTTGATGGATGGCCCCCGATATTTTCCAAGCTATTGGCAGTACGTGGCCATTTTGATTCCTAGCCAAAGAAAAATCTGGTTCATTGGGATAACCATATGTCTCAGTCCCAGGACAGTCTTGTTTACACCTGTTGTTCAGATATAATTATTGTTAGTCCTCTTTTCACTCTAAAAATTGTTCACAATCAGATCAACATCTCTCTGGTCATCCTAGCTATGAGGCTGTAACTGTGGAATCAGTAAAGTGAGGTCTCAGTAGAAGTGGCTGTTAACTTTTAAATTTGTAGGAATCAAAATGGAAGGTTTGGGAATTAATCTGCTTGAAAAACGATACAAATTCTAGCATATTCTGGTGTATTTCAGGTAGTGTTTCTAGTTTGCGTATAATCTAGTCTGTTGTAGGCTATTTGGTACAGTGGGAAGTGCAACACGAATTAATAACCTCCGTGGTCCTGTCATAGAAATGCTCTTTTAGGCACTACCCAGTGTATTTTTTTGGTATTGGGCTGGTACCATCTGGTCTTGCCTACTGTAGGTATTCCATAGACACCTTATTGATGACCATGTGTTACATGGCTTGGACACTTAGACCTCCACCATCTTCTAGTTTTATTGGAAACAGTGGGTGGGGGGATCCAGCTGCCCTGTAGCGGTGGAATTGCCCCTCCAGGTGAGTGGAGAGCCAGGGACCCGGCATTACACTTTCATGTGCCAGTGGAAGAACTGGGCCTCCTCCTGGGGAGTTTGCCAGGCACCGGGAAGTTTCCGTATCTGTATCTTCTGCATGCTTGCATTGATAAGGTTACATCAATAATTACCTCACACACTGTGGACACACAGAGATCTGGAGCTGTGGAAGAGAGGGCATGAGTGGGACTGTGGACCAAAGAGAGAAGGTAGTGGCCTTCTGACCACAGGCATGTCTGTGATGTCCCTGCAACATTTCCTTCCTCTCAGAGATGAGCTGAGAACCCCTCCAAACTCTATCACAAGTAGTAAATGGTGGTTTTATAAACTACCAGGGATAACAACATCTGTCTGCCTTCCCAATTAATAATCTCAACACATATCCTCCTTGAGCCACCTGTAGTTGCCTACATATAAATAAGACTTTTGTACGGTTTCAGTAAAGCATTCAGTGAGAACTACACCTGATCCAAATGCGAAATAGTGACATTTTCTTAGAGTTATTCATAGCCGTGGAAAGGGCACATTATACGTACTTACAGGGCTTTCAGCCAATACTGATTAAGTCTTACTGTGTAGACTACAGTATTATTCTTAGAACTACCAAGATTACAGACATTATTAGCTATCCATTCCACAAATTATAAATAATGGCAAATACCTTTCAGAATTCAGACTGGATACTCTAGCAGACATAAGCCTTTCTGAGTGATTCTGAGAGCTTTCTGTTCTGTAGTTAGAGCAATCAATACTAAATGCAGACATATTTTAAGATCACACAGGGTTTTAGAGTTTTTTAAGCTTCCAGAGTGTTTTAAGGTGATTTCTAAGGAAATTCAGTGCAGAACTTCTTAAATGTAGTCATTTGTAATGTATAAATATGTCTAACTGGGGCGGGGGTGAGTTGTATGTGTACACACATACGTTAGGACAATACTACTGAAATTTTTAAAAAACTTAACATAAAATGATGTGATTTGAACCTTTAAAATATATCCCTTGCTATTGTTGGTTATATAGAAGTGTTGACAAAAATGACATCTATTTATCAAAAGAGAGGAGTAAGTTTTGTATTTATGGCAGATGATATGATTTCTAAGGTATTCTCTTTATCAAACTTTTTTTCTGGAATATCTAATTATAAGTCATAACTAACATAGAAGACACAGGCATTAAGCAGAATTAATCTTTATTATTATTATATTTTTAAGATTTTATTTGTTAGAGAGAGAGAGAGAGCGCAAGAGCACACAAGCAGGGGGAGGGCCAGGCAGGGAGAGAAGCAGGCTCCCCACTGAGCAGGGAGCCCAACATGGGACTCGATCCCAGGACCCTGAGATCATGACCTGAGCAGAAGGCAGACACTCAACCCATTGAGCCACCCGGGTGCCAGTTAGGCCAGTTATAAAACTGAGGATATTTCAGTTCGAGTTTAGATTTCTATTTTTTCTTGAATAATTGAAATTTCTGGCAACATATAACTTACACAGAAGCAAGATCACAACCAGAAGAACCTGAAGAAAATGTTCATGCCTTGAAAGACATGTATGCAAGTGTGCACTCAAATTTCCTTCAAAGCCCATCTTTCTTTTTTTTTTAATATTTTATTTATTTCAGAAAGACAGAGCATGAGCAGGGAGAGGGGCGGAGGGAGAGGGAGAAGCAGACTCCCCACTGAGCAGGGAATCCGATGTGGGGGCTCGATCCCAGGATCCTGGGATTATGACCTGAGCTGAAGGTAGACGCTTAATGACTGAGTCACTCAGGTGCCCTAAGTAGATTTAATCTTTACGTATTAAGAGAAAACTGCATGTGTAACAGGATGGCAAGGATTTTTATACTTGAATTACTATTTAGGAAACCCTGAATTTGGAATAAATAAGTAGATAGGTGAACACTATTAAACTTAGGAGGTTAAGAATATTAAAATCTAAATGACCAACTGGTTGTGGAGGGAGAGGGAGGTAAGAAACCCAATGGTCTGTGACAGAGGGATACAGACAACATCCATTGCTGAGGTCCTGCTGATTTCAGACTGGGGAAGGACAGATAGAAGTGGGCAATGTCGAAAGTAAACACCCTACCTCCAACCCCCCTATGAAATTTTTACAGAATCAAACAAAAGACATGCTAACACGCACCAACAACAGCCATAGCAAAACATGTTGAAGAGGATGAATATATATATATATATATTGGATTTCTTTTTAAGTGGCAAATTCTGCCTTTAGGTCTCCACTGCTATGCCAGCTGCCAAGGTGCCATCCGCTAGAGACTGGGGTTGGTGTCTGAGCTACATGAATAAAAAGATGGCAATGTAGAACTTCTGAGATCACTGTTGTTATTAAGGATCATTACGTCAGAATCTAATAAACCCCCAGACTTAACGAAGCTTATGCAGCAGGAAAAAGGATGTGTTAGCTCCTGTTCTGAAATATTTTCAGCTTGTTATAGTTAGCTTACAAGGGTGGGACAGCTTACTGGAGTTTGCTCAGGAAAGTCTCCTGGTGTTCATGAGATGTCTGATGACTGTATACACATGGTGCTTTATCTTCTATCTAGAAAGGGAAACAAAAGCACTTTATTACCAGGGACAGGAATGTGAATGGTCTCATTAAAGTGTTACAGTAGTTTTAAAGCAATTTCCTATAATGTTTACAGTTATCCTACAAATATCAAAATGAATCAGTAGTGTTAGAATTACATATGTTTTGGGGCACCTGGGTGGCTCAGTGGGTTAAAGCCTCTGCCTTTGGCTCAGGTCATGATCTCAGGGTCCTGGGATTGAGCCCTGCATCAGGCTCTCTGCTTGGCAGGGAGCCTGCTTCCCCCCACCCCTCTCTTCCTGCTTCTCTGCCTACTTGTGATCTCTCTCTCTCTCTGTCAAATAAATAAATAAATAAAATCTTTAAAAAAAAGAAATATATTTTATTTTGTTTGTCTCTTGTTGTAACTGTTAACCCATTACTAAAAACAAAATAAAAAATCATTGTATTCTGAAAAAGTGCTCACATCACTCGGCATCAGGGAAATACAAATCAAAACCACAATGAGATATCCCCTCACACCAGTCAGAATGGCTAAAATTAACAAGTCAGGAAATGACAGATGCTGGCAAGGATATGGAGAGAGGGGAACCCTCCTACACTGCTGGTGGGAATGCAGGCTGGTGCAACCACTCTGGAAAACAGCATGGAGGTTCCTCAAAAAGTTGAAAATAGAGCTACCCTAAGATCCAACAATCACACTACTGGGTATTTACCTGAAAAATACAAACGTAGTGATCCGAAGGGGCATGTGCACTCTAATGTTTATAGCAGCAATGTCCACAGTAGCCAAACTATGGAAAGAACCTAGATGTCCATCAACAGATGAATGGATAAAGAAGATGTGGTATATATATACAATGAGATATTATGCAGCCATCAAAAGAAATGAAATGTTGCCATTTGCGACGATGTGGATGGAACTAGAGGGTATTATGCTTAGTGAAATAAGTCAGTCGAAGAAAGACAACTATCATATGATCTCCCTGATACGAGGAAGTGGAGATGCAATATTGGGGGTTTGGGGGTTAGGAAAAGAATAAATGAATCAAGATGGGATCGGGACAGAGACAAAGCATAAGAGACTCTTAATCTCACAAAACAAACTGAGGGTTGCCTGGGGGAGGAGGATAGGGAGAGGGTGGTGGGGTTATGGGCATTGGGGAGGGTATGTGCTATGGTGAGTGCTGTGAAGTGTGTAAACCTGGCGATTCACAGACCTGTACCCCTGGGGCTAATAATACATTATATGCTTATTTTTTTTTTAAGATTTTATTTATTTATTTGACAGAGATCACAAGTAGGCAGAGAGGCAGGCAGAGAGAGAGGAGGAAGCAGGTTCCCTGCTGAGCGGAGAGCCTGATGCGGGGCTCGATCCCAGGACCCTGGGATCATGACCTGAGCTGAAGGCAGAGGCTTTAACTCACTGAGCCACCCAGGCGCCCCACATTATATGTTTATTAAAAAATAAAAAAATATATTTAAAAAAATTGTTGTATTCATTTCCAGTGAAGATGAAAAAGCACTCTTTGCTACTTTTGCCTGATCTAGCAGGGTGGTGGGAAGAGAGCCCCTGTGGGATGGAACAGTGGGATGGAACAGTTTAAACTGTCAGGCAAGGCTGTAAGCATGTGAAGGCCTGACCTGGCTTAGGAGATGCACATCCATGCTCACACAATGCTGTTTGCAAGAGGCTGCGGGTCCCAAGTCCTCCTCATGTGGGCCTCTCCAAAGAGCTGCTCAGGCCATAGCAGTGTATTCCTTCACAGGGGATGGTCACAGAGTATGGTCTAAGCAGGGGGAAGGAAGAGAGAGAGTGCCCAGCCCTCTTACTACTACTTCACTTGAAGATGCCATTACTTGGGCACCTGGGTGGTTCAGTCATTTGAGCATCTGACTCTCAATTTTGGCTTAGGCCATGATCTCAGGGTTGTGAGATTGAACCCTGAGTCAGGCTCTGTGCTTAGCGGGGAGTCTGCTTGATTCTTTTCCCTCTTCCTCTCCCCACTGTGTGTGTGAGCTCTCTCTCTCTCTCTGTGTCTCAAATAAATCTTAAGAAAAAAAAAAAAAAGGATACTATTACTTCTGTTGCAACCTGTTCATCAAACACATCCCTCCTACTTCAGCATAAGAAGGCATTAACCAAGGTGAGTGTGGTGCATGATGGGCCATCTTGTCCCCTCTCAGCACAACCTACAAAGAATCCCAGAAATTGGGCATATCCTCAAAAGTAAAGACAATCAACTGATGTCAGACCTGAAAAGGACTACATCTAAAATATTTGAACCATAACTAAGTTAATATAACTGTGTTCTGTGAAGAAATGGCAAAACCCATTGAAACAAATAGAAATGCAAAGTCTCAGCAGACTGATAGAATTTTTTTTTAAAAATGGAAAATTTAGAACTGAAAAATTTTAAAAAA
Source organism: Martes martes (assembly GCF_963455335.1). Taxonomy (NCBI): domain Eukaryota; kingdom Metazoa; phylum Chordata; class Mammalia; order Carnivora; family Mustelidae; genus Martes; species Martes martes. The sequence continues at coordinate 68,960,282 of NC_137902.1, forward strand.
TCACTGAAAGTGCTCAAAAATGGAGATAAGGGAAGAAATAAGAAAACTTGAAAGTAAACAATAGATACCTTCCAATCTATAGCACTAGTGCGGGGGAACCATGTAAAGAAAAAATTAAGAGCTTCAAAATCTTTGTGGACAATATCAAGAATTCTAATATTTATGCCACAGGAATCTTGAAAAGGAGGAGAAAGACCATGGCTCAGGGGGAAAAAAAGACCTGAAAATGAAAACTTTCTAAATTAAGCAGAAGATATGAAATTGCATAAGCAAGTGCTTCAGCAAAATTCAAACAAGGTAATTTCAAGGAAATATATGTCCAGTGCATCAGAATAAAGCTGCTGAAAGCCAAAAGTATGGGAATAAGAATCCTGTAAGCATCCAAGGAAATGATATGCCTGGGAGAAGAGGATTCAGGTGACTTCAGATGGCTCATCAGAAACCTTAGAAAACCAGACATCACTTTTCAGGCGCTGATGGAAAAGAATTTTAGATCCAGTGAAAATATTCTTCTAATGAAAATAGAAATGTTGTCAGATGAGAACAAACTAGAGTAGTTTATTGTCAGCAGACCTGTTCTAAGTAAACACTAAAAGACATTCCTCAGACAGAAAATGATATCCCAGGTAGAAATGGATCTTCAAAAATGAAAAAAAAAAAAAAGTGCAACATCAATTGCAGATTTGTGAGTAAATGTGATAAACTGTTATTTCTCCTAAGTTTGTGAGAATGTATGCAGTAGTTGAATGTAAAAGTTAAATCATCTGGTAGCATTTTCACATATATAATATACAAAAACTAATAAACAAAAAGAGGGATAGCCATGATATGATACCTTTTTTCTTTACATTGGTAAAGTTTCTACATTTCTAAATTTACTTCAAGTGTTAAAATATTAACTCTAAGTAGACTGTGAAATGTTAAGCATATATATTATCCCTGAAAAATTACATAAAAACTATACAAAGAGATAGTATATAAATTTAAATGGAATACTAAAAAAAAAAAAAATCAAACTTTAAGAGACGGAAAATGAGAAACAGAAGAAACAAAAAGAGCCGAGCAAAAAATGTCATAAAATAATGCACAGCCCCCAAAAATGATGCATCCAAATCCAAATGTATCTTTAAATATTAAATATAAATGTAAATATTAATGGTTTAAATATAAATGGTTTAAATTAAATATAAATGGTTTAAACACAGCAGCTGAAAGAGATGAAGATTGAATGTTATTTACTATTAGATGTACATTAAAATCACAGTAAAGGACTTTTGGTCTGACTACAACACAGCTATGAAACTTGTTAACAATGAAAACCACCTATTTATTTATAAATGTAGTGAGAATGGATAGAAACTGGAACACTCCTGTATTGCTGATAGGAACATAAAATGGCACAGGCTCTCAAAAATTGTCAGTTGTCTAATGAAACTATGGGTGATCTAGGAGCTGCATTCTTAGGCATGTATACCAGACAAATGAAAATTTATATCCACACAAAAACCTGCAAATAAATGTCCATAGCAACTTTATATAGCAGTTAAAAAGGGGGGAAAAGCCAGGTGTCTGTCATGGGTGAAGGGTTAAACCAGTCATGGTGGGTTCCTGCTATAAAATACTACTCAGCAATGAAGAGGAAGAAACTATTGATACTTTGGTCCGTTCCAGTGTGGGGATGGATCTCTAGGAAATTATACTGAATGAAAGGAAAATGTATCTCAAATACTTAACATAGTGTGTGATTCCACTTATAGAATAATTCTTAGATGACAAAAATGGCAGAGCTAGAGAACAGGTTCGTGGTTTCCAGGTATTAGGAAGAGGTGATGTGGAGGCAGGGAGACAGTGGTAGGGTTAGAGGACATCATGGGGGACCTGTATGGTGAGAATCTTCCGTATCTTGACTGTGGTCGCAATCACCTGCATGGGCACACGTGGTAAAATTGCACAGACCTGAACATACGTGCACAACCACAGGAGAACGTAAAATGGTGCGTCTGAATAGGTCTGTGAAGATGTCTGCATCGGTTTCCGGACTGTGGTAGTATGCTGTGTTCACACAAGATCTCACCACTTGGGGAATGTGGGTGCAAACACATCTGAATCACATCAGGTCCCATTTTCTCTGTTGAGGCTTACGTAGGGCAGGCACGGAGGAGACCAAGCCAGTTCTCCCTGAGAGCCAGCTGTGTCTTCTGCTCTAGGACTCAATATTCTGTCTTGTTTATAAGTCTGTCTTTCTCCCTAAAGAGTGAGTTTATTGAGGTAGGGCATGGCGTCCTGCCTGTTTTTGTATTCCCAGAACCTGGTCTCTTGCCCAGCACGTGATAGGAGCTTGATAAATACTTCTTCCCTGAATGGTGAAAGAGTGGGATGCCACTATTCTAAAGAAAATGTACTCTGTGGAATTTCTTAGGCCTCTAGAGACTTAGATTTATTGAAAAAATTATTTTAAGGAAAATGCCAAATTTTATGTGTTAGAATCTGAGGCAGTGTGGTTTCTTCTACTATGTTTTTTATATTTTTCTATAACAAAAGGAATTCTGCCTTGTAGAAGTATGGTCCGTGTTCTATGTTAGCCACCGCCCACATGACCACACGATTTCCACTAAGGTATGCTTGGCTATCCAACATAATCTTCATCTGAGAGAAGACGCTTGCTTTCAGAGCTAGGCTAGATGAGGTCCACGGTGAATGTGGTTGCAAATTATGATTGTTGCTCTCACTTCAAAAACGAATTATATAGCCTGGTCTTAAGTATTCTTTTCTCAGAGTAATAAAAACAAGCATGTATTCAGTATAACACCACTATATGACATGCGATGGACAGCCACCTTGTGCAAGTGTACCCTGGGCACCCCTGATTATCACGTAGTGGTCCCATCCTCCCTCCACATTCCCATCGAGCAGAATGTGCAGAATATGGTCAGTGTTCAAGGTCAGAGGCGCTGGGGATGTCAACCCACGGCATCTTCTTTATAACAGCAAGTATGTGGACAGCAGGCCCCGAACTCCTGGGAATGCAGACTGTGCAAGGAGAGAAAGGAGCCCTCAGAGCCATGGCTGGGCTCAGTTGCTCTGACATGTCAGCTTGCTGCAGGTAGACCTCAGTTGCGGATGTCTGTCCGGTCAGCCGCTCCTGCGCTCCCTGTCTGTCAGCTTCCCCAAGAAGCCTAAGCCTCCATTGCTGTGTCCGGGGCTTGTCTTCGGCCTCACTGGACCACCTCCCCTCTAGGCCTGGAGTCTGCTGGTGTGCGGCCACAGATCTATTCATCTGTGATAAAATATCACTTCCTCCTTCTCCCACGGGTCCTGTACTCAAGCCTGACAATTATAAAAAACAAAACAAAACAAAAAACAAACAGAAAAACCCACTAAAGATCTCCTTCATGTTCAGTAGTTTAGATAATGTCACATTGATGAGGTACACATCGCCCCTATATTGTTTTATCTCTTCTAGTTCATTTGCAGAGACATTATTGCTCCTGTATTTGAAACTTCTTTCTATGGCTGGCAACTATCAAATATCCCTTTATCTTAGGTTATTTTGGAACATTTTAATCAAATCAGAGCACAGTAGACAGTGAGATTGTGATAAAAAATAGTGGTAGAAGAGGCTTATCAAATTTCTGAACTTTGTACTTAGAATATGAATGTTACAAATTATAAATTTATATCAAACCACAGAGCAGAATCATGGCTAACTGACTTTTTTTTTTTTTTTTTTTTTTTGGCAAGGGGGTGGTGGGTAACGTTTGACTATTTATACTTTTTGTTTAATAAAAGAACACAAAGGTTCATGCCAGAGAAAATGTGTAAAGTTACATGGGTAACCAGAGGCGGCAGATAAAAAGAAACAATGTCACCTGAGAGCACCCTTGAGCCTTATCTTGTCTCAGTTTTCCTTACTGCACCAGGGGTAGCCACTGTTCAGAATTCTAACACCCTAGAATAGCTCTGTTTTTGAACTTCAGTGAAATCACGGAGTGCCCTATTTTGCGAATGGCTTATTTCATTCGATGTGGTTTTGGAATTCCTCCATGCTTTTGGCTATAATTGTAGTACATTGACTTTATTGCCATGCAGTATCCCGTGAATTCTAAAGTTCGTTCATCCTTTTACTGTTGCTTCCCACTTGGGATGTTTCTGGTTTGAGGTATTTTATTTTATTTTTTGTTTGTTTATTTTTTTAAAGATTTTATTTATTTATTTGACACAGAGAGAGATCACAAGTAGGCAGAGAGGCAGGCAGAGAGAGAGGAAAGCAGGCTCCCTGCTGATGCGGGGCTCCCTCCCAGGACCCTGGGATCATGACCTGAGCTGAAGGCAGAGGCTTTAACCCACTGAGCCACCCAGGTGCCCTGGTTTGAGGTATTCTAAAGAGTGTTTCTATGAACATCCTTATGCATATTTTCTCATGAATTTATCTATGCATTGACACAAGGGAAGGAAATGCCGGATCCTAGGGAATGTGTGGATTAAGTTTAGGTAAACCATTACCCAGAGCGACTATACCAATCTATATGTTCTCTAAAAGAGATCCAGTCATTGGATATACCTGCTGCTTCCTTTAAGCCTTTGTGGTGAGCACTTAGAGATATGCTGTGATGCTTTTAAACTGCACTGTTGTGATGATTAATCAAACTGAGCACCATTACATGATTATTAGCCATTTGGATATCCTGTGTTCTAGAGTACATGTTCACATTCCCATGATTCCCCATTATCTTTCTGTTCTTGTGTATATTCTGTAGATGGTTCAAAGATCTTCAAAGATCCCAACTGGTGTCCTTTCACTCTCTTACAGGTGTCTTGTTTATTCTGAACCGCAGTTGATGAGTTTTCCTCTTCATTAGTGTTTTTTTATGTTCTAAGAAACGTTTGCTTATCCTTACTTAGGTCATGGGTCATGAAGATATTCTTATATTTTAAACATTTTTATTATATGTAAGTATTAGTTGTATATATCATGCATATATTTAGCTGTTACTATTAACAGCTATAACTATTAATAACTATTACTATTTATAAATTTGAAGTTTTTATATATTTATATTATAGATTATATATGTGTTATATATATATGTAACTTTTTACCTTGTATTTTTATGTTTTATACACATATATGTTTTTTCACATTTATTTCTATAATGTCCCTGGGATATTTTTTTGTATATAGTGTGATACAGGAGTCAAGAACCATTTTTTAGAGATTTCTGTAGGGGTAACAAAAAGAACCAACACAATTTACTGGGGGGAAAAATGCATTCTTTCCAACTGCCCTGTCATTAATCAGGTGACTGTATACATGTGAGTCTTGGCATTTTCTGTTTTGTTCCATTTTTTTTTTTTTTTTGGCCTATCTTTTGCCTGTTCTGCATGGACTTAAATGCCATAATGTTCAAAGAGATGTTGACACGTGTTTATTTTTCTAGTACTTCCCTTTAAGCATGGAAAGTGGACCATGTGACTCTCCAGAGGTATAGTTGTAAGACAGATTTTTCTAGTGAACATGTTTCTTTTTTAAAATTTTTCATTTTCATTTCTTTTTTTTTTTTAATTAGGGTATAATCTTAAGAGCTGAACAGTCGTATTTGATAACTCACACAACCTGCTGCAGTGAAAACCAAGACTCCAGTGTCTCAGTGCAGTAGAAACTAACTTTCCCTGGGGCAGCAGGGTCTTGGGTATGTGCATTTAGTGCTTGCCTCTGCCTGAGATGTCCTTGAGAACAGGAGGACCGTTTTCTAGCAGTAACTACATGCCATGGAACGGGTACACGAGTGATGTCCTAGCTAGCCATCCCTGCCATATCGGCTGAGAGTGAGAATTTTGTCTTGGGCTGTGGTACAAATCCAAACCCTTGACTTCATAAGCCTGCTCTGTGAGATATCATTTAGAAGCAAATTAGAAAGAACTTACTAATGAGCTATTCAAAAAATCTTGAGCAGTGTTTAAAGTCACAAATCATCTTGTTGAAAGAACTTTAATTAGTTTAAGAAAGTTTTCAAATGTTATGTTCGAATTGATGGAACAGAAAGGTTTTTTCACCATTTCCCATTTACCTAATTGTGACTCAAAATTACTAATATTATAATGTAGAGACAATATCTTGAAGGCACTGGATTTGATCCTACTTTTAAAAATAGAATCTAATTTTCTGTATTTCTTTATAGGATTGTGCCAATAATATCTTAGAGTGAATAGTGAAAGGATATTGGTATTAGCTCAAGCCCCAGTTCTGTAATTCATCAACAGTGCACCTCAGTGTCTCTGGGGCTCAAAATTTCCTTTGTAAAGTGGAGATTTCCACACTGTCTCATAACGCATTTCTGAAGGTCAAATGAAAGAAAGTGCAAAACACAGTTGGGGGCATAGAACACACTACACAATATGTAAGTGGTAATATTATTCACTATCCTCAAATTGTGTTTTGAACGTTAACAGTGTGCTTGAGTACTTGATGGAATTGTCACAACAGCACGCCAACGTGAGTAGCTTAAGCCTAGAGAGGGTGATAGAATCACTGCTGAGGGACATCATTCAGGGCCCTGATCCTCTGATCCCCAGCACATGGATGGTTCGTGGAGACACAGAAATTACAAATTACCTGCGATACTCTGTGGGGTATCTAGTTAGAGTTGTAAGCATCACGATCATATCACAGAAAAGTATTGCTGAAATATGGCCTCAAGATGGATGAAATCACTTCATTTATAGGTGAGAAAACCTAGATGGTTTAGGTGAAGACCTGTGTTACAAGCTTCAATCCCAGTTCAGTAGTAAACTACACTAAATGACAGCCATTCCTTCCCAGAACTTGTCTCACTTGTCAGATACCCATGATGCAATTTTGACCATCACAACAGAGTCAGGATATTATTAAAAGACTGAATATGGTTTCTGAGAAAAGCAACATTCTTATAAAACTACCATCATCTATTCAGTGAATTTTACGCAATGATTCTTAATCTCAGGTCCCTTAACTCTTACAGAGATACAGGATGCCCTGGATGTTTACATGCAAAAGTTTGCATGTACATTCTTAACTATATTTTGGTGAGGAAAATGGAGCCCCCTGTGGGACTCCCTGCTCTGTGGGGAGTCTGCTTCTGCCTCTCCCACTGCCTCTCACCCTGATGGTGCTCTCTCAATCTCTCTCAAATAAAATCTTAAAAAAAAAAAATAATCTTTTCAAAGAACCGGTGTTGGTTTTATTGATTTTTCTGTGTCTTTCTATTCTCCATTTTGTTTACCTCTGTTCTGTTATTTCCTTCTGTTAGCTTTGGCTTTAATTTGCTCTTTATCCAGTTTAAGTTAAAAAGTTAGGTAGTTTTGGGGCACCTGGGTGGCTCAGTGGGTTAAATTCTCTGCCTTCGGCTCAGGTCATGATCTCAGGGTCCTGGGATGGAGCCCCGCCATCAGACTCTCTGCCCAGTGGGGAGTTTGCTTCCTCCTCTCTCTCTCTGCCTGCTTCTCTGCCTATTTGTGATCTCTGTCTGTCAAATAAATAAATAAAAATCTTAAAAAAAAAAAAAAGGTAGTTTTGAGGGTTTTTTTTTTTTTTAAGATTTAGTTTGGAGAGATGAGAGAGCAGGGGGAGGGTTATAGGTAGAGGGAGAGAGAGAAGGTAGCGTGAGTTGGGGAGGGACAGAGGGAATGAGAGAATCTCAAGCAGACTTCAAGCCAAGCAGGAAACCTGATGTGGGGCTTGATCTCTCAACCCTGAGATCATGACCGGAGTCAAAAGTAAGAGTTGGGGCACTTAACCAAGTGAGTTACCCTGGTTCCCTGATCATTCTTGCTTTTTAATCTAAGCACTTACAGCTATAAGTTTCTCCCTTAGCACCATTCTTGCTGTGTCCTATAGTTTTGGCGTACTGTATTTCTGTTTTCATTTAACTAATTTCTAACTTCCCTTTTGATTTATTCTTTGATCTGCTGTTCAATATCCCATTCTTAATAGTGGATAGAGTAACCAGATTCAAAGACATAGAAGGAAATAAAGGAATTGAGTAACACAGTAATACAACAATTGTTCACTTCCCACCGATTTTGAATTTTCCTGGTATTTCAATCTTTCCAATAACTCTGTTGAGACTTCCTTTTTACCACAATGCATGCCCTAACCTGGAAAATGCCCCCATGGGTACTTTAGACTGGTTTATGTTCTGTTATTTTGGCATCAAGTGCTCCGTATATGTCGGTTAAATCTAGCTGGTTTATCGTATTATTCATGCCATTTATTTCCTTACTTCCCTTTTAATCTGGTCTTTCCATTATTGAAAGTGGGATATTGAAGTTTCCAGCTATTATTGTGAAAGTCTCTACTTCCCATCTCAAGTCTGTCATCTTTTTTTTTTTTTTGCTTTTTTAATATTTATTTTTATGGTTTGAGAGACAGAGGGAGAGGGAGAAGCAGCCCCCCCTTCCCCCACTGAGCAGGGATCCTGATAGTGGACTCGATCCAGCACCCTGAGATCATGACCTGGGCCGAAGGCAGTCCCTTCTCAGCCCCACAGGTGCCCCTATACTCATTTTTTAAAAGTCAAGAACAAAGACAGAACCTTGAAAGAAATAAAAGAGAAGCAATCACATATGAAATATCCACAATACAATCATTAGTAGATTTCTCATTAGAAAGTTTGGAGATCAGAAGGTAATATGCTAATATTTTCAGAGTGCTTAAATAGATACATAGACAGACAAACAAAATTGTCAACAAGGAACCTCTCTCTGGCAAAACTGTCCTTCATAATAAGGGAGAAATGAAGACATTCCAGGATAAACAAAAGCTTATGGAAAGTATTACCACTAGATCTGCCTAGTATGAAATGCTAAAGGCAGTCCTGTAGATTGAGATGAAAGGACACTAGACAACAACTCAAAGCCATATAAACAAATGAACATCTTCGTAAAAGTGGGGAGACATGGGGCCCCTGGCTGGCTCAGTCATTTAAGCATCTGCCTTTGGCTCAGTACACGATCTCAGGGTCCTGGGATCAAGTCCCGCATCTGGCTCCCCACTCAAAAATAAAAGTGGGTATAATGAAGGTCGCCTGGTTGGCCGAGTTGGTAAAGCATCCTATTTCTTGATTTCAGCTCAGGTCATGATCTCAAGGTCCTGAGATTGAGCCCCTTGGGGTCTGTGTTGAGGGTGGAGTCTGCTAAGGATTTTTCTCTCCCTCTTCCTGCCTTCTTCCCCCGCTCACCTCCTCCCCTCATGCTTGCTTTCTTTTCCTAAAAAAATAAAATAATTAAAATTAAAAGGGGGAATAATGCTTGCCAGTGTGGATCTCTTTGAGTTCATCTTACTTGGGGTTTCTTGAGCTTCTTAGACATTTCTATTCATACCTTTCATAAAACTTCAGAATGTTTAAATAATTATTTCTTCCCATATTCCCTCTGCCCTTTTCTGTTCTCCTTCAGACATCCCCACAATGCATATGTAGGAATATTTGATGGTGTCTCACAGACCCCTTAGGTTCTGTTCATGTTGTTTTTGTTTTGTTTTGTTTTCCCAATCTTTTCTCTTTCTCTTCCTCAGCCTTGATAATTTCCATGATTTTAACTTCAGATTAATGGATTCTTTGTTTTGCTTACTCAAATCTGCCTTTGAATCCTAACAAAGTTCTCATCCCAGTTATTGTGCCTTTGAGCTCTAAAGTTTTGCTTTGGTTTCTTTGTAGGGTTTCTCTCTCCTTCTATTTCCATTTTGTTCACACATCATTTGCTTGCCTTTCTCCACATCTTCAGTTCTTTCAGCTCCCTTAAGACCATTGTTTTAAAGTCTTTGTCTCCCTGAGCCACCTTCAGCTCTCTTTAGGGGACAGATTTGTTGGTGTTTTCTTTTGTTTTGTTTTGTTTTGAACGGGCCATAGTTTTCTGTTCTTTTGTATACATTTTGATTTTTGTTTTTGCTGAAAAACTGGACTTTTCAATCTAATGAAGTAGTAAATATGGAAGCCAGATCTCCCTCCTTCACCAGGGTTTGCTGTTTGATTTATTATATGTGTTTTTCATTTGTTGTAGGCTTTTTGTGCAGATCAGTCTTTGGTGTCAGTTGCAGGCTGTCCCAGTCTTTTCCAAGCGTGCACCTTTCCCTGGGTTTGCATAGTGATTTCCCAGTTTCCCCTGATGCATAGCTGGTTGTGAACATCCTAGCCTTTAATGTCTGGCTCCCAAGAGGGAAAAGGGAGTTTGCCCTTAAAATCCTCTGCAGGTCACTTGAGATCAAGGGGGTTGGGGTTTGCAAGGACAGTGGCTGCCCAGCTCTCTCCATCTCTGAGCTTAGAAGCAGCAGTCATCACAGAACTCTAAGATTTAGAGACCAGGGTCCTTGACTGCTCACCTTGACTCTCACAGGCTGTGTGAGAGGTGCTGCAGGAGAACAGGTGCACAGCTGCCTGCCATGGGTTGAGGGGTGGGGTAAGTGGCTGCTACTATGCTAAGAGCTGAAATGGACTGAAATTAATTTACTGTCCAAGAACATTTCTCCTGGATGTTCCAAGCCTTCCATAGACACCAGAATTCCAGGATCCTTGCAACACATTTATTTTTCCATTGCTATAGTTGTATAGATGGGGAAACAGATTCCACAGGCTTCCGACCCCATCTTCCCAGAATCCATCTGTATTGCCTGTTCTTAAGACATGACTACATTGTTATATGTTTTCCACTAGCTTATAAATGGCTGTTTAACCGACGTCATGCTGATGGAGCATCTGACTCAGTATATTAAGGTGATTGATATTTGCTAAGTTATTTCAAAAGCTATCTGTATTTTTCACTAAAAAATCTTCTAAATTAATACAATTTGGAAATATATTTATTAGGAGTGATAGAAGAGGGACAGGGAAAAAGTTCAGAAGGATAAGCATTTCTGATATTTTGTCACAATTTTAACTAGATACGATTTTTGTTTTTAAACCATATAGTTTATTTAAATTATTCATGTAACATTTACAAGGATTTGATGATCAAAACTAAAAGTCAAAGCACTCCTCTGCTTGGAAGAATTTCAGACACAAATTCAGGCATTAACTGAATAGTACACTTATAGAAATCTGTTCTACAAAACTGCTTATGTTTGCACAAAGATTAATCTGTACAAAATTGCAGCTTTTGATCCCCCCCCAAAGCAAAGACCTAAAAATTAGTTATTTATCATTTATATCGAGTTTGAATAAGTTTATTCATATCCATTTATGAAAATGTGTATGGCCATTACACAATAATTGAGGAACTTCATAAGGACACATATAATTAGATTCAGTTTATGTGAAAAAGATCTCATGTTAACATATGTTCATGTAAATAAGGAAAACACGAAGTCTGGAAAGATGCACAGTAAAATATTAATATGGTTGTAAGGAAAGAAGACTTTCAATCATTGTTATATGTATCTTTGAGTTGTTTGAAATTGTTAAAAGGTTGTTTTGGTATGTCATTTGAATAATGAAAACAAACAACCCCAACAAATCAGATACGATGAGGCTTCGTATTGAAAGTATTGGAAGGAAGCCAGGTGCTCATCAAGTGAGAGTGATTATGGTGTAGAATTTATGAACCTGATCACCATTTTACTATATACTGGAAATTCTATGGGCTGTGGAATTGTCGTGATATGAATTCAAGAAATCTGGGGCGCCTGGGTGGCTCAGTGGGTTAAGCCTCTGCCTTTGGCTCGGGTCATGATCTCAAGGTCCTGGGATGGAGCCCCGCATGGGGCTCTCTGCTCAGCAGGGAGCCTGCTTACCCCTCTCTCTCTGCCTGCCTCTCTGCCTACTTGTGCTCTTTCTTTCTCTGTCAAATTAATTAATTAATTAATTTTTTAAAAACGAAGAAATCTGTAAGGGAGGTAACTGTACTTAGAGTATTATTTATATAAATAAAAGTACAGGTCTTTAAATAAGATACATATCTTCAAACCCAGGGTTAACAATCCCTACCTCTGAGCCTGCTAGTGCTTGTCAGAGTACAGGAGAAGAGCTAGATTCACTTAACTACCTTGTAAAGCTGTTTCATTGCAGACCTTTCCACATTTTAATGGAGTTGCTGGTACAACCACTACTAAGATAAACATACTCAATTCAATTAAAAAATATTTGATAAGTGACATGAATTAAAAATAATCAGCAAATAATATGGGGGGAAAAAAAACCAAAACTCTGAAATTTGGGTGTCAAAAGCGATAATACTGCACTCTGAGGTAAAATGAATTTTTTTTTTTTACCAGTTTTTAGCCACACAGTTTTTCACCTAAAGCCCATTTCTCTCCATATATGTACTTGAGAGTCAAAGTTTATTGTGAACTTTTATATATAGTTGACCATGAGCCTCCAGAAGGCTTGTTGCTTTGATGGGCATTTCCCAAGTTGTGGCATACTGATAAGTTTCTTTTGTTTGTTTGTTGTCACACATATTATGTTACTGTACAGCTCTTTCATGTTTAAGTGCTGAGTACGATACATTGGAGAAGTAATTTTCTAATATTTATCTTTCAGTTTTGAGAGAAGATTCTTGAAGAGGTAGGAAATAAAAATCTGAATCACTAGCTTTGGGATATTTTATTCATATCTTGGTTTGCGTCATCCCATATCACTGATGGCTAAGTAAGAGGAAACAAGATTTATTGTCACTCAAACATGGTACAGTCTTCATATCAAGGGTTATAAACACAGAGGTAAACACAGAGCCAGGCTCTGAGCACTTACTGGGTTTGCTGTATAGAGACTGAGATTACCATCTATTTAGTTGAAAATAGATATTGGGCATATAATTATCTTCAGACAAATACACAGATCAAGAAGAAAATGACATTCATTGTCATTTTCATTCCATTGAATCATTCCATTGAAATGTGTACCCTGCATTGAAGAGGTATTGGTACCCAAATTCAAAGTTCCTTGTGCTTTAAACTATACAGTCCTCTGTAAGTCACTCAGTTGAAGTGTACAAAATTGAATACTCATGAAGAAAGTGGAAATTTGAATTGATTCCATTATTTAGATACTTCTTAAAGTTTTATTTGAGAGAGAGTGTGAGTAAGAGTGTTGGAAGGGCAGAGGGAGAGGGAGAGAGAGCTTTAAGTAAACTCTGTGCTGATTGTGGAGCCTGATGAGAGGGCTTAATCTCACAATCCTGAGATCATGATCTGAGTCAGAACCAAGAGTCCGACACTTTACCAACTGAGCCACCCAGGGGCCCAAACTCCTTTGTTTTAAATAGAGACATTTGTGTTAGAATTTCTTCTAATCTTTAGGACTTGCTGAATTATTTTAAGAATTAGCCTGAAACTGTTTGCTATAGTATTGAAACATTAAACCTTCGTGGTTTTTGTGCATTATGTTTTAATTTTAAAAATATTATAAATGCAATTGAATTTATTGGTTATATTTATATCTGTTAAATAGTCACATATAAAGATATAGAGGTTGAGAAATTGCAGATTATCAAAAGCTTAAGTTTAAAATTATCAAAAGCTTAAGTTTCTCCCTGCTCTATACTGGCAGACCTATATTCAAATTCCTTCAGTTTTTATGCACTGAAGCTTTTGCTTGAAATATCTTTTGGAAGTAGAACCAGATGCTTTTATCTAATTAGAATAAAGCTTTGGAAGAAATGCTTGTTTTTAATGAAAGGATTTTCCTTCATCTAGCACAAATAAACCACTAATGTTGCAAAAATGAATTGAAAGCAAGATGGTCTTTGGAATCTCTGAGTTTCTGCTGTTTTTTGGTAGTTGAATTATTTTTTGGTAAATAAACAAAGATAAGTAAACGGAAGCCCACCAACTAAGAAAGACTGTTGCAAAAATATTACATTAAAAGACAAAGATGAAAGATATATTTTGATTCTCACTTCCTCTTTTTTCAACTTGAAGTGCATTCAATTTTAGGTAGGAATCTTTCATGTTCTTTGATAATATGTGTTCAATATTATCATGCATATTTTTCTTTATTACTAGAGCTATAGCTTACTTATTTTAATTCTATGATCAATGCTAAGTAATAGAGCTCAACTGCATTCTTAAGTGAATAACATAATACGTGTAATATTTTTATTAGGTAAAATTAAAATAGTGTGAAATACACAGATTTTAAATGTCTAATTAATACATTTGTATGAATTATATGCCCATGTTACTACCATGGAAATCCAGATAGATAACATGTTCATTATCTTTCTGGTTATCCCTTCCCCCAGCAGTCAGTAACTTCTCTACTCTATTACAATAGATTAGCCTTTTATTGAAACTTGTATGAAATGGCAATGGGATATTACTCAGCCATCAAAAAAAAATGATATTTTGTATTTGCAATAACATGAATGGAACTAGAGGGTATTATGCTACATGAAATTGATCAATCATAGAAAGACAATTATATGATCTCACTCATGTGGAATTTAAGAAACAAAACAATCATAGGGGAAGGGAGGGAAAAATAAAGCAAGATGAAATCAGAGAGGGAGACAAACCATAGGAAACAAACTGAAGGCTGCTGGAGGGGAGGGGGATGGGGAGATGGGGTAACTGGGTGATGGGCCTTAAGGAGGGCACGTGATGTAATGAGCACTGGGTGTTGTATAAGACTGATGAATCACTGACCTCTACCTCTGAAGCTAGTAATACACTATATGTTAATTGAATTTAAATAAAGAAACTCCTATAAAATAGAACATTAAAGTTTATACTCCTTGTTCCTGACTTCTTTCACTCAACATGCTGTTTATGGAATTCATCCATGGTTTGGGGTATATTGCTAATACATTCCTCCATATTGCTGAAGAATATTTACGAATGTAACATGGTTTCCTTGTTCTCCTGTTGACGTTTATATTATCTGTATGGTTTGGCTGTTACAAATACAGTTTCCTTATTCTTGGAATGGCCTTTCATGCAGATAGGTTTCTCTTATTTTTTTAAATCTTATGTAAGCATGTGTAGAGTTGTTTTGTCGGTAGGATTGTAGCTCTCTAAACTTGAGCAATTACATTTTCTAGCCCCCAGTTTTTCTTCTGGACAGTAGGGAGAAGAATCAAATACTTTCAGGGGGAAGTGAGTAGAATTAATACCAGTACCGTGTCTGGCACACAGAGGCCTCTCAACATGTGTAAGTCTTATTTCAGTTGTAATTAGGACAATGTTTATAAAATGAATATCTGGAAGGTGTAGCCTGAGACTCCACACCCAGGAACATGCAGAAACAATTGAGCAGAGATATTTGGGCACTGGGGTCTTGAGAGGGGAGATTAAATCACCTAAGAGCACAGCATCCGTCAAAGAGATAAACAGTTTGTGGTCAATGGAGAGAATAAGTGATGTCAATAAAAATACTTGAAGTGGCAGAGTTTGATTTTGAGACAAAAGAGGGATTTTAGAGACGAAATTTCAATAGAAAAGAGAAGAAAGAGGATTACTATTGAATCCGTAGACAAGGCTTACTTATTGTTGTCTTATGTTCTGGGTTACTTGAGCAACAATGGCGTAATGAGCGTGCTGTAACACACAGTTTATGTCCTCTGTGCAAAATGAGTAGGGGTGGAATCCATAGATAAAAGACATGGGTTTTATACTGAAAACAAGTAGGAGGAAGAGACCATTATTTTTTTTTCCATCCCCTGAAGCAAGGATCAAACAGAAAATTGTCACTAAAAAGAATGCATGTGGGAGTCATAAAAAAGGAGGGGGGGTTATGAATGAAAAAAAAAAAAAAGGAGCTGTTTTAAGTGTAGAAACAGTTTGGAACATACAAAATACCATTACGAGGGAACTCAGCAAGAAAAGCCACCATCTAGGTAGATATAAAATTGTCTGATGCGTGGTAAAAAAAAAAAAATTAAATGATTTGAAAGTGGATTAAACAATTGATAAATGGCCAGTAGAGGAATCCTTTCAGTTGAGTAAGGTCAACTTCCAGTGTTACTAACAAAAAAATTAAGATTCTTTGAGCATTTAAATCTGCATATTTGCTCAAACTTTCTGTTCATGAAATATTTCGTAGTGTCTTTTTTTTATTATTTGGCTTCTGATTGAATCCATTGTTACCAAGGAATCTGTGATGTACTATGAAAAGGAGAATCAGGAAGAAAACTGAAGAGTAGACAGTATCTGATGCATCTGACGTGGTCCTAACCTTTGGAAAACAAGAGTTACCAGGACACGGTCACTCTGGAATTGGCAGGAAAAAGATGACCTAATGGTAAAGATAAAGGGTATGAAGAGATTTGTCTCTTTGGTGTAGAAAATGCTTCTCAGGAGAAAAGACATGAAGGCTGTTTTCTTGAAACTATTAATGATTGTGAGGCTGTGAACATAGGTTTTGAAATGACCCCATGTAGCCCAGTGTCTCTGAGAGCTGGCAAGGTCTTCCCGCACTGGTGGTGAGTCAGAATCAAGAACACTGGGACTGGAGCTCCACAGAGATGGTAGTCATGCGTATTGAAAGCCGCAGACTCTGTGTTGGTGGTCCAAAGCTAGAGCAGACACATAGGAGACATAATCAATATAGAAAATACATACTATTCTCAAGTCTTAATTTCTCTGGACTTCCAGTGCGGTTACCATATTTGTCCCTGTCGCTTAGCCACCGGTTGGCTCTCTTGTTTTACCCTGCTCATTCCTACATACACCCACCATGTTCTTTCCTCCACACAACAGAGGAATGCTGTCAAAAACCAAGTCCTATTATGGCGTTTAACCCCATGCTGAAACCCTCCAGTGACTTTGGGACATTCCTGTGTGTAATCGAGAGTCCTGAGCAGGACTTCCAAGACAAGCATGGACATAATCTGGCCACTTTATCACTGTCCCTTCAGTCAAATGGGGAGTATCACTCTTCCTTGACCCAAGTAGGGAGGATCCTGCCTCATACCTGTGTGTTTACCTACCATTCCCTCCCCATGGATTATTCTGTCTCTGCATACTCTTGGCCATCCCCCCCCCCACCATTCAGATCTCCACCCAAGGTGATCATCTCATCCTTCATTCAGCTTGTCTCCTCTGCCCGTTTCTGGGCCACCTACTACCACCTGCCTCTGCATTGCACTTATGGCTACCAAACATGGCACTTGTGTCTACTTTCTTACCCATTTCATGCAACCTGTGTGAGCACAGGGCTTTGTTCTGTGCATGACCAAATCCTAGTGTCCAGAGAGCACAGGGGCCTCAGTGTTTCTCTCAAATGAGTGAAAGAATTGGAGAAAGAGAAGAGTGATAAGCTAAGTGCTTTCCAAACACAGAGAACTGACTTGGCACTCTCCAGTTTATCTTCCTGTAGTGGTGGAGATACTCTGTATTTATGCCTCTTCATATGGTGGGTAGTCACTAGAGAAAAGGAGTTTACGAAGCACTTGAGATGTGGCTAGTACAACAGAGGGGTTGTGGTCTTCATTCAAACACTCACATTGCTGTTGTCTGGGATGGCACAGGACAGAAGCAGACCAAGGGAAATCACGAGGCTTCCACAGAGCTTATCTACTCAAATAGTCATTGGGTAATGGCGGTTTTTTGGGTTTTTTTTTTTAAGATTTTATTTGAGAGAGATACTGAGAGAGAGCAAAATCAAGGAGGATAGGGAGAAGCAGACTCCCCACTGAGCAGGGAGCCCAATGTGGGGCTTGATCCCAGGACCCTGAGATCATGACCCGAGCTGAGGGCAGACGCCCAACTGAGCCATCCAGGTACCCCACACTTGCAGTTTTCACAAAATTCCCCTTGGGACGTTTGTATTGCTTGAGATGAGTGCCCTGGTGTTATTCACTATCAAAAATCTCAGTTTTGACTCCAAATATCTGTTAGACTTAGGCTTATAGTTCAGTTATATAATATCATAAAGAAAAGTTCTTTTTTGACTAATGAAAATAGAAATAGATAAATTTTGGTCTTTCAAAATATTTTCCCCAATATTTTATTTATTTGAGAGGGAGAGAGAGAAAGTATGTATGAGCGGGGTGGGGGGAGCGGCAGGCAGAGGGAGAAGCAGACGCCGCTGAGCAGGGAGCCTGATGTGGGACTCAATCCCAGGACCCTGGGATCATGACCTGAGTTGAAGGCAGATGCTTCACTGACTGAACCACCAAGGCTCTCCCTGGTCTTCCAAAATTTCCGAACATTTATTAAACAATTATGTCTAGTGTTGGCAATTGTTTCAATGAATTAACTTAAAGTTTGTTCATTTAATTCCAGGTCTATAAATTTGCCAGTGAAATAATCAGATCCAGGTTAAATGCATTTGGTGTACAAGAATTTCCAATGAAGCTATTTTTTATAACAACACAATGTGAGATAATCTTTACAACCCAAGGATAATGGATTTATATCATTTTATATCCATTTATATCCATTATAGCCAATAGCAGTGCCTCCTATTGTTGGAGCACACATGTGGGACTAACCTACTAATTTTGTCCTAAAAGGAGTATAACATACAATAGAACCTTCTGTGTGTGTAATAATGTGCATAATTTAGAATTGCTTAAGCCGCCAATGGTTACTTTTTATTTATCCATTTCTGGAGACTCTCTGTTTGCAGTAACTATACTGTCTAATGTTAATTGTCTCTGAAGTAAAAACTAATAGTCCATTAGTTCTTGGTCTACTGTGTAAGTATACCTCCCATATATTGTATAGCTTTGCATTGTCTCAATAAACCCCCCCTCAACTCACCTAAAGAAAAAATCTTTGCTGTACTCTTTTTATCCTCCTTGTAGATTCTAATAACCTGTCAGTTTCTCTCATTTACCAGCTTGTCCTTGGGCCTCCCTTCTCTGTCACCTCCACCTTCAGCCTAGAGGACCCTACACAGCCAGGGTAGACCTACCTCTGTTAAGATGTTCTTGTTTGCAAGTAAGATAATGTACGACTTCTATGGACTTACACTAAAATATAAACTAACTGACCCCAGAGTTAGTGACAAGGAATCCACAATGGGGATAACTGGGTCTGGTTTCATGCATGCCGCAGGGGTTCAGAAGCCTGGCTTCCTTCCTGCTCTCCCTTCCCTGAAAGGTCCTGAGATTCAAAGCTTTCCATTTGACCCCATGTTCAACACTGAATTATTGAGTGGGGTACAAATGGTTACATCAGTGGAACCTGCTTTATCCTTGCAGTAAGGAATGGGATAAACTCTCCTGAATCCACACATACCTCGCATTAAAATTGGAGTCTCTTAGGAAGGATGAGAGGAAACGTTGATCCTAGGAAGAAAGTGCAGTCAGTTGCACAACTGAGTCCACCTCCTGGATTCCTGATTGCAGTGGGCCCCCCCACCATAAGATAGTGATTCAGACACAAGCTGGTAGCAAAATGCACATTGACTCTTCATCCAAAAAAACACTTCTCTACTTGGAACCATGCCTGTTTGTCTTTGATACTGTTTCACACCCACAACTGCCTAGGCCTTTGATCAGGGCTCTTATTTACCATATAAGTATTTATAGGCTTAGGCTTCTTTGCTGTGGGTTAGATGACAAATGAGCTGTAGTGTAGCATTCGGTGTCAAACAATAGCAGGTTATGTTATTTTAGTCCAGGTTTGTTAACTGCCATCATAGCGGTTTTTGGTATTTGGCGGGGGGGGGGGGGGGGGGGGTTGGTGTGGTTTTTTTAGTTTAGTTTTGCTTTCCTGTAGGGATTGTTTTCGAAACCAGCTTTGGTCTGGTGTTCGAGTACCCTGCTTGCATAGATCAGCATCTATTCATGGCTTAATTGTGGCATGTCGTCTCTTGCCTAACGATGTCATCTGCAGAAAACAGAATAAACATCACTATAAACTACAACCAAAAAACCTACACTATAACGAAAATACAGTTATTTTGACCTGATTTATGTATACTCTGAAAAGAAACATCTTTTCTAAACTTCAGAAAACATTAGTATTTTCAACCAAAGGAGAAAAAAAGTGCATCTTAGAACAAGGAAGCAGGAGTATTGCACACAGTTAACCACTGCAGATAAAGTAAGAATTGGCAAAAACTTTGACTTTCCACCTATGAGTTTGAAGGTAGTATAAATTATAGCTGGGTGTTCTCTGAAATGATCTAAGTATGATTTATAGAGTGCAGGACTGACAAGAAGGTGTGTGAATTGCCATAGTTCAACTCTGGCTTAGGGCTTTGAAGTGGTTTTATACAGTTATTCTCACAGTAAAATGGTTCACCTTCCGTTTTATAGAGCATGATGATGAATGGCACATGGGGAGCCTTGAAGTGGTATGTGGCAGCCCCAAACACTGGTATCCGCTGCCAGCATTTAGATAGCGTCCACTGCTGGACATCATAGATGAATCAGCTAGGTTTGGCACGTTTTATCACGCCATGGACATAACTATCAATATCACATTACCGTATTTATAATATTGTGGTGCAAAATAGAGATTATTTGAGTAGAAAGAAATAGACATGGGGCGCCTGGGTGGCTCTTGGTTTCGGCTCAGGTCATGATCTCGGGGTCCTGGGGTCAGGCTCCATGGTCAGCAGGAGTCTCCTTGTCTCCCGTTCTTTCTGTCCCTCCCCCACGTGTCCCCCTCCCCTTCTCTCCAAAATAAATAAATCTTTAAAAATAGGAAGACATATGAGAATGAAACATGGGAAAGCAGGGGCCATGGACAGGAGGGTGAGGAGAAGTGTGGCTCTTCTGCAGGGAGGCTAGTCCTGAAGATCAGGGCACGTCAGCCAGCCCCGCTCATGGAGCACTTGGGGGGTCCTTAGAAAGGATACTTGAGTAAAGATGAACATATTGGGAATGAAAGCTACAGAATCCACTTCCCCCTCCTCAGGAAGCACAGAAAGAAAGGATGGGAACTGCCAGGTGGAGAGTCTGTGGGGTACACGATTGCTGAAGAGGAGTCCTTCAGGTGAAACCTCATGAAATACTGTAAATTAACTGAGTAAGATGCGGGGTAGATATATTGGAGGAATTCTTGATATCGCTGCCCAGAATTTTGCTTAAGGTCAGTGATGATCCAGGAAGCATTTGTGCAAAGTCCTTCAGAGGTAGGAAGTGAGGGTTACTAGAGCATCACCCTGCTGTCATGCACTGTCACCGTGTGAGGTCACTTTTCCCCCATTACCTTCTGGGCTGAGCTACTCTCTGCTCAGGTGTTTCTGAGTACAGTGTAGACAGGTGCTCTAGACTGCGTGTGTATCCCCTGATGGTCTTCTCCAGGCTTAGAACTTTGTACCCCATATGTACAGTCCTCACTCCCAAATGTCTTTCTTCAGCACAGACCTGTCCCTCCAACTCTACACCCAGTGGCCTAGTTACCTCTCCGCCTATGTATCTCAAAGTCTCATTGAAACTGGGCTTCTGATGGTTCTGTCTTTGCAGTTGCCACTTGGGTCTTCCCACCCAGTTGTAGCAACTCTGTCTTCACGGTGGTACAGCCAGCACCTGCCTGGGGGCTCCTGACTACCTTCTGTCTGCCACCAATCCCATGCAGTGTTATCGATTCTACATCCAAAGTACGTTCAAGCCCATTCCCTTGGACTGGCCCTACTCATCATCATGTCTTGTGGAAATAATTTCAGGCAACTCCTAATTCATGTCTGCTTTCCCCCAAACTCCTGCATTTTAGCCACAACATAGTGTGCATAGTGGAAACCTGTTAAAACAAAAGTAAAGTTGTGTCACTCCTCTGTGTGAGACCCTCCAGAGTCTGTCTCTATCACTCTGGATAAAAACCCAGATGACCACAGTGGTCTGCAGCCCCCTTATACTCTGCCATCTGTCAGGCTCACCCCATTCAGACCCAGTGGTCTTCTGGCTACTCCTTGAGCTTTTCCAGACACCTTTCATCTGAATCCTCATGCACTGAACTCTCCCTCTTCCCAGAAAGCTTTTCTGCCTATGGCTTATCGGCTCACTCCTATTATGTGTTTACTCCGGTGTTACTTCTCAATAAATATCTCCCTGTCCACCCTGGACAAAACTCAGCATGTTGTCTTTACCACTTGTTAGTACTTTATTTTTCTCTATAACCCCAGCCATATAACATCTGATACATTTAGCTGACTATATATGGTTATTTTTGTTTCTGATGTAAGCTTCATGAGGGTTGGGAGTTGTATCTGGTTTTGCTAATTATTTTAGTAAGTGTGTCTGGAATATGACTGGGTTATGATATTTGCTTGCTTTAATGAATGACTAAGTGGGTGAACCATATAAGTCCTTTACTTTTCTGTCCTGCCAGTGCAAACTGTGGAGGGTTGTGCACTACCATGACACCAGCCAATTCCCAGACTGTATGATGACCAAAAACTTTAGGCACTTGATTTCTGTCAAGGTGAGCTAAATCACACAGACCTCTTTTGCAACAATTTGAACTGAGAACTGCAAGAATCTAGCCAGTTATGTTTGGGAACAAAGCCACAAAGGTTGTTATTTAAAGAGAACAAGAAGAGGGGCTGTGGGAAGGGATAATGGGTCAGAGGGGGAAAAAAGCTTTGAGTAAAGAGAAAAAGGTATTTGTCAGAGGAAGGAACATGGAACCAACAGAGGAAAGCCCAAGGAGATCGATGCCAGTCTCTAAAGAGGTTACCACTTCAACTCTAGTCTCTGTCCTCAATTAACATTGGAGTAGGAGAAAGTATTTCTCATTCCCACGCCCCCACCTCTGCCTGTTTGGACTGGGCTGCCCTGGGCGGGGGGGGGGGGGGGGGGGGGGCGGGGGGCAGTTTGCTCCCTCCACTGGGGCCTTGGTGCAAGCCACCTTCCCTCTTTCTGACTGCCACAGATTTGTCCTTCTCTGTTGGCTCTCGCGGGCTCATCTCCTGTCCCTAAAGGACCATCTGTGACTCCTTGGGGCAATCTCATTATTGTGTCCATTATACAGCAAGACAGGGAGAAGGGCTGCTTCTGTTTCCTGACCTGCTGGAATTACTATGACCAAAAAAAATCGCAAAGCCTGGCTATCTGTTTAAAACACACAAAAAATGGAGCCCCTGGGTGGCTCAATGGGTTAAGCCTCTGCCTTCGGCTCAGGTCATGATCCCAGGATCCTGGGATCGAGCCCAGCATCGGGCTCCCTGCTCAGCAGGGAGCCTGCCTTCCCCTCTCTCTCTGCCTGCGTCTCTGCCTACTTGTGATCTATGTCTGTCAAATAAATAAATAAAATCTTAAACACACACACACACGCACACACAATAATATTACTGTGCAAGTGAGTCTGACTTAGGCTTTGTCATCTATCTAGGTGTTCTCAGTAAATTCTGTGGTCTTACACAATTTCTCCAATTCTTTCAATTTTGTAAAAGCAGACAAAGCAAAAGACAAATTATTTTTGAAACTAAATACTTTATAGTATTTTAGGTATTCTTACATAATATATAGTTTATTAGATATTTTAAATAATTATTGATTTTATCAATCCCATAAATAACCATAAGCAAATTTGAAAAAAAAAAAAGGATTTTTGTCTTGCAGGTCATTCACAAAGCAAAAGTGGTGGAAATAAGCCATTGAAAATAAATATGAGTAGAATTGACTTAGAAAAGAGTTTGCCTTTTATATTAAGAAGATATGTATATAATATAATTATTAATAATTATAAATATATGTTATTATAATCATAATATAATGTATGTATTTATATTTATATATATTAAAACACAACTTTGATTTTCTTGACATACTTACTTTCTCACTTGGCTGGTATTAGTATCTATACTACTAATCTTCTAATCCTATTCAAATCCAATTGCTAATACACATTACTTTAGTCCAAACAAAACCAGTTGCCCATCTACAAAATGTAAATAATAAGAGTACTAAACTTGAAGACTGTGAAAATTATACAAGTTGATACATGCAACTATTTGGAATAGTTATTTATTAAAATAGAAAATGTTCAGTAAATGCTTTTATTATTATATCAGTTGGATAAACATACTCTCATTAAAATCTCCGTTTCCTATCATTCCAACCTCTCACTGAGTATAACAGTGACTAGCTTTCATAATGTTGTAGGTGCAGCCAATTTTTTCATGGACAGGATAGTATTTTAATTTCACAGTCAGTACATCAGGTAGATGGATAGATACTATTGATCACAGGGGCAGTAGAGAGTTATAATAGTCTTTACACATGAAAGATAAGGCTTTTAAAAATAAACATAAGAACTTGATTATGTACCAAGGGTATGATATACCAACATGTATTATTAAAGCAATAAATCTTCACTATTTGGCTAGTTAAGCTTATTATTAAAAGCCTTGATGTGATAAAAAGAGTTAAGGATGAAAATAAGGCCAATAAAGCCCTACCATATAGAAAAAAACAAAAACAAAACAAAGAAGAAAATGAGATTGCAAAGTACATAAATATTGAAATACCAGGGTATTTTAAAAAATGTATTCTACATGTATATGAATTGTAAAATGTATTTGAAAATCATTGATTCACTGGACTCATCAGGCACAGAAAAGTTAGTAGGCAGAAAAAAAAAAATTATATAAATGAAAAAAAAATACATAAATGTTTATCAGTATTTGCCTGAAACAAAATTCCATAGATCCATCATCACATTCCGTATTATTGTCCATGAAATATATAAAATCTGTCCATTTTTATTTTCCTACTTGAGAGCATAAGGTTCTCGATATTCTGACTGGTTAAATCAACTATTAATAATCCTGTTTTTTGGAAAGAAAAATAATAGATATGAGATTTGTTATATACAGATGTATTATATTCATGTTCATAATGTCTTCTTACAATTACCCTATTTGTGCCATGCAGAGGAATTTTCGCATGAAATTTTATATGAGCATGACATATACCCTGAAATATAACATATACAAACACTTCTCAGCTGAGAGGAGACAATTATGCAATGATCAGCTCCCTATCATAAGCTGACTATGTACTTTACCACCTAAACCAGGATAATTTGGGGAGTATAGGAGATAGGAAAACAATTACACTAGTGCCACAAGCATAAACCTGTATCTTCCCATGTAAACCAGGCTGCATGTCTTATGGCCATTCTGCCAATAGGTGTAAAAATACCACCTATAAAATATATAAAGTATACGAAATGTGTATATGTGTGTATATATATATATGTCTGTATATTGGTATACACATAATGATAAATATATATTACATAGTATACATATATAAGTAAGCATATACATGTAAATACACTGTATACATGTACACACTATGTTTGTTTGTTTTTACTGCTTAGATGTTTGTTTTTTAATACTAAACAGAAGAAGAAAAATAATTCAAGTGAGTTGCTTTGGTACAGTCCTCTGTTGTGTGAGTGGGGGCAGTCCTTGCATATTTCCCTTTGACAAAAAAGGACTATATTTGTTTTCTTGTTTATATTTCCTGGGTAACATTTCAGTGGTAGAAAGAGCTCCCTCCACAATGAAACTTGAGGGCGGGATGAAAGTTACAAGGTGCTTGGCTTAGTATGGATTCCTCTTCATAGGTTTTTCTGTGTACTCAGGTTTCTTTCATCAACTCTAGGTAAAATCAATACAAGTGGAAAATCACTTCATAAACTAGAAGCTGACAAATCCCAAATTTCTATTTTTAGTTCATATTGTCAACCATTCCTTATATAAAATGATTTCAAGAACAGTTTATGGTTTTGTTTATAGTGTTCTAGTTGAGTTCTAGTTTATCATTTTTTTTTTCATACTTGACCTAGAACCATTGTAACACCCTTGATGTGATCTGATCAGTGCAGAAAGAACTTTGACCTCCTTTATTTATACATAAAGGCAACTAAAACTGCATTAACATTTTGGTGTGCCCATTATGCTGCTGAAATCCATGTTTCAAGCCAGTTTAAACCTTGAGTCTTGTTTGTACATGTTCCAATGTATAGAACCACAGTCACCATCCAGCCCTCTTTGGTGGGCTCCTTGACCCAAACGTAGGATGTGCTGAATCCTTATCATTTTCTTTTGTTTATGTTCTTAGGGTATTTCTATTCTGCCATCACTATCTCTTCAACTTCATGTACCTAGAAAATGTGATTAAAGTACCTTCTCCATCGTTATCAAAGTCACTGATAAATACTAAAAGGATCAAGTGCTACAAGCCATGTAACATGGAAATAGATACCTATTCCTGGACTGTCTAACTATCAATAAATACCTTTGGAGGCCTTTCTCACCCTGTTTAAGGTTTGTGTTGCCAGATTAGATAGGGTCATGCAAGATGTATACATGCATCTCCTGCCAAGGACCTGTTATTGTCGCATGTTATTGTAGTTAATATCCAGTCCTCTTAGATCATGCCTTCTCTTGTCACAATTACAAACTGGAAGAATGAATGCATGGGCTGTAAGTACTCCCATGTTCTTCAGTTCTGTGCTCAAGAGGTCATTTCCATACCGATGCTTTTGTATCTCTGAATAGTGAGCTACTAAGTATCAAAGCTCATTCTTTTTCCCTGTGAAAGTACCAGACTCTATTTTATTCTGACCTTCTTGTTTTCTTCTTCAATAAGCTATAGCATCTACTCTCAAAACATGTACATTCTATAATATTTGTCATTTTTCTTTAGAAACGTGTTTCATCTCAATGTCTACCAAACTAGTTGGGATAAATGGAATAATTTGGATTGAAGAATGCAAGGTGGTGTTAAAGACCTAAACTTCAGAATGAGTAAGGATAGAGCTTGGCCTCTTAATCAAGCAGTGAGTGCCAGGACCTAAAGATACCCCAACTCTCTACCTCTCTGATTCCATATTGGTTTCTTTTATGTTCTTGTGCGCTTTCTTCTCTCGTCCACTGGAGAATGTTGTTCTTCCCTGTGAGAAATAGGGTGCCTGCCACCGCCACTTGTTAATTTTATATTCTGCAGTTTCAACCACGGGAGGGGGTATTTTTTTCTTTTCCACTTATGAGGTGGATGAGGGAATGGAGTGGAGACGGAGAGAAGAAGAGAGAAAAGGTAGAAAGTCTGCTAATGGGTCTGGTTGGGTGAGGTGACTCCTCTAGTTTAATGAAACTGGACTTTGGGAGGAGCGTCTGGGAGAAGACAGCAGGGAATTGATGAAGTGTGAGGTCAGCAAAGCAGTTGTGTTCTTGACCCTCATTTTCATTTCTCCGTCCTATGGCGTTACAGACAACTCTTCATGCCCAAATCATTCTCTGCAGGAGTAAAATGATATTTACCATCAGTCTCTAGTGGAGCCATAGTTTTCTTCCTTCAACCCCCTCTACTTCTCCATTTCCTATTTTATCACCTGAGATTTTACTTTTATTTTTTATCTTTGAGACTCTAGGTGTTCCTTATTTTTTTTTCTATAATAACATGTTCTTTCTTAAAAGATTTTTTTTTCCCTGAGGTTCTCCATTGTAAAAATTCCACCCCAGGGGAACCTGGCCATGTGTGGAGAGGCTTTTACTGTTGTAGAGCATGAGTGGGGTCAGCTCCTAGTACCCGCAGCGTAGATGCTGGTGATGCTGCTGAATATTCTGTGGGACCCAGGCCACCTGCTGCAGCAAACAATTATCTAGATGAAATCATCAATAGTGCTGAGGTTTAAGAAACCCTATTGTAGGAATATAAAAGTATTTCTAAAATTCTGGTGCACAGATCAACAAACTTGATCCCCACCTAGTCGTCATTGAATCATAAAATTAGGGTGAGCATGGAGGCCTGAAATCTGCTTTTTTTTTTTTTTTTTTAAGATTTTATCTATTTCTCTGACAGACAGAGATCACAAGTAGGCAGAGAGGCAGTCAGAGAGAGAGGAGGAAGCAGGCTCGCTGCTGAGCAGAGAGCCCGATGTGGGGCTGGATCCCAGACCCTGGGATCATGACCTGAGCCAAAGGCCAATGCTTCACCAACAGAACCCCCCAGGTGCCCCTTCTGCACTGATTCTTCACCCTGCTGCAGATTTAAAGCTATATTGTGAGGTGTTATTCGTTGCCCTCTTTCTCAGTATGAGCGGGGCTGCATTTGGAACATAATTTGTCCTCTACATTTTTTTTCCTCAGATTTAGAGAAAAGTATGTTTATACTTCATAATTTCCTTTGGTAATTGGCCCAGATAACTATAATAACAAACTGCTTATTTCCTGTTTGTCTCTGATCTCTCCCGTTTTTCAAAACTACTATTAATGCTTTGCTCTTGATTTATCTATAAATATCTCTTTAAAATTGCTTGATTACCACAAGCAAATTACCACCAATTATCACTATGCAATGCCAACCTCTAATAGCCATCGGGGTGTGAATCACCAGGCAAGAGAACATCTTTCACAGATTTTGGGATGCCACACAATTTTCCTCCCTCCCCATTCCCTACTAATCTCTCAATCAGTGAACCCAACAAACAGTGATGTTCTATTTCCTATAAGGTCCCCTAGCTCTTGCGTCTCTGGCCCGCCCTCATGCACACAGTTTACAGTTTCTTTCCCCAGCTTTTAGTAAGCAGACCTAAGGGGAGATTATTGAGGATAGTATCTGTCAGTTGAGAGGGGGAAGAAACAGAGCCAACAGTTGGACAGCTTGTGTCCTTGGGAATCAGAGCAAATGGCAAAAAAAGAGGTAAGTATTCTTGGCCCCAGGAACAACAAATTTGGGTACCCAGTAGCAGATGGAAACCCACTTCCTGAAGGTTGAGAGGGCCTAAACAGAAAGTAACTTTATTGCAGGTGTTTATTAATGATAGTATTCATAGCCAGTGCTGGTTACCGTGACCACGTATGATGATGTGCCATTTTTGAGTACATTTCAATGTATTCAGCATTCTGCACATAAATTACCTCCTACAATTATAGTGCAATTAGTGTTATCTTCTCCATAGAACAATGTTTTAAAAATGCTTTCACACCAAATTAAAATTATTACAGATGAAGTAAATTTAGCTTCTTTTTGGTATTCAAATGTCAGGGTTTTCATACATTTTGGGGGGAAATACACATTTAGAACCACAGGTAGTGTCACTACTGCTTACAGAAAAGGAAACAGTGAAATGTCTTGCAGACAGAAGAATCCTAAAGTTTTAGAATCTTAATTTTGCACATCGGGGAAATGGAAGAGTGAATGCATTTCTCAAAGGCACACATTTAGCAATTCAACTACTTGGAATTTTTTTGGGTGTGGGGGAAATGAGTGATATGTCCTGTAGAGCTCCCTGCATGCTCAGTTTTGCTGATTATATATTCACTCCCTGTATTTCCTCTAAATTAGTGAAGTGTGGTTCTGATTCAGAGTTCTTATATTTTGGTTGCAAGAATCTGTCTTCTGTGGGTTGGTAACTTACTGGGAGTCACATAAATTCTGGGTTTTCTTACTGTGATGTTAAAACTATAAATGGGTTCAGCTGGTAGCAGCATGACTTATTATGAAGTTCCACACTTTTGCATTATGTTTCTTACTGTTTTATTTCATTATTGATTAAATTTGGTGATATTCTAATTGTCTTATCCCTCCTTTATTAGCAAGAATACATTTTTTTCAAGAAATGATTTTCTCTCATCAACTACTATCTCAAGATATATTTTATCTCAAGACAAAACAGGATATTTTATTATTTACCCATATTATTTTCATGATTAATGACTTGGCTTTCTGGTATCTTCCACATGTGACCATTAAGCTATGATTTTAGTGTCAGCCTGAAGTCATGCCCTCATCCCCTTTAATCTGTTGCAGTCTTATTATTACTGATGTCCAGATTACCTCCTTATTGGTCAGTGGGCCCTTCTTAATTCAGGTAGTTTTCTTTGGTATCTAGTTTTTGACTTGATTCTTCAATAGTATCAAATGCCCATTATCTGCCTCATAAGTGAGACCCAGAAAATAATTAATGAATTGCAACAGTATCATATTTAATTTGAAATAAAAGATAACATATCTCCTAAAACCTTAATGAGACTAAATGAGTCAAGTCTCCCTATAATATATATTGTTATTCACAAGTAATTGATGGTGGCAGAAAGACCTCTCCTGTCACTTGGTTCTCTTGCGTGTCAGGCTTCTCCACATTCCCTAGAGTGACTGCAAGAGAAAGCCAGTTCTGAGGTCAACCCCCTGTGTCATGAATGCTGGTGGCTGTGTATTCTGCGTGTCATGACTACTTTTTGCTTTTGCCTTCCCATCCATTGTCATGGAATGCTGACTGGTCGTTGTGCACATTACACTGTGTTCATTGCTAGTGACTCTGGGGAGATGTGTTTTACGATCGCTTAAGTTCCACTCTCTGTCCAACTTTCAAATACGGAGTTCACAATGTTAAGAGGCTGCGTGGCCCTCGACAAAGGTCAGTCTTTCAGACCTTGTGCAGGTCGCAGAGGGTGGAAGCGATACAACCCCCATTTCTTTCTAGAGACCCATCCTGCTAGTTTTTTTTGGTCGCAAAGGGTGTTCTTATCCTTGGGCACAGAACTATGCCTTTGTGGGCTCTCTCTTCCAGCTCCCTTGTGTAAAGTCTCTCGTTTTTTGCTTTAGGCTTTCCAGAGACTCTCAATGGGAAGGACTTAATTTCTTGGAATAGATACACAGTTATGTGTATTAATCCTTCTTTTAAAAACATTATTATTAGGGCGCCTGGGTGGTTCAGTCAGTCAATCAGCCAGTTCTTGATTTTGGCTCAGGTGATCTCAGTGTCATGGGATCAAGCCCCATGCTGGGCTCTGCACTCAGCGGGGCGTCTGCTTGAGATTCTCTCCCTTTGACTGCCCCTCCTTCTCTCTCTCTTAAAAATAAATTTAAGGGGCACCTGGGTGGTTCAGTGGGTTAAGGCCTCTGCCTTCAGCTCAGGTCATGATCCTGGGGTCCTGGGATCGAGCCCCGCATCGGGCTCTCTGCTCAGCGGGAAGCCTGCTTCCCACTCTCTCTCTGCCTGCCTCTCTGCCTACTTGTGATTTCTGTCTGTCAAATAAATAAATAAAAATCTTTTAAAAAAATAAATAAATAAAAAATAAATTTTAAATTTATTTTAAAAATTATTCTCAAACTAAAAAAAAGAAAAAGCAGCAATCTCTGAAACATTAACTACATGAATAACAATTCTGAGAAGATAAGAGTTATCTAAAGTACGTGTGAAAGTTATGATTGGTGAAATAGTCTCTAGTGCATGTCACCTATAGTATGACCCATGGTTTTGAACAATTACAATTCTGAATTCTGTAATCTAACTTTGCAGAACACCTGTTATTCAAATGGTAACACTGATTGTGCCTTGTTTCTAGAAAGTAAAGTTCTAGAAATATCTTTGTGGGGAAAAAGGAAAGAAATGACTTCTGATTGTTGGCATCATTTTCCTCTAGAGAAGAGAATTTCTTAAAAACTACATGAGGAGCAAAATAAGTCAGGAATAACTACACTAAATGACATCAGGCAAGACAGTGGAGATGCCTCATCTTGCAAGATTTCCTGAGTCCACATAGCATTTTTTTTTTTATATGATAAGTGTGTATTTATTTATTTATTTATTTATTTTTATTTTTTTTTATTTTCAGCGTAACAGTATTCATTGTTTTTTCACCACACCCAGTGCTCCATGCAATCTGTGCCCTCCCTAATACCCACCACCTGGTTCCCCCACCCTCCCACCCCCGCCCCTTCAAAACCCTCAGGTTGTTTTTCAGAGTCCATAGTCTCTCATGGTTCACCTCCCCTTCCAATTTCCCTCAACTCCCTTCTCCTCTCCATCTACCCTTGTCCTCTATATTATTTGTTATGCTCCACCAATAAGTGAAACCATATGATACTTGACTTTCTCTGTTTGACTTATTTCACTCAGCATAATCTCTTCCAGTCCTGTCCATGTTGCTACAAAAGTTGGGTATTCGTCCTTTCTGATGGAGGCATAATACTCCATAGTGTATATGGACCACATCTTCCTTATCCATTCATCCGTTGAAGGGCATCTTGGTTCTTTCCACAGTTTGGCGACCGTGGCCATTGCTGCTATAAACATTGGGGTACAGATGGCCCTTCTTTTCACTACATCTGTATCTTTGGGGTAAATACCCAGCAGTGCAATTGCAGGGTCATAGGGAAGATCTATTTTTAATTTCCTGAGGAATCTCCACACTGTTCTCCAAAGTGGCTGCACCAGTTTGCATTCCCACCAACAGTGTAAGAGGGTTCCCCTTTCTCCACATCCTCTCCAACACACGTTGTTTCCTGTCTTGCTAATTTTGGCCATTCTAACTGGTGTAAGGTGGTATCTCAATGTGGTTTTGATTTGAATCTCCCTGATGGCTAGTGATGATGAACATTTTTTCATGTGTCTGGTAGCCATTTGTATGTCTTCCTTGGAGCATAGCATTTTTTAAAAGATTTTTATTTATTTATTTGATGGAGAGAGAGATCGCAATTAGGCAGAGAGGCGAGGCAGGCAGAAAGAGAAGGGGAAGCAGGCTCCCCTCTGACCAGAGAGCCCAATGCGGGGCTCCATCCCAGGACCCTGAGATCAGGACCTGAGCCGAAGGCAGAGGCTTAACCCGCTGAGCCATCCGGCACCCCCACATAGCATTTTTGAGAGTACAAAATTAACACTTGAGCTAGACTAAAGCTGAGAGTGTACAGGTACTGTGGAAAACAGTATCTAAGATTACAAAAAAAAAAAAAATTAAAAGTAGAATTGTCATATGATCCAATAATTCCAGTACTGGTTATTTACTGAAAGAAAACAATACTAATTTTAAAAGATACATACATCCCTATGCTTACAGCAGCTTTATTTTCAATAGCCAAGATATGGAAGCAACTCTAGTGTCCATTGATAAAGGAATGGGTAAAGAAGATGTGGGGGGTGCCTGGGTGGCTCAGTCGTTAAGCATCTGCCTTCAGCTCAGGTCATGATCCTGGGGTCCTGGGATCAAGCCCTACATCAGGATCCCTGCTCAGTGGGGAGTCTGCTTCTCCTCTCACGCCCCCTGCCCCCTGCTTGTGTTTGCTCTCTCCCTGTCTTTCTCTCTGTCAAATAAATAAATAAAATCTTAAAAAAAAAAAAGATGTGGGTGTGTATTTGTGTACACACACACACACACACACACACACACTCACACACAAACATTCCTTAACCAGAAAAAAAAATTAAAAAAAAAAAACCCTTGCTATTTGTGACAACATGGATGGACCTAGAGGTTATGCTAAGTGAAGTAAGTCAGGCTGAAAAAGACAAATACCCTATGATTTCATTCACATGTGGAATATAAAAAACAAGGGAATAATCAAAACAGAATTAGACCTGTAACAAACTGATGGTCGCAGGAAGGGAGGTGGGTGGGGGATGGGGAAAATGGTTGGAGGGGAGCAGGAGACCCAGGCTTCCAGCTGTGGAGTGACTAACTCACCGGGATGAAGGGCACAGTGCAGGGAATGTCCCCAGTGATACTGCTGGTGTCCTTTGGGGACAGATGGGAGCTATAGTTGTGAGCACAGCAGAAACGTAGAGAAAAGCTGAATTGCTATGTTGCACACCTACTAATGTAACATTGTGTCTCAACTGTACTCAATTAAAAAGAAAAAAAAAGGAAAATCAACTGCCTTCACTTATTTCCATTCATAATGCAGAATCCTTTGGTATCAGGAACAAAAAGCTAAGCTTTTCTGATGTTCATTTTACATGAACACTGTAATAATATGATGAGTCACATGTGGGCAATTTTTATAAAGGGGCTGTATGATTATTCTCTGTGAACAATTGTAAACCTGTCATGTAAAATACATGGGATTGCTTAATTTGTGTTTAAAATAACAGCTATAATTTGCAAATAATGCATGAGGACTTGACAACCCTGTATATTTATACTCTCTAATAGAAATGCATGTAAGAACTGTAGACAGCAATTAAAAAGAACATTTTATTCTTTAGGAAAAGAAAAAAAAATCACCGCTACTACAGAATCTGAAATACCTTTTATAATGCGTAATACTTTATGACGGTGTTTTTGTTTTTGTTTTTGTTTTTTACTAGCAGTGTTCCTTTTATTTGTTCATTTGGGTTTTTTAATGTGTGTGTGGCTTCATCAGTACTATCTTTTATAGTAACGACAAGTGTAGAGCAAATATTTCTTACTTGGGCAAGGAAAACTCTTTAGCCATTTAAAAATCTGAAGAATTGAGAATTGCGTGTGAAAGTCTCAAATAACTAGATACTAAACATGTGAAATTATATGTTTTGACTTAATTATTAAAAAAAGCTTAATCACTGAAGTAGTCAGCATATTTGTAAGGAAATTTGATATTTTTTACTCAGGGTCTTATTATACTTCAGGATATTTGTGGTATCTCATTTACAATGAAAGGAGGCAATGTGAATAAAGGAAACAGTTGTTCATTACAATATGGTGGTTGCACTTGGAGATGCCTATGCTGGCATCCACATTGCTCTAATAGAACAGACTCTTGCTCTAACAGAACAGTAATAGGTCTTGGGAAGATAATAGTAAGGTAACCATGTCTCCATTTGTCTGTTGTACAGAAGAAAGTACAACTAATCTTTGGTGGCCTTGTTGTAGTGAAAACTCTATGATTAGCCCATATCTGCCATTTAATTCTGTATCCTCAAAAACTCTATTGTGGTGGTATCTCATCATAGACTACAAATCCCTCCCTTCTTCTGAAGCCTTTGCCTTCTCTGTAGGTTTCTGTGTCATCGGGTGATGATAAGGTTGAAAAAACCAGACTGAGTTTTCAGGGATAACCCCAGTCTAATTTAGGAGTCCCTTGTCTTGATCTCCCTTAATCTCTGCATTGTTCTCAGTAATTTTTTTCCTTATTTCCCCAAACACCTTGTCATTTCTTCAGAGAACTAATACCCTGTAGAAATGGACATTTCTTCGTAGAATTAACACACGTAGAAATAACACACGTATACAAGTGGTTCTCAACCTTTTTTGGTTGCAGGACCCATTTATACTCTTAAAATTATTGAGGGCCCCACAGAGCCTTTGTACCAAGAAACCATTTCGAACCCAAGGACATACAAATGTGCATTCTACTAGACAGCAGAACACTGATGCCCTCACAGAACACACATCCCGGGGTGCCTGGGTGGCTCAGTGGGTTAAGCCTCTGCCTTCGGCTCAGGTCATGATCTCAGAGTCCTGGGATCGAGTCCCGCGTCAGGCTCTCTGCTAGGCTTCCTCCTCCCCACCCCCCCGCCTGCCTCTCTGCCTACTTGTGATCTCTCTCTGTCAAATAAATAAAATCTTAAAAAAAAAAACAAAAAAAACCACACATCCTCCCGAAAACCTCTCGTTCCTCACAAGGAGCAGATACTGAAGATGGCAAACAAAGCACCACAAGTATATGGACTTGAGTTGGGTTCTCAGGTCCCATGAAAGGGTCTTGGGGACCCCAGGTCCCCCAAAACACATTTTTGTAACTGTTTTCTGCCATGATTTTTTTTACCTATCTCCTCTGCTCCATGGTTCTTGTTTCTATGGAGCATATATTATTTAACTTAGTTTCCAGAACCCACTAAAATGATTAACTCATGGTAAACTCTTAGCCAGCGTTTGTTGGATGAATGAGTGTATTATCCATATTAGTGTACCACAAAATTGTTCCACAGATTATGCCTTGGAATCATTACATATTTAGCTAAATTTCAATATTTTCTATATGTATGGGACTATGTAGTTCTATCCTGTATATAGTATATACCATACACATTGTTGTATATCTCCATATACATATACTTTTTTTTCTACACATGGTTCTTAAAGTTATGCCGCAGTTCAAGTGTTTCTAGAGATCCTTCATGACTATTGTCTTGACAGGAAGGGACCCTTCCTGTGAAGGATCACCACTGTTTCTCCACAGTGCTTGGGGAACAGAGTTTGTTTTGTTTTAATAACATACAATCTCTTATTTGTTTCAGGGGTGCAGGCCTGTGAATCATCCGTCTTACCCAATTTGCAGCACTCACCATAGCACATACCCCTCCCCAGTGTCTATCCCCCAGACATCCTATCCTTCCCAGACCCCTCCACTCCAGCAACCCTCTGTTTGTTTCCTGAGACCAACAGTCTCTTATGATTTGTCTCCTTCTCTGGTTTCATCTTGTTTCATTTTTCCTTCCCTTCCCCTATGATCCTCTGTCTTGTTTCGCAAATTCCTCAAATCAGTGAGATCATCTGATAATTGCTTTTCTCTCATTGACTTATTTCGCTTAGCATAATACTCTCTAGTTCCATCCATGTAGTCGCAAATGGCAAGATTTTAGGGGTTTTGATGGCTGCATAATATTCCACTGTATAGATACACCACATCTTCTATATCCATTTATCTGTTGATGGACACCTGGGCTCTTTCCATAATTTGGCTATTGTGGACTTTGCTGCTATAAACATTCGAGTGCACATGCCCCTTCGGATCACTACATTTGTATCTTTAGGGTAAATACCCAGTAGTGTGATTGCTGGGTTGTAGGGTAGCTCTGTTTTCAACTTTTTGAGGAACCTCCACACTGTTTTCCAGAGTGGCTGCACCAGCTTGCATTCCCACCAACAGTGTAGGAGTGGGGGACACAGATTTTTAATGAGGCTTTGACTCCTGGTTCCTACAGCCCTACATCCCACAGTTCATCTTGGTGCCATGTTCTCTAAACACTAGTCATTCCCGAGACCACAAAGACAAGTGAAGCTCTCCCTTAGCTGTCCTGGTGTCCTCTTCTTCGTTAGTCCGAACAACTGTTGTCTGCGTCTTTACTCTCTGCGCTCTTCAGTTCATCCTTCAATATAAACTTTTCTCACACACTATCTCGAAGAAATCAAAAGGAAAACATTGGATCTGTGAGATTTAGACATGTGCTGTCTAATCCCATATCAACATGCTCTGAGTATAGAACAAATCTGACAGATATTTAATTAAGGTGGTTAAGTTTCCTCTTAAGAAATATTTACCAGTCATTACTTTGTTTCAGTCTTGAGGCCAAGTATTAAATAAAACTGCAATCAGCCCTTTATTAAGTTCTTTTGTTTTGTTTTTGTTTTGTTTTGCTTTGTTTTGTTTTTTTACAGTCCCTAAAATTATTTATAGTAAAGCAATTGAAGTGAAAAAAGTTGACACTCAAAATCCTGCTTTACAGAGCACCTGGGTGGGTCAGTTGGTTAACATCTGCCTACAGCTCAGGTCATGATCCCAGGGTCCTGGGATCAAGTTCTAACATTGGACTCCTTGCCCAGCGGGGAGTCTGCTTCTCCCTCACCCCTCCACCAGCTCATGCTCTCTGTCAATCTCTCTAAATTAAATCTTAAAAAAAAAAGAAAAAAATCCTGCTTTAGTTCAGTGAATACAATTAAATTCCACTTAAAATTAAGGTAACATTGCTTGCTACATTAAATAATAGTAACATTTTATCCATTTCCTCTTTTTAATATAGAGCATATATATATAAATAAGCGCAAGCCCAAGTTGATTTCCAAGTTGATGCTTTATCACAGAGAGCAGTTCTGTAGCAACCCAATGTTCACACCAATAAGGCCCATGTTGGCTGCCTCTTAGCGTCCCTCCTCTTTACCACACAACACACTATTCTGAATTCTGTGGAAATCTCTTCTCTGTATATGCTTCTCCAAAACTAAGTATGC
This sequence comes from Martes martes, assembly GCF_963455335.1. NCBI lineage: Eukaryota > Metazoa > Chordata > Mammalia > Carnivora > Mustelidae > Martes > Martes martes. The sequence continues at coordinate 68,997,811 of NC_137902.1, forward strand.
ATTGCTAAAGAGTATGACTTAGTTTTGTCTTCTTTTTTTGACTTTCCATAAATATATAGAATATATTTTTGTGTGTCTTTTTCTATCATGCCCATATATTTGTGATAGTTATCCTTGTTGCAAATAATTCTTGTTTTTTTAAAATGTATATTGCTACATATCTTTCAATTATATGAATACATCACAATTTATCCATTATACTTTTGATCAACCATTGGGTTTCATTTGGCAGTTATTATGAATTAAACTGTTGTGACAATTCTGTATTTTTCTTGGTGTACCTGAGCACACATTTCTGTTGGAGATTATACACACACACATAATACGTAATAAATATTGATACATATAATCATATATTATATATATAAATAATATTTGTGTATTATAGTATAAATATGCATATACATACACATATGCACACACACTCACTTTGGAGTAGAATTACTAGATGCATATATCCAACTTCCCTGGATAATGATTCTTTTCTGAACTGGTTGTAGTAACTTAAAACATCCAGAGGCAGCCAATGAGACTTTAGGTGCCCCATACAATTGTCACCCTTGATATTAACGAATTTTAGATCTTCTGGTATGTGTGTAGTGATGTTTAATTATGGTTTTGATTTTATCTCCTTAGTTATTAATGTTAGAACATTTCTCATATATTTATTGAACACTCAACTATTGAAACTGCGATGTGGTCTTTCAACTAACTTGCTTGTTTGCTCTTATCTTTTTCTTATTGATTTAAAATATTTTTATATTTTAAATATATTTAATTATTTATATTTAAATATATTTAAAATACATTTATATATTAAAATATTGATTTAAAAATTTAAATAAAATTTTAAAAAATTTAAATACACACTTGAAACAAGATATGTGCTGGTTACATGCATTACAGATCTTATTTCTCAACTTTGTGGTTTTCTTTTGAACTCTCTTAATGGTATCTTTTGAAGAAAAGGATTCTTAGGTTTAATACTTAATAGTACTTTTTCTTGAACTGTTTAAAAATTCTTTACCTGCCTTAAGGTCAGAATATATTATCTTAGTATAACTTCTAAAAGCTTTGTTGTTTTGTGCTCCACACGCAGATCTACAAGTTATCTGCAGTTGATTTATGTGCATAGTCCTAGGCAGGGTATTTCTTTTTCTAACATACATATACATATATATTTCTCTATATATAGATATGTATATATAATTAACTTAATATTAGTTTTTCAAACCTTTTAGTCTCTTCACTTGTCTGTAGGGCAAATCTTGCCTTATGTCAAATGCCCATGTGTGAGTGGCTCTGATTCTGAAGTTTCTATTCTGTTCATTTTTCACACTATTGTATTTGTGTATACTTGAGGCATTCATATAAGTATTATAAGCATTTGGTATATATGCATACATATTATATTATAACTGATAAAACAGGTCCTCCATTGTTTTTCTTTTTAAAGAGTTTCCTAACTAGTCTCATGTCATTGGATTTTCATATAAATTTTAATATGTGCTTTGGGTGTTTTCACAAATAATTGTGTTGAGGTTTTTTGTTTTGTTTTGTTTTTTGTTTTTACTGTAGGTATTATTATATATGACATTATAATACTTTATGTTTGAAACCCATGAATATGAAACATCTTTGCATTTATTTCAGTCTTTAGTTTTTCCATAAGGATTCTCATTTTTCCCAATAGAAAAGTGGATCATGGAAAATTACCATCTTTGTTAGAATTGTTTTTACACATTTGATATTTATTATTCAATAATAAACAATTTTGTTTCTTTTGCTTTTTAAGTTATACCTGGTATATAGAACTGCAGTTAATTTTTGTATATTGCTACAATAAACTTGCCAAATTCATTAAGTTTTCAATAGATTATTTTGGATTTTTTTATATGTGCTAACAGACTACATACAATTAATAATTTTCTTTTTTCCCCCCACCAATCCTACATTCTTAAATTATTTTCTTTTCTTCTTGCACAAAGTTGGATCCCAATCAATGTTAAATTAAAGCAATGATGACAGGGATTTTTCTCATTCCTAAACTGAAAGGAAAGAATATCCAGTAGTCTCCTCTGATACACAATGTTTGCTTTTGGTAATTTTTCAAATATCTGTGTAAGATTAAAGATGTTTCCATTAAGAAACAAAACAGATGAACATAGGTGAAGGGAAGGACAAATAAGATAAAAGCAGAGAGAGGCAAAACATAAGACACTCTATAGTTAAAAGAGAACTGACAGTTGATGGAGGGAGGTGGGTGCAGTATGGGCTGATGGGGGATGGGCATTAAGGAGGGCACTAGTTGTGATGAGCACTGGGTGTTGTACATAAGAGATGAATCACTGAGTTCTACTCCTGAAACAAATACCACATTACATGTTAACTAACTTGAATTTAAATAAAAACTTGGAGGAAAAAAACAACAACACAACAACAAAAAACATGTTTCATGCACTGTCTAGTTTGTGGGATTTTTAAATGTAAATTAGTCACAGATGATGAATTATATAAAATCTTTTTTCCTAAATTTATTCATTGGTCATGTTTCCCATTATTGTCATTATGGTTAAAATGTCAATTGATCTTAAACTACTACATCAAACTTGCATTCCTGAATACCTACAACTTGGTTAACAAATATTAAGCATTCTGAAAACACATGGGTGAAACTAATTTGCTATAATTGGAACTGGTTTGTTTATAATTTTTACATCAGTATTCATGAGAAATGTTGGATGGAAATCACCTGACTTCCTCATTGACTTTTGATTCAAGGTTACACTGGGCCTAATAAAGCTCCCTTTTAGTGTATGCTGAAAAAGTTGTGTAAGATTAGGTGTAATTGTTTTTCATTAAGTGTTTGATAAAATTCACCCACAGTAATATATGGGCTTCAAATTATTTTGAGGGACAACATTTCTCATTACTTATTCAATTTTTCAATAGTTACAGAACTGACTATTCAAATATTTTTCTTTAATCAATTTGGATTTACATTTCTAGGTATTTATCTTTTTCTTTAAAATTTTAAATTCATTGGCAAACATTTCCTCATAACTTCTTTAAAGTAATAAATTTGAAATAAAGTTCTCAGAATTTTTCTTCCTTCTTTATCCTTTCTTTTTGTCCTGCATTTTGCATTTAGGACTATGATCCATTTCAAGTTAATTTTTGTGAATGGTATAAGGTCTCTGTCTAGGTTTTTTGTTGTTGTTGTTGTTTTGTTTTTTTTAAAAAAAAAACATGTGGATGCACAGCTATTCCAGAAAGATTTGTTGAGAAAATGTCCTTTAGTTTGCCATGGTTGAATTTTGATAAGCTGTCTGGATCTATGCATGTGTGTCTTTCAAAACTTCTGGAATTTGTTTCCATTTCCTCTTCAAATATATAATATATATAACTCTTCTTTCCAATGTTTATAGTATATCTTTCTGGATTTCCCTTAGGTACATGTTAGATTTCCTCATTTTATTGGCAGTGCCTTTGAATCTGTCATCTTTTGTCTCTTTTGTTTCTTTTGTTGCACATCCAGTATTTTAAAATTTATCTTCCAGTTAATAAGTATTCTTTTTTTTTTTTTAAGATTTTTTATTTATTTGACAGAGAGAAATCAGAGCCAGGCAGAGAGGCAGACAGATAGAGGGGGAAGCAGGCTCCTGCTGAGTAGAGAGCCCGATGCAGGGCTCGATCCCAGGACCCTGAGATCATGACCTGAGCCGAAGGCAGAGGCTTAAACCACTGAGCCACCCAGGCGCCCCAATAATTATTCTTTTAATGAGAATCTGTCATGTAAACTATGTAGCAAATTTAAATGTATTGCATTTTTATTCCCATAAGTTTTGTTTAATTTTCAAATGAAACTCCTTTGAAATCTGTTACTTTCTGTTCATGTTATTGAGATTTTATATATATGCATGCGTGTATATGTATACATATGTGTGTGTATGTATATACGAATAGATATAGCTATGTATAGATAGGTAGATATAGATATATATATATGTATATAGATTTAGATGTTTCAAACTTTTTCTTGAATTACATGTTTTATAATTCCAGTCTCTGAAATCTCTTTCTCTGATTTTTTTTAATGTTTTTATTCTGGTTTTAGTATAGTACCATTGGTCCTTGGATCCTTTCAGACTATTTACCCTGATTATTTTGCTTTGGACTTCATTGTGGGTAAGGCTTTGATCCCGAGTTGGGATAGTAACACTCCAGAGAGGAAGGGCGATTCTTTTTTGCAGGGTGCACGTGGGCAGAAGGACTCCTACCTACTGCAGATTAGATTTTCTTCCCACTAATGTTCAGACCACATTGAAAATCAGAAATCCACTCTCACACCTGTGTGGTGGTCAGCATGCTGTTACAGTTTCTCCGGGGAAATCTTTATCTTCTCTTAGAAGAAGCCAGTTGAGGAAGGCAGTTTTCTTCACATTTTTGTTATTGTTATTGTTCTGCAACTTCACCCAAATCTCGCTACTCGCCGATTTCGCTTTTATTGTTCTTCCCCAGGACTCCATATCTCCTCCAGCTGGAAACTCATGTCTTTATTTAAGCAACGTTGTCAGATATTCTATTTTGAAACATTTTCCCTCCTCATTCTCAGTTTCCTGTTTCAGGATTTTTTTACTAATGTAATTTTGGTCTCCTATTTGCCTTTTCTGGGCCTCTTTTTTCATATTTTCCATAATTTTCTGCAGTGGATCCCGGGCAATTTCCTCATTTCTGTCTCCAGTTTGCTCTTTTCTCTTTAGCTTTGTCTAATCTTCTCTTTGACATTCAGTTGTAGTTTTTAATCACTGCTTCCAGATTTCTAAGCATTCTTTTTTTTTTAATCTGATTTTTTGTTTCCAAAATGGACTATATTAAGTCTTTTAGGCCTTGTTTAATTTCTCTGCTTATTTTAAGACATTTAATGTATTGTCTCTTTCAGATTATTTATCATTTCCAGTTACTAAGATGTTACTTCTTCTACAGTCTAGAGTCATTGATATTCCTTTATTTACCCTCCCTGCCCCCACAATATATGTTTCAATTGTCAACTTTTCTTCAGGGGGCAAATTTTTTCCTGTGGCAGATGATTGACTGCATTATAAAAATGTTTCAGCAGAGTGGTTTTTATTTTGCTCCATCAGTGCCAAGGGAATTCAATTGTCCTTGTCCAATTGTTATTTTATGTTCTCAATTTGAAACTCCTGTAATAACTCTATATGTGAACATGCTACAGGTCAATGCTTCTGGTTCTTCACTCAAGACTTCATAGAGATGACAGTTATCTCCTACTGTTGCCCACAGCAAGTAAGTCAAATCCCCACCGTCTCTTATTTTAACTGTCATTTTTAGAAATCTCAAGCCTAATTCTATTGACTTTCCTTTTTATAATCCACAAGGAATCTCTCCACTTTCTTCGTGGGTGCTGGGGACCACCTCTTGGGCATTCACCCAAGCATAAGGGTTTCCCTACCCTCCTCATGTACCTTTGATCATTTTCCACTTTTATCACCTGAAAATTTTGTTCTTCACTTTTTTTGCCTTTTAAACTTGAACTTGGCATATAAAAACAATTTTAATTGCTATACTTTTTTTTAGGTAGACTCGATGCCCAGAGTGGATCCCAATGCGGGGCTTGAACTCATGACTCTGAGATAAAAAACTGAGCTGAGGTTGAGTCAGATGCTCAATTGACAGAGCCACTTAGTATCTCCTTTATTGTTATATTTTGACAAGCATTACTGGGTGACAATAGTAGGAGAAATGGTCTGTCCATCCAGGTTGCCCAACTTTTTGTGTTGGAATGCAGAAACATAAATTTTGAAGAGCTTCAAGCTGAAATTATTGAAAACTTTAAAAAAGTGCATTATTGGTTAAAATTCTGTTGGTAAGAAATAATCTTAGGAAGAGCAGAGAAGCAAACCTTATTGAGTCTATGGTCCATATACCAGAGTTCTTAAAATAATTAAGAGGGTAAGATTTTAATATACATAAGAAAGAAAACAGTTCCCGTAGGGAAAAAAGTACCCTTAAGATCTGTACAAGACCTCTTAATTTCTTTGATATGGGAAATGTATTTGTGGTAAAGTCGTGGGGGGTGGGGGGGGCGGGGCACGGACCTAGCTGAACTAAAATGCTAAGTTCCGGCAAAGAATTTCTATTCCAAAGATTTATTTGAAAATTAAATTTTTTAATACCAAATAATCTTTTATAATCTAGATTTCCATTGGGTTTGGTTTGAATATATGAATGAGTTTGTAGAATTGAAAGGGGAAGAAGGAAGATTATAAAAAAGACACTAATAATGTAATATTGTAACAGTGTTTATTAATATTCTTGAATCATTGCTTTGTGGCTAGTAAGGTTAAACATTTTACGTATATTAACACATTTAGTCACAACAACTCCATGAGGCAAATCTTAAAAAACAACAAAAACAAAACAAAACCCCTTTGGCTCCCTTTCAGACAATGACATTACATTTCTTGCCACCTGCTCAGGTTCCCAGTGGGTAGTGGAGCCAATACCTGAGATTTTGAAGAGTAGGACTGAGAGTAGGTATTTGTGTCAGGAGCTAATATAAGCCAGTTTTGAGGAAGAGCTAGTTTATATGAGTGAGGAGAATCAATTCTGATTTAGAAACATTGCAACTTAGAAGCTAGTGAAATTTATAACCTCAAGTCTAGGGCCTGCGGAAAAGTTCAGTGTGAGAATTAGATGAATAACTGGAAAAATTTTAGCCACTGACTTGTTGAATATTAACTACATTGAAGGCAATCTGCTAAGACACTTAATGCAAATATTTTCTCATTTTCATTTTTAAAATAACATTATGGAAACCAAGAAAACCAAGACTTAGAAGTAATTTGGTTAAAAAAAAAAAAAGAAAGAAAGAAAAAAGAAAAAACACCAAAAATTAGAAATGGGAATTAGTGTCTTGGGTGTCTGACTTCAAAATGTGCCCTTAGTTCCTCTATAGACTTTGTCTTCATTCACACAGGTCCCAAGAGAAATGCAGGCACAGACCACGAGTGGACTCAGAAAGGGCTGTAGAAACTTCATGAGTGATAGATTGTTTTGAAGGGTTAACAAGAAGGAATAAGAATCTTGATCAACGTTCTTCATCTTCTGCAGTTGATATTAAAATTCAGCATGTCCTCTCAGAAAATATTGGGAACTAGCCTCTAACAATTCTAGAGATTTTATTTATATATGGTAAGATTTGTGCCATTTATGGTGTTCTGAAAATCAGTTCTGTTTAATTCTAGGTTTAAAATAATGCATTAAAATTGTCGTTTCTTTCTTAATCATGTCATGCCAAGATAGAAGTTTACTGAGCAAGTAATCCCAGTGGGTTTGAGAACAGACACTCTAACTGGCATTTAGTTTCCAAGTTCTGTTAACCACCAGAACCAAGGGTGTAATTTATAGTTGCATGTTCACATATGTGTGTGCTCTACTTATTCTTAAGTAGTTACAAACACACAAAGAACAAAAAAATCATGGAGCATAAGCTATTTATGGAAAGCGATTTTAGATCTAACTTCTCTGAGATACATCTTGATTAGAATCATTTGGTATTTCGGTAGAAATATTGCAGAGTTCCCAACTACTGAGAAGTGCTGTGTGTACAGCTCTGGTCTTTATGCCTTTGTGCAGAGGTTGGTGCGTTGGATTTGTGAAAGTACAGGCTGTGATGGGGGCAGAGTGGACCAAACACATAGACCCAAGAGCAACCCAAAGGAGGGCTAACTGGAGGCAGGAGGGCTAAGCTGAGGGAGAGAAATGTGACTGCTAGTCAACTAGGTGACCTTAGCCCATCACTTCCATCTTTGAAAATCGTTTTCAAGAAGACTTCCCCTTCTATAGCTAGTTCTTTTTAAATCCCATCTTAAGAATGCCATCTTTTCTCCTGATTGTTTTTATTTTACACATTTGTATTTGTAAGAAATTTATAAAACTCTTTCAGTGTTCCAAAAAATATAGTTTTATAATATAGTCTAAGAAAAAAATAACACATTTCTGGTTGTGGATAGGTTCTTTAGAAATTCAGGGATAACTTTGTATATTATCCGACATTATCTACTATTATTAGAATAAATTATAACATCTATCTGACAAATATCTATGCACATGGTCACAAGATGAATTATTACTTTAATAGACCATCTCATTTCTTTCTAGTCTTTAAGTAGAAGGCAAATTGTACCTGCTTTAGTTATAAATAAACAAATAAAAGGTACATGAATTATATATATAATTCATGTATATATATAAAATAATCCATTATTATACAGAAATTATATATATATAATTTATTATTATTCATGATAGATATCTATCTGTCATGAATAACCAGGTATTAATAGTGGGATTTTGTATAATTCTGATATAATACTCAATTATTTTAATTCATTGAGAAAACGACATTTGGTAGAGCAGTGATTTTATTCTGAATGTCATCATGGAGCAAAATATTTTTATTTATTTTTTTTTTAAGATTTTATTTATTTATTTGACAGAGAGAGATCACAAGTAGGCAGAGAGGCAGGCAGAGAGAGAGGAGGAAGCAGGCTTCCTGCCGAGCAGAGAGCCCGATGCGGGGCTCGATCCCAGGACCCCGGGATCATGACCTGAGCGGAAGGCAGAGGCTTTAACCCACTGAGCCACCCAGGCGCCCCAGAGCAAAATATTTTTAAATAGTGTGTTTTAAATATGAAATGCCTCTTCATATTTTGTGTAGATAATTTTCAAGAGATATGTTATGGAAACTCAGACTTGAGTGTGGATAACGTAGCTGAGCTATTTAAGGACATACGAGGGGATGATCACGTTGTGTTTGCTGTGCTTTATTTTATTTAGTTTTTAAGGAACTGACACTGAGTTTTTAAACCATGGTGGTGGTTGGCTACATTGAAGTGAACTGTAGGAAGTTAAGGTCGTAAGGATTTTCTCTCTCATCAGAGAACCCTGGGATAGATAAAGTGACGACAGTCATGGTGGCAAAGCCAGGGCATGAGGGGTACCAAGAAATGGTTACAAACTCTGTTAGTCCAAGAATTAGTGACCTGGAATTCTCCGACATCACCTCGAGGGCCAGAGTTTCTGGAGAACTCTGCTTCTGTCTCAGTTATTTCCACTTGCCAGTTTTTATTTTCTCCTCCTCCACCGGCTTGATGTCCTCTCTCCCACGATAAATCCTGAAGGAAGTCTATCTTAGAGAAAACTGTATAAACGGAAAAGTGGGTATAATATATTACACTACAGAAAGAGGGGCTTGCTAGGGTGAGTATGTACAGTAATGTGCTCTCTAGTGTGAGATCAAAGTACTCCTACGTGCAGTGAGGTGGCTAAGAACATAGGATCTGGAGGCAGGATAAACTGGGGCTCAAATCTGTATCTGTCATGAACTGGTTGTGCATCATTAATTCAATAATTTTAATTTAGTAAACCTCAGTTTTTCTACTCTAGCAGAAGGTGATGCTCCTAATTTATGAAAATGTTTTAAGGCTAGCAGGAGATAACTGTAGAGTGTGTGCTTAGCGTAATACTCTGCACAGGGTGTTTAATTGCCTGTGGCTGGAAACCAGCCGTCCAGGTGTATTGTGAGAAATGTCCACAAGTGACTTTGGCCTCCCCCTCCCTGCACCCCTGTACCATCTATATCCCATGTAGAAAGTAATTTTCCTTCACATAGTACAGATGTTGTGTATTTTATGGGAATGTGCATTTTATTTTACTCTAATTCACTTATGTGGTATGCTTTTCAACATAATTGGTCCAGTAATTTTATTCACATTCCTAAAATTTAATTAGCCATTGTAAATTATTCCATTTCACTTTCCTGGAGAACACAGTAGCCTTGCAATATAACACTTCACATCAGTTTGTACGAGGTAATAAATCAACATGTAGTGGATAAAACAAAAGAATTATGTGGAGAGAAAACCACTTCCAATTTATTCAAAAACCATTTGGAAGTTTGTATCTGCCTATTAATTCAAAGATTCATTGCTACACGTGCTGGACAGCAGTGGGGTCAACTTCAAAACTTGAAAAAGAAAAAAAAAACAGCTTTATTTTGACTGTTCTAGGTTTTAAACACCTGTTCTAACAATCCACAGGAAAATCTTCAGACAGAATCAACTGGTAAGATGTCAGTTCTCCATACTTTCATTTCCCCCCCATACTTTCATTTTAAAATAATTTTCTAAGCAGAGATTTTATTGGAATTTTGAATTTCCAGAAGAAAAAAAAAAAAAAAAGACAAAGAAGAACCTTATCTTTTGTGAATTCCCTGCTTGTCAAACCTCCACAGTGAGGAAGTGAGCCTCCGTGGCTGAAGTACTGTTCTCATGGTGCTGGGAATTAATGATCTTTCGTGGTTTGAAGTTACATTCTAGGAAGGCAGGAAGTTTTTCTCTTGCTCTCTGTGCAGCCCCTGCTGCTAGTCAGTATCCAATAAACATCTGTGAAATTATTGTATTATTTATGTGAATTTTTTTTTAGACTTTTAAAAAATTATTTATTTATTTTTTTAAATTTCTTTTCAGTGTTCCAGAATTCATTGTTTATTCATGCACCACACCCAGTGCTCCATGCAATACGTGCCCTCCATAATACCCACCACTAGGCTCACCCAACCTCCCACCCCCCCTTAGGTGAATAATTTTTAGTTGTCCTTTTTTATGAAGCTAGGGCTTCCTCCATCCTTCTATAATTCTGCTATTATTTTCATGCTAAAAATAGCGATCGTGAATGTAAGAAATCTAGTCCTAGAAATCTAGTCCTGAGATCTGAGGTGCTGGCCTGTGGTTATGTATTAAACACAGCAGAAGGGGTTCATTATAAAACTGTAAAACATTTCCATTACACATTCCTTAGAATAGCCAGGATTCATGATGAAGAATCCGTGCTCTTGGTCCTTTTAGACGGTCAATAAAAGCATCATGGGAAACTCACATGTTGCCTGTTTTTAAAACCCAAGGCCATGGGAGCCCTCACTGGTCTCTCAGTACATTGTCATTTATGCAGTGAGACCTTAAGATCTTCATCCTTACAGGTAGATCTGTGTGTTCTCATTTCCTAAGGTTTCAGGGTCTCCTAGGCAGTACAGTTCCTGCCTGCCTGCCTGCCTACCTACCTTCCTCCCTCCCTCCTTCCCCCCTCCCTCCCATGTTTCTTGCTTATTCTTAAGATTGATCTACTTTACCAGTGGCTTCATATGGCATTTCTTACCTTTAACTACAACAAAAAAACACTAGGATGCATGAGTTAGATAGCTGGCTGGCAAATAAAGTTAATAGTTTCCTTTGACTTTTTTTTTTTTTTTCCTTGATAGGGAATGCGTGGGTTTTTATACTAAGGGCTTATTTACTACAATAATCTCCTTTTAGCCCCTTGCCCTGGAGCAACGTGAAAACACAATTAATGGAAAACTTTACCATGAGAGTGACTCACAACTGAAATTCGCAGTCCCCATACTACAGCCTCTTTTAATAGTGTCACTCCCTCTGTTTACAGTTTGTAAACACCAGAGGCCCTTTGCATTTGTGCCCAGACCTACCTTAGTAGAGCTGAATGATTCACTGCTTGATCACCAAAGGTCACCTAACAGATTGAGTGCATAAATATTGAAAACAGACTATTTTCACATATAAGAGGGAGCATCTCAGAATCATAACTTTTTAATGTTGGACCAACATTGGTGGACATCTAGTCTACATTCCTCATTTCGTGAGCTCACAGCAAATTAGCTGTAGTTTGGGCTAAAGCCTAGGTCTTGACTTGTGTTCTCCAGCAACATTTTGCTACAGAGAAGAGAAGATCCCAGGTGATAATCCAGAACATATTTCCACTGAACCTTCCTTTGTGACTCTGTAGTTCCATCAGTCTGCCCAATAAGTAATCTTCAGAACTCTTACCTCCCAGTCTTTCCAGTAAAGTCTATTTCATAAAAGCCAGTAAAGTGAGATTGTTATCTGTTTCATAAGTTTTCAAGAATGCTGATAGGCTCTGGCTAATGCATCTGGTTAAATGCCATTTACGGAGCCCTCATAAACACTAAACACTGTGCTAGACAGGAGGGAAACGTAAGTAAATAAGCTACAATTATTGTACTGTGGTCACCTGATGTTTAGTAGTTAGTGCTAGGAGGGAACTTCTCTCTGACCACAGTTGTAGGACTCCCTCTTTAAGGGTGTCCGTTATTACCAAGCTCATGGTTTCGAACTTACTCACTTTGATGCCCTTCCATTCTTAGGATGGAAAAACATCTAGAGAAGCTGCCCAATCAGAATATTTTAAAAGCAAAATAGACTTCAGAGTGGATTACAGGATTTTCTCTTATTAGGGAATGCATTGTGGAAACCCAACAGAACCAATTTTTTAGTAGAGAATGTATGAATGATTGGACAAAAGCCATCTTCTCTGGAAGGCACCTCTTATAACACACCGTAATGTAATACATTTACAGTATTGCATTTGAATTGCACAGATCACCAACCTCTGGCATTCTTTACATGCAATTATGCAAACTAATGGTCTACCCATCTCAGATTCACTGGTTAATTTCCAACTCTGTGATACATGCTGTGAAGAACAGGTGTAATAAAATTGTGTGCACATACATATGGCTGTTCATGTATATTTTCAATTCCTTTCTTTAAAGGACAGTGAAAGCTGACTGTTTTAGTAACATAACCAGTTCAGAATAAAAATGTTTAAATATAAAGCTAATCTGGGTTGGATTACAAATAGGTTAAAATTAACAATGACATTTTGTAAGAGAAAATGTTATGGTAGTTTTCTGGGTAATCAAATTCATTCCATTTTACTTTCACTATGTATATAAGCTTAATTCAACAATAATCCTAAATGAATACAATAATTAGGAAAATTTTTAAGAACTTATTATGTGCCAGCCATATGCTAGTGACATAGCAGTGAACAAAACGGGTATATTTTCTGCTTTTGAGGTATTTATATGCTGGTGGGGGAGGCTGATTTACAAGAAATAAAGAAATGGACTAATTATAGATCGTTAATGTGATAAAAACAAATGGGATTTTAAAGTAAATAATGAGAGATGCATTTTATAGGGGTTAAAAATCTTTTAGAAGGTATTTGAGCTAAGCCCTGAGAGAGAAGATAAAGGCAAGGAGAAGGAGCCAGAAAGTCAGGAAAGGCTGAAGAAACAGGCAATGCAAAGACCAGCCAAAGTCCCTCCAGCCATGGTAATGGGTCAGGATTATCACATGTAAGGAGAGCAGTTACAGAATTTGAAGTCAAAGGGAGACATGGCTCAGTGTGCCCCTTCATAGGATACTCTACTATGGAGAAAATAGACTGGAGGGGGAAGAGTAGAACCATTCTTGGGAATCTGTTGTCTTGGTCTGAGTTTTTTTCTGTATAGATTTTCTGCTACATGTTGAATAAGGAACTTTGATTTTCCTGTTACAATTTTCCTGTGAGTCATTTGTTATATCTTCAACCGAGTTCAGTGACTTTTCTGGCTCTTGAAAAAATATGAGGTTTAATACAAGCACCATGTCAAAATGACATGTCTTTTTAATTTGTGTATCATCATGGATACAGAATAGTATATAACCTACATATATTAAAATTGAGATTAAAAAAAAACTAAAAGAGCAGCATTTTAAGAGATATTTAAATTATCACTATTGGGTTTTACCCAGAAAAATGAAATATGCCTGAGTTGTACTATTCTTACAACATTAAAATATATTGGCCCTTTTAGCTTATTTCTTCAAGCTAAGCAGTTTTTGCCTTAGACTGTTTTTTATGGTCCCATCTGTATTGCTTTGTGACTCACATTCAAGATGCTGATATATAAAAAAAAAATAAATAAATATATTGCTTTCCACGTAAACTGACTTCCAAATAAAGCATGGCTACATGTTGAAAAGAGCTAGAACTGATATTTTTGTATACTGCTTACCTTTGTAACTATGTTATAATCCAATATAAATAGCCACAAAACTCTAGCAACATGGCTTTGCTTTGCTAAAACTCTCTGAAATTGAGGATTTAGGTGTTTAATAGAAAACTAGATATAAGTATGGCTTAGCCTTCTTGGAATAGTTGCTCCCTGTTATCACTGAAGTAAGTGGTAAGGGATGATGATTATTTTAAATTTTAAGTTCCAATGTAATTAATATACAGTGTTACATTAGTTTCAGGTATATAATACAATTATTCAGCAGTTCTATGCATTGTTCAATGTTCATCATGATAAGTGTACTCAATCCCCTTCACCTATTTCACCCATCCCCCCTACCCACCTCCCCTCTGGTTTGTTTCTTTTTTTCAAAGATGGTTTGAAATATTTCTTAAATTCTACATATAAGTGAAATCATATGGCATTTGTCTTTTTCTGGCTGGCTTATTTCACTTAGCTGTTATATCCTCCATCTATGTTGTTACATATAGCAAGATTTCATTCTTTTTTATGGCTGAGTGCCTTTCCAGTGTGTGTGTGTGTGTGTGTGTGTGTGTGTGTGTGTGTGTATACCATATCTTCTTTATCCATCCATCTATGGATGGACAGTTGAGTTGCTTCTGTATCTTGGCTACTGTAAGTAATGCTGTAATTAACATGGGGTGCATAAATTTTTTGAATTAGTGGTTTTGTATTCTTTGAGTAAATATCTGGTAGTGAAATTAGTGGATCATGTGGTAATTCTGTTTTTAATTTTTTGAGCAACTTCCATACTGTTTTCCACAGTGGCTATGCCAGTTTGTGTTTCCACCAGCAGTCAACAAGAGAAAGAATAAAAACCATGTGATCATTTCAATCAGTGCAGAAAAAACATTTGACAAAGTACAACATCCATTCATGAGAAAAACCCTCAACAAAGTAAGTTTTGAGGGAACATACCTCAACATAAAAAAGATCATATATTAAAAATAAATCCAGCCAACATGGTACTCAATGGTGAAAAACAGATCTTTTCCTCCAGAATCAGGAATAAGGCAAGGATCTCCACTCTCAGTACTTTTATTCAATATAGTACTAGAAGTCCTAGCCACATGAATCAGACAAGAAAAAGAAACAAAAGGCATCCATGTTGGTAAGGAAGAAGTAAAACTTTCACTATTTGCAGAAGACGTGATACAGTATATAGAAAACACTGAAACTCCGCCCAAAACTATTAGAATTGATAAATGAATTCAATAAACTCACAGGATACAAAATCAATATACAGAAATTTGTTGCATTTCTCTATATCAGTAATGAAGCAGAAAAAGGTGATTTTTTTTAATCATACAGAGACAGCAAAGATAGAAGTAGATTTGAAGTATCTAATTTTCTATTTGTTTTATGTTTTCAACAGATTCTTTTCCTTGAATCACAGTTTAATGTTCTGACCTCCAGACTGTGAAATGCAGGTGTTTACTGATAAGGTGTTTCCCATTCAGAATAGTGGGGTTTACAATAGATTTTGAACTTAGTGGCTCTTCTTGGTAGTCCTTGTTCAGCAAATGTTGTTCCCCTGCCAATCACCAAACCAGAAGGCAGAAGAGTGGAAATGGTCTCAGGGTATCATTTGGAGAGAATGAGTTTAGTGCCTACCAAAGTGCATTCATCTTCACTGTATTTAATTTTTTTTTTTTTTTCTACTCCTGAGTCGTGTCTGAGAGGAAGGCTAAGTATTTGATCACCTATCGTAAGAACATACCTATCACAACCAAGGGCCCAGGAAGAGAATCTTACTGCTTCTTTTTTTAAATTTAATCAGTTTGATTAGGTCTTCTCATAATCTGCACAACTATTTATCTTACTTAGGGAAACTTGTTTGATATATTAAAACATATTCTATACAGTTCATGCTGACCTATTAAAATAATCCTAGTTCTTAAATTATTTTTAATGGTAATTGTGCTTAGCAAATAGGAGTAGGTGTTAATGTGACTCTCATTATGCTCCATCTCCTTCAGGGTGAGGCAATCATTCAATACAAAATTTCCCAAGTTTTATTAAAATTATATTTTTATCTAACATGGGCCAATTACAAAGATAAGTTTTATTATTTCAAATAAAATAATTTTAAACATTACATTTACAGTGTTTTTCTTTTTCTGTAGTTCTCTGTATTTTCCATATTCGTAGACTAATAAATGATTGCTTGAATAGATATCTAGATTTATTAACAAGTATGGTTTCTATAATCTGTGAGTAAAAATATATAAGCAAATCACTGTAATGGTGGAGGGCAAGTTGAATCAAGAGGAATATAAGGTAAGCAGTAGATGCCAAAAAGCTCTTAGTTCCATATAAATGAGAAATAATTGAAAGGGAGGGAGAGAAGGAAAGAAAAGAGATAAGATGTACCATTTTATAAGTTTGGTTTAAGATTAACTTTGACTTTGTGGATGAAAATAAGAATCTCTAAAAGGGAGCCAGGGATTTGAAATATCATAAAATACCTCTTACATAATTTAAAAAGAATCTGATCTTTCCAAGACGATCAGAGAGAAATGCAAAAACTACATATATATATAGAAAATATGTGTTACATACCAGAAAAAGATTTTGAAGTGTGTGTTACATATATTTTATTTATAACATATTATATATATTTTATATACAGCTGACCCTTGAACAATATGGGTTTGAATTGGATGGGTGCACTTATATGCAGATTTTTTTTTAATAAATACAATACAGTACAGTAAATGTATTTTCTCTTTCATATGATTTTAACATTTTGTCTTCCAGATTATTTATGGTAAGAATATAGAATATAATGCACATAACATACAAAATGTGTGTTATTCAACTGTTTGTTATCAGTAGGGCTTTCCGTCAACAGGAGATGATTAGTAGTTAAGTTCTGGGAGAGTCAAAAGTTACACATGGATTTTTGACTGTATGGGAGGGGGGTTGATACCCCCAAACTTCACATTGTTCAAGGGTGAACTGTATTCATTAATGTAATGATAGCAATTTTTTAATAGGAGTAAAATATATTCACTGTACTAAATTGAGACGCAATTGTGCCTTGTTTATAAACTTTCCTTTAGGAAGTTTGTTTGTTTGTTGTTGTTCTTTTTTAAGATTTTATTTATCGATCTGAGAGAGAGAGAGAGAGAGCATCAGTGGGGGGCAGAGGAAGAGGGAGAAGCAGGCTCCCCACTGAGGAGGGAGCCTGATGTGGGGCTCAGTCCCAGGACTCTGACATCCTGACCTAAGCCATAGGCGGATAACTCACTGACTGAGGCACCCAGGTGCCCCTCCTTTAAGAAGTTTAAAGACCATAATTCATACACATATTTCTAACCATAATTGGAACAAATCTTTTGCATATTGATGAAGTTTCTCCAGCAGGTATTTAATAATGAACTCTGTCTGCATCTTTAAGGAGGTATAGTTTTCCTTCATTTTGCCGTGTTATTTTTTTGCCATTGGACTTGTGCCATTTCTTCTCTTCCGTACTGTCATCTTTGAACTTGAATGTGAATATTGACATGTTCACATTAAAATTTATCTGAACCTTCCATTCTGAGATTTCCAGCGTGCATGGCGTGAGATTTGACTTGTGCACTGTGGCCAATCAATATGATCTTCTGTATGAGTTCCAATACTTAGTATCTTGAGATTTTATTAAATCTATGCTGCCTCTATTAGATTAAATGTCAGCTTCTCTTACTGTTACTCCCAGGCTCTCTTGACACTTTGAATTTATGGAACATGTAAAATTCTGCCATCCTGAGGATGCTCTCCTATGCATTTCTGCTGCCACTGCTCTATTTTTGAAACTTATTTCCTGAGGACTGGACTCTCCAAGAAGGGCACATGCCATGATTTGTGTTCTTACCAAATGTATCCCTGTTTCCTAGAAGTTCTGGATTCAGGATAAATACAGAAACTGAAGTACTCCTAGGGATTACATATGGGAGAACATTTGACCTTACAGCCATCTAGTCATAGAAAATATTTTGGTTGGTTCAAACTTCTGTTTCTATTTTTATTATAGGAAATTAAAAGACAAAACAAACAAGCAACAGCGGCAACAACAACAACAACAAAACCACTTTGAATCAGTGGCCTTTCTCTAAACTTTCATTTTGGTAGATTCTCTATTTTGATAGATTGATATAATTGACAAGTTATCGATATTTTCATGATTTTAGTGATAGTTTGGGTGGGTCTACATATTACCATTTTAAGTTATATAGGTTTGCCAATTTTTAAAAACTTTTTTGCAGATTCAGTGGTAGAAAAAATCAATTGCAAGCTGCAATTGTATCTAAATTTAAAAATACTACTTTATGATATCTCATGTGTGATTATTGAAAGTTAAATTATGTATTAAAGAGAATAATGGTATGATATTTTGTCATTAGTGTTCGTATCCGGTTGTCAGAGAAGAATGTGGATGTAGTTGATGCATTTCCTCTCCCTTATGCTGTCATAGCACTTTAAAGTTCACAAAGTGTATTTATAAAGCATCGTCAAATTTTGTCCTTTTCACAATTTTGTAAGTGATTTCCATACCTATATTACAAAGATGAAAACTGATGTTCCTAGTGATGCTCTTGCCTTCCCTAGTGTTGGACAGCAAGAGAAGGGAGTTGAAATCAGGTTAAGCCATTCCTGTTGTAAAAGTTTGCAGCTCCTGTTTGCACCCGGCGTGATGATAGTTGCAGAGGATGTGGAAATAAATCACATGGACTCCTTCAATTTCCCCTTCACTGTGTCTCTTCCCCTGATGGCACAGCAGCTCTATGCCAGTAGGGGCGATGGTGCCAGGAGGCCCAGCTGCTCTGGGTCTTCCCTCTGGTGTGAGGACAATGCCACACTGCCCCTCCCAGCCTCTGCTGCAACAGATGTTCCTGCCTGGCAGGAAGATGGTAGTTGGTGGTAAGAGATTCTAAAATATTTCATCTCTGCCTCCGGGTGAGAGCTTCCTCAATTGAAATGCTTTGTTTGAGCCAAAGGTTGCAATTAAAATTAAATTACAAAGCCACGCTATCGTCTTTGCGAGGTGGGGATCCTGGTGATCGGAGCCAAAATGATGGGGGGACTACCGACTCATGATCAGCAGACAACTTTATTTCTTACAATCACTTCTTTTATACTTTACACAAGATCCGGTTACAAACGGGATTTAGATTTACATGCACAGCATGAACTGCATGTGAGATGTGAGCTATGTGCTGGACGTGGGCTATGTGCGGGATGTGGGCTATGTGCAGGCAATCAAGTGGGACAAGTGAACAACGATGATTATCTCTTAGCTTTGAATGACAAGAGAAAGTTAAGGATTCTCCACACTTATCAGATCCATCTAAAGGAAGACATGAAAGCACTCTGGGATCCTCCCATGTTTACTCAGGGCGTTGGCCCAGGAAGACTCTTGTCCATTTCCTGGAATTTTCTCACGGGATCCGTTGCGACCCCAGTCACTCTGGCGAGGATCAGGGTTGTGTTCCAACACCAGGCAGACCTCGTTCAACCGGTGGGTCATGAACTAGACTATAGGTACAGGTTTCGGTTCATTCTTACATTTCTGGCAGTGCGTGACCCAATGTCTTTTATGCATTTGCGCTGGCCATTTGAGAAATAAACCTATTTGACACTTACTTTTGTGTTCTGGATGGAATAGGGAAGCAGTGCCTGTTTTAGTTACATTTTTCACTGCTTTCTTTTGGAAAATCATAGGTGCAAGCCCTTTGGTTTTATGAGTCTTCAAAACCATCTGTGTTTGAAATACTATGAAAATACTGTATATTTGAGATAAATAGTTCAATCCATTAAACTATTATTTTGTATATTAGAATTTGATATATCTGTTCCATAATCAGCAAGTAAGATATAAGAAAGCCTTACAACATGCAAGTGCAAAGAATTTTTAGCTATTGCCAAGCAGGGTGAGATTGTGGGCTTCAGCAGGTAACTTATAATTAACCCCATTTTGTAAGTGAACAATGAAGCCAGGACACTTGAATAACGGAAGCTAGCTCAAACAACCACGTAGCTGAATACGGATAAGCACTTCACTCTTTTGCCATTTATTTTAGAATTTTTATGTCATTACGACATTATGTAGGGTTTAAAGCAATTCTTTATTTTCTTTTTTCTTGTCCAGGAGATTTGTGAAAGCAGTTCGGCATCCATCAAAAACAGGTTGGAAGTAAGATGGAGTGGACATATTTTTCCTTATTGTATGTTTTTTTCTGATGTGTAATATTTTCCCTATGTTCCTCATATGTGATTGATAGATAGATGATAGATAGTAACACATATGGGTAGGGACTTTGGAAACTGAAGAAAGTTGCTGTCATGATTTCCCTGGGTTTTCTCTGTGCCTCACGTATCAAAAGTGTGTGCTAAGAAGATGACAACCTGGAAACATTCAGTGGGTTCAGATTTTTTAAAAAATCTCCCTCAAAAGTCTGCTCTTGCTATCGCAAATACCAATATGGAGGCAGTCTAGCAAGACGGAAAACTTGTAGCAAACGCCTCAGAAAACCCGTGGTCCCTCCCAGCCACATTGGTAACAGCGTGCCCCAAACGTATCAGCATCAGTAACATGTGACTAAAGTAGTGGTCAGAGGGAAGTGTACAGATAGCATTAAACACATCCATTAGAAAAGAGGAAAACCCAAATCAATCCTGCAAGCTCTTTCCTCAAGAATGTAGAAAATGAAAAGCAAAATACATCCAGAGCAAGAAGGGAGTAGATGATAAAGATAGAATCAGAAATCAATGAAACTGAGAACAAAAGGGACTCCATAAGCCATAGGAAAATCAATGAAGCAAAGTGGTTTATTTTACACAACCCATAAAATTGGCAAGCCTCTCGGCAAGCTGACAAAGACGGATGCAAGGCAGGAATATCAGATCAGACTCTGCAGGTATCCAAAGGGTAATGGAATGCTACTAACAATTCTGTGGCCTAACTTAAACAACTTACATGCAATGCACCAATTTCTCCAAAATCAACAAATACCAGAATTTACCTGATAGGAAATGGATCATATGAATGGCCCCATAACTATTAAAAGTATTGCACTGAGAGTAAAGACCACTGCTGGGCCATTTTGGACTCAAAGTTCAGAACCAACTGGCGGAGAAGGGAGTCACTATGCTCCTGGGTGGTTGGTGCTGAGTCCCAAGGGAGTAGACAGCTGTGCCACAATGGGTAGATGCAAAGATGAGCGTGTCTGAGATGCAGGAGACCTTGTAGTAGGGTCAGGCCCTGTGATTAAGTCCGTGGAAAATGACCACAGTCTAATAATTCAGGTAGCACCACTGATGGCCCAGACCCTGTGAGAATGAAGTTTTGGGTCACCCCCACATGTCAAAAATCGCAAGCATCTGAGGTGCTTGCTTGAGGGCAAATGTAGGAGAGATGGACTTTTCAACAATCTGCCGGAGCGACTGAGCATCCCTGTACAAAAGAATGCATCTCGACATGAGTCTTGCACCTTATGTAAAAATTAATGGGATCAGGGGCTAAAATACAAAATATAAATTATAAAACTCTTAAGGTAAAAACTTAGGAAAAATTCTTTCAGATCCAAAGAGAAGCAAAGAGTTCTTAGACTTGACCTCAGGAAGGATGATCCATTAAAAGAAGGTGGGAAATTGGGCTTCATCAAGACGAAGATCTTTGCTCGGCAGAAGATCCTGCTAAGTGGATGGGAAGAGATGCTTCAAACAGGGAGAAAAGAGTTGCAAACTGTGTATCTGAACCATAAGAGACTCTTAATCTCAGGAAACAAACTGAGGGTTGCTCAAGGGGAAGGTGGTGGGAGGGATGGGGTGGCTCGGGGATGGACATTGGGGAGGGTATGTGCTATGGGGAGTGCTGTGAATTCTGTAAGACTGATGAATCACAGGGTGCCTGGGTGGCTCAGTTGGTTGAGTGACTGCCTTCGGCTCAGGTCACAATCCTGGAATCCCAGGATCGAGTCCCACATCGGGCTCCCAACTCCATGGGGAGTCTGCTTCTCCCTCTGACCTCGCCTCTCATGCTCTCTCACACTGTCTCTCTCTCAAGTAAATAAATAAAATCTTAAAAAAAAAAAAAAAGACTGATGAATCACAGACCTGTACCCCTGAACAAACAATACATTATATGTTAATTTAAAAAAAAAAAAACTAGTGTCTAGAATATAGAAGGAATTCAGTACACAACAATAAAAACAAATTGAGTAGAAAATGAGCAAAAGACAGTAAGAGATATTTTGCAAAAGATCTAAACAAAGCAGCCCATGAAAAGATGTTTAACACTATAACCATTAAGGAAATGCGAGTTAAAACCATAATCAGGTATCACTGCACACCTGTTACAGTGACTAAGATGAGTTACAGTTACACACCAAATCCTGGTGAAGAAGTAGAAACTCAGGCTCACCAGGCTCACCACACATTGCTGGTGGGATTATAACATTGTACAACTACTCTGGAAAACATTTTGGCAGTTTCTTGCTGAATAAGCAACTTCAGTATGACACACAATTGCACTCCTGGCCTTCATCTTAGAGAAGAGGAACCGTTAACACAAAAACCTATTCTCAAACCTTTGAGTCTGCTTTATGGAGAGCAGCCCCGCACTGGGAACCATCCTGATGCCCTTCAGTGAGTGGAGGATTAAACAGCGGCTGACATGTGGATGTCGTGAAATACTGCTCAACAAGTAAAAGGAATGCACTGTGGGTGAGTGCACCAGCCTGGATCCGTCTCCAGAGAACGGGTGTGAAGAAGCCAAACCCGAAGGGGATCTACTGTATGAGTCTACTGATACAGCATTCTTGAAATGGCAAAACTGTAAACCTGGAAAACAGATAAGGGGCGATAAAGTGGGGTGTCTAAGTGGGATGTGACCCCTGATCGGATGAAAGCCCCCAGAAATGGGGTGACGGTCATGTGGATGCCAGTGGCCCGTGGGAGGTGACAGAATTCACCTGAGGCAGCACAAAGGGAACAGAAGTTTATGGAAACACTGCAAGGGAGCTGGGGCAGGCCCACAGAGGAGGAGGGGCTGTCAGCCAGGAGGCTGTTTTTAAAGGGGGGGGGGGGGGATGAGGAGGTATGGTGACTATGGATTCTCCTTTTTCTGGGAACTCTGCCTGGTTGTAAGGGGCCCACAAGTCAGTCGGGGCCTGTGGATACTCTGAGGTAGGTTGTGGCCATATCTACATTCCATTGCTCCAGCCCGTTTGCCTGAAAGCAGCCTCTAGAGCTAGGAGTAAAGGATGGGCAAGGGCAGGAGGCAAGTGGGCACGACTAGAAGAGGTCAAGGTGAGGGATCTTGGTGGTGATGAAAGTACTCTGATCTCCTGACTGTGTTACAGTCAGTGTCTAGGTTGTGATATTGTCACTTGATTTTTCAACATGTTACCGTTAGTAGTGACTGGGGAAAAGGCAGGTAAGATCCCCCTGTACTGTTTTTTAAAACAATGTGTAAAGCTACATTTATCTCCAAATTTTAGTTAAAAATAGAGCTTAACACATTAGGAAAAAAGAAATCAAGTTGGCTCTAATCTCTAGTGTTATAACATGTGATAATGAAAACTCCAACTTCTTATAAACAATATTTTATCTCAATTGAATCAAATTGAAATGCAATATGTGAGCTCAGTTGTTAAAGAACACCAAGGGGAATCCCTATTTAGATAAAAACATGCAAGTCCTGATTTAAATATTGAGCACATTTCCATTTAAAAAAAACAAACAAACTGTACTTTGTGTCTGTGTAAGGGAATGTGCTTTCCTAAGCCACACTGTCTGTGTGACGTGCAGAGAGGTACACTGCCTGATGGAAGACATGACACGGGGTTTTCAGAATCCCTCTCTCCCTGTCTTGGATTTCACTGTGCCTACACACTGAATCTCTTTGGTGAGTGCAGCTTGCCTAATGCACCTTTGGTAGCCTGCACATCAACACGCCACTCCCTGGTGAAGCCTAAAATTACCTAGCAGGCTGCTTAGATGGTACTTCTGTCTGCTGAGAAGAAGCACTCCCTCTTCAGCGATGGCCGCAAAGATAAATGTCAGTGATGGATGGAGGGTAAATTTGGGTTGCAGTTTCAGTGGATGACAAATGATATTTCAGAAGTGAATGGAGATTAAACTCTGGCTTCCAAAGGGAGGTGGTAAAAAATAATCTCAGGTCTCCCTAGAAAGAGACCCTATGGAGTATTTTTAAAAGTAGCTAAGACTTGTAGTGTTGTTGAATATTTGCTAGCAACATATGCTGGTGTATTTATTAGTGTGAAATTAACAGATCAGGGATGCATTTAGATAGTTCTAAGTTACGCAATTCTATATTCTTCAAGGGACAGGCTGCATGTATCTCTTCTTTAATCATTCAGTGTAAACCCAACTTAATTTGCATATAAACAATGGAACAATGGGTTTCTGCCTTCAGAGGAAGGCCAACTCTGGGAGCTGCCAGCAACCCCCCCCCCCCAACACACATACCAGGTGCCCTCTGGCTCAACCATTCTTAAAGACCTATATTAGCATCTAGTAACCTAGCCCTTGCCTGTTGACCTTGGGATTGCAGTTCTGAATATTGGCATTTGAATGAGGGTCTGTCCTGGCAGGAAAACTCTTTTACTGACAATAGTAAAGAATCTCAAAGACATGTGACTATGAAAGGTATGAATTTACTAATTAAAGCCAGATAAAATTTTTGCCTGAGTTTGGCAACAAGAGCTCTCTGATTTCAGATCCTTTTCCTAAATGTTTATTCATTGCTTGCCAGGAGTTCAACCCTTTGCTGTACAGTAAGAAGGACATCATTTTGTGATATATATAATTTATAAAAAGACGGTCATACAGTATGGAAATAGGGTCATGAGGTAAAGTCATTATTTTAGTAGCATGAACAAGTTAATTTGGGAACTGGGAATGGCAGAGGAATGGCTATTCGGTCCAAGCAAACTACGGCAAACCAAAGGCAAGTCTCCAGAGACAAAGGGAAGGCCAGCTTTTCTTAGGTTTTAGGAGAGTTGTTTGAAACAAAAGTTCTTTGGAGAAGAACAGAAAATCAACCAGTGGCAATTTCTCATTGGCTGCAAGCAGTGGTTAGTGAGCCTTTGCTGGGGAGGGAGGGGTCTTCTTTTTCTTAAAAACGGGAGATGAAATTACTATGTGAAGAGGGTTCTTCCTGCTTTCTGCTGGCTGTACACGCTATACCAGGTGACCCGAGTGCGAATCCCCCCCCAGATCCTCCTGACTCCATTGTAAATGAGGTTTCTTTATGTACTTTTCCCAGGTAGGACCCGAGCTGTTCTTCTGCAAGAGGAGTAGTGTCAGCATTTCTCATCTATGGGCTGATAAGTAACACCTTTAATTAAGAGTCACAGCATAATGATTTTGCTGGGCTCTAATTTGCCTCTTAAATGATGGAGGAGATGGATGGTTTTTGTGCCCTTTCCACTGCTCCCTCAGGTGAGGCTACCATAGATCTGGGCTATCAGGAAGGAGGAGGTGTCTTTTGTACAGTCAGGAATAAATCATAAAAAGGACTGAACACAGTCCTTTCCAACCCAGGACTGAACACAGGTTATTTATTTACATTGGTTACATTAAAATTGGATTTTAGATGAGCTGTATAGTGAAGTAATAATAAACAATTAGTTGTTAGCATACCATCTCATAAGTGGCTGTCTCTTTGCTACTGTTGCAGAAAATAAAAATCAGGCCAGTGAGAAACCAAGTGACACTCAGAGAAGTAGGAAAACTTGGGTTATTTTGCACTGGTGGACCCAGAGGACCTTGTACTTGAAATTCTGTGCCCTGGATAGTAGGGTTGCAGAGCTTTTATAGGGCAGTGCAGGAGGTTGGGTTCCAAGGGCTGTGCTGACTGCTGGTAGTGGGGTTAAATGGGGGGGGGGGGGCGCATTATAGGCCGAAACAGTGATCAGGGCAGTGGCTGGAAGTTTGTTTACAGAAGCAGAAGTGGCTGGTTATCTCTTGCTCAAGAGACCTGGTTATCTCTTGCTCAGGCGTTGGTTATCTCTTGTTCAAGTGGCTGGTTACCTCTTGCTCAAGCAGCTGGTTATCTCTTGACCAAGCAGCTAGTTATCTCTTATTCAAGCCACTGGTCATCTCTTGCTCAAGGGGCTAGTTATCTCTTAGTGTTGCTAGTAACTTCCCATCTTCTGCCAGCCTGGGCCTGTTCTGGGTAATTTCCCTCCTCACTCTCACAGAGAAACTGCAGGGAGGGCCTTCTAGATACATGGTGTTTGAGCTAATAACAAGAAGATTACAGAAGCTGCTCAGGACATTGGACCTACATTTCTAATCAGCACTGTCTAATTCGTATCCTGCGATAAAGTGCTTGATGCTATTTTCTCCTCTCCCATTGAAAAGGTTTATTTTTCACATTTTCGGAGTTCAGTGGTCTTAAATTCACGTCTATTCAACTATATGCCCAGATGCTTCAGGATTTACCTAAGGAAGACCTGAAGTTTTTCTCTTCTTGGTTAAAGAGTATCTTTGCCCCTGAATGATGAGGGAGCGGAAGGCAAGCTGAGGGCGAGCACAAGCTGACACCCCACCCCCCCCACCCCTAGGTGGGATCTGCATGATGTTCTCGAGGCTCTTCTGCCTGCCCTAAAACTAAGGGAAGGAAAAAGCAAATGGTTCATGGACAAGGATCACAGTCCCATGGAACGTGAGTCTCCCTCAGTTCACCAGTGTTGTGATTTACAGGGAAAGAAAGCGTTCTTATCACTATTCTACCTTCCAGAGACCCATAGACTCAATTTTCTGGGGCCCTGACATCACCCTCCCTTCCACAGTGTTGTGGGAAACAGACAGAAGAGAATGTAGATGAAATTAAATGTCCTTATAACCTGCAGCCGTTGATGAATACTCGAGACAGGAAGAATATAACCTTCCTCCAGGAACTCCCATCTGTCTTCGTGTTAATGCCTTGCTAGAGGAAGCAACAACCTCAGCTTGACAAGAGCAAGGCCTCCGGTATCCTGGGAGTCTGCTTTAGCATATCAGAGTTCTCTTGGACACCCCCTGTCCTTACTGTTAGGGTACAGAGCCTACCACCCCTCAGTTAGACAGAGGACACTCTCAATAATGCAAGTCACACAGCGAGGTTTATTTCCAGCTAGCTGGGGTCCGAGTATCTGCCCGACGCAGCGGGTTTCTACAAGAATCCCGAGCACTCAAAGCCATTTTTTAAAACATCCAACTCACGGTAATTTTCCATCACTTCAGAGACCATACATACTTTTGGCTTGCGCCCCCCGGTGGTTTACTAAGATAAGCTCTTTTCAACATCTGGTCCCCGTGGCGCAACCGCCTAGCCGCCTGGTGGTTTAAGCTGATTAGCTGCTGCCGGGGTGTTGCAGGGTGGGGTACTTTCTTGGAACTAAAACAGGGTGGGGGTCCCTGGAACTAAAGTAAAGGAGGGGAAAGTTCAGCCCTTGGGCCCGAGATGGCTGCCCAAGCTAAGATGGGTGTACTTATGCTAACCCACTCTCACATTCCCCCCTTTCAGTTGTTCATAACGAGGAATTCTGCTCATTTATAGGGCAGCCGTAGGGGTCCTCAGGAGCGGGCAACTTCTCATACTGCTGTCTTAAGACCATGAGCTGGACGGTATTAACACGATCTTTTACAAAATTAATAAGCTTATTCAGAACGCAAGGGCCAAAAGTTAGAATGAGCACAAGCAAAACAAATGGGCCAACTAAGGTAGAAACTAGGGTGGTGAACCAGGGGGTCCTATTAAACCAAGCCTCAAACCAGTTCTCCTGTGCCTCCCTATCCTTCTTTCTCTTGGCTAATCCTTCTCTCACCTTAGCCACGGATTCTTTCACTACTCCAGTATGGTCGGCATAAAAGCAGCATTCTTCTCCTAATGTGACACATAGTCCCCCTTGTTGGAGGAACAACAAATTAAGCCCTCTTCTATTCTGGAGTACTACCTCCGACAGGGAGGTAAGAGATAAAGGAATTGTTAAAGTAGACTTAGAGGATCCTGTTCGGACCTGTTGGGGTAGGGGGTTGGTCAGGCTAGGATTGTCCTTAGCAAAACCTCAAGGTGAGGGCAGTTAAGTCCCCAGGGGAGAGCCACTCTGTCTGTTTCAAGGGCTTGTCAGTAGGTAAGGAATTTTAATGATTTTCTTCTGCCTCTGTTTCCCACATCAGCTAAACCTGATGGAGCCTTAATTTTCTCAGGCTCCACACTCACCTCCCCCAGCTCCCAAGGATATAATCAGTCCCTCCTCATACTTAAAATACAGCTCTTTCTGCACATGGGTCCTGTCCCCATGCCTTAATAAACCACCTTTTTTGCACCAAAGATGTCTTAAGAATTTGTTCTTGGCTGTGGGCTCTGGACCCCAGTAACACTCCAAACCATATCAAGAAGATCCTAAGAACCATGTGTGATTAAAAGACTGAATTTATAATCTTTGTGATCCCATGGAATACTGAGAATATGTTTTCTTATTACTTTGTTCTTGAAGATTTTTATGCTTTGTTAGAAATCCTGGGTTTAAATCCTGGCTCTATAATTTCCTGCTCTCTGTATGTGGATAAATCACTTGACCTCTTTCTATCTCAGTTTGAAAATTATTTGGTCTGATGACTATATCATTTAATTTATGTAAATAATATAGAACTGTGTCTGCACTTTGCAAACCTCAATAATTATTACCTATTATTTCTTATTAAGCATAAAAGTACATGTTTCTCAAAACACATTTTCGTGCCAATTTGAATTATATAAAATGCATACTAGAAATGTGGATTTTTATATTAGTATACAATATTTTACATATTGGTATTTAAGATATATGTGTACATATGTATTAATGTGTACGTTAAAATTTGTTATAACCTTCCACAAAAATTTACTGTGTAAGTCCTATATATTAAGCTTAATGCCAAATTTCTGGGAATAAAACAGATTTTTTTGTTTGTTTGTTTAATTCTTAGTAAATAACATAAACATTCCATTCCACTTGTTCTATTTTCTCCTTTTCTTTATGTACCTGTTCTGGATTCTTTCTTGTTTGGAGGTTTTCCCCAATTCTGATTCCTGGCCATCATTTCACATTGAAGAGGGACACAGTAAAACCTGCTGGGAAGCATGGTGTGGGCCAGCAGTGTTTGCTGTCGAGCAATCAAGACTGAACGTGTCCCTGTCTTTGGAAACCAGTATATGCTCCTGTTCTGGATATCTGTACTCCTGGACCAGTGAGGCTCCCTACAGAGAACTTTGCACTCAGTCTTCTGCTTGGAGTTGAGCCCTCCCTACAGTTGCCAGGGGATGAGGAGAATTCCGTAGTTAGATAATCTCACAATTTAATTTGTCCAAATATTTAGTTCATGCCTTTGCATCTCTTCTTAGTCCTGCCCTACCCCCTTACTTGAGTCCATTCCTATCTACACCTCATGTTCCTGAGTCCCAAATCTCTTTACATTCTACACATCACAGAAGGGCTGAAGTGTGCCCATAGACATGTGTGTATGAGTGTGTGTGTGTGTGTGTGTGTGTGTGTATTGTACTCTTCATGATTTTCTGATCTTCTATTTCAGGTTTAATGTTTTATTTTATGGGATCTTATCATTCTGCATCTAGAGTCTTGGAGCTCAGATTGGCCATTTGGGTTTTATTTAGGCTCCCCCTTAGTTTGCTTTAGTCCGACTTTATGTGTTGGCATCACTCAAACATACAGTTTAACAACTTTCTCAGTCACTTAAGGTCAAGTTAATTAGGTATGAGAGGATGGGATTATAATTGTACATGGTTAAATCACTTATCAACACATGTCTAAATTTAAGCAAACAAATAAAAAACTTCAGACAAATTTATATTAAGACCTTTCATACCTATGTGATTTTCTTTATTTTTTTAATAGTTAACATATAATGTATTATTTGTTTCAGGGGTACAGGTTTGAGATCCTTCAGTTTTACACAACACGCAGCACTCACCACAGCACATACCCTCCCCATGCCCATCATCCAACCACCCTATCCCTCCCTGCCAACCCTCCAACAACCTTCAGTATGTTTCCTGAGATTAAGAATCTCTTATGGTTTGTCTCCCTCCCCGGTCCCGTCTTGTTTCATTTTTTCCTCCCTTCCTCTATGGTCCTCTCTCTTGTTTCTCAAATTCCTCGTATCAGAGAGATCATATGATAATTGTCTTTCTCTGACTGACTTCTTTCACTTGCATAATACCCTCTAGTTCCATCCATTGTTGCAAATGGCAAGATTTCTTTTTTATGGCTGCATAGTATTCCATTGTATGTATATGTATGTGTGTGTGTGTGTGTGTATATATATATATATATATATCTCACATATTCTTTATCCATTCTTCTGTTGATGGACATCTAGGTTCTTTCCATAGTTTAGCTATTGTGGACTTTGCTGCTATAAATGTTCGGGTGCACATGTCCCTTCGGATCACTACATTTGTATCTTAGTGTAAATACCCAGTAGTGCAATTGCTGGGTCATAGGGTAGCTCTATTTTCAACTTTTTGAGGAACCTCCATACTATTTTCCAGAGCGGCTGCACCAGCTGGCATTCCCACCAACAGTGTAGGAGGGTTCCCCTTTTTCTGCATCCTTGCCAACATCTATCATTTCCTGACTGGTTAATTTTAGCCATTCTGACTGGTGTGAGGTGGTATTTCACTGGGGTTTTGATTTGTATTTCCCTGATGCTGAGTGATATTGAGCACTTTTTCATTTGTCTGTTGGCCATTTGGATGTCTTCTTTGCAGAAATGTCTGTTCATGTCTTCTGCCCATTTCTTGATTGGATTATTTGGTCTTTGGGTGTTGAATTCGATAAGTTATTTATAGGTTTTGGATACTAGCCCTTTATCTGGCATGTCATTTGCAAATATCTTTTCCCATTCTGTCAGTTATCTTTTGGTTTTGTTGACTGTTTCCTTTGCTTTGCAAAAGCTTTTGATCTTGATGAAGTCCCAATACTTCATTTTTGCCCTTGCTTCCCTTGCCTTTCTGCCTATACAATTTTCAAATATACATGGAAGAGATGAATTTAATTAGAAATAAAAAAATTGCAATATAGAGAAAATTAAAGTCAAAGTAAGATATACTTAGGACATTAAAATTAAGACATTTTTATGTAAATTCACTAAAAATAGGCTAAAATTTCAGATTAAATATCACATAGGGATTTAATTTTTTTCTTTTTTTAAATTTAATTTTATTTTTTTCAATTTCCAAGATCCATTGTTTATGTGCCACACCCAGTGCTCCATGCAATATGTGCCCTCCTTAATACACACCACCAGTCTCTCCCAACTCCCCATTCCCCTCCACTCCAAAACCCTCCATTTGTTTCTCAGAGTGCACAGTCTCTCATGGTTCGTCTCTCCCCTCTCATTTCCCAGGATTTAAAAATCTTTATGGAATGAGTTTCTCAGCAACCATTTTATTTAAATTTTCAGTCCTCCTCCTGCAACTCTCTACTTCCAGACTTTATAGGACATTTTTTTCTAATATAATACATAATGTTTTTATTTGTTGTGTTTATTGTTTACCACTTGGTACCTACCTGACCCCACTGAAATATGTGTACAGTGCAAGACAGACATACATGCCTGATCTAGTTTCTGCTAAGTAACAGTTACTACTCTGTTGAAAAATCAATGGATTGTTTCTAGAAACCTTTTTAAAAACTAAAATGGATCATATAAAATGATTATAAAATAAAAACAATGAAATTGGCCTGAAAAACATTTGGCTTTGGGACACGTGGGTGGCTCAGTCAGTTAAGCGACTGTCTTGGGCTCAGGTCATATCCCTGGGTCCTGGGATCAAGTCCCACACCAGGCTCCCTACTCAGCGGAGCCACATTTCCCACTCCCCCTGCTCGTGCACTCATGCTCTTTCTCTCTCTGTCAAATAAAATCTTTAAAAATTTCGTTTTTATATTAAAGAGTTATAAAGAGGGCACCTGGGTGGCTCAGTCGATTAAGCGTCTGCCTTCGGCTTGGGTCGTGATCCCAGGGTCCTGAGATTGAGCCCCACATGGGGCTCCCTGCTCTGCGGGAGGTCTGCTTCTCCCTCTTCCACTCCCCCTGCTTGTGTTCCCTCTCTCACTGTCTCCCTCTCTGTGTCAAATAAATAAAGAAAATCTTAAAAAAAAAAAAAGGAGTTATAAAGGACAGCAAAAGGTGATTTTGGGTGGGGGCAAGGAGAAGTGATGAGATTGTTCCATATCATAATTGAGATGATCATTATATGACCATGTGTCAAAAGTCATAGGACTGTATGCATACACACAAAAAGGTGAATTGTACTATCTCTAAGTTTTTGAAAAAAATAAAAAATCAGGGCCATAGTCACCAAAAAGTCTGCAAATTAATGCATAAATGCCTCAAATAATATTTGGAGATATATAAAAATGAGGTGAAGCACATCTCTTACGTATGGTTCCAGGATGTGAGGGAGAATGTGTATATCCAAGACCACGTTTAGGTAACCCTGGTCCTTTCTCCCTTTTCTACAAAGAATGTGAGAACATTGGAAGTTTATGGCACAACATTTCTGGACATCTTGCTTTACTATACTTTGTAAATAATTTTTATTAATCACATTACTGGTGTCTCTCCGCAAATTAGAAGAAATCCTTGCCGAGTCTGACTTCACTTGCATGTGGGCTCGCTGAAGCTTGCTGTTGGAAAGCATGGGGGCGGGAAGGAGTTGTCTCTGCTCCATGAAGGTTAATGCTGAAGCTATAGTTTCAGACCATCTTTGCTTTTCATGTACTTTTAAGCTTGAAATCGTTCTAGAGGTTGAATGAAAGCATTAAGTAGAAATAAAAGAAATAGAAAGTATAATTGAGACTCTATAAAGGACTCGTACATTAGAAATTAGACATGGTTTTTTTCTCTCAGTAGATGTTAACACAAAGTCACTCTCATGTTTTTCTAACAGCATTAGGGAAAAAAGGGTCCAGAAAAATCTTCAGCCTTTAAAACATCTGATGTAAAAAATATTTTTTTTGAGGAAGCATGATTTTTAAACAGCTGAAATATTTCATACTAGTATTTTAACAAAAATAGTTCAGGAAAAGTACCATTTTACTTCTAACAAGATCAAAAAAAGCATTCTATGTAATACCAAAGAAAACCAGTCTTGATGTTTTTTGGTCTTCTGCTAAAGCTGTAAGCTATTTTTTATTTTGGGAAACTTTCAGATATTGGCTAGTATGGGTGTATCAGCTGTGGTTCAGAATACACATCACATCTGAAGGCCAGCTGTTCCTTGGTTCAGTCTTAGTTATTAGTTCAGTATTAGCCACTCCTGAGTTGGTATAACGGACTTCAGGATTTTCTTAGGCTTCTTGTGAACCACAAACCGCTGAAGCCGAGCATCACAGAGAGTTGGTAACTGATCGCTGTCAACAAGGCTTAATGAACAAGGCATGCGATAATAAACATCACAGGTGTGAAAGGAAAATGGTACTCATTCGTGACCAGAAATGTTTTCCATTGTGATTGCCGCATCCTCCAGCCCCTTCAGAGTTCACATGTCATCGAGACCATGCTTTTTTGGCCTTTCTCTGTCTGGCTTATTTCATTGAACACAATGTCCTCCACTTCATCTCTGTTGTTAAAAATGACAACATTTTCTTCTCTCTTACAGCTGAGTATTTCATTGTGTGTATGTGTTTTTATTAATGCCTACATTATGTCTACAAACACACATTTTCGTTATGCATTCATCTGTCAACAGACACGCGTGTATGTACAAGAATGTGTTGCTTGTACAAAATTCATGTATAAAATACATATTTTACTATGTTGATAGACATTTAGATGGACCAATAGATTAATTGATGCTGTTTGCATAGCATTTTAGGGAACTCGTAGACTCATATGTGCACATCTTGTTAGGAGCTCATATCAGATCAGGCTGAGGAGCCCTCAAGTCATGGTTACCTCTCTGGGTCATCTGTTTCCTTCATATGGTTGCCTTTATACCTTTTTGAATGTCTTAGTTTTTATTCTGATGGGCTTATATATGGGCTTATTTGACTTAGCTTCTTAGTTGAGATTGTTCTATTGTCAAAACAAAATGGCTTACTTTCTATGATACTGTCCATTTTGAACATAAACATTTTCTTTTGACTTCGGGCAAATGTAGCCTTCAAGTATTATTTTTTATACCAACTTTTTTTTTTTCAATCAAACTACTCATGCCAAATACTCTAAACTTTGGGATATAAAAAGCACAAAAGATTGTAGCACTTTACAGTATGAGAAACAAGAATATTGCTAAATAGAGGAAAACATATTATTCATATATGTATTTATTCACCCATCCAATCATAGATTTCAGTGCACATATATGGGGCTTATTATTTGCCAGGACTGGTCTTGGAGACTTACAAATACAATTTTACATAAGCTTCAGTACCACCCTGTGGAGTATATGCCATTATCATCCTCATTTTATAGATGGGACCATTGTGGTACAATTAAGTTTCCTATCTCAGCACCTCAAATAGTAATGACTTAGCTGGGGTGCCTGGGTGGCTCAGTGGGTTGAAGCCTCTGCTTTCGGCTCAGGTCGTGATCCCGGGGTCCTGGGATCGAGCCCCGCATCGGGCTCTCTGCTCGGCCGGGAGCCTGCTTCCCTTCCTCTCTCTTTCTGCCTGCCTCTCTGCCTGCTTGTGATCTCTGTCTGTCAAATAAATAAATAAAATCTTAAAAAAAAAAAAAAGTAATGACTTAGCTGAGTGAAACTCCGTCTTGTTCTGGAATTTTTTTTTTTTGGTATTTTTTTTTTCTTTCAGTGTTCCAAGAGTCATTGTTTATGTACCACACCCAGTGCTCCATGCAATACATGTCCTCCTTAATACCCACCACCAGGCTCACCCATCTCCCCCTCCTCCTCCCGTCCAAAACCCTCAGTTTGTTTCTCAGAGTCCACAGTCTCTCATGGTTTGTTCCCCCAACTCACTTCTCTCTATCTCCGATGTCCTCCGTGTTATTCCTTATGCTCCACAAGTAAGTGAAACCATATGATAATTGACTCTCTCTGCTTGACTTATTTCATTCAGCACAATCTCCTCCAGTCCCATCCATGTTGATACAAAAGTTGGGTATTCATTCTTCCTGATAGAGGCGCAATACTCCATTGTATATATGGGCCACATCTTCTTGATCCATTTGTCTGTTTTCTTCTGGATTTTGTGCTGCTAAACAAGATACCTGATTGTTTTTAATGCGATTGTGTAAAGATTCATGATAATTTGGTGTGGCTGAAATAAGAGTGGAAAGCAAGGTGTGTAGCTTCTGGAAAGTTCACATCTCAGTACTTCCCT
Organism: Martes martes; assembly: GCF_963455335.1. Taxonomy (NCBI): domain Eukaryota; kingdom Metazoa; phylum Chordata; class Mammalia; order Carnivora; family Mustelidae; genus Martes; species Martes martes. Next base: position 69,033,142 of record NC_137902.1, read on the forward strand.
TGCATAGCCGAAGAATGAATCGTTTTTTATGCGTGTTCCCATCTAAGGTGTACCTTGTTTCCTCTGACTTACTCGCCCAGGACCAAAAAAGGAAAAAGCAAAGCCTGCAGAACACACACACACACACACACACACACACACACACACACAAACACACGCACACACACCCCCCCGCACACAGTAACTGAGCTGGGTTCCTGCAGTCAGAGCGGACTTGCCTCTCTTGTGGTCACAGAGAAACTTCTATCCCAGGGCTCACCGTCCACTGTCCCTGTGTGCTCCTGTTCTGAAGCCCACTGAGCGAGTGCCCGGAGTCCACCTACTAGCCAAATTACTCACTTTTTATTATTTTTTTGTGTAATAATTAAGCAGAAAAGCCCAACTTTACCTGAGTAATTTTTAAAAAAACTTTTCAAATTGGTGACTTAGAGTCATTGTGTTGGCTAGGTCACCAACTGCTATTGGTATATATCAATCAGTTTTCCATTTATTCATTCCTTCGTTAATATTTAATGTTTATTGACTGTTAGACGCTGTAATGGGAGCAAGGGCTATCCAGATGGGTAGAACACAATCTATTATAAAATTTGCATGTGCATTTTATTTACTTTTTTAAAGATTTTATTTATTTATTTGTCAGAGAGAGAGAGATAGCACATGCAGATAGAGTGGCAGACAGAGGCAGAAGGAGAAATAGGCCCCCCCACAGAGCAAGGAGCAGGATGTGGGACTCCATCCCAGGACACTGGGATCATGACCTGAGTCCAAGGCAGCCGCTTGACTGGAGCCACCCAGGTGTCCCTTTGCATGCACATTTTAATTTGACTTCTAAGCGAAACAAGTCACAGCCTCATCAAACTTAAAACTTGGAGCCCGCTTTTGAGTAGAACCTTCCTCTCACCACAAGGCTCTCTTTTCTTTCATGCTATGACAACTCCAAACTGCAGTTCTTTTCTCTTATTGTGAATGTCAACATACCCTAATCAATAGCTTTTATGGATTAACATGCATTTATATTAATGAAGAATACTTCTGAGTTTAAATATAAAATAAGATGCTATTTTAGGCAAAAATAAGTGAGTAATAGTAGGCTAGCTTCAAATCACAGAACTGATTTGAGACTTTAAAAGAAAATTGAGGGTTTAACAAATCGAACCTAAAATAGCAAGTCCATTAAATCAGTGCTTGGTTCATACTAATGCATGGAAAGAAAAATGTAATAAAACGTGAGAGTGTAAGGATATAAAGAGGAATATCCTTCATCATGAGCATTGGAAATAGAATAAGTCTCACTTTTCAGTATAAAAAATGATTATGCAAAATATAGGCCAACTGGGACTGGATGGATACAGTTGAGTGGGGACAAATAGGGGTTCTCCTTTGGATCTCAGTCTAGGGCCAGTTTTGAAATAGAACTTTGGAACCAAGTTTGCTCTTCTGTCTGCTTTATCCCTTGTTGCATTCCTGGTGCATGGAATAGAGGCCTCACCTGTGGTGTTCAATGTTCAATGATTGTTGAATGAAGGAAAGAAAACATTGTATAGATAAACTCAGATGGCAACTACAGATATAACCAAATCTGGTAGTTTCCTTTTATTAAGTTATATTGTGCATCACAAACTTCATTGTTATATACAGAAATAACATAACTTTGAAAGGTCTCATTCACATATCTAGTGAGAGGGAATACAAGACCTGTGGTGTGACAGCAGTTAGCTAAAACAAGCTACAGAGAGTGTGTTCTGGAAACTAGTTATCGCTGACTAGCGCCTTCATGCGGGAAGTTACTGCTGCATGATATGAGCCCACAAGTGAAGTTTCCAAAGGCAGACTTTTCTTCCAGTTTGGATATTTTTAAGGGATTGGGGGGAGGGGGGCTACGCGGAGAGAATCAGTAGGTGTTATAAAAGTTTACGGCGAGGTGATTGCCATGTGAATCTTTGAAAAAAATGTAGAATTTCATTTTTATAGCATTTCAGAATTGATCTTCACAGGTGTTATTGTTTAAATCTTTGAATAATACATAAAAAAGAAAATAAATGAAAGAACATCTTCCTTCCCAAGTGCATCTGTGCTAGACTTTTGAGTTCAGTACTTGTATGTTATTTCCCTAAAGCAGTGTTAGTGAAGGAAGCTGCTGGCCGCATTGAGCCATTTCATGAGTCGTATAATGGAACGGAGAGCGAGCCTGGCCTCTGGCCCACCAGCTCTGGAATGATCACCCCGCTGCCAATTGTTTCTCATCCTTTAGGGAGAGGAGGGCATTCAGGAAGGAACCAGCACTTGCAAGCATCCGTTTGTTTAAAATTATCCATTCACTCTTTTTTCTTAAGATTTTATTTATTTATTTGACAGAGAGATCACAAGTAGGCAGAGAGGCAGGCGGAGAGAGATGGGGGAGAAGCAGGCTCCCTGCTGAGCAGAGAGCCCGATGCGGGACTCGATCCCAGGACCCTGAGATCATGACCTGAGCTGAAGGGAGAGGCTTAATCCACTGAGCCACCCAGGTGCCCTCCATTCACTCTTTACTGACGTTTACAAATATATGCTGCATGTTCCACCTCACCTTACCTAGGCTTGTGAGCTATAGAATTTATCCAAAAGAAACAGTATCAAATAGAGACAAACATTTAATCCAAGGGTTCTCTGTAATAGGAAGGAGGAGGGCAAGAAACAAAAACAAAAAAAGAATCTGAACATCCTCTCCTTGTAACGGAATGGGGGCTAACCTTAAAAGATACACTTCAAATTAAATGTCACTGTGCCTTGAAAATGATGTTGTGAAGGAATGTTAATATACAGTGTGCACATGGTATCTTCTTAAATAGACTGTTTATATATATACCAAACAAGAAGTATTATTATTATTTTTAAATCTCTATTTGGTGTTATGAGAGAATTTAATTCATTTTTAAATTTCTTTTTGTTTTTGTTTTTGCCTTTCGCATGTCAGCAGAGAACATATAATCCACTGTAAATCTCTATTTAGGGTACAAAAGAATTGTAGAAGTATACATTGGAAGCTCAATATATTTGGGCCAATTGAGAAAACAGTTGGTCTCTAGTGAGTATTTAATTTATTTTGTATTAAAATTTGAGGGGTTCATAGTTTCCTTATATCTTTCTCTGAACTTGGGATTCTCCTGTTGTTTACACCACCTGTTAACCATTTCTTCTCTTTTTCTGAGATCTGATTTCCAGTGGATATTTAGAAGAAGCCAAAAATTAGCATTACCAAACTGTCTAATGTTCCTAAAGAAATACACTGAGACTTTTGGCATTTGTCCTGATGCCTTTGTAACCTCCCATGATAATTATGCTTCTTGCTTTCCTGGCCAAATAGCATGAATATGGGCACATGAGACATAATATATGAGTGCCTGGGTGGCTCAGTCGGTTCAGCATCTGCCTTTGGCTCAGGTCATGATCCCAGGGTCCTGGGATTGAGTCCCACATTAGGCTCCCTGCTCAGCTGGAAGCCTGCTTCTCCCTCTCCCTCTCCCAGCTCATGCTTTCTTGCTATGTCTGTCTCTCTCAAGTAAATAAATTGTGTGTGTGTGTGTGTGTGTGTGTTTAAAAGTAATACAAGAGTATTGAAGTCCAACAAATACACTGGGAATTAAATGCTGGGATAGTACACAAAGAGACCTTATCATTTTTGCTATGATAAAAGCAGATTGGGTGACACATTAGAGTCAGTTATTGGTACATACCCGTGATGCAACAACAACAATAAAACAAGTAGGAGACAAGTACAGAGTCATAGCTGTAGCATCATCTTCTGTTCGAGTTTCTGCAAACCCTCCACCTTTATGACCATAACTTACTCTTTGGAGGAAAACTGCACAGATGCTGAATGATAAGCTCCATTTCCTTTAATCCCTTTACGAAAACTTCTTATCGTGAAATTCATCTTAATTCCCCACAGAGAATTTACTTTCAGTGCAGTTGAGAGCAAAGTGGAATTGAGTTTACTGCTGGTCTCCAGCTTGCCCTGGTTTACTGGGGCAGCTGCCTTTGGTAACAGCCCCGTTAAAAGGGGTTGAGAGTGATCTCGGAGACCTTTAACCTCTGTCATGTGGCTCCGACCATCTCTGTAAAGCACACACAACTCTTAAAAGAGCCACGTGTCCTCATTAGAAAAGTGTAGACAGCCTTTTGTGTTGCGTGAGATTTGTGTGGACTTTTCTGGGCTTGGGGCATTTGCTTGACTTCTTGGGGTTTCAGATTTAAACTTGTGGAGGAAGTTTAAAAGTTAGGATTCAGTTCAAATCTTAAACATTAGTATATTCAAAGTCATTTCTTATCTAGGGCTTATTTTTAAAATTTTATTTATTTTACTTAATTGAAGCATAGCTGACACACAATGCGATGTTGGTGTCAGGTGTACAACATGGAGATCGCACACTTGTGTGTTGCTGGGCTCACTCACCACACAGCGCTACGGCGGTATCATTGACTACTCTTGGGCATATCCTTGTGACTTATTCCATAACTGGAAGTCTGTACCACCCGCACCCACACACCCTTTCGCCCCCACCCCCCCACAACCATTACTTTATTCCCCACATTTATTGGTCTGTTTCTGCTTTTTGTTTCATGGATTAGATTGTACATATAAATGAAAACATTCAGTATTTGCCTTTCTCTCTGACTTACTTCACATAGGAAAGCATCCTCTAGTTCCATCCATGTGGTTACAAATGGCAAGGTCTCATTTTCTTTATGGCTGAATAATATTCCACTGTACGTATATGACCACATCTTCTTCATCCACTCATCTGTCAGGGGATACAGGCTGTTTTCATGTCTGTTGTAAATAATGCTGCAATAAACATAGGGGTGCATATATTTTTTCTAATTAGTGTTCTGTTTTCTTTGAAGTACCCAGTGGTGGAATTATTGGATGACATGGTATTTCTATTTTTAATTTTTTGGGGAACCTCCATCCTGTTTTCCACAGTGGCCACACCAACTTGCATTGCCCCAACAGTGCACAAGGGTCCCCCTTTCTTCACATCCCTGCCAACACATGTTGTTTCTTGTGTTGTTGATTTTAGCCATTCTGACTGGTGTGAGATGTTATCTCATTGTGGTTTTGTTTTCCATTTCCCTGATGATGAATGATGTTGAGCATCTTTCCATGTGTCTGATGGTCACTATATGTCTTTTTTGGAAAAATGTCTATTCATGTCTTCTGCCCATTTTTTAACTGAATTATTTTTTGTTACTGACATTGAGTTATAGAAGTTCTTTATATATTTTGGACACTAACCCTTTATCAGATATATCATTTGCAAATATCTTCTCCCTTTTAGTAGGTTGTCTTTTCATTTCATTGACAGGTTTCTTTTCTGTGCAAACCCTTTTTATTTTGGTGTAGTCCCAAAGTTTTATTTTTGCTTTTGTTTCCATGCCTCTAGACACATATCTAGAAAAATGTTGTTACAGCCAATGGCAGATTCATGCCTGTGCTCCTTTCTGTGATATTTATGGGTTCAGGTCTCACATTCAGGTCTTCAAGGCATGTTGAGTTTATTTTTGTGTATGGTATAAGAAAGTGGTCCACTTTCATTCTTTTGCATGTGGCTGTCCAGTTTTCCCAGCACCATTTGTTGGAGAGACTGTATTCTTTTTTTGTCATATATTCTTTCCTCCCTTGTTGAAGATTAATTGACCGTGTAAGTGTGGGTTTATTTCTGGGGTCTCTATTCTGTTCCATTGCTCTGTGTGTCTGTTTTTGTGCCAAAACCACACAGTTTTGATTCCTACAGCTCTGTAGTATATCTTGAAATCTGAGATTGTGATGCCTCCAGCTTTGTTCTCCTTTCTCAAGATTGCTTTGGCTATTCAGGGTCTTTTGTGGTTCCATACAAATTAGTATTATTTGTTCTGTGAAAAATGCTGCTGATATCTGGATATGGATTCCAATGCTTAGCCCATATGGGGCTTTGTTTTGATTTGTGCATTTTACAAAGTAAATTATGGTAATAGAGATTCAAAAATGATGATAATGACAAATATGTTTGTGTCAACTTTTAAGTTTACAGAGTACTTCTATGAGTTGTTTTTCTAGTTTTTAAAACAGCCATTTTAATAGATTTTTCTATTTCTCACTCTATTTGACAAGCCACTAGCTGAGAATTATGAAGGATAAATAACCTTGCCCAATTATACAGCTAGAAAGTTTTAAAAAACAGAATTGAATATTCTGATTCACTAACTCATTTATCATAGTTTATTAAGCATCTGAGGTACACAGAGCCCTGTGCTAAGTACTCAGTTGTGAATGGGGAAAAAAGCAGGAATGAAGATAGGAAGAAAAGAACATTAAAGAAAATAGGAAGGAAGGAAAGAAACGTGATCTATTTTTGAAATTCTCTAAAGCTCTTTATCTTACTGAAATGTTTCTTAATAGTTCGTGTAAATTGACTTTCATGTACTTATCAGTTAATTTATTCTTGCAAGTAAATTATTGATTTATTCAATAATTGTTGAAGTAAGTCTTCATAGAGAAGATAACAGCTGAATTTACTCTCGGGGAGCTTGATCTATTAAGATGCATTGATAAGTAGATAGAGATCACAAAATCATTGAAAATCAGTACAGAATTCTATCAGGAAACATGGCTGCAAACTTGAGCACAACATGTACATCAGTGCAGAATACATGGGCTTGCTCTGGTCTGGAGTAGGTGAACGCGGAAGGGAAGTCTTTATGAAGGAGTGGTCCTAGAGCTGGGATTGGGAGGCAAGGAAGGAATTAGGTCAAGAGCAGAGATGCGACGGGGGCATGCACTGTAGGAAAAAGAGACCCCATGTGCAGGGGCTAGAGTGTATAGAGAGCCTGGTGTTTAAATGACACAGAAATCAAGCAGCATGGCCTAGGATCAGGAAGGGAGGGGGCTTGTAGTTAGTCATGTTAAGGATCTTGGTCTAGGCCATTGGAATGAGAGGTAGCTATTGATAGTTTAAATAGGTGAGTTTTACAACAGTGTTTGAATTTTTAATGATTGCTCTTCTTGAAGACTGGAGAACAGCGTCCATACTAGTTGACATGGACATAATCTTTATAAAGCTATTTCATCAGTTCAGGCGAGTAATGATGGCTTCATGGACAAGGGTACTTGTTGCTGAATAACTTTTATAAATATCTCAGAGGCAAAACCAAACTGGTAAAGTTGTAGAAATCAGAAGTACAGGGGACACACTGCAGCTATAAACATTGGGGTGCACGTGCCCCTTCGGATTACTAAATCTGTATCTTTGGGGTAAATAACCCAGTAATACATTTGCTGGGTTGCAGGGTAGCTCTATTTTCAACTTTTTGAGGAACCTCCATGCTGTTTTCCAGAGAGGCTGCACCAGCTTGCATTCCCACCAATAATGCAGGAGGGTTTCCCTTTCTCTGCATCCTTGCCAACATCTGTTGTTTCTTGACTTGACTGAAGTCAAGGCATGACTTGACTGGTTCATTTTAGCCATTCTGACGGTGTGAGGTGTTATTTCATTGAGGTTTTGATTTGTATTTTCCTGATCCAAAGTGATACTGAACACTTTTTCATGTGTCTGTTGGCCATTTGGATGTCTTCTTTGCAGAAATGTCTGCAATGTGTATAATAGCCAAACTATGGAAAGAGCCCAGATGTCCATCAATGGATGAATGGATAAGAAGATGTGAGTTACACACACACACACACACACACACAATGGAATAGCATGCAGCCATCAAAGAATGAAATATTGCTATTTGCAATGACGTGGATAGTACTAGAGAGTATTATGCTAAGTGAAGTAAGACAATTATCATATGATCTCACTGATATGAGGAATTTGAGAAACAAGACAGAGGATCATAGGGGAAGGGAGGGGAAAATGAAACAGGATGAAACCAGAGAGGGAGACAAACCTTAAGGGGCTCTTATGCTCAGGAAACAAATTGAGGGTTGCTAGAGTGGAAGGGGGTGGGGAGGGGAGGATGCCTGGGCGATGGACATTGGGGAAGATATGTGCTATGGTGAGTGCTGTGAATTATGTAAGACTGATGATTCACAGACTTGTACCCCTGGGACAAATAATACATTATATGTTAATTTAAAAAAAAGGGTACAGGGGAGTAAGGTATTATAAATGAATCTGAGATCTCAGTCCTATGTCATTGAACAGATAGCCATGATTGAGAGAGAATACTCTGGAACAGGATCCTTGTCACTTTGTGTCATTTTTTGGTGGAGTAGGGAGTAGAGTAATAATCATGAGCTCTATTTCATGTATGTTTTTACAGACTTTGAAAAAATCTATGTTCCAGGTTTCAAATGTATGGCTTTGATCCACAGAGATGAGAGGTGACGTGGAGACACTCACGTGCATGGGTGTCACATTCACGATGGCTGTTGTACTGGGCATGGATGAGATTTCCTGGGAAACAGTTCAAGGACCAGGGATAAGATTTCAGTTAATTGGGCTCCTGGGTAGCTCAGTTGGTGAAGCATCTGCCTTTGGCTCTGGTCATGATCCCATGATCCTGGGATCAAACTCTGCACCAGGCTCCCTGCTCAGTGGGGAGCCTGCTTGTCTCTCTCTCCCTCTGCCCCTCCCCCTGCTAATGCACTTCTAGGCAAATAAATAAATAAAATCTTAAAAAAAAAAGAATATTTCAGTTAATAAAAGAACAGGATGAACTTGCTGAGGGAAGTGAATAGTAGGGCTCAGAGACACAGGAAGGGAAAATCATTATAGTGTCTGAAAATGTGAGAGTTTAACAAGAAAGCAAGTGTGTTGTCAGAAATGCGGGGTGATAGGATGGGGGAAAACCAAAGACCATCACACAGAGCTGTGTGGCTGTCTGAGAGAGCTTAGGAAGCATTGCTTCGATTTATTTTATGAAGTAAGAGGGGATTGTGTAGAACAGAGCAAGGGGAAGGTCGGGAAGGCAGGACACCTGGAATTCTTCCTTCCTGATGCTATAATTCCCTCTCCGAGCCCCTCACTAAACATGGCCTCTGCATCTGTGAATTAGTGGGGATCAAAAAGGAGAGTCTGTTGGAGGTGGAGAAAACAAAAACGTTGGAGAAAATGATTAATATTTAGTATGTATTTAGTAGTCTGGTAGCATTATACCAACTCAGGTATTCCTACACTAGATTATTAATGTGCTACAGTATTAGGGTCTTTTTTCTCCCCTTCAGTATCTTCTTAAACATCTGGATGCAGCCTATTATGGATAAGTTAACTTGCAAAAATCCATTATGTGCTTCAAAATTAGTTCCGTAATTGTATTATCACTATGGAAGAATCGGCTACATTTCAGCATAAAATATAAATGGGTCTGACTTTTCTCATTAATATTTGATGGTACATGGTTTAATATTGAATTGAAGCAGAACCCTGAGGTGGTCGTGAAAAGGACAATTTATAAATGTGAATTTAACCAGGGACTGATAAAATAAATCTTAGTTTTAGTTCTTCTGAGTGAATGTGGCTTACTAGACTCGATCTACTTATAAAACATATTCAATTAAAAGTAGAAAATGTTTACTATGGTGTTGGAGAAATAATCCACATCTCCCTGTTTAATCTTGTTCAACAAATGTGGCTTATGGAGAATCAGCAATATCTTATCTTTTTTACACGTATTCTAGCCTCTATCTTTGTAAATAATTGACAGATGTTGAGATATATTCTTGAATCCTCATTTTTTTCAAAGGGGGGCTAATTGGCTTTATGCATATCATGAAATTTCAACATGATCAAATGGGCTACTTCTGTTAGTTCTGTTCACTTTGTTTATCTTTTATAGCGAATAAATTCTATTGGTTGTCTGTTCTGAGAAGATTAATGTCCACCAGTAAACTATCTTATTTTCTGTGGAAACATAATAGGCTATTGTATATTCATTGTGCTTGATTTTTTAGAAAACAGAATTTAAAAACCACCTAACAAATAAGAGGAAGAGGAAGACCATCTCTTCCTAACTAAACTGTGGGTTTATTGTAGAAATTTAAAAGTGTGGTTTTAAATAGGAAGAAAATCGCCTGCATGCTAATTTGTTTTAATAAGTCTAAAAGGCCTTGAGAATCAGGCATGGTTATTCATGGGCTCTGTCCTTATTCCCTTCCCATGCCTATCAATCTGCAAGTTAGGAGAAATAATGCCTCATCCAACTGATGTTTTGTGAATTGCCCTCCCCCCCCCCCCAATTTAACCCCATTTCTATTATGGGAGAAGAAAGACTTGTTATATAATTTCTGGGGCCCAGCATGAAATGACAGTTTAGGACCTCCTGATCAAAAATTCTGAAGAATTTCAAGGCAGCTACAGCAGAGGGTTAAACCAAGTGTGGATCTAAGTACGGATCCTAGGCAACTGCACGGTTTGCCAGTGGAATCAGCCTGATAATGAGACATCCAAACTGAGAAATCTAAGCCACGATCTCAAAGTCCATTCCAAAGGAAATTGAATACAAAGTTTCCGTATGTATTTCTTACAACACAGTCCTCTCCAAAAGAAGTTCACCATTCTTGTCCTCGCCATGCTTTTCTGAATTTAAGTGTCTGTGATTTCCATGTGGGTCTCCTGCATACATTCTTCCCCCAGGAGCCCCTCTTGGCATTGCATATCCATCAGATGATCTGTGGACCAGCTGTTGGTGAAACTCACTATTTTCAGAATATAGTTTGTAGCTCCTTTTGAAGTAAGTTTCCCTTTGTGTGGTTTTATGGCCTTTAGTTTCAAAAACACTTCAAGTAAGATTTTCACAATTTACCCTTTTTGGGCTTTGAAACCTAGATTTGCCCAAGCTGTCTTTTATGAGTATTTTATGGAAAACCATGGCCCAATCAGGTAGATGCTGGGAGTTTAACACTGCAGACTAAAATGAAGTCTGAGCATAAAAATGAAGTGTTAAATGGAGTATAAAATTGCAGCAGCCTGTTTGGGAGTGTGGGTTTGCCTCGGGCTCTGTGCCGCCATCAGGAGCCATCAGGAGCGCTCAGACTCCGGGTTCTTCTCAGGTGGACAGGAATTGCAGACTCATGTCTGAGAAATCTTAAAGTGAAAGAGAAGACAACAATTTAAAACCCTCAAGACATCCTAGCCCTCTGGTTCAAATGCATTTTTCATCTGTATCATCAATTTATTAACAAACATCCTTTAAAAGTTTACAAATTTATATATTCAAGTGGAAACACCCAAATTAGAAATTCTTTTTGAGTCAAACTTATTTTCTTACTTGTTAGGCAGCTTTTCATTTATGGGAGGCAATCCTGTTGTTGATATGAGGGGGGTGATCATTGTCTTAACACATGAGGCTCGTTCAGAATGCCCCAATAACCAGAACTGAAAGACAATACAATGCTATATAGGGTAGTAATTGATTAAAGCCTTAAATCATATATGTGTGTGTGTGTGTGTGTGTGTATATATGTATATGTATATGTATATATACGTATACATATACGTATATGTATACATATGTATACATATATGTATATATGTATACATATGTATACATATATACATATACATATGTATACATATATGTGTATATATGTATACATATGTAAAAGTATATATGTGTGTGTATACACACACACACACACACACACACACACACTTTCTGGCCACAACTTTTTTAGGTTTTTAACTCTTTCTGCTTTAGGTTTTACTTATATGCTTTTAATTTTCATGAAAAGATAGATATCCATCCCCAGCAACAGCAATGACAAGACGATAATCTATTCTGTTCTAGTGATGTAGCAAAGTTGTACACAGAGATCAGTAACGATGCTTGTACACAGAGATCAGTACACAGAACTGTACACAGAGATCAGTACACAGAGCTGTACACAGAGATCAGTAATGATGCTTGTACACAGAGATCAGTAATGATGCTTGTACACAGAGATCAGTAATGATGCTTGTACACAGAGATCAGTAACGATGCTTGTACACCAAGATCAGTACACAGAGCTGTAAACAGAGATCAGTAGCGAGCAGCATCTCGACAACACATTAACTGATCTACTCCTATCTATTGACTGCGTTGACATTTATTTTATGATGTGTGTTTTTTTACTGTTTAAATAGCACAACAGTATTTTTTAAAATGGGTTAATGCTCTAAAGGTTGTATTTAGAACATCGTTACTTCCAGACCTACCTGGTTCTAATGGCTATAACAATGAATAGCAGTAGTAAACAAACCCAAGATGTTAGCAAAGAAGATCAGAAGATATATATTTTGAGAAGATGCTTTCTCTACTTAAGAAATAGTAATTTTTCCTCTAATGAACATTTTATGAGGTGGAGTCTCATCACTTAGCAGACTTTGAGGCCATGATAGCCTTCCTAATTACTCTGTTAATGGTGGCAACATAATGGAGATGGTGCTTATAGGCACAAGCAAAGTCAGGAGATAATTACTCTGGTTCTTGAGTAGAGTGAAGGGGAGAAAAAAAAAAAGTCATTCCAGAAATACCCTGTGACAAGCTCCACATTGCAGCCCGTCTTGAAAAATAAACTAGGATCATTAGCTGTTTTTAGCAGTCTGTTATTATACTAGATTTTTAGTTTCCAACAAAGCAGGTCGAATTATCACAATAGTGCGCAATAGTACACAGTCCCCTCTGTGAAATGTTTCAGAATGAATGGATATCCAGAAAGAAAGAAATATGATATTTACTAGAATATAGGTGTTTCTAGTATATAAAGTACGTAACTCACCCAAACTGAAAAATGTGGGTAGATAGAGATACATCATAGGGCTATTTTTCAAAGGACTTTTTCTAATGCAGCTACTATGTTATACTAACAATTTATAAGCTACCTAATTAGAGACCTACTGGACTGGGTTGCAAAGGAACTTTATTGGAGTTTTTAGATTTCTTGCTCATTGAGAGCCAATCTAAAATCAAGACCATGTCAAACTGGAAAATATCGAGAATATCAGGGAAAATGTAGTTAAGTGACAGTAGGATAGATGATATATACTCTGGTCCTCCAAAGTGAAAAAAAAAAAAAGTATCTGGATAAAATATTTTAAAAACATTTTTCAAAAACAAATCTGTGAGCTAGTGTTTAAAATGAAGGAATCTGCAAATCCTCCAAAGAAAGTAGAATGAGGAACACTCAAATAAAGGAATTTCAAAGCCAGCCCTCTTCTTGCAGGATTCTTCCAAACCTTCAGATCTGGCACCCCTGCTTTGAGAGCCCTTGGGATGTTAGAAGTAAGACATAACTAGGCTCTTCCCAGTCTGCGTAGTTACTAGGAGGCACATGAATACAATTAGGGAACCAAAAAGCTATAAATGTGGAAGAGTGAAAAAGAAATTCATCCCTCCCTACAGAAATAGAGAATGCAATGCTGGTCTTCACAGTGGGGCTTGATGGAGGAAATGTAAGTTTTATCCTGAAAATTCAGAATCATAAGGCAGCCCACAAGCAGATGCCCAGTCATGAAGTCATGATACTCTGTATTCTGAGGGGGAAAAAAAAGGCATATAATTTCACATGTACGCTGGCTAATGAAGTCCTCATTTGTCCTATAGAAGCAAATTAAAATTACCTTTTGATGAATTGAACTTTAACTCAGGATTAAAGTTTCCATAGAAAAACTGCAGTTGAGGGGCGCCTGGGTGGCTCAGTGGGTTAAGCCTCTGCCTTCAGCTCAAGCCATGATCTCAGTGTCCTGGGATCGAGCCCCGAATCGGGCTCTCTGCTTGGCAGGGAGCCTGCTTCCCCCTCTCTCTCTGCCTGCCTCTCTGCCTACTTGTGATCTCTCTCTCTCTGTCAAATAAATAAGTAAAATCTTAAAAAAAAAAAAGAAAAGAAAAGAAAAATTGCTGTTGATGCTGAACAATTTATAGTGAAACCATACAAAATTAAGAAAATAAAGCACTCAGAGTAAATAACAGATAAAACAAAAAAGACCCACAGGTTTGATACATTAGGAAGTGTTGATAGAAAACAAAGTAACAATGACATAAATATGAACGAGAAGTTAGCAAATATTAGTAGAGAACAAGACAGTATAATGACAAAGCAAATTAAAAAACACATTCTTAAAGTTACAAAAATAATAAAAACAAAAAACCCAGGGGACACATTAAGCAGCAAATTAGCTGAAAGGACAGCAGAGAGAGCCAGAAACTGGTAAGAACGTGAGATTTATTTTTAATCTGCTTTATCATTTATGGAGAATACAAAATGTCACCACGTAAGGATTATGGAAGAGAGATTAAAAAGTCACGTTCATGGGGCACCTGGGTGGCTCAGTGGGTTAAGCCTCTGCCTTCGGCTCAGGTCATGATCTCAGGGTCCTGGGATCAAGCCCCGCATTGGGCTCTCTGCTCAGTGGGGATCCTGCTTCCACCTCTCTCTCTTCCTGCTGCTCTGCCTACTTCTGATCTCTCTCTGTCAAATAAATAAGATTTTTAAAAAATAATAATAAAATAAAATAAATAAAATAAAAAAGTCACGTTCAAAGAGAGTTGGTTGCTTTTTTAATTTTTGTTTTTTTAAGAAACAGGAAATGGGGAAGAGGCAATATAAAAAAATATTGAATAGTTTTCCTTGAATTGTTGAGAAGTTCAAAGACACAGCAAATCCTGCAGATTTATAAAATTTATGTAACAATGTTGCATTTGTCTGAATAAATTAACAGCATAGCCTCAAAAATATAAAGCAAGAATTTCCAAAAGTACAAGAATTTGTGAGGATTTTATCACGTGTCCCTTTTTAAAAAGTTGAGTGATCATGTGACATTTAGGAAATTTACCCCAGTACTGCTGTAAGGAGCGACTCATCTAATTCCTAAAGACTGGTATCATTCTCGCTTCAAACCCTGACCACATTGAGTTACATTACAAAAATAAAAATGCATATATTAAAATTTCAGTTATTTATATGTATACCTGTAATACATGATCAGAAGTCAGAAGGCAAATTAGAGTATGTGTAGAACCAAAAAAATAATAAAATATCCGATATAAAATGTTGTGACTTTAGGGTAGAACCAGTGGGTATTTTGTCACCCTGAAAGCTTTGACTAGAAATGACAGCAAAATCTGAAAATTAATAAACATCTAATTTTAAAATTTAGAACAGCAGGGGGCACCTGGGTGGCGCAGTCAGTTAAGAAATCATTTTGGCTCAGGTCTGGGGGGCCTGGAATGTAGGGCTGCCTGGGGCTCCCTGCTCAGCGGGGCATCTGCTTGAGATTCTCTCCCTCTCCCTGTGCCCCACCTCCAACTCATGGGCTCTCTCTCTCTCTCTCTAGTAAATAAAATCTTAAAAAAGATCATTTAGAACAGCAGAATAACTCCAAAACTATAAATACATAAATAATACCTATAAAAACCAATTAATAAATGAATATTAAACTTATAGTAAAGATTATTATTGAAAATGTTGAAGAGGATATTCCAAGTGATTCAAAATTTGGGAAAAATCTACAAATATGAATTGTACCAAAGAGCGAAGTCACAAATAAATCATAGTAGAACTGAAAATGAGAATATAGCCAAAGTTCTGAAAAAATGAGTATTATGAAAAACATTATGTCAGCATATTGAAAAACATAGATTCCTAGAAAAATGCAATTTGCCTAACTAAAAGAAGCCAAAGAAACCTGTATTCTTTTTTTGTTTTTTATTGTAATTCTAGTATAATTAACAAACAGCGTTTTATTAGTTTCAGCTATACAATGCAGTGATTCTTTTTTAACAACTAAGGACAGTAGTTACGTCTTCCTACAAGACAATGTCAGGACTAGAAACCTTTGCAAACAAATTATACAGGAGGAAATAGACCAGTGATACAGCAGATAATCCTGAGAATAATAAAATAGTGAATTTTTTCTGACGTACTTTATGAAGCCAACATAAACTTGATAAATTATCAAGCAAATCCAGGGCAAGAAACTAAAACTTCAGGCCTATTTGCAAAATTCCTAATGAGAATATAAACACATTGAATCCAAAAGTTATAAAAATGTGTACTTGTATTTATTCTCAGAATGTAAGGGTGGTGTAGTATTAGAAAACTGAAGTAATATAGTGCTTTAAAAGAAGGAAGAGGAAAACATAATGAACTCAGTAAATTTTTAAAAGTCTTTGATTAACTTAAATATCCATTAATGATATAAACCATTTCAGTAAACTAAAAATACTATAAAGGTCATGTATTGCCAAGCACAAAATCCTTTTAATAATATCATATTTAATGATGATATGTTGAAAATATTCCTTCACAATCCAGGAAAAATCAAGGATGCCCACTCTCACTACTTCTACTTTATGCTATAATTGAGAATTTTACAAGTTTAAAAAAAATGTAATTTTTTTAAAGTAAGAAGTTATACTTTCATTACTTGTATGTTATGCAGAAAGCCCAGAAGAATCCGTAGGCAGAGGTTTAGAATTAATGTGTTTTGGAAGGTTACTGGATGCAAAATCAATTTACAAAAACCTTGGTATGTTTTTTGTTTGTTTGTTTGTTTACCAACTACAGTTAGAATTTATACTTAAATAGGTGTCATGTGACAATACAGAAATACTATGATGTGCCTAGGAATAAATATCATTTATGAAAAATTACAAACCTTCCTTGAACAACCAAAGTCATGAGTATTTATAATTATACACTTAATTATGGGGTAGAAATAAATAATTATAAAGTATATAAAGTAAATTATTATAAATATAAAAAGTAATTATAAATTATAAAGTATATGGCATAATATTAGAAATCATAAAGATTTGTTATAAAGAAAAATATATCTAACTGAAATTGTAGATGTAAATAAAAATTTCAGGAGAAAAAATGAAACGCACAGAAAAAAAACTCATAAAAATTGATGAATAGGACTTGGATATAGATCAGAGGGGAAGAATAGGACTGTGGTGAAAAAAAGTCACTTTTATGTGGACTACCGATATAATGGCAGAGTTAAAATTATAGCCCATCTAGGGGCAGCAGGCTGGCTCAGCTTGTAGAGCATGTGACTCTTGATCTTGGGGTCATGAGTTCAAGCCCCACGTTGGGTGTAGAACTTACTAAAAATAAACCCTGTAGCACATCTAGAGGACACTCTAGAAGAATATATTAACACATTTATAACATGATATTGGGACATATATCTTAAAACAAAGAAAGCACACACCATCTATGGTGTAACTGACAAATTCAGTAGCATTAGCTTTGAGAACTTCTAATTGTCAAGTAACACTAAAATGAAAGTGAAGGGGTGCCTGGGTGGCTCGGTGGGTTGAAGCCTCTGCCTTCGGCTCGGGTCGCGGTCCCAGGGTCCTGGGATCAAGCCGAGCAGAGAGCCCGACGCCGGGCCTGCTTCCTCCTCTCTCTCTCTGCCTGCTTCTCTGCCTACTTGTGATCGCTGTCTGTCAAATAAATAAATAAAATCTTAAGAAAAAAAAAAAAAGAAATGAAAGTGAAAACATCAGTCCCAAGCAGAGAGAAAGTATTTGAAAGTAACATCCAGAATATATAAATGTTATACATTAATCAATTTGATAAATACCACTAACCAAATAGAAAAATTGGTCAAGAACACATCATCAGGACCTTCACGGAAGGACCCAGAGTATAATAGAATGGCTAAGGATTAACTTAAAGAACACCAGTAATTCAATAGAAGTATTCTTTTAATAAAAGGGGTGGGAAGCAGAAGAAAGACTGCATATTTACTAAGTAGGCTATAGAAACGCAGATTAGAAAGAAGCAGCTGGCACACTCCACCGCACAGGTGAGTGAGGTTACCTGGACAGAGGCAAGAGAGGACTGAGTGCCTTCCTGCTGGCTGGGGCATCAATAAGATCCATGAGTCACAGGACAGTAACAGGAATCTAGGAGAATGGGACACCGACACTTCCTCTTGAGCTCAGTTCCCACCAGGAAGGATATTTAGGCAAATTAGAAGCCAATAGAGTGAGAACATCTGTCATTTCCTCTTGAATTGAATGTCTGGGGAAAGTATCTAGAGCAAGTTTTCTTCCTACTTAGTTTTTAGTGACAGAAAGCCCACTCTTTAGGCAGAGTATTGTCAGGTGTTATGCCATTTTGTTCATCATTCATTCATTCATTCACAAACATCACTCATTCACAAACATCTGCATGTATATTCTTGGATCTGGTTGGGGTCCTTTAAATCACCAGTACTGGGGAAGGGACCTGTTTCAGATGTGTGAGGCGAGGTGAGATTTCAGTGCTGTCATGGTTGGTTACAAACGCAAGTTATGGCTCAGTAGACATGCTGAGTAGACGTTCTTGGAAGTTTTCTCACCAAAAAAAAAAAAAGTTTCTAGGTAATTCCACATAACTTGGACTGTCTGCATATACATGTACACACATTGTGTGTATCTGTGTGAGTGTGTTAACTTTTGCAGTGAACTAATGCACTATTAAGCCTAGCTCAATATATGTCCCACATTGCCGCTTCAACAATTTTTTTTTTTTTTTTTAAGATTTTGTTTATCAGATAGAGATCACAAGTAGGCAGACAGGCAGGCAGAGAGGGAGAGAGGAAGGGAAGCAGGCTCGCTGCCGAGCAGAGAGCCCGATGCGGGGCTCGATCCCAGGACCCTGAGATCATGACCTGAGCCGAAGGCAGAGGCTTTAACCCACTGAGCCACCCAGGCGCCCCCCACATTGCCGCTTCAAAGTGTAGGTGAATTTTCTAAAAATAGAATAGGTTGTATGCTTATTAGTGACTTTCTCTTTCCATCATTTCTTTTTCTCCTACATGAGAATACATGCTTCTCTTCAGAAGAGTGGGTTAGCTTCACCTCTCTCGTCAATGATGATTGGGTGACCAGGATACAGGGAAGTTCTAACTCGGAGCTTGTATTCACATACATTCCCATCTGCCAGACAGTGATGATAACTTAGTGGGTGTAAAGTAATTTGTCTTGTTATACACACACCTTCTTGTTGTAGACTTCGTCATGATTCTACCAGTCACCGAGGCTGGCACCTTTATAGATGGGTTGACAAAGCATCTTTAATTACCTCCTAATTAGCTCCTATATGAAGACACTTGTCATATCAAGAGGAGCTAGTATTAACAAATGACCATTGCCTGAACACAGTCTATTTCAGAGGTTGTTGTTTATTCATTTTTCCTTCTTTGCTGTGGGTGTAGCATTGCAATAGAGATGACACTTCTTTTTTTTATTTTTTTCCGGAATGATGTAGCCCAGGATTTGAATCTTTGATCAACCACTTACCAGCTACGTAAGCTATGTAAACAAAAACAAATTTATTGATTAATTTTAGCATAATTTTCCTAATTGGAAAATGAGAGTGTTAAATACTACTAAACTCTAGATGGAAAAGAAGTTACATAGCGTGCTATGTGCAAAATATCTGAATGTTATCTTACAGTTTTCCACTGAAAATCAGGAACAGTATCACCAGGCCGTGCGCAGTATTCTGCTTAGGACTTTAAAAATAAACAACAAGATTTTTCTACAAGGTTCACAACTTCATAGCCTTATAGAAGAGACAGAGAAACAGACTTACAGCAGACCATTTTAACACAGTTTTGTCAAGTACCATGATAGAGACAGGTTTGGAATATCCTAGGAGTTGGGAAACTAGCAAGGGAGCTAAATCTTGCCAAGTCTACCATGTTAGTGACTGGGGAGAGGAGGAATGGCCAGTGGGACCATCCACCCAAGGACAGAAGTGGGGAGTATAAAACTTCCTTTTTCTTAATGCCCTTGTCTGCCCACCCTCATCCTGCCTTCTTATGCTGAGTTTGAATTCTTGTCTGAAAAACATGGGGAAAAATTCTTGTTTGAAAAACATGAAAGGGAGCATATGAATTTTTAAAATGTCCAGCACTTTAAAAAGTGCCACTGGTATTTTGCTTGGGATGGCATTGAAAGTATAGATTGCTCTGGGCAGCATAGACATCTTAACAATGTTTATTCTTCTGATCTATGAGCATGGAATGTTTTGCTATCTTTTTGTGTCTTCTTCAATTTCCTTCATAAGTGTTCTGCAGTTTCTAGAGTATAGATCCTTTACCTCTTTGGTTAGGTTTATTCCAAGGTATCTTAAGTTTTTGGTGCTATTATAAATGGAATCAAATCCCTAATTTCTCTTTTTACAGTTACATTGTTAGTGTATAGGAAAGTTACTGATTTATGTACATGGATTTTGGATCCTGCAACATTACTGAATTGCTGTATGAATTCTAGTAGTTTAGGAGTGGAGTCTTTTCAGTTTTCCACAGAAAGTATCATATCAACTGCAAAGAGAGAGAGTTTGATTACCTTTTATTTCTTTTTGTTGTCTGATTGCTGTTGCTAGGACTTCCAGTACTAAGTTGAAAAATAGTGGTGAGAGTGGGCATCCTTGTCGTGTTCTTAATCTTAAGAGAAACAAGTAATCCTAAAGTTTGTATGGAACCAAAAAAGACCCCCAAATTGCCAAGGAAATGTTGAAAAATTAAAACGAAGTTGGAGGCATCATGTTGCTTGATTTCAAGCTTTACTACAAAGCTGTGATCACCAAGACAGTATGGTACTGGCACAAAAACAGACGCATAGACCAGTGGAACAGAGTAGAGAGCCCAGATATGGACCCTCAACTCTGTGGTCAACTAATGTTTGACAAATCTGGAAAAAAAAATTCCATTGGAAAAAAGACAGTCTCTTCAATAAATGGTGCTGGGAAAACTGGACAGCTATATACAAAAGAATGAAACTTGACCATTCTCTTACACCATACACAAATATAAACTCTAAATGAATGAAAGACCTCAATGTGAGACAGGAATGCATCATAATCCTGGAGGAGAACATAGGCAGTAACCTCTTTGACATTGAGCATACACAACTTCTTTCAGGACATGTCTCCAAAGGCAAAGGAAACTAAAGCAAAAATGAACTTTTGGGACTTCATCAAGATCAAG
This sequence comes from Martes martes, assembly GCF_963455335.1. Taxonomy (NCBI): domain Eukaryota; kingdom Metazoa; phylum Chordata; class Mammalia; order Carnivora; family Mustelidae; genus Martes; species Martes martes. The sequence goes on from NC_137902.1 coordinate 69,054,075, forward strand.
AGCTTTTGCACAGCAAAGGAAACAGTCAACAAAACAAAGAGGCAACCCAGGGAATGGAGAAGACGTTTGCAAATGAAACTACAGACAAAGGGCTGATATCGAAGACCTATAAAGAACTTCTCAAACTCAACACCCAAAAAGCAAATAATCAAGTCAGAAAATGGGCAGAAGACATGAACAGACACTTCTCCAAAGAAGACATACAAATGGCTAACAGACACATGAAAAAATATTCAACATCATTAGCCATCAGGGAAATTCAAATCAAAACCACAATGAGATACCACCTTACACCAGGTAAAATGGCCAAAATCAACAAGACAATCAACAGCAAGTGTTGGAGTGGATGTGGAGAAAGGGGAACCCTCTTACAATGTTGGTGGGAATGTAAGTTTGTACAGCCACTTTGGACAACAGTGTGGAGGTTCCTCAGAAAGATAAAAATAGAGCTACCCTGTGAGCTGGCAATTGCACTACTGGGTATTTACCCCAAAGATACAGATGTAGAGAAAAGAAGGGCCATCTGTACCCCAATGTGAATAGCAGCAATGTCCACAAAAACCAAACTGTGGAAAGAGCTGGGATGCCCTCCAATAGACCAATGGATAGAAAAGATGTCATCCATATATACAATAGAATATTACTCAGCCATCAGAAAGGATGAATACCCAAATTTTATCATATGGTTTCACTTATTTGTGGAACATAAGGAATAATATGGAGGACATTAGGAGAAGGAAGGGAAAAATGAAGGGGGGGAAATCAGAGGGAGAGATGACCCATGGGAGACTGTGGACTCTGAGAAACAAACTGAGGGTTTTAAAAGGGAGAAGAATGGGGGAATGGGTTGGCCTGGGGACGGGTATTAAGAAGGACACAGATTGCATGGAGCACTGGGTGTTATACGCAAACAACGAGTCATGGAACACTACATCAAAAACTAATGATGTACTGTATGGTGACTAACATAACATAATTAAAAAAAAAATTCTTAAGATGTCTATTTCAGCTTAACCACATTCATAGAATACTATCCCTGAGTGGTTTTATTTTCATCCGCTGTTGTTCTTTTCTTCGCTGACAGATTGAAAGATTAAAGAATAAAACAAAACAAAACATTTAATTGCTCCTGTTAACTGGCATGAGCTTCAGGATAATTGTTCATTTCTCTCATATGCTACTTTTCTGGAAGGAGTGATACAGAAGAAACAAAGAGGCGTATTCATTTCCTCAAACCCATAGCTAATGTCTGTTCTCTCTTCTCAGATAGTGGATATCATTACCCCATAATAGGATGAGATGCAGTCCTGATAATGGTATTGCCTCCAATATTTCATGAGTTACATAAAGTGGAATCAATTCCATAAACCACTCGTGCCAAAACCACTCTTGTGGAAATAATGGGTTTTCACTGGTGTTTTCTCTTAGAATTTTTTAAGATATAAAATACCTAGTCCATATTTGCAAAATTAGTGAATAAAGAGCTGCATCCCTTGTGGAACAGATGTTTTGTGGGATGCAGAAAGATGGGTCTTAGGAAGCTTCACAGAGGCAAGGAAGTCTGAACTTTAGCGGAAAGCTGTGCAGTTGAGGAAAAGAGTGAGAGGAGCAGAAGCATAGAGACACGTCTCTGTCATGTGCGGGGAAGTAGGAAAATTCATGTACCTATGAGACCAGGGCTGATCACTGCTTCAGCCAACCTGGTCCTAACAGTCAACCCATTTTCTCCCTGGTTGTCCCAATATTTGCTTGACAGTGCCATGACTATAAAGCACAAATTGTGTGCATTTTCAGCCTTCCTCCAAATTAAATGTGATGGTAGCTACCAGCAAAATAGAAAAATTATTTTAAACATCTTTATGGTACTTCTTCTTTTCTTTAACTGAAGGATAATTAGATTACAATAATGCATTAATTTCAGGTGTACAACATAGTGATTTGATATCTGTATACATTACAAAATGGTCACCACATTAGATTAGTTATCATCTGTCTCCATACAAATCGGTTTTATTGATGATATTTCCTATGCAGCACTTTCCATCCCCACACCTCATCTATTTTATGAATGGAAGTTTGTACCTCTTCATGCCCACCATGTATTTCATCCAAGCCCCCACCCATCTCTCCTCTGGCGACTATCAGTTTTTTCTCTGTATCTTGGAGTCTATTTCTATTTTGTTTGTTATTGTTACTATTTTTTAGATTCACATATAAGTAAAGTCCTATGGTATTTTTCTTTGTCTCACTGACTCATTTCACTTAAGATGAAACCCTCTAGATCTATCCATGTTGCCAAAAATAAAATTCCATTCTTCTTTATCCCTGTATAATATTCCAGTGTGTGTGTGTGTGTGTGTGTGTGTGTGTGTGTGTGTGTGTGTGTGTATGTGTATGCACACGTGTGTCTGTGTACACAATACATATATATTCCACCTCTTTATCCGTTCATCCATTAATGGACATTCAAGTTGCTTCCATATCTTGGCAATTTTGAATAATGGTGTAATGAACATAGTGATATGTATGTCTTTTTGAATTAGTGTTTTCATTTTCTTTGGGTAAGTACTTAGAAGTAGAACGCTAGATGATAGGTTTCTATTTTTAATGTCTTTAAAAGATGCGTTTGCTTATTTTAGAGAGAGAGAGCACACAAGCGGGAGGAACAGAGGCAGAGGGAGAGAGAGAGAATCTGAAGCTGACTCCACAGAGACGTCTGAGATCATGACCCAAGCTGAAACTGAGAGTCGGATGTTTAACTAACTGTGCCACCCAGTCACCCCTTTCTTTTTAATTTTTCAAGGACCCTCTGTATTGTTTCCCATAGTGGCTGCACCAATGAACTTAGTTATTTTGACTGACTGGTAATACTGTGAAATAAATCTATGTAAAAAACACTTCATTCTAGGACATATTTCTCCATCCTTATTCTGTTCATTAATTTAGTTATTCATCCAATAACTGAATGCCAGACACTGGTTTGAGATTTCTTGCATTATGTCATTGGAGTCTGATTTCACCTTGTCCTCTAAATGTCACAACAGAGAGGAAACCTGTCCCAACTCCACAGGACTAAGAAGGGAGAGACTTTAATTTAGATCTCTGATTCCAAAGTATAGTTAGTGTTTTCTTCCCACTTGGTCGTCTGGCAAATACCTTCTGAAATTGGATGGAAGATTGGGAACAATAGATTAATTCATTAATAAACTTTGAGTGCTCACAACAAACCAGGTATAGGTCTAGTTGCTGGTTTTCTGGGCAATGCACAAGACAAAAACCTGCCTCTAGTGAAAATAACTTGCTAGACACAAAGAAACATATCCTTAAGTGCTTTATTGACCATCTACCTGGTTGACCAAACCATAGTCTGTTAGATTTTTGAGAGTAGATACAATGTCTTTCACTTTGGATTCCCTGCTGTCTGACTCAGTGATTATTTAATGAATCAGTCTATGAACTAGGCATGCAGATATATAATATGGTGCTAAAAGTACAGTGATGTGTCATATTGCCTAGGCTTGAATCCTGGAGAAAAGACCTTTTTTTTGGTTTCCTCCCACAAGTAATGCATTTTCTCTGTGAGTCAATATGACCATCTGCAAAATAGTGTAAGAATCATGTCAACATACAGGTTTTAATAATATGCATATGAATGGGCATGTTGGAAGTCCTTAGAGGAGATAGAGGAGATCTCGGTACAGAGTGAGTTCTCAGTTAATGTCACCCAGGAGTCATGGGCAGCCATGACGTGATTGGAATGCAGGATTTGGCATCAGAACTGAGCTTCTGTCTTTCCTAATTGTAAGACCTCATTGTGGCTGTCAGTTTCTCTGAACCCAGGTTTTTATAGCGATATAAATATAAAATTGTCATTCTGTTCCCGAGAAAAATTTTATTATGAGGATTAAATGCAACAAGGAGTCATTCATTCTAGAACTATTGCCTAGCAAGTATGGTAAGTGATAATTACTGTTTTACATGCTGGAAATAGGAACAAAAAAGGCATAGGTGTGTGTTTATGGAATTTACAGTGGAAAGTTAATTCATTGTTATGGATGTTTTCTCTCTTATCTATTTTAAGTTTGGTTTATCAGGCCTGAATGAAATGAAATATTTAAAGAGTGACTTGTGTAGCTAGGAATAGCATGAGACAGTTCATATTTGGGTTTATCAGGGTGGGAACTAAATATTGTTTCTAGTATTGTAACTAAAGCACGATGATTTCTTCTTTCTATATTGACAATGCTAAAGAATTGTTTTCCTTTAAAATATGAATTTTTACATAAACCTCATTTGTTATATCTCTCAGACTGCTTTAAATTATTTTTAGGACATTGGGGCGCCTGGGTGGTTCAGTGAGTTGGATCTCTGCCTTCAGCTCCGGTCATGAACTCAGGGTTCTGGGATGGAACCCCACATCGGGCTCCCTGCTCCGCAGGAAGCCTGCGTCTACCTCTCCCGCTACCCCTGCTTGTGTCCCCTCTCTCACTGTCTCTCTCTCTGTCTGTCAAGTAAATAAATAAAATCTTTAAAAAATTATTAAAAAAATAAATTATTCTTAGAACGCATCCAAGGATTTATCTTCAGAGGTTAAAAAAAATCATATATAGGGGCACCTGGGTGGCTCAGTGGGTTAAAGCCTCTGCCTTCGGCTCAGGTCACGATCTCAGGGTCCTGGGATCGAGCCCCACATCGGGCTGTCTGCTCAGCAGGGAGCCTGCTTCCTCCTCTCTCTCTCTCTGCCTGCCTCTCCGCCTACTTGTGATCTCTGTCAAATAAATAAAATCTTTTTAAAAAATCATATATATGTATATATATAAAATATTTATATTATATATATAATTTATATATATAAAATATATATTTATATATAAAAAATTTTTGCACCTTCCAACATTCCTCTCTCTCTCTCTCTCTCTATACACACACACACACACACACACACACACACACATATATGTATATACATACACACACATACTGCAATTGAATTTGTAGGAGAAGCTGTGCAGAAACCAGAAATGGTCTGATTTTGGCTTTGACTTTCTGTAGATCAAATTTTCTTTTGTTGCTAATGCAATGAAAAAAAATGACCTTTAATCAGTGACTTTAGTAAGTGATGCAAGCAGGCTGGATCTGAGGACCCAGAGGGGGACCCACAGGACCAGCCAGGAGGGTCTCTGGCTGCGTGCAAGATAGAAATCAACTGTAAGCCAGGAGGGAGTGAGAACAGAGTTTATTGAAGGTAGAGAGAGACAGTGAGAGAGGGGATACAAGGAGACTCAGGAAGGGAGAGAGTCTTGTCTTTGTGCAGAGGGTTGTGGTCTGGTATATGTGTCCTCTCAGGCATCCAGGAGCCAGTGAGAACAAAGACAAGAGTCCAGGTATCCTCCATATGTCACTTATTCGTTGGAGCCAGGGGTCATGGCACCAAGATCTCTAGCACTGGTAGCCCGGATTACACAGGTAATCACATGGTAGTTTCACCTGGTCACTCTTTAGATATTATCTATTGTGCTGGAAGACTGAGGAAATCATTAACTCCTTGTCCCTTACAAGGAGCACATACATTATTTGTACTATGAGGCATGTTTAAGGTGGGAGTGTAGGTCCTAGCACGAACAGAAAACAGGAAAAAGGAGCAAAAAGCAGCTTTTTATGGAATTTTAAGTGTCCCGACCTCACAAGTAATGAAATAACATAACACATACTTTTTGGATATCAGTTTAAAATTTACTTATGTTTTAATGTAATTTACAAAAACTTACAGTTCATCTCTGATTTGATGTTTCAAGGACAGAGAATTCTAAGCTTGTTAAAAGTTTTGAAATTACAGGTAGTATAAGCCATTTTGGGAAACTTCTAGGAATAATTATCTCTTAAGATCACAATGCTTGCTGTCCCATTTCCTCCCAAATCAGCTAGGTATCAGTGGGTGTATCTGGGCAACAGTGTGCCCATGAACACACTAGCATTTGAATGCTGGGAATCAATGACCAAATGCATACAAAAGGGTGGGTATAACATGGTGATTCTTGGGGTATCAGTAGAAGCTGTCCAAAGGGGACACTGCATGTTTTAGCAGTAAGTAGGCTTTTTAACACCCACAAGAAACAGTATGAAGATGGTTTCACATGTAGCCTCTGCCCAGACTACTCATGCCCATTTCTGCCCATGTGCACGACTCCATCCTTCAGTGGAGGGATGCCATTGTGACCAGAAGTTAGCCTTGCAACAGTAGGCTTATTATGGAAGACCGAGAGAAGACAGGATATTCTGATTCACACCAGTTGCTTTTCATATGTCATAACCATGTACTTGGCAAGGCCTTATCAGGGCATATGTTGAATTAATTGCACTGCCTCATGCTGCTTAATTAAAGCCTGAGGAATGGTGATTAGTTGCATGGAAGGAATAGCATAGCTAGGCATACTGTGCTTTTTTTGTTCCTTAACCACCTAAAGATTTCATCTTTAGTGATAATGTTTGTGGGACCATCAAGTTACCCCAGAGGTATCCCTATTCAGTAGGAGAAAAGCTAACAAGCCCAAAGGATTTTGCCGTGAATCTGTTCATTAGACAAGACACAGTTCACAGATCAGTTGCAATGTGGATTTCAGCCCAAACTTCCTACAGAGATCAAAGCAGAGACATTTGTCTTTCCACATTGTGCATTACATTTTGAGACTTGAAGCCGGGTACTTAAAAAGATTTTGCTTATCTGTCCTTTCTGTAACATTTTAAAAGCCTTACAGGTAGGACGGATCCGAGTTAACTTGTTAAATGCAAATATGGCATATGTCATTTGTATTTAAATGACTTTAACATCCTGCAATATTACCTAGAGGTTTGCCTTCCAAATGGGTCTGAAGAATATTTTAATAAAGTCAGCTACAAGTAAAAACTAATCTTAAGAGACTGTATAAATTGGCTTAATGCATTAAACTCTATGGAAACATCGATTAAAAAAAAAGAAAAGGAAAAGGAAAATTTTGTTTGTCTGGCCAATCTATTAATGTATTAAAGTTCTGTTTCTTTTAGTCAAACGTGTTAGCCAGTAATTTTTTTCCAATTTTATTTCTTCTCCAGAATAATGTGGGAATCATTTCTTTGTTCCCAAGACAATCCCTTCTCTGCTTATGAGCATCCATGTCTCCCCTTTCTAGCCCTCCTTCGACCTGTTCCTTCTCTTCTCTATTACCTTTGTGTACTTAGTGAGCAAATAGAAACAATCCAGTTGCAACCCCTTATTTTAGCCTCGTGGAAACAAGGGCTCCCCTAAACCTGAACTGTTAGCGTCCTTTGACTTTTCTTCTGATGCAATGGGGTACAATCCATGCTCCTCCTCTCTAGACAACCATCACTCTGATGAAGTTCTAGAACCTGGGTGAGGTTCGGTGGGCTGAGGTCCGGAGCCGATGACCAAGAAAGAATTCTTGAGACATCTTTGGTGCAAAATGGTGGTTTATTAAAGCACGGGGACAGGACCCGTGGGCAGGAAGAGCTGCTGCCCCGGGTTGTGAGGGATGGCAGGTTACGTACCCTGCGGTTGGAGGAAGGTGAGAGAAAGGGAGGTTTCAACGGAGCTTTCATATGCTAAAGGAGGCCTCCAAGGCGCAGGGATACCAGAGGCTTGATCAATGTTGTCTTTTGGCAAGCCATTAACATCAAGATGGTTGGGAGATTCCTGGTGGAATGTCATAATCCTGCTATCAAGCATCTTTGTTAGTGAGATTTAGGTATAGAAGAAACTTAACTTCCTTCTACCCCAGCCTCCTTCAGTTTTGTTTATGGAGGGGAGGGTAACATTAAGGCTTGAGGAACTGAGTCATTTGCCTCTGGAAATTGTGCTATTGATAATGTAACTTCTTTGTTAAACCAAGGGAGACTCCTGTCTTGCGGGATTGTGATCTCAGCAAGTTAACTATTTGTTTTGGCAGTCAGGGGTACCTGAGGAATGCCACACACATCACCGAGGGGAGCGGATGGAGAGGGGGTGCAAGGTGCCAGCTTTTGCTTTGTCCTCAGCCAGCCTCCTGCTCCCTCATCAACTCCATTTGTGCCTTGGATCCCACCATGCCTCCACACAGAAAGTTTGCACCTACCAACATTCCTTAGCTTTCTGGCACCCTCCATTTTGCCCCTTCTACTGGATTGTTTGCATTGCTGTAAAAACAGAACTAGGGATCATCTTTTAAAAAACTCATTACCTCCTTCTTTAGCTCATATGCTGCTCTTTTCTTCTTCCTACCAACTTAGTAAAAAATGTGTATATTTACAGTCTCCCTGTCCTTAGGTCTGCTTTCATCCCGATTTACTCCAGGCTTCTACCACTGGGTGGAATTAATGTTGTGCAAGTCCTGGATTTGCCAAATCAAGTGACTGCTCCTCACTTACCACTTTGTAGAAACGCTTGGCCATATTCAAGCAGGGCTGACCACGCCCTTAAGATACTGTCCTAGCTTCTGTTGTGCCTTTGCAGTCTCTTTTCCTTTTCCCCTTCTAAGCCCAGAATTTGATTCTGCAATCTTTTCTATTTTCTCTTTTCTATTCAGCATTGCTTCCTAGGATAGATATTGTCCTAGACATTAGGCAGCTTCTGTTATGCCCAAGTTTTCACGTCTGAGAGACCATCAAGGAAGCCAAGCACCGATGCAATCACACGAGGGTTTATTTGACAAGCTTAAGCTTGGGCCCAAGTATAGCCGGCACAGTGGAGTAGGGACTTGGACCCCGAGCTTAGTTAAGGGAGGGGTATTTATGGGTTCCTGTTACTAAAGCAGGGTGGGGATTCCTGGAACCAAAGCAGGGTGGGGGTCTCTGGAACCAAAGCAGGGTGGGGCTTCCTGGAACCAAAATAGGGTGGGGGTTACTAAGGCAGGGTGGGGGAAAGTTCAGCCCTTGGGCACAGGGGTCTGAGATGGCTGCCGGAGCTAAGATGGCTGTACCTACGCTAAGGCTAAACCTGAGGTGGGATGGCCTTAATTTTCTCGGCCTCCACATTTCCCCCTGAACAATTTTGACCCTTAAATCTTTAAGGTTGAAGGTGGAAGGTCTCATCTTCTGTAACTTCTTCCTGCTGAGTAGGGGCGTAGAGTTGTCCCTACCTACTCGGGTCAACATTGATCAGTTGGCGAATGTATAGGGGAGTTATGAAAGACAGAGGCAGCTGAGTCCAGGGGTTTAAATCAATCATTAAAGGAGAAAGGGACTGTTTAAAGTGCTAACCTGAGTGGGTCAGAACCCAAGAAATATTTTGTGATAATCTGGAACATCAAGATGGCTGCACTTATGTCAGGGCTAGACTCGAGATGGCTACAGCCTTGTTTTTCTTGGCCTCCACACTTCTATATGTTTATTATTTCTGTGTTCACATCTGGTCTCCAGAGGTTCACATCGCATGTTGCACTTCTTGATTGATCTGTCCTCTTAAATATTCAATAGTTACACCAAACTGACGTTGAATCCTTATGCTACATTTCCCCATCCTGCCCAAACCAAGCCTCGCCTCACCAAGTCTTTCCAATCTAATTGGTTGCATTATCCACCCTACTGTTTATCTCACAAACCAGGACTTAGAAATCACCTTGAATTCTTCTGCGTATTTCAGTCCCCGCCTCCTAATTATCCACGAGTCCCATCTTGGATCTACTTCTCGCTGGTATCCTGAATCTAGCCATTGTACTTTTTCCCTCTTATAAACCACAGAGCTGTACTCAGGGCCGCTGGGCACCGTTGTTTATGTTGTATACAGTTTTGGTTCCCAGCCACCAGACTTTCTCACACAGATACTCCAGGAATTTTCCCTACTTCCCCATCTCCATTCCTACTCACATAAATAGCTGTCTACGAAATATCAAAGGTGAGCCTTTCCAAACAGAATAAAGCACACGAAAGAAACAGATTCTGTCATTGCATAAAACCAAACAATGGCTTCTCTTAGTTTTAGACTACATTGCTTACAAAATGTCACAGGATCCCAGGTCCTACAGACTCCACCTACCCACTTGGACCTCATTTCGTACCTCTTGGCCACTTACACCATATACCAGACTCCTGAAAAAAAATTGTAGCTCCTGACAAAGGGCTTTTATTTGCTATTTGCTCTACTGGAAACATAATGAATCATTCACATTCAAATTCCTACTCAAATGTCATTTCCTCCAAGATAGTCTTTTGTTAATATAATCAAAAATACCATTCCCATCCATGAATAGTTTTGTTTGTTTTCTCATGTTCTCATTGTTACTAGTGGGTGGGAGAGTCTGCCTTGTGTGAACGGTGGTTTGGGTCCTTGGATGTCCCACGAGGGGATTTCTTGGGGATAAAGACAGCCAGAAAGATGCGGCAAGTGCAAAGCAGTGTATTAAAGGAAAGTACATTTCAAGGTGGGAGAACAGGCTGGTTCCTGGAGGTGGAGCTGGCCCTAGGCTGCTGTGGGATTGGGTGTTATGGGGTCTCTCTGGGCTGGAAGGAGCTGTGACGTGCAGAGGGGTGGTCTCTAGTGAAGGCGATTCCAGTCCTTTGGGGGACCGCTCTCGCAGACTGGAAGGTGGGTTGACTTTACAAGGTTTGTACCACAGCTGTCCTGGCAGCCTTTCTCCATTGTTGGGAGGAGGGGATTGACCAGCAATGCAGATGTACTGTGATGAGTCTGGGGCTTACCTTGGGGCAGAGATAGAAGACAGAACACCTGTTCCCCACCTATCAGCCCCAGGGTCTGGAAGCCATGAGGTCAGGATGCCCTGCCGGGCTTCCAGGATGTAATCTCTATCACCACCCTTGCCTCCAGCTCCTGTCTCTGCCTTGCCCCCTCAAGGACACAGGGCGTCCCCTCGGGCAGTTCATCCCACTGCTCTCATCCACTTTCCACCTAACACTAGTTCTACATGGAATTACAGGATTTCTCTGCCTAATTGTGTACTGCTGATCTCCCCCAGAAATGTAAGCTCCGTGAAGGCAGTGACCCTTCCTCTCTTGCTCACCATCACCCTCCTCCTCAACTATGACTCTTCAGGACCCATCATAGGCATTCACATAATTTTATTAATGGCTCTTCCCTCTCGTTTTAGAATGTGATCAGGTTTCACAGTCATTAAACAAAATTATCTGTTCAGCCTTATTGAATTAGTCTTACCCTCACTTTTTTTTTTAATGGCAAATGTTACTGATCAGTTATATATTTGCTATCTCCTTTTCTTCATCTCACACCCCCCCGATTCCCTCATGCACACAAACGTGCGCACACAGGCACACACGGGCACACATACATTTATACGAAGGGAAATTTATAAAGATTGGGAATATAAAACTTCTAAATTCTACTGATGCAAAGTCATAAAGTGACCATGATTTTCCACATGAAGTCCTAGGGTGTAGTTTTTCTAATTCTTCTACTGTTGGTTTCATGGTAAATTACAAAGTGACTTCAAAAATAATTTTTCTTGGAGCTCATGCTGCTGCGTCCTCCTGGCTCTGTTTCCTCTGGGCCTGACATCTTTCAGTTTTATGAATTCTGTCCCTGATCCCTTCCTGTGCTCATTCCCAAACTGGCCCCTGCCTGTGGATGAGGTCTCAGGCGTCTCCCCCTGCTCTCCCACCAGGACCAAGGCTGCACACACTCCCCCCTTGTTGGTATGGCACCTATGCCGCGTCTCCTGCTGTTTCTTCATGCCCCACTCCTGCATTTCTCAAAGCGTTTCTTTACTGTCTGCACACATCTCGGAAATTGAATCTGCCAGAATTGTGAGTTGAGAATTGTATTAGAATCTCTGTCCTCTTCTGTTCTTCCTTTGCCATCTGGTCCTGCCTGTGGTCCATTTACACTGAGACTCTGCTTCCTCTCTCTACTAATACTAATCTAGTTCTACTTTTCCATAAACTCATAATCTCTTTCTTCCTCAAACTCTGTGTAGAAACAAATCCAATTTTCTAAAATACTGCAATTATCATATCCCTATTCTTCTGATAACCGATAGCAGATTCTAACTATAAACAGATTAAACCCAAGCCATTCTATCTTCAAGTTATCTCAAAATCCGGTTATATTTCACCTCTCCCAATGAAACTGCTAACTTCCTGGGGCTTGTTGCAGGCAACACGATGAATGATTCAGGTTGCTTCAAGCCGTCTAGCTCAATGACTCTGGTTGGTACCCAGGACATGAGATGTGCAGTGGGCTACCCTGTTTCTAAAACAACTTGAATTTGAAATTTTAGTTTTTCACAGTGTTCTTGATATAGCAAGATTAAGATCTAGAAGTATCTTTTATTTTTTTTGCACAAGCCTATCAAGAGTTCAAGTCCCGTAAACTTCACAAAGCTTTCCCTATTTATGAAAAGTCACAGAACTGGTTCGGTCGTCTTTATCATGTATTATGACATGTAATTATTTCCTCATGTGTTGTTTTTTGTTGGTTTATTTCTGTATGTAATAAATTTTTCCAAAAGATCCTTTGAGAGAAGAGATCTTCTTTTATACTTTGCTTATATGCCTAGTGTTGGCCAAGGAGCAGAGGATTCTAAAACTCTATTCAATTGAACTAATCGTCTTTGCCTTGTATCTGTAACTCACCATTCCACTGACAGCTTGCTACTAGACGAGACTCCCTACCCTTATTACAGATGTTTGTAAATGATGCTATGGGTCCAGACTCACAGATGCTGCTGTAATTGGAGCCCTGAACTCTCTCAACCAAAACCCTCACTTAAAAGCTACATTGATTTTATAACCATTACCACATATAAAATCAGAGGAAAGAGTTTATCCTTCCTGGAAAAACCTAGCCTGGGAGGCACCATTTCTTGGTATGGAAAACAACTACTGGTCGTGACCACCTATAAATAGATTTTTTTTTTTAAGTACTTATTTATTTATTTGACAGAGAGAGATCACAAGTAGGCAGAAAGGCAGGCGGGGGGGAGGGGGGGGAAGCAGGCTCCCTGCTCAGCAGAGAGCCCGATGTGGGCCTTGATCCCAGGACAGTGGGATCATGACCTGAGCCGAAGGCAGAGGCCCAACCCACTGAGCCACCCAGGTGCCCCTGTAAATAGATTTTTAAAGATTAATTTCGTTTAATGAAACTTTCCTATTTATTGAGTTTTTGCATTTCTTTCATATATTCTAAATTCTTAAAAATGTAATAAATACATTTGTGTGCATGTACCAACAAGCATGTTGTTGTCAAAGGAGACTCACGTGTTAAATCAATGCTTAGATATTAAAAGTTTTTTTTAAAAAATGAAGATGGATAAATTCAGGCTAATTAGTATTTTGCATAATTTTCTGTCCAAATTACAAATTTTATTTCAAATTTAACATTCTTAGCTAATCACTGAAATAGCATATTTTCATGGTTGACTACATTGCAATATACAATTTGCTTGACTTCGAATGCATAATATACTGTTTGAACCATTATGTACTTAACTCAGTGAACCAAGTAGTGAAATGGTTTAATTTTTGCACATTTTACAAATGGAGCCACAAACTTTATTGATCAATCAGCATACTTTAGTGGTTCAGTTTAATGTGCATTGCTGAATGAGCCATATACTTTACAAGAATAGCTTTATATGTTTCTGGAATTTAGCTGCAAACTCTCCTAGCCAAAAGAAATACCTTAATGGTTCACTGGCAAAGTCTATTGCCATGTTGTTATCTCAAACTTTACTGGTAAAGCTATGTTCTCCATGTAACTTGATTCCTTACCAATTAGTAGTTTGATGCAAATGAAATTATAGGCATGAATGAACTCAAAATTTAGGTAGTGACATTTTAGGAGACACAAGGGTGAAAATATATAGTTAAAAAAAAATGACAAGAGGCAATAGGTGTTACCCAGTTCAGCTGTTTGGGATTAAAAAAAAAAAAAAGAAAAGAAAAGAAAACCTTTTTACTAAATAATTGATTTGGGTTAATTCTAATTAAACACGTTCTCTCTCTCCCCACTTTCTCTTACTACCATTGAATTGTTTATAACATAGTTAGATGCAGCCTACAAGTTCGATGAGTCTATAAGGAATTGAAACTTCATGATAGTTGAAAATCAGACATCTAACATAGTCCCCAGTATTTATACATAAATCTTTTTTGCCTTCTTAAATGAAATGTCCTCATACCTCTCAACCTTTCTGTTCTATCCAAGCATTAATTGGCAAACATTCATTTGTGATCTAATAGATATCTTCCCTATTTCACTGAATGTTGGTTGAAATTATAGACTTAACTGAAAATTATGAAGGTAATTGGAAATTGTGAAAAATAACTTATTGAAGATAATTATAAGTTATTACTAGGTCTCCTGACTTTGGTATATAGAAAATTTTTATTTCTCAATAGATTCATTTTAACTAGTTTTAACAATATTTTAGTGATTATTTTAGTGACTGAACTTCAGGAGTCCACTCATTTCTCTAGTTGTATGTATCTGAATGTGTGTGTGTTCTTCAAATTTAAATTATTCTTCTTTTTTGATGACATTACCTATTTCTGAAAACATAGTAACTTTTTTCCCCCTCAAATTTTAAGGCAAAATTCCCATAGATTCTTATTGCTTTACATCCCTTGGTTCTTGGTTTTACTATTGCTCCGATGATATTTTAGACTCCTTCATGTTACTTTTAATAGCTAATTAATGTCCCCTTTCTGAATAAATATATTTTTAAATCATTTTTACCTACAAAATTTTTTTCTTTCTAATGAAAGAAGTGAAGTTTTTTTTTGTAGGTGTTTTTAAGATCTTTATTAATTTTCCCCAAAACCCCTCTTACTCCCTTGATACACAAATCTTTTTTTTTTTTTTTAGAAGCACACACATTGCTACTATTGTCTATTTCTGAACTTCAATTTTTTAAAAAAGATTTTATTTATTTATTTGACAGAGATCACAAGTAGGTAGAGAGGCAGGTGGTGGGGGGGGAAGCAGGCTCCCTGCTGAGCAGAGAGCCCGATGTGGGGCTCAATTACAGGACCCTGATCATGACCTGAGCTGAAGGCAGGGCTTTAACCCACTGAGCCATCCAGGCAACCCTCAACTTCAATTTTTAACTATTCCAATTCTATCTTTAGATTTGAGGCAGTTGTCCACATCCCCTTAGCAGTCTCATAAAACTCGGAGTTTTTGGCAAGATTTTGACATTTACATTATTCTTCATTGCCAAGAAGAGTCATCGGTAACAACATATGTATTTGTGGATCTCTATTTTTTTGAAGTTACATTAGTCACCATATAGTACATCATTAGTTTTTGGTGTAGTTGATTCATTATTTATGTATAGCACCCAGTGTTCCATGCAATCTGTGCCCTCCTTAATACCCACCACAAGGCTTAACCCCTGCCCCATCTCCCTTCTAAAACCTTCCATTTGTTTCTGGGAGTCCATAGTCTCTCATGGTTTGTCTCCCCCTCCAATTTCCCCTCCTTCATTTTTCCCTTCCTTCTCCTAATGTCCTCCATGCTATTCCTTATGTTTCATAAATAAGTGAAATCATATGATAACTGACTTTCTCTGCTTGACTTATTTCACTCAGCATAATCTCCTCTAGTCCCATCCATGTTGACACAAAAGTTGGGTATTCATCCTTTCTGATGGCTGAGTAATATTCCATTCTGTATATGGACCACATTTTTTTTTTTAATTTTCAATTTTTTTTTTTTTACAAACATATAATGTATTATTAGCCCCACGGGTACAGGTTTGTGAATCGCCAGGTTTACAAACTTCACAGCACTCACCATAGCGCATACCCTCCCCAATGCCCATAACCCCAAAACTCTCTCCCCACCCCCCTCCCCCCAACAATCTTCAGTTTGTTTTGTGAGATTAAGAGTCTTTTATGGTTTGTCTCCCTCCCGATCCCATCTTATTTCACTTATTCTTTTCCTACCCCCCAAACCCCCCACATTGCATCTCCACTACCTCATATCAGGGAGATCATATGATAGTTGTTTTTCTCTGATTGACTTATTTCGCTAAGCATAATACCCTCTAGTTCAAGCCATTGTTGCAAATGGCAAAATTTCATTTCTTTTAATGGCTGCATAGTATTCCATTGTATATATATACCACCTCTTCTTTATCCATTCATCTGTTCATGGACATCTAGTTTCTTTCCATAGTTTAGCTATTGTAGACATTGCTGCTATAAACATTCGGGTGCATGTGCCCCTTCAGATCACTACATTTGTATCTTTAGGGTAAATACCCAGTAGTGCAATTGCTGGGTCATAGGGTAGCTCTATTTTCAACTTTTTGAGGAACCTCCATGCTGTATTCCAGAGTGATTGCACCAGCTTGCATTCCCACCAAAAGTGTAGGAGGGTTCCCCTTTCTCCACATCTTCACCAGCATCTGTCATTTCCTGACCTGTTAATTTTAGCCATCCTGACTGGTGTGAGGTGGTATCTCATTGTGGTTTTGATTTGTATTTCCCTGATGCCGAGTGATGTGGAGCACTTTTTCATGTGTCTGTTGGCCATCTGGATGTCTTCTTTGCAGAAATGCCTGTTCATGTCCTCTGCCCATTTCTTGATTGGATTATTTGTTCTTTCGGTATTGAGTTTGCTAAGTTCCTTATAGATTTTGGATACTAGTCCTTTATCTGATATGTCATTTGCAAATATCTTTTCCCATTCTGTCAGTTGTCTTTTGGTTTTGTTAACGGTTTCCTTTGCTGTGCAAAAGCTTTTAATCTTGATGAAGTCACAATAGTTCATTTTTGTCCTTGCTCCCCTTGCCTTTGGCAATGTTCCTAGGAAGACGTTGCTGCGTCTGAGGTCGAAGAGGTTGCTGCCTGTGTTCTCCTCAAGGATTTGGATGGATTCCTTTCTCACATTGAGGTCCTTCATCCATTTTGAGTCTATTTTTGTGTGTGGTGTAAGAAAATGATCCAATTTCATTTTTCTGCATGTGGCTGTCCAATTTTCCTAACACCATTTGTTGAAGAGGCTGTCTTTTTTCATTGGACCTTCTTTCCTGCTTTGTCAAAGATTAGTTGACCATAGAGTTGTAGGTCTATTTTTTGGGCTCTCTATTCTGTTCCACTGATCTATGTGTCTGTTTTTGTGCCAGTACCATACTGTCTTGATGATGACAGCTTTGTAATAGAGCTTGAAGTCTGGAATTGTGATGCCACCAACATTGGCTTTCTTTTTCAATATTCCTTTGGCTATTCGAGGTCTTTTCTGGTTCCATATAAATTTTAGGATTATTTGTTCCATTTCTTTGAAGAAAATGGATGGAGTTTTGATAGGGATTGCATTAAATGTGTAGATTGCTTTAGGTAGCATAGACATTTTCACAATATTTGTTCTTCCAATCCATGAGCATGGAACATTTTTCATTTCTTTGTGTCTTCTTCAATTTCTTTCATGAGTACTTTATAATTTTCTCAGTATAGATTCTTTGCCTCTTTGGTTAGATTTATTCCTCAGTATCTTATGGTTTTGGGTGTAAATGGGATTGACTCCTTAATTTCTCTTTCTTCTGTCTTGTTGTTGGTGTAGAGAAATGCAACTGATTTCTGTGATTTTATATCCTGATTTTTCATTGATTTTATATTCTGACACTTTACTCAATTCCTGTACAAGTTCTAGCAGTTTTGGAGTGGAGTCTTTTGGGTTTTCCACATATAGTATCATATCATCTGCAAAGAGTGATAGTTTGGCTTCTTCTTTGCCGATTTGGAGGCCTTTAATTTCTTTTTGTTGTTTGATTGCTGAGGCTAGGACTTCTAGTACTATGTTGAATAGCAGTGGTGATAATGGACATCCCTACCATGTTCCTGACCTTAGTGGAAAAGCTTTCAGTTTTTCTCCATTGAGAATGATATTTATCGTGGGTTTTTCATAGATGGCTTTGATAATATGGAAGTATGTGCCCTCTATCCCTACACTTTGAAGAGTTTTGATCAGGAAGGGATGCTGTACTTTGTCAAATGCTTTTTCAGCATCTATTGAGAGTATCATATGGTTTTTGTTATTTCTTTTATTAATGTATTGTATGTATTCTATGTATGTATTGATTTGCAGATGTTGAACCAACCTTGCAGCCCTGGAATAAATCCCACTTGGTCGTGGTGAACAATCTTTTTTTTTTTTTTTAAAGATTTTATTTATTTATTTGACAGACAGGGATCACAAGTAGGCAGAGAGGCAGGCAGAGAGAGGGAGGTGGAAGCAGGCTCCCCGCTGAGCGGACAGCCTGATGTGGGGCTCGATCCCAGGACCCTGGGACCGTGACCCGAGCCGAAGGTAGAGGCTCTAACCCACTGAGCCACCCAGGTGCCCCAGTGAATAATCTTTTTAATGTACTGTTGGATCCTATTGGCTAGTATTTTGGTGAGAATTTTTGCATCTGTGTTCAGCAAGGATATTGGTCTGTAATTCTCTTCTTTGATGGGATCTTTGTCTGGTTTTGGGATCAAGGTGATGCTGGTCTCAGAAAATGAGTTTGGAAGTTTTCCTTCCATTTCTATGTTTTGGAACAGTTTCAGGAGAAGGGTGTTAATTCTTCTTTTAATATTTGGTAAAATTCTCTGGGAAGCCATCTGACCCTGGGCTCTTTTTTGTTGGAAGATTTTTGATGACTGCTTAAATCTCCTTACTGGTTATGGGTCTGTTCAGGTTTTATATTTCTTCCTGGTTCGGTTGTGGTAGTTTTTATGTCTCTAGGAATGCATCAATTCCTTCCAGATTGTCAAATTTACTGGCTATAGTTGCTCATAATATGTTCTTATAATTGTTTGTATTTCTTTGGTGTTGGTTGTGATTTCTCCTCTTTCATTCATGATTTTCTTTATTTGGTCCTTTCTCTTTTCTTTTTGATAAGTCTGGCCAGGGGGTTATCAATCTTATTAATTCTTTCAAAGAACCAGCTCCTAGTTTCGCTGATTTTTTCTATTGTTTTTCTTTTCTTTTTTTTTTTTTTTTGGTTTCTGTTTCATTGATTTCTGCTCTGATCTTTATGATTTCTCTTCTCCTGCTGGATTTAGGCTTTCTTTCCTGTTTTTTCTCCAGCTCCTTTAGGTATAGTGTTAGGTTGTATATTTGAGACCTTTCTTGTTTCTTGAGAAAGGCTTGTATCGCTATATATTTTCCTCTCAGGACTGCTTTTGCTGTGTCCCATAGATTTTGAACTGTTGTTTTTTCATTATCATTTGTTTCCATGAATTTTTTCAATTCTTCTTTAATTTCCTGGTTGACCCATTCATTCTTTAGAAGGATGCTGTTTAGTCTCCATGTATTTGGGTTCTTTCCAACTTTCCTCTTGTGGTTGAGTTCTAGCTTCAGAGCATTGTGGTCTGAAAATATGCAGGGAATGATCCCAATCTTTTGATACCAGTTGAGACCTGATTTATGATCCAGGATGTGATCTATTCTGGTGAATGTTCCATGTGCACTAGAGAAGAATGTGTATTCTGTTGCTTTGGGATGGAATGTTCTGAATATATCTGTGATGTCCATCTGGTCCAGTGTGTCATTTAAGGCCTTTATTTTCTCGTTCATCTTTTGCTTGGATGATCTGTTCATTTCAGCGAGGGGAGTGTTAACGTCTCCTACTATTATTGTATTATTGTTGATGTGTTTCTTTGATTTTGTTATTAATTGGTTTATATAGTTGGCTGCTCCCATGTTAGGGGCATAGATTTTTTAAATTGTTAGATCTTCTTGTTGGAAAGACCCTTTGAGTAGGATATAGTGTCCTTCCTCATCACTTATTATAGTCTTTGGCTTAAAATCTAATTGATCTGAGATAAGGATTGCTACCCCAGCTTTCTTCTGATGTCCATTAGCATGGTACATTGTTTTCCACCCCCTCACTTTAAATCTGGAGGTGTCTTTGGGTCTAGATGTATATTTTATTTTTTAAGATTTTATTTATTTATTTGACAGACAGAGATCACAAGTAGGCAGAGAGTCAGGCAGAGAGAGAGAGAGAGAGAGGCGGAAGCAGGCTCTCCGCCGAGCAGAGAGCCTGATGTGGGGCTTGATCTCAGGACCCTGGGATCATGACCTGAGCTGAAGGCAGAGGCTTTAACCCACTGAGCCACCCAGGCGCCCCTGTCTTTGGGTCTAAAATGAGTTTCTTGTAGGCAGCAAATTGATGGGTTTCATTTTTTTATCCATTCTGATACCCTGTGTCTTTTGATTGGGGCATTTAGCCCATTTACATTCAGGGTAACTATTGACAGATATGAATTTAGTGCCATTGTATTGCCTGTAAGGTGACTGTTACTGTATATTGTCTTCGTTCCTT
Organism: Martes martes; assembly: GCF_963455335.1. Classification (NCBI taxonomy): domain Eukaryota; kingdom Metazoa; phylum Chordata; class Mammalia; order Carnivora; family Mustelidae; genus Martes; species Martes martes. Next base: position 69,074,333 of record NC_137902.1, read on the forward strand.
TCTGATCTACTACTTCTAGGGTCTCTCTTTGCTTAGAGGACCCCTTTCAATATTTCCTATAGAGCTGGTTTGGTGTTTGCAAATTCTTTCAGTTTTTGTTTGTCCTGGAAGCTTTTTATATCTCCTTCTATTTTCAATGATAGCCTAGCTGGATATAGTATTCTTCCTGCATGTTTTTCTCGTTTAGTGCTCTGAATATATCATGCCAGTTCTTTCTGGCCTGCCAGGTCTCTGTCGATAAGTCTGCTGCCAATCTAATATTTTTACCATTGTATGTTACAGACTTTTTTTCCCAGACTGCTTTCAGGATTTTCTCTTTCTCGCTAAGACGTGTAAATTTTATTATTAGTGTCGGGGTGTGGACCTATTCTTATTGATTTTGAGGGGGGTTCTCTGCACTTCCTGGATTTTGATGTTTGTTCCCTTTGCCATATTAGGGAAATTCTCTCCAATAATTCTCTCCAATATACCTTCTGCTCCCCTCTCTCTTTCTTCTTCTTCTAGAATCCCAATTATTCTAATGTTTCATCTTATGGTGTCACTTATCTCTTGGATTCTCCCCTCATGGTCCAGTATTTGTTTGTCTCTCTTTTGCTCAGCTTCTTTATTCCCAGTCATTTGGTCTTCTATATCACTAATTCTTTCTTCTGCCTCATTTATCCTAGCAGTAGGAGCCTCCATTTTTTATTGCACCTCATTAATAGCTTTTTTAAATTTCAACTTGGTTAGATTTTAGTTCTTTTATTTCTCCAGAAAGGGCTTTTATCTCTCTGGAGAGGATTTCTCTAATATCTTCCATGCCTTTTTCGAGCCCAGCTATAGCCTTGAGAATTGTCATTCTGAACTCTAGATTTGATGTATTACCAATGTCCATATTGATTAGGTCCCTAACCTTTGGTACTGCCTCTTGTTCTTTTTTTTTTTTTTTTTGTGGTGAGTTCTTCCGCCTTGTCATTTTGTCTAGATTAAGAATATATGAAGGATGGGGCACCTGGGTGGCTCAGTGGGTTAAGCCTCTGCCTTTGGCTCAGGTCATGATCCCAGGGTCCTGGGATCGAGCCCCACATCGGGCTCTCTGCTCAGCCGGGAGCCTGCTTCCTCCTCTCTCTCTGCCTGCCTCTCTGCCTACTTGTGATCTCTGTCTGTCAAATAAATAAATAAAATCTTTAAAAAAAAAAAAAAAAAAAAAGAATATATGAAGGAGCAAATAAAATACTAAAAGGGTGGCAAAGACCCCAGGAAAATGTGCTTTATCCAAATCAGAAGAGACCCCAAATCATGGGGGGGGCGGGGAGAAAGGGGGTAAAAAGCTCAGAAAAAAAATTTAAAAATAAAATAAATAAAGAAAAATATAAAAAAGAAAAAAAAATATATATATATATTAGACCTGTGACTAGAACAGGGTCACCCACTTAATTTTGGGAGTATTTGGGTCTCTTAGAAGAAACTACCTCCCAAAATTTTAAAGAATGAAAAACATATAAAAGGGTAAACACAATGAAGGGATAGAATATGCCAAAAAGATGAAAAAAAAACCATTTTTTTAATTTCTAAAAAAGGAGTTGATAAAGTAAGTTGTTTGGAGAATAAAGAAAAAGAAAGTGGAGCGAATTTGCTCGGGCTGGAGACTAGAACAAGCCTGGAGCTAGATTTAGGGTGTATTTTGATCTATTAGAAGAAGTTGTACCCCACATTTTTAGAAGAAAAAACCCTATGTGTATACAAAAAATAAAGTTAGATACAATGAAGGATAAAATATGACAATAAGAATGAAGCTTCAAAAAAGATTATTATTTTTTTTTATGAAAGGTATTGTAAATATAAACTCATTAAAAATGTTAAAAGAGGAAAGGGTAAAAGTTAAAAAAAATTAGCAGAAGAAAAAAATAAAATTAAAAAAAATAATTAACTGCAAGACTAAAGACTCATGGGGAGAAAGCCATGAATTCCATGCTTTGCTCTCTCCTCCTCTGGAATTCCGCTGTTCTCCTTGGTAAGTGAACTTGGTCTTGGCTGGATTTCTTGTTGATCTTCTGGGGGATGGGCCTGTTGTATTGATTCTCAAGTGTCTTGGTCTGAGGCGGAATTGCACTGCCCTTACCGGGGCCAGGCTAAGTAATCCACTCAGGTTCGCTTTTGGGAGCTTTTGTTCCCTGAACGCTTTCTGTAGAGTTCCAGAGGACGGGAATGAAAATGGCAGCCTCCCAATCTCCGGCCCAGAGGAGCCAAGAGCTTGGGGCCCCACTCCTTAATGCACACTCAGAGAAAAACATTCAATCACTCCTGTCTCCCTTGCCTCTGGCTGTGCTTGGAGAAATGTGCTCACTCACTCCTGTCTCCCTGGCCTCTGGCCGTGCTCCGAGCTCACCCAGCCTGTGACCAAGCATCTCTGTCTCTGGCACACAGCTCCACCTGGAGTCTCTGAACCCCGCAGATTTCTGAGCTCTTCCAGGGGGTGTCTCCCCGGATCTTGTGGGGACCCCACTCAAAGAGCAGTGGCCTGTGCCATGGATTAGGTTCAAGGTAACCCGGAGTTGAGAGCTCATTTCTGGGTTCTGTCTCTGTAGCCGGCTTCCCCGCTCTAATACCTGCAAGCTCTGCAACACTCAGACACCCCCGATCCTTCTGTGACCCCATGGGACCTGGGGCCATGCTGACCCCGCATGGGCTTCACCCCAGTTTAGCCTCTGGAGCAATGTCCCTCAGTAGAACAGACTTTTAAAAGTCCTGATTTTGTGCTCCGTTGTTCCGCCGCTTGCCAGGAGCTGCCCCCCCCACCCCCCCCCCGCAGTCTATCTTCCCATCGCTTTGGATTCACTTTTCCACCCGTCCTGCCTTTCAGAAAGTGGTCAATTTTCTGTTTCTAGAATTGTTGCTCTTCTCCTCTTTGATCTCCTGTTGGATTTGTAGGTGTTTACAATGGTTTGATAAGCTATCCAGCTGATTTCCTGCTACCTGATGTCGTCTCAGTCTGCTACTTCTCCGCCATCTTGACTCCTACCCCCTGCACCACATCTTCTTTATCCACTCATCTGTTGATGGACATCTTGGCTCTTTCCACAGTTTGGCTATTGCAGACATTGCTGCTATGAGCATTGGTGTGCATAATGGCCCTTGTTTTCACTACATCTGTATCTTCAGGGTAAATACCCAGTAGTGCAATTACTGGTTCATGGGGTAGCTCTAATTTTAATTTTTTGAGGAACGTCCACACTGTTTTCCAAAGTGACTGCACCAACTTGCATTCCTAGTATCAGTGGAAGAGGGCTCCTCTTTCCCCACAACTTCTTCAAATTTGTTGTTTCTGAAAGAACTAAAGTTGTAGAAGTATATAAGTCCTACTGTTAGCGCCAATATTTTCTAACTTTGCAAAAAGTAATGCAAATAATTAAATATTTTAAAAGAAAGAATCAGGTGAATATTCATTTTTTACCCCTTTTCTCCAAAGGTAGAATTAAATCTATGCCAAAGAGATGTAGCAGTTGTTGATTTATTGAACAAGGAATGTTCAGATGTGTTAATGCTTTTTGTTTGCATTCCTTTTTGTGTAGATTATAACATGCTTGTCCATCAAAGTGCACCTTAGTTGGTATCTGACTGTGTTGGGGATTTCACTGGTAACTCTCTGTAACAGTCTCACCAAGCCAAGGAGAAGAATTGTTACCTAGTAGTTATAGTTTCTTTGTAGAACAAATATCATTTGGATGATTTCAGAAACACAGTGAAAAAAAATTATAACAAATAGAAGCCTCTGCTTGTGAATGACACTTGTTATCAAACATATTGTTGTCAGAACTGCTTCATCCTCTTTTTGTTGTTTTACTCAATGCATATGAGCAGACATGTAACAAGGTCTTTCTGGGTAAAAGTTTTTGTTTGTTTGTTTTATTTTGTTTTGGTTTAGATTTATTTAATTATTTTAGAGAGCACCCAAGTGAGAGGGACAGGGAGAGAAAGAGGGAATCTGAAGCAGATTCTGTGATGAGTGAGGAGTCTGATGAGGCGCTTAATGCAGGTCTCAATCCTGTGACTTTGAGATTATGACCTGAGCAGAAACCACTGCTTACCCCAAGGTGCCACCTAGGCACCCCAGTTTCTGGGTAAAAGTTTCAAGGACCAGTAGTAGAATTTCCTCTCCTTTAACAAAGAAGTCTTGAAAGATAGACCTTTCCTTCAACTTTATTCTTAATTACATTAATTTTCCAAATACAGTTGGGGAAATCTGAATGAGGTCTGTGGATTGTACACATTGCTAGTACAATATCACTATAAGTTTTGCAAGTTGTTTTCTGTCATTGGGGGAAACCAGATATGTCTATATTATTTCTTACAACTGAATGTGAATATTCAATTATCTCAATAAAATTATCACAATAAAATAAAAATAAGTTAACTTCAAACCTATGAATTATAAATACTGCCTCGTGAGCAATATATACTTGTAACATTGGCTATTTAATGGTATTTCTGATGTGTATAAAACCAGATCATGTAGCAAAATATGTCTGTAAGAAATTACTTAAATTTCTGAGGTCCTTTTGATATTTACATTTATTTCTTTACAAGTATCTGATTATAAAAGATTTTAATAAGATTACTATGTTTGTTCTGAGAATAAGAAAAATCTTTAAAATATACATTCATTTCTTCTTTAGACTCTAGAGATGTAACAAGCAGTAGATTTTTAGGGTTAACTAATAAAAGAAGGGGGGAAAAGATTTAAGATTATGCCCAGAATCTTGTTTCAAGCATTAAATAGAAAAGCAAATATAAACCAGAATTTCCTTCTGTATAAAATCAGCATTTCTTTTAAATTCTGATCAGAAAAGAAAAATATAAGACCATGTTCCCTATAGGTATTTAATTGGCTTATATTTATGTATATACTGCATCTAGAATTATAGCATAGTATCTCCGTCAGTTCCCTCAAAGACACAGTATGTTTCATTTAAATTTAACATGGAAATATAGACACAATATTACCACTGTGTCAGAAAGTTGTGAGTGGCACATCAATAATGCAACAATCAGAATGCTGCATTTATATGAAAATTATTATAGATGGAATATTCAGTAGATATTGTTTGACAGTGCTTTTTTTTCTTTTAGAAAAATAACCATATAAATAGATTATTTTTAGGACTTCAGAGGAACAGAATAAAATCAATCATAATATTTGACTTATGGAGTACTGTTATCATTGATCATATATGGGCTGTCTCTATTTCACATATTTCATTTTTATTTAGTAATTTGAAATAATAAACACCATAAAATCACTGTCCAGCCCAAGAACTGGAGCACTACCTAAAATGTACACTTCCCAATGTATTTTTACATTGTATTATTCTCCTAACACTTGGAAAAGTAACTGTTGTCCTTAAAAAAAAAAAATCACATCAATATGTTTGAGAGAACAAAATCTTGCTTGGTTTTGCCTGACTCTGAACTGTGTAAAATGGGCATTTTTCCATATGTTGTCTTTCTGATACTTTCACCTTATTGACAAAATACTTTAAAAATTGGACTCTACCCACATGTAAGTGCAGTTTATTCCCTTTCACTATGGTGTGTAGCTGAATGACAAACATATACCTCCCCTACATTTCTCTTCTTCTGTCAGCTGGAAGGTTGACTGTATTCACTTCTTTGTACTGTTAGCAACCATGGGTATGATGTTAATGATACTCTATCAACCTTGGAGTGGTTAAGTCTTTTCTTTATAGGTTTGAATTTTACATTCATTATTTGTTGGCTTATGTGTTGCAGATAGCTCTTCTCAATTTGTATTGTCTTTCCCTTTCTTAAGATTCTGTTTCTGTAGATAGTGGAATTATTGGATGATATGGTAGTTTGATTTTTAATTTTTTGAGGAACCTCCTTACTGTTTTCCACAGTGGCTCTACCAGCTTGCGTTCCTACAAACAGAGCATAAGGGTTCCCCTTTCCCCACATCCTCGCTAACATCTGTTGTTTCTTGTGTTGATTTCAGCCATTCTGACAGTTAGGAGGTGATATCTCACTGTGGTTTTGACTTGTATTTCCCTGATGATGAGTGATGTTGACCATCCCTTCATGTGTCTGTTGGCCGTCTGTATGTCTTTTTTGGAAAAATCTTTTCAGGTTCTCTGCCCATTTTTAATCAGATTACTTATTTTCTGGGTGTTGAGTTGTATAAATTCTTTAAATATTTCCAGTAATTACCCCTTACAGATATACCACGTGCAAATATAGTCTCTTATTCAGTAGGTTGCCTTTTTGGTTTGTTGATTGTTTCTTTTGCTGTGCAAAAGCTTTTTATTTTGGTGGAGTCCCAGTAGTTTATTTTTGCTTTTGTTTCCCTTGCCTCAGGAGATATATCCAGAAAAAATGTTTCCATAGCTTATGTCAAAGAAGTTACTGTCTCTGCTCTGTTCTGGAGTTTTATGGTTTCAGATCTCACATTTAGATCTTTAATCCACTTTGAATTTGTTTTTGTGTATGGTGTAAAAAAAAAGTGGTCCAGTTTTCTTATTTCACATACTACTGTGGGCTTTTTGAATGGGACTACATTAAATATAGAGACCATTTTGGAAAGAATTGACTTTTTTTTTTCCCCTAGTTTGAGAGAGAGAGAGAGAGCAAGAGGAGGCATGGGGGAGGGGCAGAGAGAGAGAATCTCAAGTAGGCTTCACACACAGCAGAGGGAGCCTGACAAGGAGCTTGATCCCAGCACCCTGAGATCGTGACCCACCCAAAATGGAGCCAGACGCTCAACCAGCTGAACCATCTAGGCAGCCTAAGAATTGAATTTTCATAATACTAAGTTTTCTTATCCATGTTTATTAGTTACTTTTCCATTTACAATATTATGCATGTTAGCTTTTATTTCACACCATGCTTCTAAAACATTACAATAGATAAATATAAATATGTCTCAGCAAAAACCAAACAGATATGTTTATAATATTTGAACTGAAGGCATATTTATGAGGTAGACACAAAACCCAAAAGCTTTTTTTAAAAAATTGAAAAATTTGATTAATACATTAAAAAAAAATAGGGGCACCTGGCTGGCTCAATTGGTTAAGTATCACACTCTTGACCTCTGTGCAGGTCTCGATCTCAGGGTCCTGAATTTAAGCCCCAGGTTGGGCTCCACACTGGGTCTGGAGCCTACCAAATCAATCAGTCAATCAATCAATACTATGATAGCAATGTGACACAATGCAGTTAGAGAATAAAGGAAATACTTTCCTGTAAATTTAAAAAATATGAAAAAAAACCTCTATAATGATACATTTAAATGCAAATGACAGATTGAAATAAACTATTACATACATAGGGATATATGTATATATAATGTGTATAAAAACGAATATACACATATTTTAAATATAAATATAAATAAATGCATAAATACTGAGTATAAGGAAAGGGTACAATAATCAATTACAAAAAAGTCAAGGTTCCAGTTTAATAAGAAAAGAACTAACAAATCCAAAAAAAATTAAGTGGAGTTATAATGGCCATAAACAAATAAAGAACTACACTGCTCCTACTTACTCATCAGCTTGACCAAAATTGGAAAAAAAAAGAAAAAGTCTTTAAATAATATGCCGGTTAGCACTCTCCTGCACTCCTTGAAGAGTATAAACTGACAGAGCTTTTGAGACGTAAATTTGGCTGTCTTTCAGGTTGAAAAGGAATATACCCTTTTTCACCAGGACAAGATCTTCTGTGAATTCCCTTTGAACTATCTTTGCTTTTACATAAGTATATGTGTGCAGGATTTCTAACCACTTTTATTTCACTATAAGGAAAATACAAACTGTCCTTAGGCTGACAGATGGGGGTGTTTAGGTAAAGTATCGCCAGTCTGCACTAAAGCCGGCATGGTAGCGATTTAAAAGAATAAGATAGGCTCTCCTTAACTGATGGGAACAAACTCCAAGATGCACTAGCAGCTGATGAAAGATACAGGAGAATAATAACTTTAAAATAGGACCTCGTTTGTGTCAGACGCATACTTACCTGTGAGGCACTTGTGAATCTGTTTGGATATGGAGTTGTAAGTATTTCTCTATCTGAGCATTCACTCATGTGTGTTAGTAGAAAGAGGACCATAGACTTACGGGTCAAACACGTGATAAGTGATTTACTCTGGGAAGAAAATTAGGGTTGAAAGCATTGACAAAAGGGAGCGCTGTATATTTTTCACAATGTTCCTATTTGTGGTTAATATTTTACAAGGAAAATATCTTAGTCTAAAAAACAAACAAAAACTGCTAAGTCTTCTTAACACTAACAACTTATTGTACTCTCCAGCAAGTTCATCTGTAATAAATGATGATTGCAAAACGTTGTATCACGACTTCTGATATCCAAGGAGAACATACCTCTGATTAGAGGCTGTGGCCCCCCCATTTCCCTGCTTTGATCCAATAAAATTTGCTTTTCCTACTGAAAGCAGATTAGAAACAAAAGTTTCCTAAACTGGACTGTATTTATATTTAGGTAATAAATTCAAGAATTCTTATAACTGAGAGCCTTTTAATTTGAATTTGAGTGCTTTCTTGTTACACATTATTCTTCTGTAATTAGGACCTGTCTTCTTCAGATGGGGACTAGAAAATTAGCTTAGAAAATTGTAATCATTCCGACTCCCTCTCATACATGTTGCTCAATGCAGATAACTCATATTTATTTCCATATTGTCTTTATTCCCAGAGTAGCAATATTTAATATGTCTCTGTGTGCCTGATTGAATATCATTGGGAGGACTGTGGAAGAATGTCTAGAATTCAGATATTGTAAAGGAAATAACCTGCAAATAAAGTTTCGGTTGCTGTGATATTTACCCGCAGGCAGGTATCTACTGTGAGACTTCTAAAATGTTCCCTTGTCCTGACTCTTATCTCTTAATTGAGAAAAACACCACGGATAGCTTCCTGCTGGAACAGTAAGATCATGGTAAAACGGTTACTTCTGAGCCACTGATGCAACCTTTGGATTTCCTTCTTCATGTGCCAGACGCTGGTCTATGTAAGATGTTGGCATCATCATGGCGATGGCCAGGAACCAATGGTGCCTAACGCTGTTTGTCAACTGCACATCTGCCCAAGGTTGGCCTTCTAAGCAAGGTTACCAGCAGTGAATATTTTCTGGTTTAGCTTTTTGGAGGTTTCAGTAGAAATTTAATATATACTCTGATTAAAAAAAAAAAAAAAGTATTTTGGGGAAGTGGAAACTGATTTTCACCAATTCCTTTTACGCTGTCCATCACAGCATCCCAGAGAGAAGTCCTATAGCCAGGTCAAGCCTTGGATCTTATGGTATTGATCACATTGCTGGAGTGCCATCCCTTTTGAAATTTAGCCTGAGCTATAGGGTGATTTTTGTTGAGCACTCAGATTTAGGACGTCATTACCAGAGCCTGCCTTTCTCTTGGAGCAACACTCAGGTACTGAAAAGTTTTAAAACAGGACAGATTTTCAAACACAAAGGAATTATGATGGAATAATCCGCTAGTATTGTGGACTAAATGTTTGTGTCCTCCAGAATTCATTGGTTGAAATCCTACCTCCTGCTGCGATGGTGTGAGAGGGTGGGGCCTTTAGGAAGTGGCTAGGTGTAGAGGCTGGAGACTTCGCCAGGGGAATTAACTCCTGTCCTTGAAGGAAGACACAGAAAGTTTCCCTCCCAAGCCCTCTGCTCTCTGCCATGTGTGGATACGATGAGAAACCAGGAGGCGGGTTCTCCTCAGACCCAGGATTTTCAGACACCTCTATCTCGGGCCTCTTAGCCTCCAGAACTGTGAGAAATAAATGTTGTTGAAACTACCCATCTCTGGTATTTCGTTGCAGCAGCCCAAAGTGAGTAGAAGAGCACCTGGTATTTTGAATTTTAATCTGTTGAAGAAGACTCAAAATTTCTGTATTTGAGAGGAGAATCAAAATCTGAAAGTGTGCACACAACCTTCAAATATGATTAGAATAGCTCACCTATAAGAAAATAACACAGTAATACAGATGCCTTGAGTTTTTAGCCGCTTTCCAGTTATTTTTATTTTGCTTTATGTTTTTCATAACTTCCAAATCCATATTAGTAGTTCCTTCTTGCATTATTTTGAGGATCTTAAGTTCAAAAACATTACAACATATGTTTCTAGATAGGAACAAGTGAGTGGAATTTCTTTAAACTTATTTTCTTTACCTAGAGAAGAGAACTAAAGCAATAACTTCTACCTTTATGCTTTACACATTATGCTACACTCTAAAGAGTGATTGATTTTTTTGACAGTCAGCTTTGTGCTTTAAACTCATGCAAAACTACTTCGATCTTCATCTCTTGCATGAGTGACTCGCTAACAGGGGTCCGATTTCAAAGAGTGCAACACTTGAGAGGAAGGGGAACCTGCAGAGTAGGAGGCAGAAAGAAAATTTGTATCATTTATTTAAGAAAACAATAATGGGACAAAAATAAAGTCACCAAGAGGAAGGCCTTTGGTCCAGAGCACAGATTTTGTTTACTGTACCTTCTAAAATGATCATATTTCTTTTAGGCTTTCCCATTGCTATGACTGCCTGGCTTAGATAAACACCCACGTTTCTGCACATTCTAGATTCTATGAAATCATTTTCCCATTAAGAATTAATGAGTTCCCTTATTCCGACATTGTTTCTCAGGGCAGTGAATTCCACTAGAAGATCAAGATTATACTTTAACACATTGATCTCACTTGTTTCCAAGAATATCAGAATGTGAGAAGACAGAAAACCCGGGTGAATAATAGCAAACCTTGTGGTTTTGGTTTTTTTTTTTTTTTTTTCCCAATTATTGCACAAAGACTAACCCAGGAAAATTGAAAACTTGCTTATTTTCTCGTTCCTGTTTCAGAGATGCAGCTGCCATAGGCCTGCGGCGGGATTTAGGATTTAGTTTGATCAGTATCCCAGGGGGTGTAGAGTGAGGGATGGGAGTGCTTTCCTTCTGCTTACTGTTTGTATAGGTCCATGTGTGTTAACGTACAATAGCTTAATTTTTCTAATGCAGAAGAGGATGGCATATCATTCACTCCACCAGAACAGAAGAGTTTCAATGGCAAGTAATAAAGAGAACAGTCACAATGAAGAACGGTGGAACATACGGAAGACCCTCTGGCCAGGCACACTGGTTCATGCGGGGCTGGCTCAGTACTATTCCACAACACACTGCATTTCGGTCCATACCTGTGTGGCTCACACATCTCTAAAGAGAATTAAGGACGAGTTATCAGACTGTTCCATTCTGTAGACATTTAATGGACATATTTCAAGTCCATACATGTATCCAAGACAACACAGGTCTTTAAGCAACATTTTTAACCTGAATTTGAATTATTCTGTAGAGAAAAAGGACAGGCTAAGTGAGAAGAAATATTAACATTTAGCATTCAGAGAGGCAGTAAGGTATGGCTGATTTCTTCTTAACAAAGGAATCCATTCTAGAAGGTACTTCGAGCCCGGTGTTCAGTGATGTGAGTGAAAGCTGTTTTGAATTTGGAAATAAATGAGACACTCAGAACTCACTTTAGACAGAGCCTGTGTTTGAGGGAGCTTCCTAAAGCCAGAATGTTGATTATTATTGTCAGTTAATTATCCGTTTTCACATTTATTGAGTGCCAGCATTGTGCTAGTCACAGGACAGAATATGGCTTGAAAATGACCAGTTCCTACTAAGTGGATGCATCATTTTCATTTTGGGGTAGGATGAGGGCTTATGTCAGGAGCTACACCTACAGGAACCATCCTAAGAAAGGTAAAGAGATTGAACAGCAAACTTCTTTAACAGCAAAATTGGGTAGATAACCATTAAATGGAAGTTTTTGAAGAGGCTGGTATTGTTATTCACATAAATTATCTTCCTAAGTTGCAAATTGGGACCACAATGTCCCCATGGTATTTTCATCACAATTTAGATTCAGCAGAGTCTCCTTTTGCCATTTACAATTCCCTGCTTGCATTTAATGTTTATGCAATATTGAATTAAATAAAATCCTGGAGTTCTGCTCTTGTTCATTTGTTGTGTGTTTGGGGGAAGCTGTGCAGAGTTCAATAGAATATGAAAATACACTGTATTATACTCATTATGAACATAGCTGCTAACTGATAGACTATCCTGGGAAATAAACTTCCCTTTCAGGCAATGTTCCCTGGCTTTCTGTTACCAACTCTTAGTTGTTTTGTTTTCTACCATGAATGCCAGTTGTTTCGAAAAAGATCTATAAGCAAACTTTTTTGTAACATCTCCTTTCTGTTTCCCCAGAAAATATCTGCTACTAGTTGTGCACTCTCTCCCACTCTATTTGCAAATGTGAATTTTCCCCTCATGTCCTCTCACTTGGTTTTTAGGTCCTTCAATGTATCCTAAATTGAGAACTCACCCTTACTGCATACTCCCATGTGTAATTTTATCTCCTTCCAGATGTTCTACCCTGAAATACTCCAAATGTGGGGCCTTTCCTGCTTTATGTGTGACAATGACTCCAGTCCTTTGTCTTCCTAAAAGTCAGACCAGGGCCTTTGCCTGATGCTTTTTCTTTTTCTCTTTTCTTTTCCCTTCCCTTCCCTTCCCTTTCCTTTCCTTTTTTCTTTTTCTTTTATTGTGTTATGTTAGTCACCATACAGTACATCATTAGTTTTTGATGTAGTGTTCCATGATTCATTGTTTGCATATAATACCCAGGGCTCTGTGCAGTCCGTGTCCTCCTTAATACCCATTACCAGGCTCACCCATTCCCCCCATGCCTTTCTTTCTAAAACCCTCAGTTTGTTTCCTGGAGTCCATAGTCTCTCATGGTTCATCTCCCCCTCTGATTTCCCTCAATTCACTTTCCCTTTCCTTCTCCTAATGTCCTTTATGTTATTCATTACGTTCCACAAGTAAGTGAAGCCACATGATAATTGACTCTCTCTGCTTGACTTACTTCAGTCAGCATAATCTCCTCCAGTTCCATCCTTGTTGATGAAAAAGTTGGGCATTCATCCTTTCTGATGGCTGAGTAATACTCCATAGTATATATGGACCATATCTTCTTTATCCATTCATCTATTGAAGGGCATCTTAGTTCTAATGCTTTATTTTCTAAGGATGTTTTCAAAGTCTGGGGCTATTATGTATGTATTCTAGATTCCCACTTCTCCAGAAAATTCTTCAGTGCTCTATGACCAAGATTTTCTCCCTTCTATCATCTTCTCCTCTGACTTTTCAATTAAAAAGAGCAAAACTTTGAGGTGCATGGGTGACTCAGTAATGCGTCTGACTCTCGATCTCAGCTCAGGTCATGATCTCAGGGTCATGGGATTGAGCCCCATGTCGGCTCCAGGCTGGGTGTGAAGTCTGTTTAAAATTCTCTTTCTCTGCCCCTCCCTCCCTGCTCTTGAGATCACGCTCTCTAAAAGAATAAATTAAAAAACCGAAACCTTAAGATTATCAATGCCCTCATGAGACAACATTGCTAAGAGTTTAGGAGCCTGGATCTAGAAGTGAGAGAGTCCTGGGTCCTGACCTCAGCTCAGTCTTTCTTCGCTAGGTAACCTGGGCATGGCATCTACATTCTCTTGGCCTCAGCTAGCTTCACACACACACACACACACACACACACTGATCCTGCCAAACTAATGGGATCAAATTCATTATTTGTGTAGATTACATAGAACAGTGCCTGGCTCAGTCCTCACTCTTTGTTGCTCCAGGAAATCGGGGGCACTCCCATAGCCAACAGGTGACATTAGGAAGCTATAACCTGCCATTCTGTGAGAAGATCCATGTCCCTGAGGACAAGGAAAAACAGTATCCCATCTCTTCACTCATTTTGTTACTCCTGGTAGTGGTAGTTTGGGTCTATTTTTTACTGTGCCTTTTGTATGCATTGTCTACTATGTGAAAGTATTTTGTATTTGTCTTTTACAAGGAGCATTATATATTAAAATAGACTTACTTGAATATTTGTATGTACAGAACACCCTTCTATTCTTAGATTTGGCATTTGAGCTTTCCACCATTCATAAGCAAGCTGGAAAAACGACGGCATCTCATATATATTTTTTTTCTTTAATTTCTGAGAAAAGATACTGAAAAACTCAAAACATATTTAAGAAAGAGAAACAGATGGCATCATTAAAAAAGCATTTTAGTGTTATCTTTTCATCTGTTTTATTATTTTCTCTCTTTGGGTCTGTCTTTTTGCATAGATAATTAGCCTTCTGATGAACAGACTCTTCGAATCCCCATTCCTCACCCATGAATCACCGACTCGGAGGCACTCTGCATGCAGACACGAGCATTTAGGGACAGACTGAGCCTGGCCAATTGCCCAGCAAAACTGTCTGAAGCAAACATCTGCATTTGAGGTAGCATGAGTGCCCATGAGGCAAACAATGTATTGCAATGATATATTTAATTAGGAGACCATAAAGGGCAAAGGGACCTATGTTTTACCAATGTCAGGTGGATACTCTTGATTTATCTCTATAATGTCTTTCTAAAAGATTTTGTAACCATGTAAGTGTTATCCCCCACAGTCTGCTAAATCATTTGTAGATTTGTTCTTTAAGAGCCATCTTTTTGCGTTTATTTAGAGATCATTCAAATAGAAGTAAACCAAGACAGAAGAACTGTCCCGTGTATTTACACTCACCAAGTTTATTTGATGTTTACAAACATCACATTAAGTATGTTTAATTATTTTCTATTTTGTCATCTATGTACACTATGATTTGTCCCATGAAGAGTTAACTATATTGAAACTCTAAGAAAGAAGAATTTACCATATTTTAAAGGCTTGAGTAGGAGGAGGAATTACAAGAGGGGAAATGTCAGGAGAACTTAGTGCTGGATATCTAACCAAGAACAGTAGATGTAATTTGCTTCCATAAATACCTAAGATATGGGGTGCCTGGATGGCTCAGTGGGTTAAAGCCGCTGCCTTCGGCTCAGCTCATGATCCCAGGGTCCTGGGATGATCAAGCCCCGTGTCGGGCTCTCTGCTCCACAGGGAGCCTGCTTCCTCCTCTCTCTCTGCCTGCTTCTCTGCCTACTTGTGATCTCTGTCAAATAAATAAATAAAATCTTTAAAAAAATGTTTAAATACCTAAGATTTGGGAGGATACTTTTGACGATTGCAGACACCTAGGTCACAACTGTGGGCATATTCAAAAGTAAGAACAACTTGTCATACATGGTCTATACCTATTTTCAGTTATGTATACCCCATATTTGCTCCAAGATCTGGGTTTTTGTAGCTAGAGAATGGCGATGTTTGTGTTATGGCTAGAACTCACTTCTAGCAACTGTGACTTCTTAGGGGATGTCAGGATGATCTGAAATGGACAAAGGGGATTAAAGGTAATTTGGAACCTTTTGTTTTTGGGCTGAACAATGGGCTGTTTAGTGTTAGGAGAGAGCCATCTGACAACTTGGATAAGTATCAGTGGAGTCTGGTGTGACCCACTGCCTTAGTTCGGGCTACAACAAATAACCACAGACTGAGCACTGTAAACAACACACATTTATTTCCACAGTTCCGGAGCCTGGAAGTGGGCAATCAGGGTGCCAGCATGGTTGGGTTCCTGGTGAAGATTTTCTTTTTGGTTTGCCAATGGCTATCTTCTCACTATATTCTAGTGTGGTGGAGAGGAGAGGAGAGTGAGGG
The DNA here is from genome assembly GCF_963455335.1 of Martes martes. Lineage (NCBI taxonomy): Eukaryota > Metazoa > Chordata > Mammalia > Carnivora > Mustelidae > Martes > Martes martes. Next base: position 69,090,006 of record NC_137902.1, read on the forward strand.
AAACAGAGAGGATGAGAACAGGTTCAGGTGTCTCTGTTACAACGACACTAATCTCGTCCACCAAGGCTCCACATTCAATGACTTACTACCTTCAAAGGCCATGCCTCTTAACACCATTACATTGGGGGTTGGGATTTCAACATCTACATTTTGGAATGACACAAACATCCAATTTACAGTGTGCACTGATCACTAGAGTGTTTCTCCCCACTGCCCAGCAGGAGATGAACGTCTTCGTAGATGTTTGCATTCTCTCAATTATGAGCAATTACTCCAGATGTTACTTGCCATGGGGGGCTATCTGCAGCTAATGATAGCATCTCGTGTTGCATAGCTTCTTGGTCCTTAACTTTTACATATCAGGAGAGTCTGATTCTATGTGATGATTACAAAAAAGTTTATGTGCCAAGTGAACCTGAGAGATGAACAGAGATTTGTTAAACAACCAATTAAACTAGTGAAATAATCAAAACTGATACTGCATTCTAGGCATTGACAACAATCTGCCTTTAAATAAAGTCTAGTAGAATGGGGCATGGGATAGAATTTTAAGTCTTTTTTTTAAAAATTTTTATTATGTTAGGTTAGTCACCATATATTACGTCATTAGTTTTTGATGTAGTGTTGCATGATTCACTGTTTGCGTATAACACCCAGTGCTCCACACAATCTGTGCCCTCCTTAATACCCACCACCAGGCCAACCCATAAAAATTTTTTACTCCAATTTTTTTATTAAGACTTTTGAAACTTAATTCATCCTTACATAGAGTACTTGATGCATACCTAACTAATAAATGGAAAGTGGGTTGTTCTCAAGTGTTTTAAATAAGAGGAACAACAAGTGCATACTCTATACTTAAACACCAAAATAATTCTGGAAAGGGGTGCTTTCTTATTTAGACATCAACATTCTGATTTAATAGATGGAAAGTTTGAAAGCGGAGCTGTGGCAACTTGTAGTCACATTAGTTATTTACACTCAGCTTCAACAGTACATACGCACTGATGGCCAGAGCTGACTTGTTTTCAAAAACCTTTGCACTTACACAGCAGGGAGTAGAAAGCAGAGAGAGAAAAATGCTTTTCTGCTGAGCTCTGCTTGGGGACTGCCCGTATCAACTGTCATGTTGAAGTGAAGTGCTGCCCGTTGTTGGACAGTGAGAACGAACACCACTCAGGTTGACTAGAACTCCGTGTAGCCACTGTGCCACCTCACTGTTGACTTGCACATGTAGTTTATATTTTATTATGATACCCTTCCATAGATGACTATCTGCTCAAAGAAAAAAAAACTGTTTTGTTTGATCTATAAACCAATGGAAAATTTGTGCCACATGCTCTTTTACAACTATATTCTCATACACAAGGCAACACTGAGGCCATGTTTTAGAAGCCCTAAATATATTTGAGTTTTCTTCTAACCTAGCAAACTTTAAGGGCTTCTTATAAGTAGTAGTTTCTTGTTGATGACGTATGCAATAGGAAAGTACACAGTTCAAAAGGGATACAGGGTTATGACAAGTGAAATAAAATAGAAGGCAGCAATGATGGACAAAATAACAGTATAGGGAAGTTCAGAAATTTAACGCAGAGTAAATTTAAAATGAGAGAAACTTAGAAAATTGTTTTAGACATTAATTATAATGGTAATAAGTAAACAATATTTGTAGATTAATGAGAAAAATAGATATTAATGGAAGGATAAGAAATGTTTAAACCAGTGATAGTTTTTGATGAAGAGCCATGTTACAGAGATAGGATGGAAATTTAATTAGATGAATGGAAATTTGGGGCACCTGGGTAGCTCAGTAGGTTAAAGCCTCTGCCTTCAGCTCAGGTCATGATCTCAGGGTCCTGGGATCGAGCCCAGGATCGAGCCCCGCATCGGGCTCACTGCTTGGCAGGGAGCCTGCTTCCTCCTCTCTCTCTCTGTCTGCCTCTCTGCCTACTTGTGATCTGTCTGTTAAATAAATAAATAAAATCTTAAAAAAAAAAAAAGAAGAATGGAAATTTAATTCTGTGTTTGTGCTGTGCCAATTTCTAGGTTTTAAGAACACACTATAGTTTTGAAATTATAACAATTGGGGGAAGCTTGGTAATAAGTACTATGGACTAATCTGTACTTTTTTTTTTTAACAACTTCTCATTAGCTTATTATCATTTTAAAACACTTTTTTAATTTTTTAAAAAAGATTTTATTTGTTTATTTGACAGAAAGAGATCACAAGTAGGCAGAGAGGCAGGCAGAGAGAGGGAGGGGGAAGCAGACTCCCCACTGAGCAGACAGCCCAATGCGGGACTCAATCCCAGGACCCTGAGATCATGACCTGAGCTGAAGGCAGAGGCTTAACCCACTGAGCCACCCAGGCGCCCTCATTTTAAAACATTTAAAAAAGATAAAGTAATATAGAAAATTGAGAGAAATGTTACAAAATTCAAGGTGCTGTAGCACTTTCATGAAAGCTCTGTAAGAAGCATTGTAAAAAAATATTTTGCAGAACAGTAAAAATGCATGCATTCTTATACCTTTCAAAATTATTTTAGATCTACTGTATTGATTAATATGTCACTTGGCATTTTTTAAACTTGGTAGAAAGATCAGTGGTATCTAAAATTTTTATTTTTAGGCATTTCACAGTTTAAGAAATTACAAGACTCTAAATATTTTGAAAATAATAGTTGGAACTCGTCTTCTATGCATATATGATCTAACTTAATTGGGTTTCTTTAACACATAATGACTTGGTTGATGTGGATGGTAGTACACAGTTGAGTACATAAAAATAAGTGACAAGTTTCAAAGAATATTTGAAGTCAGTGATGAGTGTCTAAGTTTCATACTGCTTCGTGTGCTAAGTACAAATTGCTGATGTTGACTAAATAAGGAGAGTCATGAAGTTAAAAGTAAAATGGAAATAAAAATAAATCTTTCCTACTCAAAGTTATCTAGAAATGTAATCTTCATTTTATAAATGAGACTTTCAGGTTCTTGTTAAAGAGAATCATGAGCTGATTTCAAGGTCATTGATTTCAACTATTAAATTAAACCTTTTATTTCAGAAAATTATTTCATTTTCTTATCAAAGTAGCATTTAATTTTCTCAATATTGGATATGGCCCTTTAGGAGATGTCAGTGCATCATGACTTGTAACATTTGTAAGTTAAATCTTTGGACAGATCAAGTTGATCAACTTATATAGAATTTATCAGTTTGACACATTGAGGGTTTCATATTTAATTTTATATCATGGAAAGACTTGAATTTTTATGATCTCTTACATATTCAAAATGGTATCATAAAGCTAAGTTATTAAGCATTTTTGTTTCAATTAGGAAGAGAGTTCATATTTCCAATTTAACATTATATGTCTTGAATATCATTGGGATATTAAATAGTCTATATAAATTTTCATCATGTTTCATTGTTATTAAAGTTCCAGTATATTGACTGTGTTCCTTGAATATACACTAAGTGCATTCGGTCTTCAAAGGTCTTCCTACTTTGTTTGAAATAAGCATTTTATAGGAAGTAATTAGAGCCCGATTTGTCACCTTATCCAATCTGGTTCCCCTTAGGATTGTCTAGCAGTGATCATTTACATTTGAAGTTTAGGTAGGCAGTCATATTTATAAATATAGAAATTTATAGGTGAACAAGTTTTAGAATAATCTGTTTGAGATGAGAGTACCATAGCACCATACAAAAATAATGATAACTTACTGAATGTCCTGACAGGATGAGTGATCTTGACCAAACCATTTAGACCCTCCAAAATAGTTTTCACATTTTAAAATGAAATAATTCAGAGTCTCAAAATATAGAACTTTCTGTGTTCTTTGCAAGTGACAGTTCATTAGAAAGCAATTCCCTCTAAATCATCTTTATTGAGGGTTTTTTTTTTTTTTTTTTTTTTAAATCAGGAATAGATGTTGGAGCCCCTGCATGGCTCAGTGGGTTAAGCCTTTGCCTTCGGCTCAGGTCATGATCTCAGGGTCCTGGGATCAAGCCCCACATTGGGCTGTCTGTTCAGCCTGCTTCCTCCCTTCTCTCTGCCTGCTTCTCTGCTTACTTGTGATTTCTCTGTCAAATAAAAAAAAATCTTAAAAAAATGTAAAAAATAATAATTTAAAAAAATGGATGTGAAATGATCATATGGTTCTTATCCTTTCTCTGAGTGATGCGATGCTTCATGCTGATTGATTTCTAATATTGAACCACCCTGGCAACTGAGGAATAAATTCCACTTCCTCACAGTGAATGATTTTTTTAATATATTGTTGGATTTGGTTTGTTAGTATTCCATTGAGGATTTTGCATCTGTGTTCTTCAGGGATATTGTCCTGCAGCTCTCTTTTTCAGTGGTGTCTTTACCTGGTTTTGGCATCAAGGTCATGTTGCACTCATAGAATGAATTTGGAAGTTTTCCTTCCTTTTCTATTTTTTGGAATAATTTGAGAAGGATAGGTATTAACTGTTCTTTAAATGTTTGATAGAATTTGCCTGTAAAGCATTCTGGTCCAGGACTTTTGTTTGTTTGGGAATTTGACTACAGGTTCAATTTCTTTGCTGGTTATGGGTTTGTTCAAATTTGTCTTTCTTCCTTTCAGTTTTGGTTTGTTTCTATGTTTCTAGTTTATCCATTTCTTTTAGACTGTCCAATTTTTAGATATATAATTTTTGTAATATTCTTTTTAAATTCTTTTTTTTTAATTTTATTTTAATAAACACATAATGTATTTTTATCCCCAGGGGTACAGGTCTGTGAATCGCTAGGTTTACACATTTCACAGCACTCATCATAGCCCATACCCTCCCCAATGTCCATATCCCCACCACCCTCTCCCATCCCCCCTCCCCCCAGCAACCCTCAGTCTGTTTTTTGAGATTGAGTCTTTTATGGTTTGTCTCCCTCCCAATCCCATCTTTTCATTTTTTCTTTTCCTACCTCCCCCCAACCCCCCCAACATTGCATCTCCACTTCCTCATATCAAAGAGATCATATGATAGTTGTCTTTCTCCGATTGACTTATTTCGCTAAGCATAATACCCTCTAGCTCCATCCACGTCGTAGCTATGGCAAGATTTCATTTCTTTTGATGGCTACATAGTATTCCATTGTGTATATATACCACATCTTCTTTATCCATTCATCTGTTGATGGACATCTAGGTTCTTTCCACAGTTTGGATATCATGGGCATTGCTGCTATAAACATTCGGGTGCACATGCTCCTTCAGAGTACCACGTTTCTATCTTTAGGACATATACCCAGTAGTGCAATTGCTGGGTCATAGGGTAGCTCTATTTTCAGTTTTTTGAGGAACCTCCACACTGTTTTCCAGAGTGGTTGCACCAGCTTGCATTCCCACCAGCAGTGTAGGAGGGTTCCCCTCTTTCCGCATCCTTGCCAGCATCTGTCATTTCTTGACTTGTTAATTTTAGCCATTCTGACTGGTGTGAGGTGGTATCTCATTGTGGTTTTGATTTGTATTTCCCTGATGCCGAGTGATGTGGAGCATTTTTTCATGTGTCTGTTGGCCATCTGGATGTCTTCTTTGCAGAAATGTCTGTTCATGTCCTCTGCCCATTTCTTGATTGGATTATTTGTTCTTTGGGTGTTGAGTTGCTAAGCTCTTTTTAGATATTGGATACTAGCCCTTTATCTGATATGTCGTTTGCAAATATCTTCTCCCATTCTGTCAGTTGTCTTTTGGTGTTGTTAACTGTTTCCTTTGCTGTGCAAAACCTTTTGATCTTGATGAAATCCCAATAGTTCATTTTTGCCCTTGCTTCTGTTGCCTTTGGCGATGTTCCTAGGAAGAAGTTGCTGTGGTTGAGGTCAAAGAGGTTGCTGCCTGCATTCTCCTCAAGGATTTTGATGGATTCCTTTCTCACATTGAGGTCCTTCATCCATTTTGAGTCTGTTTTCGTGTATGGTGTAAGGAAATAGTCCAATTTCATTTTTCTGCATGTGGCTGTCCAATTTTCCCAGCACCGTTTGTTGAAGAGGCTGTCTTTTTTCCATTGGATATTCTTTCCTGCTTTGTCAAAGATTAGTTGACCATATAGTTGAGGGTCTATTTCTGGGCTCTCTATTCTGTTCCATTCTTTAGAAGGATGCTGTTTAGTCTCCATGTATTTGGGTTCTTTCTAAATTTCCTCTTGTGATTGAGTTCTAGCTTCAGAGCATTGTGGTCTGAAAATATGCAGGGAATGATCTCAATCTTTTGGTACCGATTGAGACCTGATTTATGACCCAGGATGTGGTCTATTCTGGAGAATATTCCATGTGCACTAGAGAAGAATGTGTATTCTGTTGCTTTGGGATGGAATGTTCTGAAGATATCTGTGATGTCCATCTGGTCCAGTGTGTCATTTAAGGCCTTTATTTCCTTGTTGATCTTTTGCTTAGATGATCTGTCCATTTCAGTGAGGGGAGTGTTAAAGTCCCCTGCTATTATTGTATTACTGTCGATGTATTTCTTTGATTTTGTTATTAATTGGTTTATATAGTTGGCTGCTCCCATGTTAGGGGCATAGATATTTAAGATTGTTAGGTCTTCTTGTTGGACAGACCCTTTGAGTAGGATATAGTGTCCTTCCTCATCTCTTATTATAGTCTTTGGCTTCAAATCTAATTGATCTGATATAAGGATTGCCACCCCAGCTTTCTTCTGATGTCCATTAGCATGGTACATTATTTTCCACCCCCTCACTTTAAATCTGGAGGTGTCTTCGGGTCTCAAATGAGTTTCTTGTAGGCAGCATATTGATGGTTTTTTTTTTTTTTTTAATCCATTCTGATACCCTGTGTCTTTTGATTGGGGCATTGAGCCCATTAACATTCAGGGTAGCTATTGAGAGATATGAATTTAGTGCCATTGTATTGCCTGTAAGGTGACTGTTACTGTATATTGTCTCTGTTTCTCTCTGATCTACTACTTTTAGGGTCTCTCTTTGCTTAGAGGACCCCTTTCAATATTTCCTGTAGAGCTGGTTTGGTGTTTGCAAATTCTTTCAGCTTTTGTTTGACCTGGAAGCTCTTTATCTCTCCTATTTTCAATGATAGCCTAGCCAGATATAGTATTCTTGGCTGCATGTTTTTCTCGTTTAGTGCTCTGAATATATCATGCCAGTTCATTCTGGCCTGCCAGGTCTCTGTGGATAGGTCCACTGCCAATCTAATATTTTTACCATTGTATGTTACAGACTTCTTTTCCCGGGCTGCTTTCAGGATTTTCTCTTTGTCGCTAAGACTTGTAAATTTTACTATCAGGTGACGAGGTGTGGACCTATTTTTATTGATTTTGAGGGGCGTTGTTAGCATCTCCTGGATTTTGATGTTTGTTCCCTTTGCCATATTAGGGAAATTCTCTCCAATAATTGTCTCCAATATACCTTCTGCTCCCCTCTCTCTTTCTTCTTCTTCTGGAATCCCAATTATTCTAATGTTGTGTCGTCTTATGGTGTCACTTATCTCTCGAATTCTCTCCTCGTGGTCCAGTATTTGTTTGTCTCTCTTTTGCTCAGCTTCTTTATTCTCTATCATTTGGTCTTCTATGTCACTAATTCTTTCTTCTGCCTCATTTATCCTAGCAGTGAGAGCTTCCATTTTTGATTGCACCTCATTAGTAGCTTTTTTGATTTCAACTTGGTTAGATTTTAGTTCTTTTATTTCTCCAGAAAGTGCTTTTATCTCTCCGGGGAGGGTTTCTCTAATATCTTCTATGCCTTTTTCGAGCCCGGCTAGAACGTTGAGAATCGTCATTCTGAACTCTAGATCTGTCATGTTACCAATGTCCGTATTGATTAGGTCTCCAGCCTTCAGTACTGCCTCTTGTTCTTTTTTTTGTGGTGAGTTTTTTCGCCTTGTCATTTTGTCCAGATAAGATTTGCTTTCTCCTCCTATAGAATTCAGCTGTTCTTGTTGAGTGAAGTTGGTCTTGGCTGGGTTTCTTGTTGCTCTTCTGGGGGAGGGGCCTGTTGTGGTGATTCTCAAGTGTCTTTGCCGGAGGCGGAATTGCACCGCCCTTACCAGGGCCCGGGCTAAGTAATCCGCTCAGGTTTGCTTTCAGGAGCTTTTGTTCCCTGAGCGCTTTCCGTAGAGTTCTGGAGGACTTCAGTGAAGATGGTGGCCTCCCAATCTCTCGGCCCGGAGGAGCCGAGAGCTTGGGGTTCCACTCCTCAGTGCACCCTCAGAGAATAGCGCCCCACCGCCCCACCTCCCTGGCTTGCGATCGCGCCGGTAGGAAAGCGGTCAATTGCTGGCACTTGGAGAAATGCGCCCAGTCGCTTCCATCTCCGTCACCTCTGGCTGCGCTCTGAGCCCACCCAGCCTGTGACCGGCACAAGGTAACCCCGGGCTGAGAGCTCACTTCTCGGCTTTGTCGCTGTAGCCGGCTTCCCCGCTGTAATACCTGCGAGCTCTGCGGCACTCAGACGCCCCCGGTCCTTCTGTGACCCCACGGGACCTGGGGTTATGCTCACCCCACCTGGGTTTCCCCCCGGTTTAGCCTCTGGAGCGATGTCCCTCCATGGAGCAGACTTTCAAAAGTCCCGATTTTGTGATCCGTTGCTTTGCCACTTGCCTGGAGCCGGCCCCTCCCCCTGCGGTCTATCTTCCCATCGCTTTGGATTCACTTCTCCGCAGGTCCTACCTTTCAGAAAGTGGTCGATCTTCTGTTTCTAGAATTGTTGCTCTTCTTCTCTTTGATTTCCTGTTGGATTTGTAGGTGTTCACAATGGTTAGATAAGCTGTCTAGCTGATTTCCTGCTACCTGATGTCGTCTCAGCCTGCTACTTCTCCGCCATCTTGACTCCTCCCCCGAATTTTTGTAATATTCTTATAGCTGTCTTTCTGTATTGTTTGTTTTTACTTCTTCTCTTTCATTTTTTATTTTATTTATTTGAGTCCTTTCTGCTTTTTTTTTTCTTTTAGTCTGAATAAAGGCCTATAAATTTTATTGTTTTTTTACAAAGAACTAGCTCCTTGTTTCATTGATCTATCCTATTTTTATTATTTTTGTGTCTGTGATCATCAAGGTATCGGTCTGTAATTCTCTTTTTTGATGGGGTCTTTCTCTGGTTTGGGATCAAGTTAATGCTGGCCTCATAATGAGTTTGGAAGTTTTCCTTCCATTTCTATTTTTTTGAATAGTTTCAGGAGAATATGTATGAATTCTTTAAATGTTTGGTAGAATTCCCGTGGGAAGCCATCTGGCCCTGGGCTCTTGTTTTTTTGGGGGGAGAGATTTTTGATGGCTGCTTCAATCTCCTTACTGGTTATGGGTCAATTCAGGTTTACTATTTCTTCCTGGTTCAGTTTTGGTAGTTTATACATCTCTAGGAATGCATCCATTTCTTCGAGATTGTCAAATTTTGCTGATGTATAGTTACTCATAATATGTTCTTATAATTCTTTGTATTTCTTTGGTGTTGGTTGTGATCTTTCCTCTTTCATTCATGATTTTCTTTATTTGGGTCCTTTCTCTTTTCTTTTTGATAAGTCTGGCCAGTGGTTTATCAAACTTATTCTTTCAAAGAACAAGCTTCTCGTTTTGTTGATCTGTTCTACTGTTCTTTTGGTTTCTATTTTATTGATTTCTGTTGTGATTTTTATTATTTCTCTTCTGCTGGGTATAGACTTTCTTTGCTGTTCTTTCTCCAGCTCCTTTAGGTGTAGGGTTAGGTTGTATAATTGAGACCTTTCTTATTTTTTGAGAAAGTCTTGTATGGCTATATGCTTTCCTCTCAAGACCACCTTTGCTGTGTCTGACATATTTTGAACTGTTGTGTTTTCATTATCATTTGTTTCCATGAATTTTTTCAATTCTTCTTTAATTTCTTGGTTAACCCATTCATTCTTTAGTAGGATGCTCTTTAGCCTCCATGTATTTGAGTTCTTTCCAACTTTCCTCTTGTGATTGAGTTCTAGATTCAGAGCATTATGGTCTGAAAATATGCAGGGAATGATCCCAATCTTTTGGTACCATTTGAGACCTGATTTGTGACCCAGGATGTGATCTATTCTGGAGAATGTTCCATGTGCACTAGAGAAGAATGTGTATTCCATTGCTTTGGGATGGAATGTTCTGAATATGATGTCCATCTGGCCCAGTGTGTCATTTAAGGGCTTTATTTCCTTGTCGATCTTTTCCTTTGGATGATCTGTCCATTTCAGTGAGGGGAGTATTAAAGTCTCCTACTATTATTGTATTATTGTCGATGTGTTTCTTTGATTTTGTTATTAATTGTTTTATATAGTTGGCTCCTCCCATGTTAGGGGCATAGATTTTTAAAATTGTTAGATCTTCTTGTTGGATAGACCCTTTAAGTATAATATAGTGTCCTTCTTCATCTCTTATTACACTCTTTGGCTTCAGATCTAATTGATCTGAGATAAGGATTGCCACCCCAGCTTTCTTCTGATGTCCATTAGCATGGTATATTGTTTTCCACCTCCTCACTTTAAATCTTGACGTGTCTGCGGTCTAAAATGAGCTTCTTGGAGACAGCATATTGATGTTTTTTTTTTTTTTTTAATCCATTCTGATACCCTGCACCTTTGACTGGGGCATTTAGCCTATTTACATTCAGGGTGACTATTGAAAGATATGAATTTAGTGCCATTGTATTGCCTGCAAGGTAACTGTTATTTTATATTGTCTCTGTTCCTTTCTGGTCTACTACTTTGGCTTTCTCTTTGCTTAGAGGACCCCTTTCAATATTTCCTGTAAGGCCAGTTTGGTTTTTGCAAATTCTTTTAATTTCTGTTTGTCCTGGAAACTTTCTCTCTCTCTATCTATTTAATTTTTTCTTTTCTTTTCTTTTTCTTTTTTTTTTTTTTTTAAGATTTTATTTATTTATTGGACAAAGAGAGATCACAAGTAGGCAGAGAGGCAGGCAGAGAGAGGAGGAAGCAGGCTCCTGCTGAGCAGAGAGCCCAATGGAGGGCTCGATTCTAGGATCAAGATTCAGGATCCTGAGATCATGACCTGAACCAAAGGCAGAGGCTTAACCTACTGGCCCACCGAGGTGCCCCTCTCCTTCTATTTTCAATGATAGCCTACCTGGATATAGTCTTCTTGGCTGCATATTTTTCTCTTTTAGTGCTCTGAATATATCTTGCCAGTTCTTTCTGGCCTGCCGGGTCTCTGTGGATAAGTCTGCTGCCAATCTCATATTTCTACCATTGTATGTTATAGACTTCTTGTCCTGAGCTGCTCTCAGGATTTTCTCTTTGTCATTAAGACTAGTAAGTTTTACTATTAGATGATGGAGTGTGGACCTATTTTTATTGATTTTGAGGGAGATTCTCTGTGCCTCCTGGATTTTGATGTTTTTTCCCTTTGCCATATTAGGGAAATATCCTATTATAGTTTGCTCCAATATACCTTCTGCCCCTCTCTCTTTTTCTTCTTCTTCTGGAATCCCAACTCTTCTAATATTGTTTCGTCTTATGGTATCACTTATCTCTCGAATTCTCCCCTCGTGGTCCAGTAGTTGTTTGTCTCTCTTTTGCTCAGCTTCTTTATTCCCAGTCATTTGGTCTTCTATATCACTAATTCTCTTTTCTGCCTCATTTATCCTCGCAGTAAGAGCCTCCATTCTTGACTGTACCTCATTAATTTTTTTTTTTTTTTAGCTTGGTTAGATTTTAGTTCTTTTATTTCTCCAGAAATGGCTTTTATTTCTCCAGACAGGGTTTCTCTAATATCCTCCGTGCTTTTTTTGAGCCCAGCTAGCACCTTGAGAATTGTCATTCTTAACTCTAGATCTGACTCTGACATATTACTAATGTCTGTATTGGTTAGGTCCCTATCTGTTGGTACTGCCTCTTGTTCTTTTTTTTTTTGTGTGGTGAGTTTTTCTGCATTGTCACTTTATCCAGACAAGAATATATGAATGAGAGAATAAAATACTAAAAGGATGGCAAAGATGCCAGAAAAATGTATGCTAACCAAATCAGAAGAGACCCCAAACCAGGAGGAGAAAAAAAGGAATAAAAAGAAATTAAAATAAATAAATAAATAAATCTATATCTATATCTATATATGTATATATATACATATATACATATGACTGGTGACTAGAACAGAGACATGCACTTGATTTGGGGTGTATTTTGGTCTCTTAGAAGAAACTACCTCCCAAAATTTTAAAGAAAGAAAAACTTATATACACTCAAATAAGGGTAAACATGATGAAGTGACTGAATATGGCTTTAAAGATGAAAATTTAAAAAAAAAAATTCTAAAAGAGAAATTGATAAATATGTTGGTTGAAAAAATAAAGAAGAAAAAAAGGGGAGGGGAGCTGTGCTCAGGCTGGAGACTAGAACAAAGCCCTGTGCTAGATTTAGGGTATATTTTGATCTATTAGAAGGAACTGTATCCCAAAATTAAAAAAAAAAAAAAAAACCTATGTGTATATAAAAAAATAAGGTTAAATACAATGAAGGATAAAATATGACTATAATAATGAAGGTTTACAAATATTTTTTAAAATAAAGGTATTGTTAAGATAAACTAGTTAAAAAACTTTAAATGAGGAAAGAGGAAAAGTTAAAAAAAGATTGAAAATGTTAAAAAGTTTTAAAAAGTTAAAAAGTTTAAAAAGATTTTTTTTAGAAAGGTATTGTTAAAATAGCTTAAAAACTTTAAAAGAGGAAAGAGGAAAAGCTAAAAAAATAGAATAAGAAAAAAATAAAATTAGAAAATTTAATTTAACTTTGTAAGACTAAAGGACAATTGGGAGAAAGCCATGAATTCCATGCATCGCTTTCCCCTATCTATAGAGTTCCACTCTTCTCCTTGAACGGTGAGCTTGGTCTTGGCTGGATATTCTTGCTGATAATCTGTGGGAAGGGCATATTGTAGTGAATTTCAAATGTCCTTGCCCGAAATGCAATTGCACCATCCTTGCCAGGGGCCGGACTAAGTAATCTGCTTGGGTTTGCTCTCGGGAGTTGTTTTTTGTTTGTTTGTTTGTTTGTTTTTTAAAGATTTTATTTATTAGACAGACAGAGATCACAAGTAGGCAGAGAGGCAGGCAGAGAGAGAGGAAGGGAAGCAGGCTCCCTGCTGAGCAGAGAGCCCGATGCGGGGCTCGATCCCAGGACCCTGAGATCACGACCTGAGCCGAAGGCAGAGGCTTTAACCCACTGAGCAACCCAGGTGCCCCCACTCTCGGGAGCTTTTGTTCTCTGAACGCTTTCTGTAGAGCTTTGGAGGATGGGAATGAAAATGGCAGCCTCCCAATCTCCAGCCTGGAGGAGCCGAGAGCTCGGACCCCCACTCCTCAGTGTGCCCTCAAAGAAAAGCAGTCAATCCCTCCTGCCTCCCTGGTCTCCAACCACGCTCTGGACTCACCTGCCCTGTGACCAAGTGTTTCTGTCTCTGATGCACAGCCCCATTGTGAGTCTCCCTGGATCTGCCACTTGTTGGTTTCCTGCTCAAAGAGCAGTGTCTTAACTGTGCCACGGATCATGGTTTAAGGTAACCCTGAGCTGCAAGCTTACTGCTCAGCTCTGTCTCTGTAGCTGGCTTCCCCACTCTGATACCTGGGAGATCTGCCACACTCGAGACCCCCAATCTTTCAGTGACCCTGCAAGTCCTGAGACAACACTGTCCCTGAGAGGGCTCCACCCCTGCTTAGCCTCTGGAGCAATGTCCCTCAGTGGAGCAGAGTTCTAAAAGTTCTGATTTTGTGCTCCACTGCTCCACTGCTTGCTGGGAGCTGGCCCCTCCCACCACGGGCTGTCTTCTCATCACTTTGGATTCACTTCTCCACATGTCCTACCTTTCAGAAAGTGGTTGATTTTCTGTTGCTAGAATTGCTGCTCTTCTTCTCTTTGATCTCCTATTGAGTTTGTAGGTGTTTGGAATGGTTTGATAACTATCTAGCTGAACTCCTGCAACCTGATGTCATTTCAGTCCGTTACTCCTCCTCCATCTTCTCACCCCCCTTCAGTTTCTCACTTATTTCTGCTCTAATCTTGATTTCCTTCTTTCTGCTGGCTTTGGATTTCATGTATTCTTTTTCTATCTCCTTTAGGTGTAAGGGCAGCTTGTTTACTTCAGATATTTCTTCTTGAGGTAGGCTTGTATTGCTATAAACTTGCCTCTAAGGGGCACCTGGGTGGCTCAGTTTTAAGTGTCTACTTTTGGCTCGGATCATGTTCCCAGGAATGAACCCCACATTGGGCTCCTTGCTTGGTGGGAAGCCTGCTTCTCCCTCTCCCCCTCCCCCTGCTTGTGTTCCCTCTCTTGCTGTGTCTCTCTCTGTCAAATAAATAAATAAAATCTTTAAGAAAATATTATCTTTCCTCTCAGAACCACTTTTGCTGACTCCCAAAGGTTTTGGATCATTGTTTTTTCATTTTCATTTGTGTCCATGTACCTTTTTATTTTTTATTATTTTTTTTTATTTCTTCTTTGAAGAAGAAATTTCTTTGATTTCCTGGTTGACCCATTCATTGTGCATGTTGTTTAACTTACATGTGTTTGTGGACTTTATGGATTTTTTTTCTTGTGATTGACTTCTAGCTTCATAGCATGTGGTCAGAAAAGATACATGATATGATTTCAATGCTCTTAAATGTGTTGAGGCTTGTTTTGGGGGCTAATATGTGATTTTTCTGGAGAGTTTTTAATGTTCATTTTAAAAGAATATGTATTTTGCTGCTTTAAGATGGAATGTTCTGAGTATATTTATTATATCCATCTGTTTCAGGGTATCATTTAAAGCCATTGTTCCCCTGTCGATTTTCTCCTTGGATGGTCTGTCCAGTGATGTAAGTAGGGTGTTTAAGTTCCCTACTATTATCTGAATGTGATATATTTTAATTAGGTGTTTTCTGGTTTGTTTGTGAAATGACTCCTGTTCCCACTGTCACCAGAACTGAGGCTCTGCAAAACTCCTGCATGGGGAGACATTGTGTCCACAAGTGTCTGGGCCAGTCTTCTGTGGGAGGGCACCCACTGTGCTGGAACTGAGGCAAGTTGACTGGGAGGGGCAGTTCCACCAGAGTGTGTTGTCAGCGAGGGGTTTGGTATAAGCAAGTTTGGTACCAAATGTGGGCAATACACAGGTTACTGCAGGTGGCTCGGTGCTTATGCTGGAGGGTTGGGGGATGGTAATGGCACCTGCCAGTTCCTTTGTCTCCAGAGGAGTCTCTCCATCAATGCCGTCTCTCTGGGATGTGCTCCAAGATGAGGGAGGAACTTCCCACTGTGTGCCCCAGGTAGTCTTCAGATTGTTGTTTCCACACAATGTATGTCTGATGGTTGTTTGTCTGCCCTCTCTCCAAGAGCTAGGCAGTGCTCTGCAAATTATCTCAGCCAAACCCACTGACTTTTAAACCTCCAGGCTTTGTGACTACCTCTCTCTAAGAACCCACTAAATTTGGCCCTTTTGGCTTTCCAAGCCAATTGCTCTGGGAAGTCATTTTCTGTGTGAGCTCCCCTATATGTAAGTCCATCGCTTACACTTTCCCACAACCCTGGCTCCCTCCCCACCACAGTGACCACCATCCATTTCTCTCCCAAACCGTGTCTCCACACTTCCTATCTTCTTCCCTATGACCTCTCCTTTCCCTTTAAGTGAGAAGTTTTTCCTGCCACTCTTTGGGTGGATTCTGGGGGGTAATGAGGATGATTTGATAGGTATCTAGTTGTGTTCATGGAATGTGGTGAGCCTACGGTCCTCCTACTCTGCCACTGTCTTCCAACTTGCCCAAGGAAAGTATTTTAACTGCTCTATTCTGCACGTGTGCAACCAGTACACATTTCAAGTTTCTGAAAGCATATGTTACTATTATATAAACTGTAAAATACTAGCCTGTTTGATGTTACATTTAAGCCTTAATTCTTTATAACACTACTAAAAAGTGATCCAGAGATATGTACATGTGATTTTCGAATATAATCATACTATTTTTTCTTACTCTTACTGATTTCTCCACAATTTCTTAGATTACTTGAATAATTATCTTTATTGCTTTGGTTTTACTTAGCACAATTACAAAATATATATTTTAAAATCAGTAGTAATGTGCTATGGCTTACTAATTCTATAAATAGAATATCCTTAGTATTCATGTACATTTGTAGCTAACATTTTCAGTCAGACCTGAGCTTTTTATTCATATAAAAGTTAAGTACATTTAATAGGAAAAAGTCATTTTTTAAATGTTCAGTATTATTTCAAAATATGAAATTAATGTTGCCTTTTAAATGTAGAGTGGTAACTTAATTGTGAAGGAATTTGATTTCTTTTTATGATATTTCTTTTGATTAGTAATATGGACATTTCTATTAATGTTTAATAGCGCACAGATCGTTCAATACTTGGAAATTAGTATTTCTTATTAAAAGCGCACTTTCTGTTGCTCACCTCATTAATTGAGCAATTAGAAATTAAGCTACTTGCATTATAATGGTGAAGCATGTAGGTGGATGAATTGTCAAAAGGTGTCTTGTTCTACTCAGTCTACCCTCAACTATATTCCAAGGAATATCTCGATAGATCATCATTCTAATGTTCTTTTCAATTTGAATGGAATAATTTTTAAAAGGCATTTTACAGAGTCAAAGCAGGAAAGTGCTTAGTTAACTAGAGTAGTGCTAATGGCTACCACTTAATAGAGTGCCTAATATGTGTTAGGATGTCTGCTAAAGACTTCATTTAAATCCTCGTCATTAAAATCCATAGAGAAAGCATGTGCTTCTGAAGGCCATACCAACCTTTCAAATTAGAAAGGAAAGAAAAAAAAATAGGATGGAAAATAAAAGCAAAGCAAAACCAAGCACAAAAGGAAAAGAAAACAGAGAAGGTAGATGGTGGTCTACTGGGCCCTCAGGCCCTCTTTCCTCTTGATCACCCTTGGCTGTCAGCAGTTTTAGAATGAAGAAAATCTGTACTTTGATTTCAAATTTACCTCTGGTCAGAAGACAGAAGAGATTGTGTTTTTTCATCACAGATTTAAAATATTTACTGACAAAGTTAGAGCTTGCTGTCACAGTGAATTGTGGAGCAGTGTTATATCGCTGAATAGAGGGAGACCCTCACTGTTCATCACGGTCCCCAGGGCAGCATGATCATTGCCTGGTATCATCAAGGCCTTGGACCAGCTAGGAAGGGAGAGAACATAATAATACAATATTATTAATTTAGGTTTTTTTAAAATTAGATCTTACAGGTAAACAGTGTAGTGATTTTAGGAAGAGTAACCTAATAAGGGTCATTAAGAGATAAACCACTGCTTTGTAAAGATAGTATGGAAGAGAATTCCATCTTGCCTAGAGTTGCCAAATAAAGGGAAAGTAAAAGGATTAATTTGTAACTGGTAACTTATTATGAAGTTAGAAAAAAAAAGGCAAAGGAAGTCTCTGGATTTCATTGAGTTGTGTTGATAAACATCATATATACAAAACTTCTGGCACATAATATTATGAAGTAATAGTTTTCTTTCTATTGTTACCATTATCATAATAAAGTGAAATGATATCAAATTCACAATTAACATGAAATATTTTAGTAGACTTCTATTAAGATATATGTTTTATCACAAATCTCAATAGAAATACCAACAAATCTGCTTTTTCACAATGAATTATAAGGCTCTGCTTTAGTTTTGAATGCTATATTATTTCCTTTTAGGAATTACATATCATTTATAGTTTTCTGTTTGGAAAAACTTTGTTACCCATATTATCTTTCAGGTAACATTTCATATTTGATTATTCTTTGCCCTCTAAAGAGTCACATGTCTAATACATACTATAAATTTGTGTGCTTTTAAAAGTATTTTAGAATTTAATATTATGTGGATTTTATAGGGAAAAGAGTAAGAGGTTTGGGGTTTTTTTTTTTTTTTTTTAATTTTATGGACTTTAGTTCATTATTTCAACTCTAAAGAGCCTGAAAGAGGTCATAAAATCACTACTGGAGAAAAAAGTTGTGGTGTTGCTCAACTGTCCTTTGGGCCTCTCCTTTTGTTATGAATAATTTTTATCCACATTTAGGAGATCATAATGTAATTCAAATTTGATGCTTCTGAGATTTTTGCTAATCATTAAAATTTACAACAAATAATGTATTGAGTTACTGTGGTAAATGATAAGTGTTATTTTGTACAATTTGACACTGTGACAGATAAAGTTGAAATGAGACCATTAGATCCCAGGTGATAAGTGCTGGTTATGACAAATTATATGATTTTATTTACCATAATTTTTAGAATAACAAATGCGAGAGGTGCTTAGCATATCACCCAATGTCTCAAAAGTATAAATAACGGCCAGGGTAAATGGCCTTGGCAGACCCCCTGAATTTCACCAGTATGAAACTATACCTAATTAAAATAACAGATTGAAACAAACAGATACACATTTGCTGATTCTCCGTAGGGACAAAGACACATTAACATGCAACTGAAGAAGAATTGCTATGTTGTAAAGAGAGATGAATGCTTTCATTTTAGCTTCTTAATAATTAAAGTAATATATGTACATAGTTCTGAAAGCCAAACAGTCCTTTTCAGACTTATTAAAAAACTACCACCACCCCATTCCATTCCTAGTCTGATTCTCAATATAAAACATTATCTTTGTTTTTACTGCCTTCTTCCTAAATAACTCTCTTCACAGCTATTTCTAATTTTTTTTGAGATCATACATCAGACTTTGATTGACTTGCCCTAAATAAACCTGCACATTTACCCTACCCCAAGATCAGTGATCAGGAGGAGAAGGGTCTGCCAATTCTGTAGAAAATGTCAAATAAAAATCACACTTGTTTTATGTCTATGCCTATAAGGTGGAAATTGCTTGCTATTGACCACTCCTTCCTCCTCCCACACATAGCCATCCTCTGAGTGTGACAGTAGCAAGTGTCTTATGAATGGTATTTATATTATTACCAATCCGTCCCTCTGGTTGATAGCTGAGCGAATTAAGGCCCCATGAGTCCACTTCCCGCGTCACCCACATCCCAATAAAAGCTGCCTCCTTTGATGATTTTCTTAGCTTTTAGTGGTTCTTTTATGATTTAAGCCTCACATTTTTATTAAAATTCTGTAACATTGCTCACAGTGGTAACCCCTGTTAGGAAGTATCCTTCCTTCTCACTGCTGCCCCCTAAGCCTCCCATAGACCAACTTCATCCTGGAAATTCTTCCAGCACTACCTTAGAATCTTCCTGCCTCGTTCTGGTGTTGGATTCTGTCCTGCCTGTATTCCATGTCTTGCTGTATAATTGATTTATGTCCTCATTTTGGTGGAAGAGATCCTTGAATGGTTTTCTGGGGAAACAAAGAAACAAACAAACACATCGGTGATGCATTTCCTGATCCCCTGAGTGGGTACAAATTGGCTTTACTCAAAGTTAGGCTACTTATGCAAATGTGGTCCCAGGTTTTAGAAAATATTTATCCATTTCCTTCTGGTTTTCAGTGTTTTTATTGAGAAGTCTGAAACCATTGTTGCTCCTGATTGTTTTTACATTTTTAGAATTTTTAAGATCCTTTCTGTATTGTTTCAAAATCTCACAATTTGCTTACTTTTGTTCACTTTGTTTTCATTTATTTTGGCACTTTTTAAATCAGAAAACTCATGTCTCTTGATACTAGAAACTTTTCTAATTTGGGGGGTTAATTCCCTCCCACTCCTTCTCATTCTGTTTCCTGTTGTGTAACTTCTACCAGCTGGATGGGCGGCTGTCTGGCTTGGTCCTCTTCTGCCTTACACTTCCTCATATTTACTTTTCTCTGTCTTTTTGTTCGGCTTTCTGGGAACCTTCTCCAATTCTATATTCCAAAATATAAAATCATTTTCGTTGCTGTTGCCAACTATTATTATTAATTATTATTTATATTATTTTATTATAAAGAGTTCTGCCTATTCTCTGAATATATGTTTTCTTTTCTTTGTTTCTTTTTTTTTTTTTTTTGAAGATCCTATTGTGGTAATTGTCTTGTCAATATCCATCTGAAGAAAATTATAGAATTTTAAAAATTGGTGTCCTTGCTTCATCACTGTTTCCTTTGAGATCAGTCTTCTGTTTATTTAATCAACCTCATGTGCTAGATATTTTCCTCAACTGTCTTTTATTGGCTGACAGTTTTTATTTAAATGTGAGGCACTAAAAAGCTGATTAGAAACTCTGACAAGGGGCACCGGGTTGACTCAGTCTGTTAAAAGGCCAACTCTTGGTTTTTGTCTCAGGTCATGATTGCAGGATCCTAGGATCAAGCCCCATTTTGGGCTCCACGCTTGGCACAGTCTGCTAAAGTTTCTCTCTCCCTCTGCCCCTCTCTCTCTAAAATAAATAATAAGTCTTTTAAAAAACAAAACACAGGGGTGCCTAGGTGGCTCAGTGGGTTAAAGACTCTGCCTTCAGCTCAGGTCATGATCTCAGGGTGCTGGGATCGAGCCCCGCATAGGGCTCTCTGCTCAGCAGGGAGCCTGCTTCCTCCTCTCTCTCTGCCTGCCTCTCTGCCTACTTGTGATCTCTGTCTGTCAAATAAATAAATCAATTAAAAAAAAAAAAACACGCACACACACAGAGTCTGTCCAACCTTACTAACTGATAGGCAACAGCATATGTTTATATAATGAGAAATCCCATCTCTCTTAGGGGAGCTTTCACAGCTGCATTTCTGTAGTTTTGTGTTGTTTTCTTATTATGGGCTGTTTAGATTCCCCGCCCCCTGCCTCCCCCAAACAACTCTACTTTGATCTTAGAGATAGGATTCTAACTCTCCATTCTAGAAGCCAATGAGGAAGGGGGCAGGAGTGTATACTTTTAATCAACAAGTAGGGTACCTCACTCATTCTCTGCTTTCCCAGAGTGCAGAGAATCTTTGTTCCAACTTGCAGAGAATAAACTTTCTGCCTTTTCCTAGTTAGTTGAGTAGTAAGAATTCCCTAACTAGGAGATCAGAGAGGAAATCTGATGATCTAATTTCTTCTTATACTTCACACCAACAGTTAATGTTCTTGTTCTTATCTCTCCCTTCTTTTCTGTCATTCGCACACACACCTGAAAACACACAGTCCTTCAAAGGCATCTGGTATCAACAATTATGGAGTTTGTAAGGAATTTTGCAGTGCAAATTGGTTTTTTTTTTCTTCTGGCTTCCCACGCAACAGCCCGCTTTTTTTCCCCTCTCTTTTCTTTTCTTTCTTTTCTGTAGTTATTTATTTATTTTTGGTTCTGTTAAGCCATTCACACTGGGCCATCCACTTTTGATCATACAAAACTCAGTTGACATCCCTCATCTGTTCCAGCTGTACCTTGCTCCGAAGAGACTTCCACTCTCATTTCTTGATGGAAATATTAATGGAGAATTAGGAGGTTATCTGTTTCAAAGCTGAGGCTACAGGAGCATTCTTTGATGGAACAAGTTATAGCAATAATTACTAGACAAAATGCTTAATGAAGAACATGGGATGTCCCTTCTTCCTTCAGTGAGGGACAGGAGATACTGTTCGCTCATTTATCTGTTACACACTAATTTTACTTTGTGTCCTTTCCTGGTCTGAGTGATAACTACAGGTTTGACAACTGGGGACATTGGGAAAAACAAAAACAGTCTCTTCTCATGAACTTGTACTCTGTAAGAGGATACAAATGCTAAGTAAAGGAAATAAGAAGCACAATTGTTGCAATTAGGGATAAGCCTTAGGAAATCGCCGAGTAAGCGTGGCTGCAGTGGGTATATGGCTGGAAGACCTTCTTGCCATCCCTGATGAGGATGTGAGCTTAAGGCTCTGGCACGGGATGGGGCAGGGTGAACGAGCAGGGAAGGAGACCAGAAGTGAGACTGGCTATGCCACTCTGGAGAATGGTAAACAGGTGTGGCTGAAAGTGGTAGGAGATAAGGTGCTCAGTCCTCCAACTAAATGTAGTCCTGGAGACCATAGTGTGGGGTTGGGGTTTTATTCTACATTTAGTTGGAGGACTGAGCAAGAGGATGGCACTCCTCCATTCAGCCGGTGTTGACTGAGCTCCTACTATGTGTGAACGGGGGCTCCAAGTGCCGGGAAGCAAGCCTGAGCCTCTAGGAGGACATGCAAAGGCTGTTTTCAAAGCGAAGTCCCAGAACTGATACGATGTCCACTTTGCCTCTATCTGCTAGTCAAAGCTGCCTCTTACCCGTGAGCAAGAATTCCTGCCCCCTTCAAGGTCTTTCTAGTCAGATTGAGAATCGAATGTGCATGGAACAGATTAATAGGAGGACACCAAATTCAATAGGCTCATCTATGGGGACTCCACACAGATGTTGAAATTCCAAAGACAGGCAGGGAGGATGAGGTCTGTGTGTCATCCTGAACTAATAAGAAGGGCGTGGGAACAGATGTTTGATAATTAGATGTTTGCCCTACCATACGGATGAATCCCCCATAATGTTTATCTCAGCAAATGACCCTTGTTCTGGGAAAGACCCCCAATCATAAAGGAGGGACAAAGGTTCCTCTTGAACCCACAGGGTCTCAGTTGTCTTCAGCTCAGGATAATCTTCATGCCAGGGTGTCCCATCTTGGCTGTTATACTCTGGTTCAAACGTAGAGGGAAATAAATGTTACGTCTTCATGGAAGGATTTACAAAATCACTTTGTGAAGTTATGGGTACGGGAAGGAATAAAGATTCTTGAGCACGTTCCTTAGTCTGTATTTATTTATTTAGTTTTGTTGTTTGCTTGTTTTATTTGTTGTGTAGGAAGTGTGCCCTGATGCTACATGGAGTAAACTGAAGGGTATTTTCAGTCTGGGGAGGCTAAGCAGAATTAATATATTCTGATTATAAGAAAATCAGCCTACCTGGATTTGGCAAGATCTTCTTGTTTTTTGAAGACCAGAGTTTAGTAGATAAGTGCTCATGTATTTCCCCAGTAAATTATGGTGCTCGTAAATACTGGCTTCATAATGATGTTCTGTGGAGCAGGCCTTGTTGTTGCTAACTTCCTCATGTAAATTAGGGAACAGAGTTTGCATTATGCCAAGAGAAAGGTGTTCCTAAATCTGTAGCTCTAAAACTAGGAGGCAGTCCTCTCATGTATCAGGTTGCAAGTGAATTATGGCATGTTAGCCAGTTTAACTGTCTCCAGGAGGGAGCAGAGGAGACTGTGTTTCTGACAGCTCTTTCTAGGGACTCACAAACCTCAGGCATTCTAAGTAAAATAGGTGTTTGGATGTTGGCAGTGTTTGGTAGGTGGTCAAAAATAGAAAAATGGCTGAAGGAAGGTCTTGACTGCATCCTGGTCATCTGAGGCATAAAAACACCGCGGGACCGTAAAGCTGAGTGCAGGGCAGAGAAGGCTGGAGGTGAAAGCATGGTAGTTCTCTCTGCAAACGGCTGGTGACTTTTTAACAGTAGCCTCCTGGCACCGACAGATGTGTACATCCACAGTGTCCAAGATAATGGCCACTGGCCAGATGTGGCTATTTAAGTGAAGTAATTAAATGAAATGAGATCTTGGTTTCTCAGTCGCATTAACCACATTACAGTGTTCAGTATTCTAAAGGTGCTGATCCTGCTTGCACCCCGACAATAATAGGCGTTCAACCTGATTCCTGTGCAGACCTCAGCGCATGTTTTTATACGTGTTTACCTGAATGGGTCTTGATAACGGCATATATCAGCTTACCACATACGGTTCCTTCATGCCCGGGGTGAGCTGGGGCCAGCTAGGCTTGGCTGAACTGCAGACAATTGTTGGCATTTCAGGAATTTTGCAAGCATGTTGTTGAACAGGACTAATGTTAAATGTTAAATTATATAAAATGGTAAGTAAGTAAGTTATGTATCTTAAAGGGAATAGTGTAGGGGTGCCTGGAGGTGCTCAGTCAGTTAAGGCATCTGACTTCTGCTCAGGTCATGATCGCAGGGTCCTGGGATCGAGCCCCGCATCAGGCTCCCTGCTTAGTGCAGAGTCTGCTTCTCCCTCTGTTCCTCTCCCAACTCATGCTCTGTCTCTCAAATAAATAAATAAAATCCTTAAAAAATAGGAAATCTTGTCAACTTGCTGATTGCTAATCATTATTGATAGTACTGAGGAGATTCACAGCTATTGGAAGTACATATAACATGTTACGGTATTTCTCTTCTCGACTGCAATTCAGTAACATCCCATCAGTAGTATGGCATCAAAGCTGCCATTGATGAGGTTCTGGCTTAATGAGTACCTTTGGCACAAAGGGGGAGTGGTTTGCAGTACATCACATATCAGCTTTGATGACAACACATTTCCTGGAAAAGAGCAGATGAGTATGTGTCCCTATTTGTCTAATCATGGTTGGCAATCACAGGTTACCACAGGTACAAGACTTCAGGAACACCAGCCAAAACATTAAGTCGGCTCCATAAAAAGTAACAATAGAGGTGGTTGTAGATATCATAACGTATAAATGTTGCTACACTTTCTATATCACTGAAATAGTAAATAAACTTACATACATGTGCCTGTATTTGTATTTTTGAAAGTTAAACCTTTGCCAGCACACCACTGCTTTTGTCTCTTTGTTGTCTCCCCCCACCAGCCCTAGAGATAACCACATTCTGAATATTCTTTATCACCATAGATTAAATTTGCCTTTTCTTGGACTCACTGTATACAGTGTGTGTATACATCTGTCCATCTCTCTGTGTCAACATCTGGTTTCTTTTCTCAACATTTTAAGAATCCATTCGTGTATTGGGGGTTTATTTCTTTGTGATGTTGATACCATGAGAAGCATTCTATCATACGAGTGTATCTCTTGGGGATGGACAGTTGGCTAGTTTCCAGTTTTTTCACTATTATGAATGAGGCTGCTGCTGTGAATATTTTGTACATACCAGATGGAATTTCTTTTGTAATGGATAAATTAATTCTAAATTTTATTTAGAAAATTAAAACTCAGTGAGGAATATGTAAAAAAAAAAAGAAGGAAAAATACTCATCTTTTGAGATATAAAAATATGTACCTAACTGAATGATGACACAAAGTCAAACATATATAAAAAGTTTTCATATCCATAGGAAATAAATATATATAATTTAGTGAAAGATGTTTGGAGGGCTGGTTACTTTTTTTTAAAGAGTTTATTTATTTATTTGAGAGAGAGAGAACATGAGCAGGGAGAGTGGGTGAGGGATAAGCAGGCTTCCTGCTGGACAGGGAGCCCAATGTAGGGCTGGATCCCAGTACCCCTGATCATGACCCCAGGCTCTTAACTGATTGAACCACCCAGGTGCCCCATGACTGTTTTTTTTTTTATTTTTTATTTATTTATTTTTTTAAAAGATTTTATTTATTTATTTGACAGAGATCACAAGTAGGCAGAGAAGCAGGCACAGAGAGAGGAGGAAGCAGGCTCCCTGCTGAGCAGAGAGCCTGATGCGGGGCTCGATCCCAGAATGCTGGGATCATGACCCGAGCCGAAGGCAGAGGCTCAACCCACTGAGCCACCCAGGCGCCCCATGACTGTTTTTTTTAATATGAAGATGAGATTAGACCCTTATCTCATACTATAAAGATAAATTTTATAAATGAAAAATGTTTTAAAAACCAAATAGGAGTGGGGGGAGAAAAGGGAGAGGGAGAAAGGCTTTTGCCTTGAAATTGAGATAAGAAAATATGTAATGATACCGTTATCTGTTGTTTCAGATTGGGGGAGTTTGTGGGCACAATTCCGTGGTGTGGGGAACTTGTGATACTGGCACGCATCTTGTTTGGAATCATTGTTTTAAGTCACCAGGAGGGTGATCAGGATGCTTGAGGGGTTCCACAAGGTGCCAGGCCCTTAGTGATAAGTAGCTACAAAGAGAAAAACTAATAACCAGTGGTTTTATTTCTGATACATAATGTAGCAGGAGATCTAACTGGCACCATCCACATGGTCTATCCCAGCATGTCATCTTGTAAGTATATATAAATATATTGGAGAGTTTAAAAAGGGAACATCAGTTAATGAATCAGAATAGCTGGCTTGTAATCACAGACCTAAAATTCTAGGAAAGCCATGCTTATATGTACGTGTGTGTGCACGTGTGTGTGTGTGTGTGTGTACACGCATGTGTGGGATGTCAGAATTGCTGGACCCAACATTCTGAGAGAGATTTGGAATGCAATTCTGAGGAATAGTTCTTTAGCTCCTTGGTTTTCTCACTGTGGACTTGTGACTTAGATTCTGTTTACTGGAAACAGGCATTTGTTTACTAATGTTGGTCTTAAAAAAATTAACTTAATACAATTTCCTCAAAATGTTGCTGTATGTATGTCGTTCTTGAAAAATTTGGGACACTACTTACCTTCATCACATTTGAAAATAAAATAAAATTGTATCTGATTTAAATTGAACTATATTTGAAATTTTATATTAAAGTAAGATTTTGTGATATTTTGAATGAATAGATTAATCTAAAGTTTTGCCACAGAGAATATTCTAAGAGTACCAATGTGTGACAGACATAAGAGGAAGTCATGAACTTTAGGTCCATATACCCAGCAGAAATTAAAACGTGGCCATTATTAATAGTGTAATGATTTAATGTCACAGTAGAACTACTAGTGATCGTGTGATTATATAATTTCTCGTGAAACCAGGAACCATCTCATGAGAGAAATATTAGGCACTATTAGTAATTTTGCAAGAAAAACAAGTGCAGATTAAAACTGCCCAGAGTAAGCCAGAACGTATGGCCACACTGGAAGTAGAGGACATACCACTTCTTCTTCTTTTTTTTTTTTAAATTAAATTTAATTTAATTTCTTTTCAGTGTTCCAAAATTCATTGTTTATGCACCACACCCAGTGCTCCATGCAATACGTGCCCTCCTTAATACCCACCACCAGACTCACCCAACCCCCTAGGTACCTCCCCTCCAAAACCCTATTTGTTTCTCAGAGTCCACAGTCTCTCATGGTTCATCTTCCCCAATTCACCTTTCCTTTCCTTCTGCTAATGTCCTCCATGTTATTCCTTATGCTCCACAAGTAAGTGAAACTGTATGATAATTGACTCTCTCTGCTTGACTTATTTCACTCAACTTTTGTACTAACTTAGATGGGACTGGAGGGCATACCACTTTTTATGGTCTGCTAATTGTAAGAAAACTGCATGTGTGTATGTCGTGTAGATCTGATGGGTGAAACACACCGCACTTAGAGGTGACTTCCTCCCAAAGTGGGTTTTAATCTAAGCTCCTTCAGTATTTCTACAAGGATGCAGAAGTGATTGTAGGGATGATGAAAGCAAAGTCACATGAGAGACCCTGAGGGAATATTGCTGCCTAGAATCCCACTGTCCTCAACAAGACTCAATTTCTGAGATATAAATGGAGGGAATCAACACAATGTAAGCTTTGGATGTTGTTTACATAAGAAAGATCCAAAATGACTTTCACAAAAGTGGAGCATTCCCACAATTGAAACACCCAAAAGTGAATCAGGATTTCCCTGCAGGCAGAAATGGAGGTCACTTGGGGTCACAGAGATCCCTCTCTTGGTTCCCCCGTTTTAGTGCCATTTTTAGAGGCTCAGTAAGGTGCCCAAAGTTTTCCACAACATATACTCTAAATACAACAGGAAAAGAAAGTGAAAATTTCAACGAAGACTTTCCTGGGTTCATCTTACCTTCCTTTGATCAGCCCCCTAATCTCAAAGTCTGAGCCAAGGAGATATGTGACTGACAGGGCCCTGGGTTTAGACTCTACACATATTCCTTGCATGGAAATTGCTTCACACAAAGCTCCTTGGCTGTAGATTTGGGGAGGAATGTTCACCAAACCCAAATCAGGGTCTGTTCCAGAAATAGAATCCTTGGCAAAAAATACTACTGCACACTATCATAACCTTCTTTCTTAATTTCCATTGGTTTTCTCATTCATATCTCCATTCTCTGTATTATGTTCACTTGCTTCCCATAATTCCGTTAACTCTCTCCTGCTATATTTAATATGCAGTTGACTCCATGGGTTATACCAAGGATAAGATTGGGCACTGGAGTCATCAGGATGGTATTGGAAACAGAGCTTCTTCTTTAGCTGCATGACCAGGAACAGTAAATGTCCTGTTTCTGTGCTCCCGTATTTTCACCTGCAAAAGGGAAACACTCACGCTGTTTTAAAAAGTTGTCAAGAGGACTAGAAATCATAAAAATAAGGAAGCCTGGTGTCCTAAGTAGTCAAGAAGCCATGGATGATGACCAGTAGTCTCTTTCCAAAGAGGGAGAAGTGCTCCTTCTGACATGATTTTAGAAAACCACATTGCTCATGGCAGAAAGCATTTTTTTTTTTAAGATTTTATTTATCTATTTGACAGACAGAGATCACAAGTAGGCAGAGAGAGACGGAGAAGCAGGCTCCCCGCCGAGTGGAGAGCCCAATGCAGGACTCGATCCCAGGACCCCAGGATCATGACCCAAGCCAAAGGCAGAGGCCTCAACCCACTGAGCCACCCAGGCACCCAGCAGAAAGCATTTTTAAAAATCTGTGTATGTGGCACTAGTGACACACTTCAAAGTAGACGCTTATGTTAAAAAAAAAAAAAACTGTTAAGAAAAAGTATCTCATCCCCAAATATGAATCTTCCTTTTACATTTTTTTTTAAAGATTTTGTTTCTTTATTTGACAGACAGATCACAAGTAGGCATAGAGGCAGGCAGAGAGAGAAGGGAGGAAGCAGGCTCCCCACTGAGCAGAGAGTCCGACGCAGGGCTTGATCCCAGGACGCTGGGACCGTGACCCGAGCCGAAGGCAGGGGCTTCAACCCACTGAGCCACCCAGGCGCCCCCCTTTTAATTTTTTTACAATAGCTTAGACCTTTATTAAAACATAAAAAATCTCATTTGATTAGTTGTGTTCAAGAAGGGAAATAGCAAAACAAACACCATATTATCTCACTCATATGTGGAATTTAAGAAAGAAAACAGGATTATAAGGGAAGGGAGGGAATAATAAAATAAGATGAAATCAGAGAGGGAGACAAACCCCAAGAGACTCTTAACTCTTAGAAATAAACTGAAGGCTGCTGGAGGGGAAGTTGGTGGGGGATGGGGTAACTGGGGGAGGGGTATTAAGGAGGGCACATGATGTAATGAGCACAGGGTGTTATATGCAACTGATGAATCACTAAACTCTACCCCTGAAACTAATATACACTATATGTTAACTAAATTGGATATAAAAATTTAAAAAATTAAAAATTAAATTAAAAAAAAAGTTTTTAAAAAGAAAGGAAATAGCCATGTTTGAAACAGTGACAAGTGTTTGTGTGTGTCACTTAACAGAATTCTTAGGCAGTCTATTTTGAAAAATGTTCAGTTATTTCTATTGCTTATTAATTCCTCTGGCTCAATTCCTCTTCATCAGTCCTAAGTTTATTTAAAATTTTTTTAAAAAGTACATGGATGATGACCAGGTGAGATACTTGGCTGACTTCTATTCTATGTGCATCACTTGGTAAAGATTAATTAAAGCTTTCATTTTGAAAGCCATGGACTGTGAATATAAAAACAAAAAATCCTCTGAATATGAAAAAGCGAACATTTTTAGAGCATTGTGAGTTGATACAACCAAGCAACAAGTACACGGTGACAGAGAAAATCTGCAGATGTTTTACAATGGCAAAAAAAAAATTTTCCCTTTTTTTGTAAAATTGAAAGATGAGAGATATTTTGGGGAAAAAAAAAAGTTTTCTGTATTGCTATGATCTCAGGGAGAGAAAAGGTGATCATTGGGAAATGATCCCTAATTCCTCAAGTTGGCCAAATGCATGGCTGTACCAGCAATTTATGGTGTCAAATTTGTCCCCCCAATTTCGCTTATTTTGCGCTGTGTGTCAAGCTGAATATTTAGCTTTTAAATATTGATGAACTCACACCCTTTAGATGAGGGAAATGTATAAAGAAGAGTTTGGATCTGGAAAAATCTGCACATGTCCTTATTGCTTAGGAAACATCCCTTGTTTTTCCAGTTCTACCAGCACTTTAAATTTCAATTGTTAATTTACAGTATTATTACTAACTTTATGTGCATTTCTGTGAAAAGTTAATTTTGCAAATAAAATTTTATAAGTACAATCAAGTTTATGCCAGTGGCTAAGTGCAAGAGTGTGTCTAAATCTTGCATAGCAATGTCTGACAAATATATGTCTGCTAGGGTATTTTCCCTCAGATTTGTAATATGATGGGGAGTAAGAATATATATGCAAAAAATTAAAGGTTTATATAAAGGAAGGGTAAGAAGGAGTCATGTTACATATCCTCAGAGCCTTTATTTTATTTTTTTTAAAGACTTTATTTATTTATTTGACAGACAATGATCACAAACAGATAGAGAGAGAGAGAAAGTGAAGCAGGCTTCCTGCTGAGCAGAGAGCCCGATGCAGGACTCGATCCCAGGACCCCGAGATCATGACCCGAGCCGAAGGCAGTGGCTTAACCCACTGAGCCACCCAGGCTCCCCTCAGAGCCTTTAGACTTGAAGGGCATTTGTTATTTCTCTATGGAAGCAAAGCTTGGCTAACTTGACTCTTGATAAATTTATCCTGCTAAAACAGCTTCTTTCTGTATATTCTCCAAAGCCCAGAAATGGTGAACGGAGGGTCTTACATCTGTATCCAGTTTGCTGTTATGGCCTATGATCATCGAGAGAGATAAAAGGGAAGATGTAAGGCCAGAATGGGAACGAGATGTGCGATACAAACTAACCCTGAGGCATTTTTAGACGAGCCATCTTACTACTTTTTCCCTGGTGATAGACATTATTTTACGTCATGGAAAAGTAAGCACATGGACATTAGGTCATCGCGCTGGATACTACAGGGAATGCGAGGCAGATCTGCATTTGGAAGCAAGGCCAGAGTCCACGCTGTTAGCACATGTGCTCAGCACCTTTGCTATGCCCTCCGCTCCTTCATGCTGTATTGTATTGCTCAGACAGTGACTTCAGAAACCCTGGATGGTCTGAGACCAAGAACAACTAGAACTATAAAGGGATGTAAGGGAGAGGAGGTACACAGACAGATCTTTACAACACCGTGTTTACAAAGTTGCTGACAGGAACAGACAGTTACTTTACTGGGGAAGTCTTTCCCAACTGATGACAAGACAACCAGCGTCCATCAATTGACATCAAAAAAAACTAAAAAAATTGTGATGCTACATTTCATTTTCCTCTCTGCCTAAGAGTGCTGAATTTTATCCACGTAACCTCTGTATCCTATAAGTTCAAATGGCTCGGTCCAGAACTAAATTAATAAGGAGGGAGGTGAATGATGTCCTCAAAATAAGTGATTTCAGAAATCGCTTTCATTTTGGGGATGCTGAGGTCCGCAGAGACACGGAGGTGCTCAGAGGCAGAGCACCGCCTACTGCTCATAGCCACCATGCTGGTGATTGCTTCTCCCCTGAGGAAACCTCACCTCATCACTGGAAATTAGTGAGGGATGAACACTTTGGTACTGCCAAGAAAGTTACTTAATTTATATTCGTTCATTTTCAAAGTCAAAAATTAAAAATTTTCGAATTCCTCTTGCCATTTTCCTGCTTCATAATGGCTTCTTTGTTGTATCTCTCCTACTTAGATGTTCCTTATCCTGCTAGATGCTTGGAGCTAATGAACCTAAGATCACGGATTTGAGCCCTTTGGGAGCCAATTAGCTTTCATATATTTTATAATTCCAGACTGTGCCTAAATTCTAGGTTGGAATCCACCATGAATGTGTTGATGACCCGAAGATAGAAGGAAAGGAGGAAAACCACCACAACAACAACAAACTCCATAGGTCTGCTGTACAGCCTAGAAAGGCACTCTCTCAAGCGAAGGTCTGTCCACTTGTGGCTGGGAACACCACGAGCGCAAGGTCAGACGTCAGACAGAGGCACGTGACAGAATCTCAAGTGAGGAGCCCGAGAGACTGACTATATTTGAGTCACTTGCTGTTGAGATGTGAGGACAGCCTGGTATTTGAGTCCTCACGGCAGAGTGGTAAAAGCACGCCTGGCTTCCAAACCAGAGAAAAGAGCAGATTCGGAATAAGGAGGGAGGGGCAAGGGAGACAGCTCTGTTCAGCACCATGTGATCAAGAAGGAAGAAACAGGGGAGCACAGGAAAAATGCGACAACTAAAAATCTCCAAACAGAACAGTAGCAATAAATACAAATGTATACATGCAGATTCGTTGAACTCCTCAGTGAAAAGGTAGAAATTATCAGAATGGATTTAAAGCAAACCCAGCTACGCTATTTGCAAAATACATCGTTAAGACATAAGGGCAGATGCAGTTTGTAGGTAAATGAATGATAACTATATGCCCATGGAAACAAGAATAGACACAAAAGTTGTGTGTTATGTGAATACCAGATATCACTGGGATTATGGAAAGAAAAGTCTGGAAGCTCAACTGGCATATGAGAAAAAAAAGTGTTAAATCCACAAAGAGGACAAAAAAGTTCTAAACTTGTATGGACTTAAATATGTTATTTTTAATATGTAAAAAAACCAACAGGACTGCAAAGAGTAGACAAATATACCATGATTATAGAAATTCTGTCATATGTCTCTCGGTTGGTAGATCAAAATGACCAGAAAATAAACAAACAATAATGCAGTATAAGATGATTTACAAGCTTTATCTATTCAATTGATTTCCATTGCTCCGTCTAACAACTGGAAAATGCATGTTTGCTTTTCAGGCACATTTTTACAAAAATTTACAACACATAAAACCATAAAGCTAGTCCCACCAAATTTCAGAAAAATCTATATCACAGAGAATATGTTCTTTGAAGACAATGCTATTAAGCTAGAAATCAATGACAACAAGATATCTTATAAAAATTCATATACTTGGGACTAAACTTCTAAATAACTTTCAAGTCAAAGAAGACCTCATAATAGAAAGTGGGTAGTACTTAAAACTGAAATGAGACCATCACACATGGAATGCAGGCAATGTACCCAAAGCAGTATTTAAAGTCAATTTAGTATTTAATGCTTATATTGAAAAAAAATGCTGAAAATTAACAAGTCATCAGTAATATATTAGAAAATGAACTGGATGAAAGTAAAGGGAAGAAATGAAGGTTAAGATAGAAGTTACTATAATAGAACATAGGGGCACCTGGGTGGCTCAGTTGGTTAAACTTCTGCCTGAGGCTCAGTCCTGGGATCGAGCCCCACATTGGGCTCCCTGCTCAGCCGGGAGCCTGCTTCTCTCTCTCCCTCCCCCTCTCTCTCTGACTTGTGCTCACTCTCTCTCTCTCTCAAAAACAAATTAAAAAAATTAAATTAAAATAAAATACAATAAAGAAGTTTAAGATTTTTTATTTTTACCAAATTGGGAATACTAAACATTTTGTACAGTTGACCTCAAGGGGGGGAAGAGATAGACAATATAAATAAACAATATTAGGAATGGAAAGGGGAACTTAATAGAGATCCAACATAAATTAGGTTTGAAAATATTTTTAAATACTGTGAAGATATATTTAAGTCAAAAATTCAAATATTGAAAATTAAAAAAAATAAAATTTAAGTTATAAAGACTAACTCAAGATTATACAGAAAAGCTGCAAGTTTTTATAAACATTACCCATTTTGATAAAACTCCACCACACTAACTTTTTTTTTTAAGATTTTATGTATTTATTTGACAGAGAGAGAGAGATCACAAGTAGGCAGAGAGGCAGGCAGAGAGAGAAGAGGAAGCAGGCTCCCCACTGAGCAGAGAGCCTGATGCAGGGCTGGATCCCAGGACCCTGGGACCATGACCTGAGCTGAAGGCAGAGGCTTTAACCCACTGAGGCACCCAGGCACCCCACCACAATAACTTTTAATGGAATGTTCTACCCAACACTTAAGGAACAACTAATACCTCTGCGATCAAGGAAAATGCTTGTCTTCTGTAAACCATGAACCAGTTCTGTGAAGGGTTGTGTCTAGATGGCATGAACAGAGTCCTTAAACTGCTCTTGTGCTCGGTGGTCTCAACCCTGGACACGTCACTCTGTGGCCATGCACGTTTTCTCAGCGATTTCTTCTGTCCAGAATGTTGCATGGCGTTCTTGGCTGTGAGGGACAGGAGCTAGTATCTAGTTGAGATGGGCTTTATTCTCCATGACAGGCTCTGAGAACAAAGCATGCATGCTCATTCATCATGCATCTCCAAGGGAAATTAACAAATACACTGTGTCCCGGTGTACTGGGCCATTCGCCTCTCTCCGTGTCTCCGTGTGCATGCATGTGTACCTGGACATGTAGACATTTATTTCTGTCTCATTGTTTCCCTACGTTTTAAAATGAAACTCCTCATGCAGGACATCTCAGATTCTCATTCCTGCCTGATACCTGCTTGAGTTCTCCTGGGTCAGTCCGTTTGTTTTCAGAATATCACCCCGAACTTAAGCATCTCTTTCTATAAGTGAACTAATTCTG
Source organism: Martes martes (assembly GCF_963455335.1). Classification (NCBI taxonomy): domain Eukaryota; kingdom Metazoa; phylum Chordata; class Mammalia; order Carnivora; family Mustelidae; genus Martes; species Martes martes. Next base: position 69,124,434 of record NC_137902.1, read on the forward strand.
GTTCTCAGTTTATATCCTATGTAACTTTTCCTTATGGTTAACTTGTAGTAACTAAGCTCCTTTGTTCCTCTGAAACCACTCTGGCTCTGATACCCTTACTGGTTGCCTGCTCCATTGACTTTGTGGTTTGCAATGTTAAGTTTAAAATGTTAATATTTGATCTTTGAGAGGAATCCAACTTCATTCATTGCTATTTAGAAATGTTTATCATCCTTTGCAAATATATTAAAAAGCCATTCCTTCAGAAGCAGTACTTGGATAGAAAGAGGAGAAAAGTAATCAGTATTGACCTCTTTGCTAAGCACTTAAGACTAGATAGGGAGCCTTATGTAAATTTTTCCTTAAATGTTCATCATTTCCAAATGAATTATTCACTTCACAACTTTTTTTTTCTGTGTGTTTTATCACAGAGAATGCAAATGATTACATTGCAGTGGACTTTAATTTCTAGTTGAAAAAAGTACCGCATTTTACCACTCAGTGACCAATTATACTTTCTTTAAATATTTTTTTTTAACTTCTGTTTCTGTATTGGAGAGGCCTTCTGTGCCCCTGGGGTCCGGCCTCCTCTTGGCTGTGAGCTTGTCCAGTTACCCATGCAGGACCTCCCCTCCCTCAGCCTCATTCCCACAGCCACTGCCTTTAACACATGTCTGGCCTCCTTCTTGGCAGTGTGCAGGGCTGACACTAATCTCTGGGTCTTCCATTATATGGTCTTGTGTTCTCAAATATCCACATGCTATTAGTTATCTTCTCACAGACCCAGAACCTTCTAGGGCTGGAAATGGTAGGGATTCCAGAATCTATAGTCTGCTATTCCTAAGAATCATGAAAGCCAAGCATTTCATTCATTTTCCTCCCAAATTCCCCCCATGCTTCCCCCAGGGTATTTTCCTCTCACTTCTGAGATGATGTGATGGTCATTCCTGCCTTCTGTCTGTGCTTTGCTCTATTGTCCACCCTTCAAGTCAAGATTCAAATAGAGTTTCCTTAAAATATCCTGAAATACTTCAGTGATTTTTTAGAACAGTTTTAATATATTTTATACATCTCTGCTCATATTTATTTTTTCTGTGATTACATATTTCATGAGTACCTTAGCTTACCTCCTAGACTGATTCTTGATGTTGGGTTTAACTATCTTTGAGCCATGCTCCCATGGCTTATTCTCTGTAGTGCTGAGTAAGGGACAGGCTGGGCTAGGTAGGGAGAGACAGGTTGGGGGCTACGTGACTTGGCTCACAGAAATCCCAGATGTGGAGAAATGTTATGGGTGAGATATTCACCTGATAGTTATAAACCCACCTTGTTTATCTTAAATGTTATAGACTAGATACTTATCAAGTTCCGTGGTCAGTTTTCTATAAAAGACCAGCCCTAAAATCCCTCAGTGGCCACCCGTTTGGAACCGTTCTCTCTCTAGAGAGCTTCCCTTTTCTGTTTTCACCTTCACTTAATAAATGTTCCCGTCTCCTCACCCTTTTGAGTCCTTGAGATACATTCTTTGACTCCATGAGACAAGAACCCTGCAACCCAGCCTTTTTCTGGCATCAGCCTTTTTCACATAAAGAACTTTACTTAAATTACTCATTAACATCATATCTCTCAATTGAACAGATTTTCTCCTAGATACCATTTTCTTTGTCTTCTCAATTGCTTTTGAAATGTATGACTTGCCAAAGCTTCTCTTCTTTGGCTTCAGCCTGAGTCTGAGGGTCTGAGAACCACTGTGGGCTGATGACACCACTTCCCCAAACCAGGACCTCTGATGCCCAAGGGCAGAAGATTGATGCCCCTGCTCAGAGAGTGGGCACATTCCCCCATCCTCTTCGTTTCATTCTGTTAAGTCCCTGGATGGATTGGATGAGGCCCACCATGTTGGAGAGGGGAGGGGTGTCTGCTTCACTCAGATCATCAATTCAAATGCTAGTCTCTCCAGAAATACTCGCAGACACACTGAAATAATGTTCCCGGATATGTGGGCATCCATGAACTCCATCACACTGACACATCAAATTAGCTATCACAGATGGTAAGCTTGGTTTCAAATCTACTAAATTGGATGTTTAAAGACATCAGATTTAGAAATAAGATCTGAATAATATTTGATTATTTAATATAAGAAGAATTACTTAGATGTTAGATATTGTAGTCTTAGCCTTCAATGCACTTATCTAAATGACAACATCGTTTGATAGTAAGTGGGAAGAGAAAGAATAGATAGTTCATACACAGGCTGACCTTGGGCCTATAAAACCCTTTGTAATTTTATGGACCCATAAAACCCAGCCTTCCGGATGATGGGGTTTGGCCTCAGCCTCTGCCAGGTGCCCCTATGATATTCAGGGGGAGAAACTTGAAAAACAAAAGGTTTCATTTATCACGCTATTGGGGCAAAGCTGGGGCACAACTCAGTATATACAAAGCAGATATATAATTTATAGGTTATTTACATTTGGGTAGTTTTGTTTTTCTTTTAACTATCGGGAGGCTGAAATCTGAAGGGGGAAAAAAAAAACAGTTGAGCCACTTTAATCTGTGACATCAACATTAGTTTTGTTTTGATTTTTGATCATGAACTCTCCTCCTAGTTTAAGACAGTTTCGTAATGTGCCCTGTTCAGCCTCAGAAGGCAGATCACCACCATCAATGCAGTATTCTTATGCTGGCTGTGTATGTGTTTGGCTGTGTAACTGTGTAGGAAATAAGAGAAAATGCTGTGTTTTATTAGAGCAATAGGGACTAAGTATTGAAAGCAGGAATATACTTTTTGCCCTGGGGAAAAAATGTTTAGGAGTTTGCTTCTCTCTTGCACTGCATTAGAGATTGGATTGCTTGGAAACTGCAATGTGTACTATAATTATATCAATAGAAAATTCACCAATTTTGCATTTTAAAATATCTGTCGATATGAACCTTCTATTAGTTTCTCAATAAGAATGCAAAATCAAATGATCACAACTTCTAATAAACTCTGGTTCCTTATAGAGCTCTGTTATATCTAATTAAGATTTAAAAATAGTATTTCACACAGAATGAATCAAAATTCATTATATGGGTTTTAAAATTATAATTATTAATTATTTTTATAATTAAAATATAATGTATTATTTGCCCCAAGAGTACAAGTTTGTGAATTGTCAGGCTTACACACTTCACAGCACTCACCATATCACATAACCTCCCCAATGTCCATAACCCAGCCACCCTCTCCACACCCATCTCCCCCCAGCAACCCTCAGTTTGTTTCATGAGATTAAGGGTCTCTTATGGTTTGTCTCCCTCCCAGTCCCATCTTGTTTCATTTTTTCCTTCCCTACCCCTCAAACCTCCAGCTCTGCCTCTCAAATTCCTCATATCAGAGAGATCATATGTTAATTATCTTTCTCTGATTGACTTATTTTGCTCAGCATAATACTCTCTAGTTCCATCCATATCATTGCAAGTAGCAAGATTTCATTTCTTTTGATGGCTGCATAGTATTCCATTATATATATATTATATATATGCAATCATATATATATTATATATATTATGAATATATTATATATATGCAATCATATGTATTATATATATTATGAATATATATTATATATATGCAATCATATATATTATATATATTATGAATATATATGTGTGTATGTGTGTGTGTGTGTGTGTGTGTGTACATATAATGGAATACTATGCATATACATATACATATATAGATCCCACTTCTTTATCCATTCATCTGTTGATGGACATCTAGGTTCTTTCCATAGTTTGGCTATTGTGGACATTACTACTATAAAGATTCGAGTGCACGTGCCCCCTCAAATCACTACATTTGTATCTTTAGGGTAAATACTCAGTAGTGTGATTGCTGGTTTGTAGGGTAGCTCTATTTTCAACTTTTTAAGGAACCTCCACACTGTTTTCCAGAGTGGCTGGACCAGCTTGCATTCCCACCAACAGTGTAGGAGGTTCTCCTTTCTCCACATCCTCTCCAACATCTATCATTTCCTGACTTGTTAATTTTAGCCATTCTGACTGGTATGAGATGGTATCTCACTGTAGTTTTGATTTGTATTTCCTTGATGCTGAGTGATATTGAGCACTTTTTCATGTGTCTGTTGGTCATATGAATGTCTTCTTTGCGGAAGTGTCAGTTCATATCCTCTGCCCATTTCTTGATTGGATTATTTGTTCTTTGGGTATTGAGTTTGTTAAGTTCTTTATAGATTTTGGATACTAGCCCTTTATCTGATATGTCATTTGCAAATATCTTCTCCCATTCTCTCAGTTGTCTTTTGGTTTTGCTGACTGTTTCCTTTGCTGTGCAAAAGCTTTTGATCTTGATGAAATCCCAATAGTTCATTTTTGCCCTTGTTTCCCTTGCCTTTGGTGGTATTTCTAGGAAGAAGTTGCTGCGGCTGAGGACAAAGGTTGCTGCCTGTGTTCTCCTCCAGGATTTTGATGGATTCCTGTCTCACATTGAAGTCTTTCATTCATTTTGAGTCTATTTTTGTGTGTGGTGTAAGGGCATGGTCCAGTTTCATCCTTCTGCATGTGGCTGTCCAATTTTTCCAACACCATTTATTGAAGAGACTGTTTTTTTTTTCCCATTGGACATTCTTTCCTGCTTTGTCAAAGACTAGTTGACCATAGAGTTGAGGGTCTATTTCTGGAATTTCTGGAATCAATTTCACAGATTCCATGGATCTGTGTATCTGTTTTTGTGCCAGTACCATACTGTCTTGATGTTTACAGCTTTGTAATAGAGCATGAAGTCTGGAATTGCGATGCCACCAACTTTGGCTTTCTTTTTCAACATTCCTCTGGCTGTTCGGAGTCTTTTCTTGTTCCATATAAATTTTAGGATTATTTGTTCCATCTCTTTGAAAAAATGGATGATATTTTGATAGAGATTGCATTAAATGTGTATATTGCTTTAGGTAACATAAACATTTTCACAATATTTGTTCTTCCAATCCATGAACATGGAACGTTTTTTCCATTTCTTTGTGTCTTCTTCAATTTCTTTCATGAGTACTTTATGGTTTTCTGAGTACAGATTCTTTGCCACTTTGGTTAGATTTATTCCTAGGTATCTTACAGTTTTGGGTGCAATCATAAATGGGATTGACTCCTTAATTTCTCTTTCTTCTGCCTTGCTGTTGGTGCTTTTAGGCTCTCTCTTTACTTAGAGGACCCCTTTCAATATTTTCCGTAAGGCTGTTTTGGTGTTTGCAAATTCTTTTGTGTTTGTCCTGGAAGCTTTTTACCTCCTTCTATTTTCAATGATAGCCTACCTGGATATAGTCTTCTTGGCTGCATATTTTTCTTATATACTGCTCTGAATATATCATGCCAGTTCTTTCTGGCCTGCCAGGTCTCTGTGGATAAGTCCGCTGCCAATCTAATATTTCTACCACTGTATGTTACAGACTTCTGGTCCCAAGCTGCTCTCAGGATTTTCTCTTTGGCTTTAAGATTAGTAAGTTTTACTATTAGATGACGGGGTATGGACCTATTTTTATTGATCTTGAGGGGGGTTCTCTGTGCCTCCTGGATTTTGATGCTTGTTCCCTTTACCATATTAGGGAAATATCCTGTTATGATTTGCTCCAAAATACCTTCTGCCCCTCTCTCTCTCTTTTTCTTCTGGAATCCCAATTATTCTAATATTGTTTTGTCTTATGGTATTACTTATCTCTCGAATTCTCCCCTCATGGTCCAGTAGTTGTTTATCTCTCTTTTGCTCAGATTCTTTATTCCCAGTCATTTGGTCTTCTATATCACTAATTCTCTCTTCTGCCTCATTTATCCTAGCAGTAAGAGCCTCCATTCTTGATTGCACCTCATTAATTCCTTTTTTGATTTCAGATTGGTTAGATTTTAATTCTTTTATTTCCCCAGAAAGGGCTTTTATTTCTCCAGACAGGATTTCTCTTATACTCTCCATGCCTTTTTCAAGCCCAGCTAGCACCTTGAGAATTGTCATTCTGAGCTCTAGATCTGACGTATTACCAATGTCTGTATTGATTAAGTCCCTAGCCATTGGTACTGCTTCTTGTTCTCTTTTTTTGTGGTGAGTTTTTCTGCACTGTCATTTTATCCAGATAAGAATGAATGAGAGAATAAAATACTAAAAAGTTGGCAAAGACCCCAGAAAAATGTATGCTAACCAAATCAGAAGAGACCCCAAACCGGGAGGAGAAGAAAGGGGGGGAAAAATATATATATATATATATATATATATATATATATATATATATATATATATGTTAGACTCGTGAATAGAACAGAGTCACCCACTTGATTTTGGGTGTATTTTGGTCTCTTAGAAGAAACTACCTCCCAAAATTTTAAAAAAAGAAAAACATATGTATGCAAAAATAAGGGGAAACATGATGAAGAGATGGAATATGACTGTAAAGATGAGAATTAAAAAGAAATTCTAAAAAAGGAATTGATAAGATAAGTTGGTTGGAAAAAGAAAGAAAAAATAAAAAGGTGGGGGAGAGACTGCTCAGGCTGGAGACTAGAACAAAACCCTGTGCTAGATTTAGGGTATATTTTGATCTATTAGAAGAAATTGTATCCCAAAATTTTTTAGGAAAAAAAAAAAACTATATATAAAAAATTAGGTTAAATACAATGAAGGATAAAATATGACTATAATAATGAAGGTTTAAAAAGATTTTTTTAGAAAGGTATTGTTAAGATAAACTAGTTAAAAAACATTAAAAGAGGAAAGAGGAAAAGTTAAAAAATTAGAATAAGAAAAAAAAATTTAAAAAAAGGATTTTACTTTGCAAGACTAAAGGATCATGGGGAGAAAGCCATGAATTCCATGCACTGCTTTCCCCTGTCTCTAGAGTTCCGCTATTCTTGATCAGTGAGCTTGGTCTTGGCTGGATGTTCTTGCTGATCTTCTCTGGGAGGGGCCTGTTGCCATTTTTCTCAAATGTCTTTGCCTGGAACAGAATTGCACCACCCTTGCCATGGATGGCACTAAGTAATCTGCTCGAGTTCGCTCTCGGGAGTTTTTGTTTCCTGAATGCTTTCCGTAGAGCTCTGGAAGATGGGAATGAAAATGACGGCCTCCCAATCTCCAGCCCAGAGAAACCGAGAGGCCGGGGCTGCAGTCCTCAGTGCGCCCTCAGAGAAAAGCAGTCAATCCCTCCTGTCTTCCTGGTCTCTGGCCACACTCTATGCTCACCTGGCTTGTGACTGAGCATTTCTGTCTGTGACACACAGCCCTGTTTCGAGTCTCCAAACCCCGCAGTTTCCTGCCTCCAGAAGTGGAAGGTGAATCACCACGGATCTGCCACTTGTGGTGTCCCTGCTCAAAGAGCAGTGGTCTGACTGTGCCATGGATCATGGTTTAAGGTAACTCCAAGCTGAGAGCTCACTCCTTGGCTCTGTCTCTGTAGTCGGCTTCCCCACTCTGATACCTGGGAGATCTGCCACACTCAGACACCCCTGGTCCTTTTGTGACCCTGCGGTTCCTGAGAGCACGCTGTCACTGTGAGGGCTCCACCCCCACTTAGCCTCTGGAGCGATGTCCCTCAGTGGAGCAGACTTCTAAAATTTCTGATTTTGTACTCCACTGCTCTGCTGCTTGCCGGACCGGCCCCTCCTCTCACAATCTGTCTTCCCATCTTTTCGGATTCACTTCTCCGCACGTCCTACCTTTCAGAAAGTGGTCAATTTTATGTCCTAGAATTGCTGCTCTTCTTCTCTTCTATCTCCTGTTGGGTTTACAGGTGTTTGGAATGGTTTGATACCTATCTAGTTGAACTCCTGGGATCTGATGTCATTTCAGTCTGCTGCTACTCTGCCATCTTGCCTCGAGTTCTATATGGCTTTTTTACTATAAAGTTTTTGATGTAGTTAAAAAAATCTTTTTAGTATCTCTTTATACCTTATATTGACTATTGAAATTCTCCTTAACATTGATTCTGATTGGTTTTCTTGCTTGGAAAATAGCACAGAGAATATCTGAGGAGTCTGTTCTTTCAACAGATTTCTCTATCCAGAGAGAGAGGACCAAAGTTTACAGATGAGGAAAAAAATTAATTTCTATAGGAGATCTGTCAGTGCTGTAATTCCAAAAGCTATTAGAAGGATTTAATCCAAAGATAATTATTGGTAAAGAAGAGCAGACTCCTGTGGGCATCAGACAGTGTTAGGTTTGAGTTCACTGTTATGCTTGTCCTTCAGCTCTGTGACTTCCAAAAATTGCTTAAGTTTTCTAAACATCTGTTTTCTTAAATGGCACAATTTGGATGACATAGTACCTACCACACAGAGTTATGAAAATTAAAGATGGTAAAGAACACCCTCATCCTGAGGAGCACTGAGTGTTGTGCAGCATTGTTGAATCGTATTATACACCCCAAAACTAATGGAACACTGTCTGTTAATTACACTTTGATAATAAAATAATAGTGAGAAAAATAATAAATGTGATTCTTACTTAACACAATAACTGCATAGTCTGAGGTTATGATCATTTTGTAGGACCACACTATTGACCCTGTGCTATAAAGTTTAGGGTCTGTACAAGGTTATACATTTCTGACTCCATTTACTCTCAGAAGCTAAGATGTCTTCAGCCTGTCATAACTCGGTACTTTCTGGATAGTAATCTTTGCTTGGTTAGATTTTATACTAGCAAAGTATAAATAGAATGATTATTGGTAGTCTCACTCAAAAGTTACTAAGATAACAACAATACACTGATAACTTTTAGAAGAATAAAGCACTTCTAAACTACAATTTTTCTGAGACTCAAGGAAGAGATTTTATATATTTAAATGTATTGCATTTTATCAACCAACCCAATTTTAGAGCCACTACAAATAAGAGGAATTTATTTTTTAAAAGATTTTATTTCCTTATTTTTGAGAGAGAGAGAGAGTGAGAGCACGAGCAGGGGGAAGGGCAGCCAGAGGGAGAAGCAGACTCTCCGCTAAGCAGGGAGCTCAATGTGGGACTTGATCCCACGGCCCTGGGAGCATAACCTGAGCCAAAGACAGATGCTTAATGACTGAGTCCCCCAGGTGCCCAAAAGAGGACTTGAAAAATGAGAAGCTTTAGGTAGAACTCAGTTGTCCACAGTTGAAGATAGTTATCTCTTTGTATTGGATATGGGTCCCATCTTTATCTCAAGTTTCATCATGCAGTGGGCATCCCCTTTCCCTCCAGAGTTTCTGAAATGCCCAATCTACTTGGTCTTCTTGAAGAAATGTGTATCTCCGTCTATTCAGTGAGGAAGTCATTGGAAGATCATGATGATTACACCGTCATGGCCCCTGTCTCTCTCACCCATGGCTGTCTTGCCCCAATGGGATCTGGATGACAGAGGAATCTACAGATGCTTGAACCTCCACTTCTTAATGTTGTCCATTGCAATTCTTAAAACTGGCTCTCTGTGATACCTTCCACCACTAGCAAGTCAAATATGCTTCTTTTGCTTTGTTTTCCTCACCTCCAGAATTTGAATAACCACATAACATTTTTGTAAAGATGCTCATGGATGAGATTCATAAATTTACTGCTGACACATCAGGAGAGCTGAATGAATGACGATATCACTGTAATAACAACCTAGGAAGCAAATGGGAGTGGTAGGAATTTGGAAGCCCGGAGGAGGAGCCCTACAGGGCTGACACGCATGCTTTGAAAGGGGGGGTTCAGGATGTCTGTAGAGTCTAGGAAGAAACCAGCCCTTTTAGGAGGGGATGCTGGTGCTGGTATCCTAGAGAGGTGGGCAGGACTGGTTCCACGACTGTTGGGAAATGTTAACTCTAGTAAATGTGTGCTGTTGTAGGGTGCTGGAATTATAGGACGGGCTGTCATTGTTAGAGGTGCGACTGGGGACAGGACAAGGCAAACAGGGCTCTACATTTTGGCCTCAGCCCTGCTTTCTCCTGTTACACCCTCTCAGGAGAAGGAGGCAGTAAAGGAGTAGGATGTACTTTGTGGGGTCCAGCCCAGCATCACAAGGAAAGGTGCACACAGTGTGTCTGCAGCAGAAAAGCTTTGGATCAGTCGGCACATTCTGTATTAACCTTGGCCTGCATGGAGAACAGCATTTTCGGTGTTGCCCCCAGCTGAGTTTTAGCGACTCTCATTGAGATAGATTGTGCTCAGCAGGAAAAAGTTTTTCAGCATTTAGCAGTTATCTGCCATGAGACATGGGAGTTCTTGTACCTGCAAACTTCTCAGTCCCCGAATCAGCAGAGGGCTCTGTTGTAATTGCAGCATTATCTTTAGGAAGGAGTTCACTCCACATTGTTGGTTAAATGCTCTAGTGACACCTCTGATGCCATAAAACCTTTCAAGTTAGTTACCGCATGCGATGATGTCAAAATTTTCTTTTGGGGTGTGGGGAAGACAAAACTTTAATACACTGAAGGGGTAGCACAGAAAAACTAAATGTTTATTTCTCCAAGTAAGGACACTGAAAAGCCCACAAACCCACTTTTCCATTATAATTATCGTCGCATTAAAAAAGATAATTTTTTGCACCAAAAAAGTTGGAAAGTCATAATCTAAGAAGGAAAGGGAACTCTTTGAAGTGAAAATATTTAGCTTAGTAACTCATTACTTAGAAACTCATTTGATCATCTTTATTTTCACTGCGTCTCCACGTATGGGAATTCCACCAGTGAGCATCAATAGTATATGGACCAGCACTAGGCAATGACTATGTTACAACAGAAGCTTAATATTTTTCTGCCAAAACACACACCAGATTTCACTCTTCTGAAAGTGTTCCTGGAACACCTTGAAATCCATGTTTTTTTCTACAAGAAAGTCTCTGGGAGAAGAAGTAAATGAGGCTAATTATGGAATTTAAGGCTTCAAGGTTTTTTAAAATAATAGTATGAGAAATATTTCTAATTCATTAGCAGAATTTCTTGCTATATTAGTTGAGGTTTTTATGTTGTTTTCAATTGCAAGTGACAGAAACACAACTCAAGCTGACTCACGTGAATAAAACAGCAGTAGGGATGGTTCAGGTATGGCTAAAAACAACAATTCATATTGTATCATCTCTACATGATCTCTATATTTATCATTAGATTCTGGGTGATTCTGGGTGTGATGGTTAATTTCGTGTATTAACTTAACTAGGGCCAGGTATACCCAGACATTTGACCCAACATTATTTAGAATGTTCTATGAGGATGTTTTTGAATGAGTTTAATATTTAAGTTGATAGACTGAATAAAGCAGATTGTATTTCCTAATGTGGTGGGCCTCATCCAGTCAGTCGAAGGCCTGAATAGGGAAAAGAAAAATGTCTGAGCAAGAGGAATTCCTGCTGCTGACTGCCTTTGAACTGGGATGTTAATTTTTTCCTTCCTTTGGTCTCAGACTGAAACATGGGCTTTTCCTGGGTCTTAAGCCAAAGCTGGAGTTTGGCCCAGAACCACACTAGCTCTCCTGGTTCTTAGACCCCAATTACAGATGAGAATTATACCAACAGTGTTGTTGGGTCTCCAGCTTGCTGACTGCAGATCTGGGGATTTGTCAGCCTCCAATGCCTTGTGAGTTTTCTTATAATCTCTGTCTGTCTGTCTGTCTCTCTCTCTTTAAACAGTTGACCTTTAGACAACTCAAGTTGGTACTGTGCAGGTCCACTTACATGCAGATTTTTCACAGTACTATAAATACATATAAATACATAAATACTATAAATACATTTTCTCTTCCTTATAATTCTGTTAATAACATTGTCTTTTCTCTAACTTAATTGGAAGAGTACAGTATATAATATACAAAATAACCTCATAGGTTATCTGTAAGCCTTCTGATTAACAGTAGGCTGTTAGTAATTGAGATTTGGGGGAGTCAGAGTTCTATAAGGATTTTTGACTATGCAGGGGGTCAGAAACCCCACCCCCTGTATTGTTTGCAGGTCAGTTCTGTGTGTGTGTGTGTGTGTGTGTCTGCATGCACGCACGTGTGTACACACACAGTATTTACACATTACACTCTCTATTGGTTCCAGTTCTCTGGACAATGATGACTAATACATGGTGACTTGATTTTCAGGAAATAGGGAGGCTCTTTCCATGTTATGTGGCAACAGTGGGTTTTGATCTCTACAGGCTTACATTCTACCAGTATGACAATCTAGTAGGAAGGGTAACACTTGCCTGAACATCTTTCCTTACGTGGGTGACCCCCAGTTCAGGTTGGACTCAGATAATCATACGTGTTGTTCAACCAGTTACTGTGTGTGTGGACAAGGAATGTGCTCCGTCACCCATAGATCAGTTGTCAGCCTCTGGGCCTGGATGATAGACTCAACTTGCTGGAACCACTGGAGAATAGGAGTAGTGGCTTCTTGAAGGATCGTTGGGGTGGTGTTGTCAGCTGCTTCAAGAGTGATGAACATACCTCACAACTAACCATGATTTGCTGATTATTAGATCAATACTGTTGGCCCCATGATATGGGACCATTCTCTGTTGTAGATATTTATACATGCATTTCTTTTTTAACCCCTAAAGCAAAGCACTTGGTCATTGGCTTTCTCTTCTGTCTTAGGGTTTCCCCCTCCTTTTTTTTTTTTTTCCTTATAAATAATCATGAGGTTCACTTAGAGTCTTGAAATGAAGAATCTAGCATTTTTGTTTCATTATACAAAGTCAGATTGCTGGGAAGGCTTAATAATTTTTTCGTAGATCCCATAGGGCTTCATTTTCTGTGCCAGAATTCATGACCAAGTAGCACCTGATGAGTACAGGTGCATTTGTGGAAACAAGGCAAGGAACTTGAAAATCAAAGCTGTCCTGAAAACCTAGAATGAGTCATTTAAGTGCCCAGGAGAAAAAGAGGAGTCGATATAAATCCTACTCAAATAGCCACCTTATCTGTGGAGTAATTCCCCAAGTAGTCAGGCCAACTGCACACTACATTGGCAATGGTTAGAGCAGGTCTCCTAAAAAAGTGACAAGCAAAACAAATCTGATGTAGCATAAAGTCTTCAGGATTCATTCATGGGGTATCCTGCGTAGTTGAAGTATAGTTGACAATGTTACCTTAGTTCCAGACATACAGCCTAGTGATTCCAGAATTCTACCTATTATGAAATGCTCACCATGGTAAATGTAGTTACCATCTCCCAGCATGTTATTATAATATTATTGACTGTATTCCTTGTGTTGTGTTTTTCATCCCTGTGACTTATTTTTTTTTACAACTGGAAGTCTGTACCTCTTAATCCCTTTCATCTATTTTTCTCATCCCTCCACACTGCCCACCTTCTGACAATCACCATTCTGTCCTCTGTCTGTATGAATTTGTTTCCATTTGTTTGTTTGTTCATTTTTTTAGAGTCCACATATAAGTAAAATCACATGATATTTATCTTTCTTTGCCTGACTTATTTCACTTAGCTTAATTTCACTTAGCTTAATTTCACTTAGCTTAATATCATTTAGGTCCATTGTGTTGCCACAAATTGCAAGATTTCATTCCTTATGGCTAAGTAATATTCCGTTATATGGTATGTATGTATGTGTTTATACACACACACACACATATATATACACATACACATATATACATATATACACACATACACACATGTGTATACATACATACCACATTATGCATATATATACATATATATACATATTGTACATACATACACATTATGTGTGTATACATATATGTGTGTATATATACACATATATACACACACATATATACATATATACACACATATATACACATATGCATATATATGCATACATGTGTATAAGTGTGCATTGTATATGTGTGTGTATATATATGTATATATACATATATGTACATGTGTATATATGTATATGTGTGTGCATGTATACACATATATACACACACACATATACATATATACACATGCACACACACATCTTTATTCATCTGTTGATGGACCCTTGGGGCACTTCCATATCTTGACTGTTGTAAATAATGCTGCAATAAATATACAGGTGCAATAAATGTCTTTTTGAATTAGTATTTTCATTTTGGATAAATAACCCAGTATTAGAATGATTAGATCACATGATATTTCTGTTTTCAAATTTTAAGGAATTTCCACCCTGTTTTCCACAGTGGCTACACCAGTTTGCATTCCCTCCAACAGGGCATGAAGGTTCCTTTTTCTCCACATCCTTGCCAACACTTGTTATTTCTTGATTTCTTGATTTTAGCCGTTCTGACAGGTGTGAGATGGTATCTTATTGTGGTTCTTATTTGTATTTCGCTGATGCCAAGTGATGTTGAGCATCTTTTCATTTGTCTGTTGGCCATCTGGATGTCTTCTTTGGAAAAATCTCTATTATGTCTCCTGCCCATTTTTAATCGGATTATTTAGGGTTTTTGGTGTTGAACTATATGACTTCTTTAAATATTTTGGATATATCATTTAGCAGATACATCATTTGCAAATATTTTCTACCATTCCATAAGTTGCCTTTTGGTCCTGTTGATGGCTTCTTTCATGGTGTGAAAGCTTCTTAGTTGGATGTAGTCCCAATAATTCATTTTTACTTTTGTTTCCTTCACATGAGGTGACAGATCCTGAAAAGTGTTTTTAAGGCTGACGTCTGAGAGATGACTACCTATGTTTTCTGCTAGCAATTTTGTGGTTTCAGGTCTTACATTTAGTCTTTAATCCATTTGAGTTTATTTTTTGCATGATGTGAGAAAGTGGTCCACTTTCATTCTTCTGCATGTGGCTGTCCAGTTTTCCTAGCACCATTTGTTGAAGACACTGTCCTTCCCCATTGTGTGTTCTTGCCTCCTTTGTCATGGATTGATGGACCATAAAAGTGTGGGCTTATTTCTGGACTCTCCAGTCTGTTCCATTGGTCTTTGCATCTGTTGTGCCAGTACCATGCTGTATTAATCACTATAGCTTTGTAGATTTCTTTCTGTTTAAACACTGAATAATATTCTACTGTACGTATATACAACATATACTACATATATATGAGAAAGTGTATTTGGTGGATATAGAGTTTCAATTTGGGAAGACGAGAGAACTGCTGGAGATGGATGTGGTGACAGTTGCATGATAATATGGCTGTACTTAATGCCATTAAACAATATGCTAAAAAATGTCTAAAATAGCAAATTTTATGTAATATGTATTTATCACCATAAAAATACTCAGAAATGTCATTTTTTAAATTATATTATAGAGTTGATAGTCCTTTAACACTTTAACAAATAAAATCTTTTTTTTTACTTGTCCAAAGAATGTTAAATATAGGAGAGTTGTAATAATTTCTAGAAGGTACCATATATTAAGTTACCTTGTAAGGCTTTGTTTTAAAAATATTTCAAGGTAATATATGAAGCATAGTACTTATATCTCTACCATGACAACTAACAGATAAATAAGACATTATCTGAAAATAAGATATCTTATAAGGAATTTTACACTCCAGAACCTGCATTCTGTTATATTCAGCTGTTTGGGGGAAAAATAAGTGTGCTAAAATGAATTAGGTGTCCTGTAAAATTTATCAGTATCTCCATGTATTTCCAATTTTAGGGAAAACTGAAACATTTGACATATAAGTTTGATATCTTATCAAATCAATAGGTACCTTTGAATAAATGTTAGATGCTTAAGAGAGGTTACCTTGTAATTCTACCTCATTGGAATGCTAATTACAAACCAAATATAGCATTTCTAGAAGAGAACACAATGGGTCAGGGTAAACGCTAGGTAACTGTGCTCCCCAGTTGTGGAAGTGGATGATGGGAAATATTTGCCCTTTCTACCTCTTTTATTCTGGAACCCCAACAATAGATAAAAGAGTTTTAAATGTAATTTTAATTAGGAACATAGAATGAAAACTTGATGGTTTTATGGATTTTAGGTTATTTTGAGAATTCAAAGATCAAAAGAAATGCTCATTATCTTGACAATGTCAGTATCTTAGTGTTGTATTGTGTTATCAGTGTGCATGAGATGACCATTGGGGAAACTGAGTCAAAGGTGTACTGCATCATCTGCATCGTTTCATGTAACTGTATATGACTCTAGAGTTACTTCAAAAAATTAATTTTAAAAATGAGAATTACATAAGCAACTGTGGTGAAGTCCAAGGTCATCTACAGCAACTCAACCTAACGTGAAACTTGCAGTGTAATTATTAAGGAGCCTTTCATTCTCCCCCAAATATAGAGCAATCGATAACAAAATCAGTCAGACCTTGATTTCTTTGCCTCTCTTCCTTCCTCAAGTGTTGGGAAGTGCAATTTAGAGCAAAATAAGTGGTTTATAGAAGAAATAAAGACGTAAGAATTCCAAAATTATTACACATTACTTTATAGAATTGTTTCCTACTGATTTTTAAGGAAAAAAATTCTCTTCTCCTCTTACTTACCTGATCAGGAGGAAGGGTCCAATGGTAGTGCTGGTGTCTTAATATAATGTCTTCTTGCAAAGGAAGATTTCAAAGCTACATAACTACATGCTAATCTGGTCTCTAGAAGGAGTTATTCCTTTCACTTAACTAGTAGCTTCCACTTGGTGGAAGAAGAGGTGGACATTCCAGACTGATGGCTTTCAGCATCTCTGGTGACCAAGGAATTGCAGGTGTAAATAGAAATTTAGACAACTAGTTTCTGGATTTCTAAGAACAATATTTTTTGCATTTCCTTCTCAAAGATCACCATGACACACTATGTTTTTTAAAGTTAGTCCTGTCCATCCCCCACAACTATCCCTACAAGAGCATCTTCATAAATTAATCCATCTTTAAGGCTGATAAATATTTGTATTAGTAAAACCTAGCTAATCCAATCAAAAGGCTTTTTTTAAAAAATAGATAATCTTTTTCTTAACTGACGATTACATATGGCTTATAGAAATACCAAGGGATGACTTTTCTTTTTTTTAAAGATTTTGTTTATTTATTTGACAGACAGATCACAAGTAGGCAGAGAGGCAGGCAGAGAGAGAGGGGCGGGAAACAGTCTCCCCGCCTAGGAGAGAGCCCGATGCGGGGCCTGATCCCAGGACTCTGGGATCATGACCTGAGCCAAAGGCAGAGGCTTTAACCCACTGAGCCACCCAGGGGCCCCAAGAGATGACTTTCAGTGGAGTACTTTTACTTTAGTACTCTTAATAGTATGTGATTTAATTGTATTTAACCCCAGATTTTATAATTAGAGATTGGGTATCCACTGGGTCTCTGTCATTAGAATCATTACAATTTGTGTGTCTTGTCTCCAGGAGGCTATTATAATGGAGAGGGAATTTGTAAGGGTATGAATGCGCTTGAAGACATTAAACATAAAGAAAGAAGTAATCTGAGAGCTATTTTGGAAGAAGAAATAAGACCAAATTTTAACATAAGAGAGTGGCCCTGGGGGCGCAGAGTTCAGGTCAGGGGCCCATTAAAAAGATAAGGGAACGGTTTTAAGCCTCAGGAAAAAGTCTATTTAGAGGAAAAGATGAATTACATTGCAACATGTTGATTTTGAGGCAACAGTATGTAGCCTACTCTGGGAACTAGAGTGTGGAGGATACATCACTGGGAGGAAGACATCGCTGAGTGTCAGAAGCAAATATACCAATCCAGGAACAAAGCAGAGGGGAGGGACAGGAAGAAGGAAAGAAAAGATGCCATGGAGCATCAAGATGAGTTTCAAAATGTGCAGTCCTCCAAACCTAGAAAGAAGGAGATTCCCTGAGGATTGGGCATTAATGTCTAGGGCTATAGATAAAATGCAGATCTCAATAAATACAATTTTTTTTTCTTTGTGTGATAGGCCATGACTCTTAATTTTGAAGTAATTCATGTCTATGCAGTCCAGCCAGCATGTGCACTGCTGATTTCCAAAGAGCATGGCTGATGAAGAAAAGTGAGATAGGAAATGCAATTTCAAGGATTATTTCAAATGGAAAGTCAGACCTATTATTGTCTAATAAAAAAATAAGGAGAGAGCAAATATCATATTCTGTGAAAGTCGTGATTATTTCTAGAATCCATTTTCTCATACAGAAATGTTAAATTTGGTCATTTTTATTTGTGACAATTTACTTACTGTAGGGTGTAGGTTCTGTTTCAAGCCATCATGCATGCATGTCTCTACCCTGCATTTATAAAATAAGGTAAAGGAAGGTTCTCTTGCTCCATGACTTGCTCAGGCGACTTGGTGGCTGCTAGACAGAGCAGTGTGAGGGAAACTGAGTTAAGCAGAGGTAGTATGGGCTTCTAGAACATGTTTAACCTGTGTTGGATTGAATGTGGATTTGTAAAGACGGTGAGACAAAGGCTCTGGGGAAGCAGGAACGGAGAGTAAGATGGGTTTTTCCTCTTCTAAACCCCATCAGGACATCTTATCCTCACTACTGTTGTCAGTTGCTTAACCTATTTGTCTTGTGTTACTAGGATTTTTTTCTCATGTATGTGTCTTATTTCTCCGTCACAATAGTGACATAGCTGAGAACAAGGGCTGCCTTGTAATCGTGGGTTTGAGACAAGCATGGTGGCGACACGCAGCTGGGACTCCGGGTTTACCTACCATGGCCCCCTCGCTTTCTAGTTCTGTGAGTGAGGGGCAACTTTATTTTGCTGGTGCCTCATTTGCTTTAGATGTGAAAACTGGTGATAACCACTCCTCTCTGGAGCATTACTTTCAGCAGCTTGGTACACAGTGGGAGTCACATAGTTATCATTTATGCTCATACCTAGCATGTTCCCAGTTTGAGAGAAAAGAATGGTAAAGAGAGAAACAATAAGTTATTGAAACTAATGAGACATTATAATTTAATGTGTTTTTTTTTTAAAGATTTTATGTATTTATTTGACAGAGAGAAATCACAAGTAGGCAGAGAGGCAAGCAGAGAGAGAGAGGAGGAAGCAGGCTCCCTGCCAAACAGAGAGCCTGATGTGGGACTCGATCCCAGGACCCTGAGATCATGACCTGAGCCGAAGGCAGAGGCCTAACCCACTGAGCCACCCAGGCATCCAATTTAATGGGTTTTTAAAGAGCAGAGAGGGTGAGGAATCATTGTCAGAGGCAGTGTAACGTCACCGTTCGATGGCTGCTTTGTGAGTACAAGGCTTTGGCCAAGGCGCCAGGACACTTAGATCCTCTGAACTCCATCTTCTTTCTCTATACGCTGATGACAGTGATAGTAACAAGTTTATAAATGCGAGTGTGTGTGTGTGTGTGTGTGTGTGTGTGTGCGTGCATTTAGCTCACCAGAGCATCCCTCACACTGTTACCATATAAGGAGCAGACATTCTGTGGGACTGACATTATTTAGGTAATGATTGCTCAACATTGGGACTATTGGATGATGGTTTCATCATCAGAGAACCCAACAGTTTACTTTATTGCATATCAGGTTATTTGCAACATCTTCTCCCATTCTGTAGGCTGCCTTTTAGTTTTGTTTCCTTTGCTGTGCAGAAACTTGTAATTTCGATGAAGTCCCAACAGTTCATTTTTGCATTTGTTTCCCTTGCCTTTGGAGATGTGTCTTGCCAGAGGTTGCTGCACCCGATGTCAAAGAGGTTACTGCCTGTCTTCTCCTCCAGGATTTGGATGGATTCCTGTCTCACATTGAGGTCTTTCATCCATTTAGAGTTTATCTTTGTGTGTGGTATAAGCAAATGGTTGAATTTCATTCTTCTGCATGTGGCTGTCCAATAGTCTCAGCACCATTTATTGAAGAGAGTGTCCTTTTTCCATTGGATATTCTTTCCTGCTTTGTTGAAGACCAGAGTTGAGGGTCCATTTCTGGGTAGTCTGTTCTGTTGCATTGATCTATGTGTCTGTTTTTGTGCCATTACCATACTGTCCGGGTGATCACAGCTTTATAATAGAGCTTGAAGTCTGAAATTGTGATGCCACCAGCTTTGCTTTTCTTTTTTAGGATTAGTTCAGCTATTCAGGGTCTTTGTAGTTCCATACAAATTTTAGGATTGTTTGTTCTAACTCTATGAAAAATGCTGGTGGTATGTTGATAGGGGTTGCATTAACTGTATAGAACGCTTTGGGTAGAATAGACATTTTAATAATGTTTATTCTTCCAAACCATGAACAAGGGCTTTTTTCCCCCCATTTATTCGTGTCCTCTTCAGTTTCTTTGTTCTGTATTTTTCAGAGTATAGATCTTCTTTCTCTTTGGCTAGGTTTATTCCTATGTGTCTTATTATTTTGGGTGCAGTTATAAATGATTTTGATTCCTTACTTTCTCTTTCTTCTGCTTCATTGTTGGTGTGTAGAAATGCAACAGGTTTCTGTGCATTGCTTTTATATCCTGTGACTTTTCTGATTTCATATATCAGTTCTAACAATTTTTAGTAGAATCTTTTGGGTTTTCTACATAGGGTGTCATGTTGTCTGCAAATAGTCAAGTTTCACTTCTTCTTCGCTGAATTGGATGCCTTTCACTTCTTTTTGTTGTCTGACTGCTGAGGCTAAGACTTCCTAAGACTTCCACGGCTATGTTACATATCTGATGAGGGATTAGTATCCAAAATCTATAAAGAACTTCTCAAATTCAACACCCAAAAAATAAACAATTCAGTTAAAGTATGGGCAGAAGACAGGGTGCCTGGGTGGCTTAGTCAGTTAAGCATCTGCCTTTGGCTCAGGTAATGATCCCGAAGTCCCAGGATCAAGCCCCACATTGAGCTCTTTGCTCATTGGTAAACCTGCTTTTCCCTCTCCCTCTGCCCCTCCCCCTGCTCTTGTTTTCTCTCTCTCTCTTGCTCACTCTCAAATAAATAAATAAAATCTTAAAAAAAAAAGAAATGGACAGAAGACATACATAGACATTTTTCCAAAGAAGACATCCAGTTGGTAAACAGATATATGAAGAGATGCTCAACATGATTCATCATCAGGGAAATGCAAATTAAAACCATGGTGAGAACCACCTCACACCTGTCAGAATGCTAAAATTAACAACTCAGGGAACAACAGGTGTAGGCAAGGATGCAAAGTAAGGGGAACCCTCTTACATTGGTGGGAATGCAAACTGGGGCAGCTTCTCTGGAAAACAGTATGGAGGTTCCTCAGAAATTTAAAAATAGAGCTACCCTACAACCCAGCAGATGAATGGATAAAGATGTAGGGTGTGTGTACACACACACACACACACACTCTCTCTCTCTCTCACACATATACACATACATATACACACACACAATGGAATACTACTCAGTCATCAAAAATATGAAATCTTGTCATTTGCAATGATGTGGGTGGAGTTAGAGAGTATTATGCTAAACAAAATAAGTCAGAGAAAGACAAATACCATATGATTTCACTCATATGTGGAATTTAGGAAACAAAATGGATGAACATATGGGAAAGGAAAAAAAAAAAGAAGAGATAGAAACAAAGCATAAGACACTCCAAATGCTAGAGAACAAACTGAGTGCTGATGGAGGAAGGTAGGTGGGGATGGGCTGGATGGGTGGTGGGCACCAAGGAGGGCATGTGTTGTGATGAGAACTGGGTGTTGTATGTAAGTGATGAATCATTGAATTCTACTGAAACCAGTATTACACTATATGTTAACTAACTAGAATTTATTTTTTAAAAGATGTATTTATTTGAGAGAGAGAGAGCATGAATTTGGGAGCGGGTATAGGAGGAGGATCTTTGTGTTGAGAACAGAGCCTGACACAGGGCTCAATCTCATGACCTTGAGATAATGACGTGAGCCGAAATCAAGAATCTAATACTTAACCTACTGAGCCACTCCAGCACCCCTTAACTAACTAGAATTTAAGTAAAAAAAATAGAAAAAAACATCAAACCAAAACAATAAACAAAACTTGTGTATCAAGTTGCAACACTACTTTCAGTGTGTTCACATTAGTCTCAAGGACATATGCAATAGAGTGAGGGAGAAACGGAAAACAAGCTGCTTGGATTTCCACATAGAGAGATGACTATTTAATGATTATTTCATGAGTCTGCACAACAAATATCTCAAGTACTGAATGCATAAAAAAATTATGAAACACCCATAAGTGGAAAAAAATGTCATTCTTCATAGCTGAAGTGTACAACTTAGCCTATGGGAATTTAATTTCTTGGATTGGTGATTTGAATTTAAATTAAGCCATTTACCTTTCTGTTTTTACTTCTGTAAGAAAGAAATGATGGGGGATACCAAAACAGTTACTGTCCATACAGCAGACCGTGAGCCTCATATGCATGCATCATGCAATGATGTAAAAAATTAGGTTTATTAATGAGAATCATATATATGAGCTTTCTTTAATTTTCACATAATTGTATATTTATTCTCTGAATAAGTATAGCTAGACATATGAATTTTGGAAATGTTTCCCAAAAAAGTGTTTATGATACAGAAAGGGGCTTTAAATCTAAGTACAATGAATGTAAATGAGCATATTGTGTTACAGTTTCATGTAACAGTTGTTTTTCTAGATTCTATATTCTGCTTTTTTTTTTCAGTACTTACTGTAAGTGACTATTGATCATCTCCCACATTAGCACAAGGCACTCTAGAATTTTCGGCTTAATCAGGAGGGAAAAGAGGTCCCGTATGACCCGTCAGTCAAAGGAGGGCAACGTACTCAGGGTGAGGACAACTTTCCTGAAGCAGCAAATACATCTGTCAGAATTCATTCCAAATATTCCAAAGCAACATTTACTTCACCTTTTTAAAATGTATCTTGGAGTTATCAAAAGAATGTGGTTATTTTCAGAGGATGGAGAATGAATCCTTGCGGGCGTATTTTATGTTTTCTCATCTGTATTCTTCTACAGCATAATACAAATAATATGTATGTATTGGTACATAAAACATATTGTATTCTTCTAGAGAGAGGAGGGGGAAGGAGAGGTGGGGAGGGGTCTCTTATCTATGAAATGCAGAATTGATTTTATTTGCATTTTACCAAGAAAAAATTGACTAGTGGAAAAAGAAAAAAAAAAAACGCAATGTACACCTTAATATGCAGGTCAGGAAATCCCCGATATCAAGATTAATTACGTGCTACAGTGAAATTCCTCTGGGTTCATCTTTGAAACTCCCACGCTTCCGTCCTAGAACATTGGGAGGGAAGCCTGATCAAAGTTGGGAAGGGCATTAAAGATATAATTGACCCAGAAAACAGCACAGGCTACCATGAAACATTACAAGTCGGTTTCCCAGACATTTAATATCCAATCAGAGAGGACTCACTCCTTTGTTCCTGAGTGACTGTACCGTATCTTCTCGACCAGTGTGAGTCCGTTCTTCTTCCTGCCAATCTCTTTCTCTTATAAATAGTAGTGTAACAGAGGTCAGCTGATAAAAAGTCCTCCATGAAACTCCCCAGTGGATTTGGTTATGGAAGGTTCAAACATCTAGGCCCCTCTTTGAAGGAATAGGGATTTAAACCTAGGTGTGCTGAGACAGGTGAACTAGCTAATGAAGTGAGGTGCTGGCTCCACATTTTTTTTTTTTTCCTCATCTCTCAGATATTGAAATGAATACCCACAGGCAAGGATAATTAAGGAGAGAAAAACAGTCCCTTTATCCTATTAAGATATTCTTTCTTTACACATGACCGTTGCATAGCCAGGCATTTCTTGGAAAGACTAACATAATTTAAAGTAAAGTCTATTCTAATTAACTATTTTCTTTCCAGTATCCCCAAACCCTTGGGGTTTGTGGTGGTTTGCTGTCTTGTTTAAACACAGAATCATGCTATGAGAGGCTGAGAACAAGGCAGTGGTGGGAACTGTATGTGTCCCATGAAAATTGTTTAAAAAAATTGTGATGAAATGTGCAGGTGTTTGTCTTTGGCTTGACAGTACTTTCCTGATATTTGCTGGGATTTCAAGCCAGTGTAAGAAATGAGCTTGCATTAAAGTAGGTGTCCCTTCTTCAGGGATTATGTGACAGTAATTAGCCATCTGATCCAATCTTTATTGTTGCAAACATCCTGTAATGGGAGCATCATTCCCATTTCAAAAGGGATTAAAGTAAGCCTACAAGAGATTAAATAGCCTGGGTAAACCATACTTCTGGTAAATGGGAGGGCAGAGATTTGAATCTAGATCTGATACCCAACTAGTGCTCCTTTATTCAGGTCGTTTAGTTTGTCAATAAAACATTCCTTAGGCAATCAAGTGTAAAAATCACCTAAAATGATAAGGGGATGCTAGAGGAGAGGTAAAAAGAAAAAATATGTTAACATACTTGGAAACTTACATTCATTAGAAATACCAACATAGCTAATAAACCCAGGGAGATAAGTGATGTCTACGTGAATATATGTATCTATGTCTTTATTTGAAAAGGTGCAGATGGAAAAGTGGACAATCGTGAGAATGAGCCCGTGACAGTGCTTTGAACTAGAACTAACAGGGTATGTTAAAAATAGTAGAAGTTTAGTCTTAAATTATAATAAAGACAATATATTCCGTAATGAATGGAAAATTATAGTCTCTAACCAGAGAGGTTCAATACAAGACTGGATCAAAACAACAGCAAAATATATTAATATCTGCTATGTCCAGCTGTTAATTACTATAAATCCAGCCCAAAATGTGAAAGTAATATTATTTCAATTTGCTAAACAAACAAAGAACCTGTATTTTTTTCTGGAGGAGGAATTTAGTTCTAGATATCTGTCAAAATAGGTTTATCAAATGCTCTATTCAATGCAACAGGTTGCATCAGCTCTTCATTTCTATCAAAATGTCAAAAAATAATGGGGGAATTTAGTTTGATTTTATAAGTGGGTCAACTGTCTTAAAGAGTAAGGCCTGTTATATCTATCATATCAAATCTTGAGGCACTAAAACAGTTTCATCAAGCATCTTATTGGCCTCACTGATGGATGATAAATTACTTTTCTCTTATTATTTCTGAAATTATCCAAATATACAGGTATTTCCTACCATCTCAATTGTATAATATTTTATTGGTGTACAGATGATATCCTAAACATCCTTTCATGATATATAATTAAAGAACATTTGGGGAATTATCAAGCTATTAAAATTGGTCTTTCTCTGGCTAATTTATGTTCAGTTTTATCTAAATGTAATTGGAAATTGATTTCTAAATGCTTTAGGTGACGCTTACCTTGATCTGTAGCTCCTGTCTCATATGCTCTCTATTTGCCAGGTTCTGTGCAAACTGCTTTAAATAATTTTTATTGAATCATGACTTACATATAATAAGATGATCACCTTTCCTCAACAATTTGTTTCATTTTTCATGTGTATACCCCTGGATAATCTATCTTCTATGTGTTAACCCTCATAAACACTACTCACATCAAGTTATCAAACATTCTATGACCCCAGAAGTTTCCCTTATAACTTCAGAGCTAATATCCCACCGACATGTAACATCGCACTGACTATCATTGTAGATTGGTCTTCCCATTCTTCAGTTTCTATAGATGGACTCATGCAGTATGGACTGTCTCGTATCTGGCTGCTTTTGTTCAACCTAAAGGCTGTGAGATTCATTCCTATTTTGTATATCAGAAGTTACTTCATTTCACTAATGTTTGGACAGACCACGTTTGTTTCCCTTGATCTTAGTGATGAGTATTTAGATACTGTCCAGTTTGGCATGTGATGACTAAAGCTGCCGGAACGTTGTTTGGATGGCTGTGGGCACTCCTTCCTCCTGCGTGTCTGCATACTGTGGACTGAGTTTGCCAGGTCATCAGACAGATGTGTATTTACCTTTTCTCAGAGTGTTTGTGTTTGAACAAGTGGGAACTCCAGTTCCCAAAGCACGGGACTTCAGCTGATCCACAATCAGGTCAACCCTTACTTTCGACAGCTGATAAACACAATTTTATTTCAGTAAGAGTGCCTCAGAAGTGTTATAATCCTCATTTTTCAAACAAGAATCTGATGCTCTGAGAGATGAAGAGACTAAGATATAGAGCTGAGACTGAATATGGATTTATGGGACAAGGAAACTTCAACACTAACAGAGCTTCTCCTTATTTCAGAGCAAAACCAAGTTCTGGAGAGTGGAAATGCCCTCTCTACCGTCCCATACAGCACACCATAAAATCGTTGTACTAATTTGCTTCTCTTTAACACCACGCTATCAGTGTAGATTTGTCTTCCCGTTTCTTCTTCTTTAGTCACAAGCAAGCTATGTCATGATCTCTTTGCAACAAAAAATGGCGATAGTTAGTTCTGTGAATAGCAAATGATGCAAGAAAGAAGACAGAGTTCTTTTTTAACAAATTGCTAAGCAGCACCTTAAAAAATATCTTTACATATATGTGATCTTAAATAATAGGATCTCCAACTTTAAACTGTAAGAGTTCAAAAATAGATGAAAATTCATATTGTCGTGTTTTAAGATAAAAAAAACCAGATCCATTTTGCTCAATCTAGGAAAATAACTAGTAAATTTGCAAAGCAATGGGTAAGATTCTGTCTTTCATAGTTAGCTAGCTAATCTGGTCAATATCTGTAATCTCTTGTGAAGCAGAAAGGATTGGTATGCCCCTGTTGCCTTCCGTGCTTATCCTGTATACACTCCTATCCAGCAGGAGAGATAGCTAGGATATTCAAGTCGTTTGTAGATGGTCCTCTGATGACAAAAACTATTGGTAAACAATAACGAGTTGTGAATAGTACGTGACATATTTAAACTTAAGCTGTAACCAGGAAACACATGAATGGCTCGTGGAATAATGGCCCTGCTCATTGAGCTGCCCACTGCTATCATCGACGTGACCGTTGATGCTGGAACCAAGAGTTGCCCCTCCAGTGGTTCTATTAGTGGCATCAGATCAATATCCACATCCTAATAATTTCTTGACAGGAGACAGCCTACATGAAGCAATGATATAAGAGGTTTCTTTAATACGAATAACCATTGTTCTCAAGATTTTTTTCTTCTCTTTTGAATTGTTTATTATGCAGAAATGTTCTTCCTAAATCCCATGTAACTCTTTCTGTAGCACTGGCCAAGTTAAAAGTCCTTCAGGATACTAGTGGTTGAATGTATTATGGTGTAATAATACATGGGGAATAGAGATCGTGAAATAATGAGAATTTAGGATTTTTTTTAATATAAAAAGAGTATATTGGAAATGCTATTGAATTTTTTAAGAGAGTGGAAATATCAACATTAAAGGACTTTGAGTTTGTTTAAAACAGATACCATTAAGCTTTGGAAATTGTCTTATGGTGACTAAAATAACGGGGGAAATGATTATTTGAGATTAGCTGTGCAAAATGAGAAAATGTTTATGGGCTACTTAAGCACATTACCGAAAAGAGTTCTTTAACGTCAGTAGAGAGGCAACAAGGGTCTTCTCAATGATATAGTATATTTAAAGTGACTATGATTGTTTCCATTTCTTTACCAAAATGCATTCACTACTCTTAAGCTTTTATTTTGAAATTTGGTGTCAGAGAAAGAAGCTAATGATCAAAATGGAAATACACTAAAGAATCATAATTAAGAAAGATGATCACTTCTGTAACTGTTAACGTTTGGTGCATTCATTTTCCATAGCAGCTGTCTTTTTTCTTTTTAGTTTGGGGGGGGGGTCATCTGTGACCTGAACACTATCAAAAACTACATGGTAGGCATTTCCCTTCTCAGAAAAACCTCTGCATGGTAATTCAGTTTACAAGTATAGGATTTATCCTTGACTGTTTCCTTTTCTTCATACCTATCCGTCAGCAAACCCTGCTAGCTTCACCTCACATTACATCCCTAATCCAGCCCGTGTCGCACCGCTCCTACTCTGCCCCCTACACCTGACCATCACCATCTGTTGCCCAGACACTAGACCCCCCTGTTTTTGCCCACATATGTTCACCGCAACCCTCAGACTAACACGCAATGCGAGTCATGTCATGTGACCCTCCACCCTCAAATGCTCATTCTAAAATATCAAAAATCCCTTGAACCTGAAGCTGCCTGTTTGTTTCTGGAAAGGGGAAGACAGTTTAGACTTTGTGGTCCACACACAGTCTCTGCTACATGTTCTTTTTCTTTGTTTTTGATTTTTTTTTTAAATTAACAAACATTTTAAAATGTAAAGAGGGTCTCCTGGGTGGCTCAGTTGGTTAAGTATCTGACTTCAGGTTCTCAGGGTCGTGAGATCGAGTCCCCCATCAGGCTCCTTGTTCTGCAGGGAGTCTGCTTCTCCCTCACCCTCTCTTTCTGTGCTTGCTAGCTCTCTTAGTCAAATAAATAAAATCTTAATAAAATAAAAGTAAAACAGAAAACGTTGCTGGCTCATAGGCTAGGCACAGCAGTTGGTGGGCTGGCTCTGACCCCATGGCTGCACATGCTGTTAAAAGGTCTTGCATCGTCCCGTCCAGCCTGGCACCACTGTGGTTCTCCATCCTTCTCTGCCCTCGAACTACATCATCCTCTCACCATACCTCGATCAAACAGAACTTTCATTCCCATGAAGCCTTTGCTTTTAATTGTTTCCTGTGACTGTAGCTTTCCATCTACAGATACTCACATGGCCAACACTTCTGGTTTTTTTGGAGTTTGAGTGAAATGCAGCTCCCAAGAGTGCCTGCCTTCTGCTCTCTATCTGAGACAGCTCTCAGTGGTTGCCTGTTAACTTGCCCTCACCTCTGTCTCTTCGAAGTTCTTCAGGACGTATTGTCCGCTTACTACTTTATCTCCTCTGTCTCTGTCACACCTCACTAGGTTGTAAGACCTCCGTTTGTATGGACTTCAACTGTCATGTCCTTTACTTGTTAAAAAAAGAGAAAATGGCATACTAGCTTCTCAATAATTATTAATCAAATATAGGAAAATATAATGTATTCATCTATTAATGTCGAAAGTGATTATGATTTAGTAATTATAACTTTAATGCTGACATTATTTTAATGACTCTATACCAGAAGGTAGCCTTGATTAATTTAAACATCACAACGAAGTTCTGGGCACGAAGGAATCCTAATGACCAGTGGCGACATGCTGTGATGTCAGTACTTTAACTGAATTTTTCAGAAAAAAAAAAAAAAAAAAAAAAAAAAAAGGAATGTATGTGTATAAGCATATTCAGAAAAGAAAAATGACAAAATATTAAAAGTTGATAATTCTTGGTGAAGACATGTAGGTACACCTATGGGATGACTCTTCTGTGGCTATACTTTCTTTCAAAATAGAAAGTTCCGCAGAGATAGTGTTTCTGAAGGTGCTCTGTCAGCTGCCAGTCTGTGGCTGAGAGACTGAGTTAAGATGATCCCATAATAGAAGTTGTCCAAAGAGGGCACGGCCAACAGTGCAACACGGGACAAAAATGATCACTTCTCTGTATTTACCAACTGGATTTATTTTATCATTGTAAAATGTACTGTACTTATGAACTACACCTAGAAGTTGTGGACAATAAAACTCTAAAAAATGAACATGTATCCACATCCATGAAGCAAAGACAAAAAGCAATTCTCTTTGTGTTTTTCATCTAAATATAAAAATATAACAGAAGAATGATTCTTCGTGCATTTTGAAGTACCTGAATCCATCCCTTAGTTCTAGATCTTTTCTAAAGTCATGTTTATGTTACATTTTTTAATTTTTAATTTTTGAATTTTTTATTAACATATAATGTATCCTTTGTTTCAGGGGTACAGGTCTGTGAATCATTAGTTTTATATAATTCACAGCACTCACCATAGCACATATCCTACCTAATAACATATTTCTTCAACATTGTCTCAATTTTTAATTTATTTGCTAAAATAGCCTTCAGCCTTCAGTAGTATTCCATGCCTAGTGAATATGAAATTGTTGATGTCTTTGATGACTTTTCTCTGTAGGCTATTAATTTGTAATTGAGAAAATCCTTTCTTTACACATTCTAAGGTAAGCTCCACATAAACTCCACTAATTGAAGGATAATCCCAACGTTATTTTTTTTAATATCAAAATGTGTCCATATTGCAATCCAAATCATCTTCCAGACACTGTCCTTTTCCTCCATGGAGAGGACTTCTTTATGAAAATAGTATTATGTAACAAAAGTCAACATATGTTACCTCTTTTTGTGAATGTTTTGCCAAACATAGAACCTGGGAAAAAACAAAACAAACCAGAAAACTTATGAAGATCATCAGAAAGATTCTTTCCATAAGGTGTCCTAAAGAGCATTTACGGAATTCAAAATAAAATCTTATTCTTTCCCTATTCATTCTTTTAACTTGTTCCATCAAAACATACTTTTCTAGGGCCTTATTCGTAAATCCTTTCTTCTTTGCAGTCTTTATTGTCAATAACTATAATTTGTAAGAAGCTCCAAAAGTTGACTTATGTGTTGTTATACTCTCTGAAAGATTTTGATAAAGATTCCAAAGATCATTTTTTGGAACAAATGCAACCACATTTTAGAGTACTAGTTTCTAGAAAGATAAAATGTTGTTTTAAGACATATGTGTTATTTTACATAGCAATTCAGCAAAGGTTCAAACATTTCTAATCTCTGATTAATGAAGAGCTGCAAAAAGACAACATCCATACTGCCTACTGCGTAGACATTTGCCTCAAATATTTGTAGTTCAAAAAATTTTTTTGTAATTTATTATCTCTGCATATATATGCAAAATTTTAGGTTTACACACCTTTTCTTCTAAGTGCACTTCTAATGTGTTGATTCTCAATTTATTGCTTTAAAATTTTAATTCATATTATTATCACAATAGCAAATTATTTTACCTTATATATTGAATTATTTGACTTTCTATTTGAATTAATAATGTTAGCTTTTTTCAAAATCCACTGAAGGAACTTCTAAAACATTCTCTTTGATTTATGAATTGTATGAAAATAATCCGCTCTTGAAATTAATTGGACTCATTTTCCATTTGACAAATCTGATAAAAGTGGCATCATTTGATGATTTAGAAACTCTTATCTATTAATGGAACCAGTATCCACAGCTTAACTTTTGGTGTGCCTGTGACGCAATCTTGAATTGCATTGTAACGCTGAGTCATATGATCTGAAGACAAGGTCATGCTTCCTGCATGGTGTGTAAATATACCTCCTGTGTCAAATCTTTGTCTCAGGGCACAATCTTGTTAATGAAGCTGTTTGCCTCTGTAATTCATGCTGTTGCTTCTCCTGCAATTCTGTCCGTTCATTCTGCTCTCCACATGGCCAGTGCTAAACATGGGAAAAGCCAACAATGAAGTATTGTGTGCAATTAATATGGACGTGCTTGAGAAATGGAAATTCAGTATTTACCTTATCATTCTTTCTGCATTTGGGGGGCATGGGCTGTTCATTGCTGCAGACAGGGTTTGTGGCTGAAAATGAAATCAGCACTAAAATACTAAAATAGCAGATGACCATTCATTGTGGATTTACACCAAACAGTAAAGGACTGCTCAGTATGAGCTCTACAGGAAGAACCATACACCTGCATTTCCTATAGGCACCTCACTTCCACCCAGACTATCTAACTCTGTCCTCCTCCCATTGACCTGCCAGCCACCCCCTTGTGCCTCAGCTTGCTGGGGACTACGGTGGGGTGGGGGAGGGTTGCTGGACACAAGCTCTGACCACTTTCTTTCTAGCACAGGATGGCATAGGTGCTGGGTGTGCACTATTGGCTGGAATTATCTTGTTCTGGAAAGAAAGGATCACGAAAAGAGAGATGTGCCTTTTATCTCTATAACCAAAATTGAGGAGCTATCCAAAATCATCCTGACTTGTTTTTGTCTAACTACTAAGAGGGACATTTTGTTAAAAATGAAAATTCTGGAACAAAGGCCAGACAGATCAAAGTGATGCAAGAAAACTAGGGGTAAACTAGGACAGCCTAGGACAAACAGAAAATGAGGTCTTCCCAGACATAATGATAATAAACTTCATTAAAAACTGATGATACCCCAGCCACGCATTTGAGAGTATAGGTCACATTTTTTTTTTCCATGAGAAAAGAAAAAATATAAACTTAGGGGGCACCTGGGTGGCTCATGGGTTAAAGCCTCTGCCTTCAGCTCAGGTCATGATTCAGGGTCCTGGGATCAAGCCCCGCATCGGGCTCTCTGCTCAGCAGGAAGCCTGCTTCCCCCTCTCTCTGCCTGCTTCTTTGCCTACTTGTGGTCTCTCTCCGTCAAATAAATAAATAAAATCTTTAAAAAAAAAAAAAATATATATATATATATGCACTTAGGTTTTGCTCTTGTTGTTAGGTAAAGATTTGATTTTGTTTTGTTTTGTTTTGTTTTAGTTTTTGAGTTCATTTCCTTTAGTTATTTTATTAGGTGTTTGTTTTAGAAGTCACATTGTTGGGGTACCTAGGTGGCTCAGTCGGTTAAGCATCCGGCTCTTGGTATCAGCTCAGATCATGATCTCAGGGTCATGAGATCGGGCCCTGCAGCAGGCCCCACAGTCACCGTAGAGTCTGTTTGGGATTCTCTCTCCCTCTCCCTGTGTCCTTCCTGTGCATGTTCCCTCTCTCTTCCTGTCTCAAATAAATAAATAAATAAATAAATAAAATCTTCAAAAGCCACAATGTATACATGTTTCGAGGTTATCTTGTAATTTGTCTCAGATTTCTGATTTCATCAATGGTAACTTACAATGCATGTCACGATTTGGAAGTAGCTAATGTGATTTTTTTATCAGTGTATCGTGTTACTCATCATGTTATTGCTCCTTAAAACATTTGCCAATATTTCTGAAAAGGGGCATTCTGAATCACAAATGTTGTAATGTAGGATATACCTATATTCAGAATGGGAAGAATAGGGTTCTGATACTAATTTTATAACTTAAAAGATTTTGACATTAGGTAAATGGCTTTACTAGAAACAGTGACAATAATACATTGTACAACATACTAATGACAATACAATGCACAATGATACAAATACATGGTAAGTCTATATGTCATAATGCATTTGGAAATCAGATGAGAGTATGGATGTGGTACTTTGAGGAAGGTAGCATGATAGGTGGTCTCCCCACCTGCAGGTACAGCCTGAGTGGACCCCAGATCCTGCTCCCTGTCCCCCACGGGCAAGGCTGCACCAGGCAGGGCCTGCGTGGGGTGGTGGAGGGGATTCCTGCCTGAGCAGACCCCACATCCTTCTCCCTCACCCCCAAGAGACTTCAGTTTCAGCAGAGTCAACCAAGGAGGCAAAGGGGAAGAGGCAGGCCCAGAGTATCAGCCAGGAAAGGGCAAAGCCCAGCGCTGCTTGCCCAACTGCCCCAGGTGTCTCCTTTTCTGCCAACAGCTCCGCTCTGGATTAGACCTATAGTTACACTGGCCTCCAACCCTGCTTAGTCGGCCAGATGCGATGCTAGCTTTCTCAGATTAGGTTCACAACTCTGAGGAAGGCCCAGTGGGGTATGCATTTGGGAAAAGGACCCCAGCCTGGCACTGAAGGCTCCTCCCAGGGTAGGCAGCTGAGAGTCTAGGGTCTGAGCCCCTGGCCAGGAGGGCCTGGCACCCTGAATTCAGGCTGCTGTGCTGTCCCCATGGTGTCTGCTGGGCTGGGGAACAGGCAAGCTGGGGGAGTGATCATCCTGGAGCCTCGACAGTGGTCATAGGATTGCATAGGACCCTGCACCAAGGGTCCTGTGGGTCCATGGCCCTCCCGTGTTCCTCTGGGTTCCTGGGGTGGTGCTTCCCCTCCTGAGCGACTATGTGGCCCTGCAGGCCTGCCTCCCATCATCTTCCCCTTCATCCCTCCTCCTGGAGGCCTGCCAGGTCCACTGCTTCCCTTCTCAAGCTGACAGCTAGTGGTGGACAGACCACAGCCCCCTTTGAGACACCTGTGCATGCTAGGAGGGGTTGTTCCTGGCCTGGGGACTCACCACAGTGCTCCCCACCTTAGTGACTTTTTTACTTGTCTTCTGGGTCAGAGTCTTGCCAAATAATTTCTCAACTTGCTGAACACAGTTTATTTCTACAAAACCTAAATCTTTTCATTCCTCCCAAGAAAACCCCAGTTTTTCTCCTGTCTTCTCTTCACAGACTTTTTTGCTGTTAAATAGGAGTCGTAGTAGTGGGACTTAGAGATTGCTATCTATCAGGCACTGTTCTAGGTGACCTACACACCAATTCATTTACCTCTCCAAGAGCATGAGGCAGGATGCACTTTACAGATCTGCTTATGGATAAGGGAAGTGAAAACAAGTTGAGTAACTTAGCTGAGTTTGCAACCATTTGGGGACACAGCCAAGATTTTTTCCTGGATGTGTGTTATTGACCACCATGTTCCGTTGTGTGCATGTGAAAGCATATGTGTGTCTATGTGTGCATTTGGGTGATCAGAGAATGCATGTATCTTAATGGTAAATAAAGGGACATAGGACATAAGGGTAGTTTTATACCTGAAGTCGGGTTGTTTGTTTTGTACTTACTCATTTGTTACTGGTATCATTTTGTTTTATTCTGTTTTTAAATATCTCAAAATAGAATATCTCACATGGCAGCATCACTAACTTTCCAATATACTTCCTTGGAACCTGCATATGCAATAAGTACCTCCATGCTAGAAAATCACGTGACACTCTCAATGCCAAAGATGTTCTGTTTTTTGCCAGACTTTGTTATGTGCCCCTAAGACCTACTTCATCATGCCCAAACTCTGGACCTTCCCCTCATTCACAAAAGAACTCTGAAGGGAAGGACAATGCTGCCAATGAAGGCAAGATCATAATAGACTGAGGTCCAGTGAGGGATGGCAGACAAAGTATATACATTTAATAACACTGTATTCAAAATTTTATTGTAATTTATAAAAGATAGACTAGATAGAATGATAGAAATGATAGAAAGAATTAGTATGTCCCATATGCATTTATATACAAAAAGCATTTGGATTGACGTAGACTCCTCAAATTTTAGCCATCTACCCTGAATGTTTCCATTTTTTTTAAAGGTTAGTACTCTCAGATAATTATTGTCAATAAATTAAAAAGAGTCCTTAAAAACTAACCTATAACAAAGGGCAATGATCAAGTTCTTGCAAATAAGGACTTGAATGCACACGGAGGCACAGTTCAAGGTGCCCCTTTTGTTGCAGAAACAGACATAATGCAGTATCACCGTAAATTTTAAAAGGATCAATTAGTGTGTTTTAATAAGAGTGCAAATTAAACAGTTTGAATGGAACTCAGTCAATTACTTTGGAAAACACATTTGATGATCAAAGCTAAAGACCTTGGTTAACCCAATATTGTCTAATGTTTGTATCTTAATTACTACAAAAATAATATTAAATACCACTTAGGAACTAAAGTAATTACAATAACAGAATATATCTTTTTGTGTTATATCTATTACTATTTTTGTTTTGTTACCTGCCTTATCAGGTTTGTCTATTCACGGACTATCTATAAAAAACAAACAAACAAACAAAAAAACTATGACATCAAAGTTTCTTTGAAACCACTCTTTTTAAATGATTTTAAACTTTTGGAATTAAAAACACACACACACACAAATGTGCTTACCTAAACCCAGTGAATCATAAGTCATAAAATTTCAAACTATTTATTTTTCTTCCCAGCATGACTTTAACTTTGTCTTATTCTCACTATCTGAAACGGCCTTTCTCCCAAACTTCTTTCATCTTCACATATTTTATTTTTTTAAAGATGTATGTATTTCTGTTAGAGAGTGAAGAGAGCCACATAGGAAAAGCAGGAGAGAGAAAGAATCTTGAGCAGATTCTGTACAGAGTCTAAAGTGGGACTCGATCTCCCAACCCTGAGATCATGACCTGAGCCAAAACCAAGAGGAGGATGGTTAACTGACTGAGCTACCAAGGCACCTCTCTTCACCTATTTTAGGCTTCCATTTAGACATGACCTCATCAGAGCACTCCACCTTGCCACCCTGTCTGACATACGTCCCAGTTCCTAATTGGAGTCTCTCTTTTAGGCCCTGGCATAATCTCTTAAAAGCCAATTTCCTTCAAAGTTTACACATTTTTTTCTTTATATTTTTCTGAGTGGGTGTGTTTCCCTCCCCTACACTAGAATATAAGTACTCAAGAATAGTGACACAATAATATGGCATTAGTAGCCAGACAACAAAGTTTTCCATGGACAAATGTAAACCTGTTCTAGAATAGTCACCAGATGAGTATTTACTGAAGACACTTTAAGAGTTTTTTAAAATGTACCTGGAAAAGGTAGACCGGGGCATCTTATCAATCTTGTAAGACAGGGTGAGAAAAATGTGTCATTTGCCCATTTGTTTGTGAGGGAATTACTCTTACGTATCTACAGGGAATTTTTTTTAATTTTATTTTTTAATTTTTCTGTATCATGGGGAAGTTAACCTTGGGACTGAAAGGTGAGATGTATTTTTTGCAATGTGGCATTTGACTGACTTCCACGATGTCATTGCCATGAAGACAGTTTTATAAACGTGCAGGAGATTTCACAATCTATTATCCTGTGCTTTCCGTGTGTGTGTGTGTGTGTGTGTGTGTGTGTGTGTGTGTGTTAGAAAGAGCTTCACACACCACTCATGACAGGTTCATCTTACCCGCATTGTGCCTTGTATGTTCTCTGTGGATACGGGGCTCGGCGATGCCTGGCTCACAGCAGGACGTGGGAACAGTTGAGTAAATGGGGCAGAATGCAACTGCCTCTTAACTATTCTCCCCACATTATAAGGGATCTTTGTACCAGTAGCTCAGTTTTCCAAAGTGCAAATGGATGCAACTCTTTCTAGAAAAAATCACCTGGAAATCTCCTGCCTCAAAGGTCTAGAGCCTGAGGATCTGTCCCCCACCCTCCACAGCCTATACGACTAGAGCCAAAGCACACTGTTTGAAAGGCATCAAACCAGTGTCTTCTTTCCTGCCTTTGGTATTTATTGCTACTGACTTCTCTCTTCATGTTGCCCTTCTCATCTGCTCAAGTCCTGTCCAAACTCCTGGCGCTCTCTGAAGCCTTCTCCTGACCTCTTCCCGCCCCCGTGCTTGGCTGCATGTCTTCTTCAGGGGTGCATGGTATTGTGGTGATTTCTCACATTCTGCCTTAAGTTCCAGTTCTATGAGGATGGGAGCCTGCTGATCTCCTAGACAGACACTCTCCAAGAACAGGGATCTGTGTCCACTCTTCTTTCTGTCTTCCACATGTCTTAGCTCAGGTGGAGATGCTTGAAGGATTTTGACTGGAATTACTTAATTCTAATTGGGCGGCATAGAAAACAATTCCTCATATGAATTCTAAACCAAAATGTACCTTCTAAAAATAAAAATAATCAGGGGTGCCAGGGTGGCTTAGTCAGTTAAGTGTCTGCATTCGGCTCAGGTCATGACTCAGGGTCCTGGGATCAAGTCCTACTTCGGCCTCCCTTCTCAGCGGGGATCCTGATTCTCCCTCTGCCTTCTCTGCCTGCTGCTCCCCTGCTTTTGCTCTCTCTCTCTCTCTCTCTTCAAGTAAATAAATAAAATCTTAAAATAATCAAGTATCAATTTTAAAATAAATTACCTGTCATGATGCTCAATAATAATTATACAATAACATTCCATTAGCAAGGATTTGGGAATACAATTCTATTTTTGTAAAAAGGATAAAAATATTTGTCTTTAATATGGATGTTTAAGTCTCCAGGATGGGTTGACAAAATGTAGTGCAAAGTGTGAAATAGGAAAGTTTTGGAAGTAATAATTCACTTTGGGACCCATTAACACTAACGTTACATCAAAATCAGTTTCACATGGATTAAAAACTTTGGTGAAGATTTTGTAAAATAAAAATAAATAGAAGTAAGCATCAAATTTCTGTGCTAAAATAAGTTTTCAATTTAAAGGAAGAAAAATAAGTGCAAAGGGAAAATGAGAGACTTTTTAGTGTATAATTATTTAATGTCTATGCCCAATGCTACAAGATGAAGGTGTAAGGAAGGCAGATTTTTGCATTTACCCTTTTAGGGTTTTTCAGCTGGCCTGGAGAATCAAACTGTCATAAAACAGTTTACTAGGAGAAAATCATACACATTTATATAAGTTTTATACAACACAATAGCCCTCAGAGGAAGTAAAAGTGAAAGAGAAATGATACCTACCTGCTGTGGAGTGGGCTGAACAAAGAGGCAGGTGGAGAGAAGTAACTCAGTCAGGAGAAGAGGCTGAAGGCAAATGCAATTGTTTTAACAAGGTCAGCTGGTGGAGACGCCTGTCTGACCCCACTTCTCCCTTTTGTCGTGGTAAGAATGTTGCTTCCCTGCTGGTACAGGCAGGATACCTGTCACGTGGACATTTCATCTCCTGCTTTTAAGAAAAGGAAGGTTGGAGTGTTTTTCTTACATTTGCAGCTTCTCTAAGTGCCTGTAGCTCAAAAGAATCCTTATGCCAACTTGGCATAGTTTCAGAGGGCGTATTCGGCCACCCTTCAAAGGATACCACAAACTGAGAAAGGAAATTCACAAAAAATAAATAACCGATATATACACAGCGTATTAAAAAGTTACATCATGGATCAAAGCAACATATAGCTTGACGAAATTAGCACTTTTAAGAAGATCCAGCTCCTGAAAACCTTCAACTACATTTGTATTTACAAAATGTCCTGGGACTTTCGTTCAAAGATAAGCCAAGGCATATTAAATAGATGGCGTTTATTTGAGTATTTATTGATTTGCAAAAGGCAGCACGAGATCGAGGTGGTTTGCAGGCTCCATGGACAGGCGCTTTAACAGAGTCCGATGGAGAAAAGGCATGCGCAAAGTCAGGGCACTATCGATTGGCTCTCCGTGACAGCCCGGCTGGCTCTTCGTGATTGGTGGTCCTTAGCATTTTGATTACCTGGAGGCCTTTACGGGCTCAGCCTGGGGGTTCACTCCCTGGGCTGCCTTGACATTTGAACCACTTCAGCCTCACTCTGACAGTCTAACAGCCTCCTTGTTTAATTAATTCGATTATGATTTCCTGGGAGACTAGATCAATCGAGGAAGGTAGCTGGCATGCAAAGTACTGCAACCCTTTAAGAAAGGTGACCGTCTGCACAGTCTCCTTCCCGCCCATCCCTTTACATATGCCAGTGCAAACTTGTGATCTTTCCACCATAAAAGGAAACTTACTCCTATTTCATCACCTTCCCCACTAACATCATATAGTTCCCTGATGTCTTCCTGGGGCTCTGCCGGTTTAGACACGGAGATTCGATGGGTTACTGGAGGTAAAGAAAAGCACTAAAAATACAGCCATGGATTCCACGGTTTTTTGTATTGCCATGAAGCGTAATTAATTATCTACAGAATTCACACCTTTTCCCAGCATTTGTCCAATGTAGCCCTACGACTGTTTCTATGAGAAAGCACAAACTGGATGCAGAATGAGAGCATTGATTATGGGTCTCTGAAATAGGATTTCCCAGACTGACTGTTGCCTAAATTTGTGTAAGACAAATCTTTTTTTGTAGATCTGTGTATTTAAAAGGCTTTTAAAACTTGTGAAAGTATCTCCAACTTGCAGAAAACAACATATTTTTTTTTTTAGAAGATTTTATTTATTTGACAGGCAGAGATCACAAGTAGGCAGAGAGGCAGGCAGAGAGAGAGGGGGAAGCAGGCTCCCTGCTGAGCAGAGAGCCCGATGTGGGGCTTGATCCCAGGACCCTGGGATCATGACCTGAGCCGAAGGCAGAGGCTTTAACCCACTGAGCCACCCAGGCGCCCCAGAAAACAATGTATTTTCTAATGAAAGCTTTCTCAAGCAAAGACAATCTAAAAGAAGTAAGTTCTTTTAATAGTACATATATTTAAACCCTGCCTTTATCTTAATGCACATAGTAGGCTCCATCTCTCCTTTTTGCATCTTTACAATTTTTGTTACATTTTAATGATACCACACATATTCTATAAAACATAACTTACAGAATCATGTGTTCTGTGTGAGCTCTCTCAGCAGGAGAAAGTAATGGCGAGAGGCATACTCTTGAACTATGCCAAAAATAATTTCATGGAGTTATTGTAGCATGCTGAGTATTAGAAGGCCTTTTAGATTTCAAACTGGTATTATAATGATTTATAATATCCAAATGCTCTGAAGTGGCCATTCATTGAGCATCTTGTTATGCAAAATAGTCTCCAAGCATTCTGCAAAGTCATATATTAATCACTTTGGTCCCAAACAAAACCCTGTTCACCTAGCAGCTGTTTCTGGGTTATTATGCCTCTCTTTGACTAAGTTAAAACTATTAAATCAAAAACTATGTTCATTTGAACATTTTTATACTCTTACTTTGAAAAGAAAAAAATATTTTGATTATACAGGTACTGAGGTTTAAGAAATGACACTGATAAATAATTATAGTGGCTTATTTCTTTTTATAACAAAGTACTATTTTAGTCAATAAAATTCTTCATTTTATACTGGTTTTTAAGGAAACAAAAGCAGTATTTTTGGTGGTGTAGACTGTTTTTTTTTTTTTTTTTTTTTGGAGACTCTCGATTTTTTTAGAAGGTAAGTGATCAAAAAATCCATTCCTTGATGACTGGGAAGACTTTATGTTATCATCTCTAAAAGGTTTGAAGTGTAATATTCAAAATAGTTCCCAAATTTAAATGGCTCTTATCACTGGGATTCAAGAAGGTCCTTTCTGCCACTAAAAGGTTCTTTATCATTTTCTTTCTTTTCCTTTCTGGTTCCATCTTCCATAGATGTGACAATTGTGTGACACAGATCACTACCACTCAGCCATTTTAAGTCCTGAATGCAGCATTCTCTCCCAGATCAGCAATCAAATCCTCAATCATATCAAAACCCATTACCAACCAACTGTTATTAATTTTTGAGTTGAAGCCAGTGTCTACTTCTGATTTAAAATTGCACGGTCTTGGGAAAAAAAATAGCATGGTCTTGAATCACAGATCTGCAAAACATTTTAGAATTCATTGGCTCCAACATACCAACTTCATAAACTAGTGTATTAGCTGATAGGTAGGCAAAGAACTTTGTCACAGGCAGAGAGGAACAGGGGCTGACACCCTGCTTTTTACTTAAATGCTTGTCTCTCCACCTATCCCTCTGCCTTAGCCCATCAGGGCTTAACATATGCAGACCTACAAAGCTAAGTGACTTAGCTGGGGCGCTGATAAAAAAAGAAAGGAGAGTAGGGACAACATAGGAGCTGGTAGGAATTTGAGATGCCAGCTTGAACGGAGGAATGTGGGATGGCAAATGGTAGATGGAGAAACAGTAAATTTTAACATTGTGGTCTCAGGGCATAGAGTTCCCTCAGTGCCTAATCAAAGAATGTGTGATTTGACTTCTGTACAGTTTCATGAATACTGATGGTTGATAACAGTATTTATGTAGCAAAGTAAAGCAAAGTAAATCTAAGTATTATTGAATTCATATTATTTTTTCTTACCCTTATGCACTTGTAGTATTCAGTTAATTATATGAATCTTTTCTACTATTTTCACTTCATACCGGAGGGTTTTGCTTTGTTTCATTTAATAAAGAATTACCTGGCATTTGGCAGTCAGTCATACACACAGAGATCCGTTCTCATACAGCAAAACACCACATAATTTCATGTTTTTATTCACTTATACTTCTCTTATGGTTACATTAATTTCAAAATTCAAAGCATTGCCCTTTTGTAGATGACATTTTCAGGACTAAAATTTGGTTTTTTTTTTTTTTTTTTTTTGGAAACACACAGACTTTGACTTTAGTAAATACCCAAATGCTTCATTATTCAGTCATTATTGTAGCAAAGCAGTCATTCAGTTAGATCACACCATAAATCTGTCTACACTTGTAGACACTTGTATTTGGTGACAATGCTAAAGAGCTGGACACCACATTTTATTGATTAAATGCTATCCCACTATGTCATACAGGCTAATCATAAATAAGACTTTATAAAACACACACTAGTTTGAGTTCTTCGGGTAACTTGTCTCCAAAATGCTGTGTGCGGTTGTATTCTGTAGATAAATAGAATCTCTGCTTATAGTATCTATTCCACCTGATATTGGGCAGTCCAAAACAGGGAGAAGCTCCTGGGTTTATTCTTGGTACTCTACCAAGAGTTGTTGTTTTTTGGTTTTTTTTTTTTTTTTTTGGTACTTGGTA
Organism: Martes martes; assembly: GCF_963455335.1. Taxonomy (NCBI): domain Eukaryota; kingdom Metazoa; phylum Chordata; class Mammalia; order Carnivora; family Mustelidae; genus Martes; species Martes martes. The sequence continues at coordinate 69,166,467 of NC_137902.1, forward strand.
CTTTTGGTACTTTTTTTTGGTACTCTACCAAGAGTTTTTGTGGGGTTTTTTTGTTTGTTTGTTTTTGTTTTTTGAGGAGCAAGTAGATTTATTTTGTATGCAGGGCCAGGCCCATGTGCCATGCGACTCGGCTGTTCGGGCCCAGGGCTCGGCTGTGTTCCAGCTGGTACCAGCCACCGGCACAGAGCTGTCTGTGTCCGGACATTGATTTCTGCCTCAGCTTTTTGACGAAGGACACCTCATCTCGATTCCGGATACCATAATCTCGGAGCTTCTTCCTGTCATCTGTGAGCTTCTCTCCTGCGGAGGTCAGGTAGTAGGTCCTCCACACGTAGGACCAGCTGATGTGCTGGATGCCCCCCTCACGCTCTTGCCTGAGCTGCACGTATCTCTGAATGGCCTTCTTCAGGTCCAGGATGGTAGCGTTCTGGACGACAAACACAGGGTCCTGTTGAAGTATCAACCTAGGAACGTAGTTTTACTTTCAAGTTTTAATATTCACAGAAAATGAAATACTTCAGGACTTGGAACTAAGCTAAGATGCTACCTTTATCCTACCTCCCAATTTTTGAAGGTGTACAAACTATTTACTGAAATCATACAGTCTAAAGATAACTTCTGATTCATTATTATTATCATTTTTTTATTATTATTATCATTTTTTAACTGAAGTATAGTTGACCCACAGTGTGACATTAGTTTCGGGTGTACGGCGTTGTGTTTCAACTTCTCTATGCCTTCACCACAAGTGTATGACCTCTGTCCTCACAGATGCTATTACAGTGTTATTGACGAAATTCCCTGTGCTGTACCTTTTTTCTGTGACCTATTTCTTTCATAACTGGAAGACTGTACCTCTTCACACATTTTGCCCAACCCCACCCACCTCTCCTCGGACAACCATTGGTTCTCTGTGTTTATGGTCTATTTTTGCTTTTTGTTTATTTCTTTTATGTTTTAGATTCCACACTTAAGTGAAGTCATACATATCTGTCTTTCTCTGACCGACTCACTTTACTTACCATAGTATCCTCTAGGCCCATCCATGTTGTCGCAAATAACAAGATCACATTTTTTATAGCTGAATAGTATTCCACTGTATATACATCTATGTCTCCTTTATCCATTCCTCTGTTGATGGACACTTGGGTTGTTTCCATATCTTGGCTATTGTAAGTAATGCTGAATAAATATAGGAGTTCATACAGTGTTTTTACTCTTTGCATAGATACCCGCTAGTGGAGCTACTGGGTCATCGGATAGTTCTGTTTTGTAGAACCTCCATCTTGTTTTCTAGCGTGGCTGCGGTACTTTGCATTCCCGACAGCACCGCAAGAGGGTTCCAGTTTCTCTGCATCTTCACCAATACCTGCTATTTCTGGTGTTGTTGACTCTAGCCGTTCTGACAGCTGTGAGGTGATATTTCATTGTGGTTTTAATTTGCATTTCCCTTATAATAAGTGATGTTGAGCATCTTTCATCGTTCTGTTTGCCATCTGGATGTCTACTTTGGGGAAAAAGAGTCTATTTAGTTTTTCTGCCTATTTTTTAAATCATTATTTTTGGTATTAAATTGTAGAAGTTCCTTATATATTTGGATACTAACCCTTTATCAGATATGTCATTTACAAATATCTTCCCATTCAGTAGGTTGTCTTTTCATTTTGGTGATTGTTTCCTTCATTGCGCAGAAACTTTTTATTTTGATGTAGTCCCAATAGTTTATTTTTGCTCCTGTCTTCCTTGCCTCAGGCAACCTATCTAGAAATATGCTTCTGTGATTGGCTGATGTCAAAGAAACGACTGCCTGTGTTTTCTTCTAGGACTTTTATGGTTTCAGGTCTCACATTTGGGTCTTTAATCCATTTTGAGTTTATTTTTGTGTGTGATATAAGAAAGTGGCTCAGTTTCATTCTTATGCATGTTTATGTCCAGTTTTCCCTATGCTATTTGTTGAAAAGGCTATCTTTTCCCATTGTATATTTTTGCCTCCTTTGTCTTAGTTTAATTGACCATATAGATATGGGTTTATTTCTGGGCTCTATAATGTGTATTGATCTATGTGTTTGTTTTTGTGCCAGGACCATACTGTTAAGCTCTGATTTATAACTCCCCAAATGTAGGACTGGTGATATTAAATGTTAAAAAAGTAAAAATTTAATTGTTTGATCTTGAGAAATATAATGATTAAATATATGCACATACACATGGATTTTTTTACATAACTAGATTTTACATATAATGAAATTATACAAACTTCCGTTTCATTCATCTTCTATTTCCTCACTCTGGAGACATTAAATACTACACATCATTTAGAATCTCTGCTATATTTTGTAATGTGTATAATCGTTACTCAGGAATCATGGTGAGCAACTCAAAGTATTACCAAATAAACTCAAAGCACAGTATAATCACTTTGTTTGGGGCACCTGGGTGGCTCAGTCAGTTAAGTATTTACCTTCAGCTCAGGTCATGATCTTGGGGTCCTGGGATTGAGACATGAGTCAGGTTCCCTACTCACTGGGGAGTCTGCTTCTCCCTCTCCCTCTGACAGCACCCTACCCCAAGTCATGCACTCTCTCTCTCTTTCTCAAATAAATAAAATATTTAAAGAAAAAAAGAGAGAAAAATAAAGTAGTTTGTTTAAAATGGGACTAACTGAGGGTTCAGCAGCTATTCAGAAACATAGGACACTCCTACAGAAAATCTAGGTGTTTCTGGTTCAAAGGAAGTATTCCAAGGAAGCTATACTCAGAGCCCAAGTACAGTCAGGAGTTCACTATAATAATTGTCTTCTCATTATGGCCAATGTTGATCAAATCAACTGAATAACTCAGTCTTATTCAGTCCATGCAATATTCTTTTTTATAGCTCTTCTTAAAGTATGTTAGGGATCCATCTATGTCAAGAGTTTTCCAAATGTGTTCTGTAGAGACTTAGAATTGTACAAAAATGTTCCAGATGCCACCAAGAAGGCAGAGTGGGCAGGTGGAGGGCAGTGAAGATCCTTTTAAACCCCATCCATATTCAATGATATATTTTAAATATGGATGTTAAGCTTACATTTTATTGTGAAAAAATAGATGAATATGCTGCTTATGTTTTTAATTTTAAAAACTCTCCTATTTATTTGTCCTTAAAGTCAGATATGTTTTAATCCTTAAAGAGGTGTAAAAATTGGCTTTGTGTATTTCTTTTAACTTTCAACTTGTCTAAAATTTTTTTATATATTCATAAAACACACTATTATCAAATTTCAATGGTATGTCCTAGAGTTTCATAGTTCTCACATTTCTTGTGACACTATTTACTTGCTACTATTAAATATAAATAATTTTAGAAGCACTATCTAAATTTTTGTTTTTATTTCTACGTATTCAGTAGTTCACAGAGTTTGATTGTGAGAGACAAGTTTTGTTTTTTTTGTTTTTTTTTTTCCCTATAAATTAAGTGTGTCTGTTAGCCTCATATTCTGGGGAGCTTCAAGAAAACCCATTTCAGTGTTTGAAACAAACTACACCTATTTTCATCTATTTCTGTGCCTATTTCCTAATACGTACACACTCAATACAGTTTCAACCGTGGAACTATAAGAGTGATAAATAATTAAGACATTCTCTTCAACTGTGAGGAAAATTAAAACCCAATAGGAATAAAATGTCTTAAGATTTTGCACTACAGTATCCTAAAATTATCCATATCTCTTTTCCAAAAGCAGAGATGCACGGTTTGTGAACCCAAGGTAATAATGATGAGGTGTATTATTTTGGAAGTTAAATTTGGTGTAGGCTCCGAAGTAGCCTTCGATCCATATAGTGGTCCTTATTTGCCTTCGATTTGTTTGCCATATTACAAAACACTGTATTTTTGAAGTGTCACTGAAGGAGAATTTACACTGCGCTTCCTTATAAGGACTCTGGTAAAATGGCATAAAAAATTTGCAGGTGATTTTCCGTTTCTTGAGTAAAGAATGTAACGTGGAACATATATGATGAACACATTCATACAGTTAGATTTTAAGCAGGAAGCAGCTTCTTGCAAAACTTGCATGCATGATTGTAAGACTTACTCATCAGAATATGCATTAACTCATTGCAAACATGAGTTTAATCTGCAAGAAAATGAGTTGCTGTTTGTGTTCTGTGCTTGAATGCAGTCTTTGTTTTTAATGTGACATTGATCAGTAACTTTATCCTACAGGAAAATGGAAATATCATCCCTTACTCGAAACAGTTGAAGTTGCCAAACCCGGGGTTGACAGAAGGATAAGACGCCAGGGTGAGTAGTGGTTACACTTTTCTTAAAATTGTATCCTTTATATAATATCTTTTGCTTTGAAGAAGAGAGATGTTTTACAACTGTCTCTCACCCTTAAGTTCATGAGCTACATACAGAGCCTCGTCTGACCCGAGAGAGAGAGAAAAAAGAGTTAATCACTGAGTATATAAAATCTCCCCAGAGAAGTGAAATGCCAGTATTTTCTCTTTTAATGCATTAAAACAAGCAAACCTTCTCCCCAGTTTAAATGTATTATTCTTCATCGATCACCTCCTTCTCGGGGAGGACGTCCTAGGAATAAAACGGGAGACATGTGGCATCCATCACTATGTGTCAAAGGGCCACCAGGTCGATGACTCTTTTTGAACTTTGCTGTTTCAGAAAACCATAGCTGAGTATTATAGGCAGAAGTTTGACATTTTCAGGATGGAAATCAATTTTCTTTTATGTGTTTCTGAAGTGAGGCTTGTGCTTTGATTGCAGAAGAAATGGCTTTTGGAATTTTGGAGTAACAAAACAGGAATTAAGATAAAATTTGGCTAATAGTCGCTTCAGTGAAAGTAAGGAGAAATGCATTTTAGTGGTCTAATAATATTTTAAATCCACAGAAATAGAATTAGAAGTAGAAATTTATGGAAATAGGCACCGGATAATGTCTTTTAAATTGAGATAGTAGTGAATGAAATTTTTATTTAAAGGGCTCAGTTAAAAATGGAACATTATATTTCAGAAAAACAAATACTTTTAAAGATGAAATACATAATTATAATTTGCATTTTATGAAAAATATAGTATTTTTATGAAAATATAATATATATTTTTTATGAAAAATAGTGTGTATCTATGTTTTATGAAAAAATATATAATTTGTGTGTATATATATGTCTGCCAATTTTTAAAATCCTTTTGCTCCTAGAAGAATGTAGGCTCCAGAGAGATAAAGGACTCGTTTCTTTCAACCACCATTATATTTACAGCATCTATCACAATTCTATGGCATACTAGACACTCCATAAATATTTGTTACCTCAGTATTTTAAAATATTAAAAAAAACAATATTTTTACAATGTTATATTTTGTAACATAACCATTAAGGTGACACAAAACAGTTTTGTGGATAGATTTATAATATTTAGCAAATGAAGAGTTGAAATAATTTTCCCTTGTCAGCCATTAGGACTGCAATTTTTAAAAACTCTACTCAAGTTGTAAAAGTGCTAAAGATACTATTCTGTATATGTAAGATGTCTGTGTTGAGTATATCTCAGTGCACGTGAAGCTTTATGTTTCTAACAGTAGCTTTATTTTTCATATAAGCCTATTTAAATTCCTGTGGAACAATAAATTTCAGATAATTTTTCATGCAACAGGACATCATTTTTTAAAATTATAATTCTATTTTGTTAATGAGTGCATGGACGCATGGAAACAATAATTGAAAAGAGATAAATTTCAGTTCCTAAAGTGTCTTGCTATTTATAGTTCAAGGTAAGTTCTCAACAAATTGTCTATCCCAGAGCATTCAAGGACATATGGTGTAAATAGCTTGTTATTGAGGAATTACTGATAACACTGATGTGTTTGGAGTTGAGCATATGCATGTATGTATGGCAGATAGATTGATATCCCTAGCACAGGATCAACGTTTCCCACACAAACACTCGTAGGCAACAGTTCTGTTCTCTGCCCTGAGGGTAAGTGTTGTTCATAGACACCTTTGCGAACCCTTGTGTGCTCCACGTGTGCTCAAAAGCGGACCAATAAAGATGAGGCCATTACAACTCTCACTAGAGGTAAAATGGGCAATCATAAAAATATAGAACGTATTTTAGTGATTTCTTAAAAATGTTCAGGTAGCTTTTGGGTCCAGATTTACAGAAAGGAAATCTGCTTCTCTCCTTGAGCCATTGGTGCACTTTGGTGGTGCTGTTATAGGACAGATGAACAAGGACACAATTGAGTTAGAAAGGACTTTAGTGACTTGGCAAGAATGTTCTCGATGTGGATTTCCACTACCTAAGCTTTCTTAGGTGGCGCCAAGCCTCTGCTTCGGATGCATTGCTTAATTTCTTAAGGTGTTTTGCGTATCTTATGAAACGATTTCAATTTCTTTTTTAGTCAAGTACCACATTAAATAAATATATCCAACAGGTAAATAGTTTACAGCAACATTCACTTTTACAGGTGTTAATGGTGTTGTCAGTTGTACTAATAGTGCAAGGACGCAAAACCCTGACCAGAGAGAGTGTTTTAGACACCATCGGTGAAGGGACTGTGTGGACTCAAGGGGAAGTGAGCACCTTGTGGCCACACTGCGGCACAGAGCTCCTTGGGAATGCTTATGCTTCTGTGGGAGGGCTTTACCCAGAGAATTGGGCTCCCTTGAAAGCTTAGGTTGGGTGATGCTAAGCAGAGGGTCTGAGATCCAGACTGGGATCTTAGCCCACACTACTCGGTCTCCTGCAGTAGCTGGAAGGCTTGGCGGCTGGGGTGGGAGTAGGTGTGTGGGTTGCGTGATTTACACGACTGACTGTGGACCTTCACATGTTGAATTTGCCTCAGTGACCTAATCCTAGGGAGTCTCCTTGGCACACACGTGTGTCAGCTGAGCTATAATTATTTCTATATCCACTGTTAGACTGAATGAATGGAATCACCAAATAATGTATGTACACGTCTAAGCCTCTGGGAAACTAATACATTTTTTGGTAATTTAGCTTTTTTTTCTGTGATCAACATGTTTACTCAAGTTGAATGAACAGTTTTTTAAAGAGTGTAAGCGAGGCCTATTGTGTTTTCTAAGGGAAGCATGTGAGGTTGAGGGGAGCAGTAATTTAAGAGCTATAAGAAAATATAGCAGGTAGTGTCTACATCGAATGGGGTTTATAATTGTGTAATCAATTCCATTAACGTACTTAAAGCCTAGTACTCCTGGCTCCCTTGAAATTAGATTAAATAATTTTAAATCCTAGAGCATAGATTCCCTCCTCAAGTACGTTTGCAGCAGTTTTGACGTTAATTATCCACATCACTCAAATAATTACCACCTAACTTGTTTATAACACAGGTATGCTGTAACTTCTACCTCAAAGAAGCTTAAGTGGTCCTTTTATCATGGACCAGGGCAGTTAGCTAAGAGGCTTAATTGTATCAGAGAAAATCACTGGAATAGTAACTGAATTCGTAGAGAGTCAGATATTATCAGATGAGGGCAGCACTTTAAAGGAAAAACTGCAATTCCGTTAAAAAATATTTCTTTGCGGTTTTCTAAAGCAGCATTTGCCAAATCAGCGATCTTCAGATAACTGGGTCTTAGACACAATCCAACGGAAAAGATTCCTGTGTCAAAAACATTTGGGGGAATTCAGGGAAAGGATCTGAAAATTGATACTGCATAATAGGAATGCATATAATGCATAAGAGGAAACAACGTTCACAGAAGTTTTGCCATTAAAATAAAAAAAATTGTTGAATTGTGTTTCTCTAATTTATTTGACTATTAAGTTGTTTTAATTTTTTTAAAGATTCATTTATCCATTTTAGAGAGAGAGAGAGAGAGAGAGAGAGAGCATGGGCATGTGTGGGTAGAGGGGGCAGAGGAAGAGAATCTTCAGGCTGACCCCCTCGCCCCCTAGTGGTGAGCCTGAGGGTGGGCTTGCTCTCATGACCCTGAGATCATGACCTGAGTTGGAATCAAGAGTCCAGTGCTTAAACAACAGGGCCACCCAGGCACCCCTAAGTTGTTGTTACTTTTAACCTACGAGCAGGGTTTTGTACTTTTTTTTCTTCTATGAAGGGCCATTTAATAAATACTTGAGGCTTTATGGGCTTTGTGGGTCTCTGGGGTAACTACCTGATTCTGCTTTTGTAGGACAAAAGCAGCCTTAGATTTTACGCAAACAACTGAGTGGCGGTGTTTTGATAAAACTTCACTGAAACAGCCCATGGGCTGAATTTGGTCTTTGTGCAGTAGTGGGGTCAAATCCTGCTGATACCATACAGAGAAGCTCTTGGAATTCTTGAGAAAAGTCCTTTATTCCTATAGAGCAAACTCTCTAGAAGTTAAGCTTTCAAGATGTACCCCCTCCTCTTTGGTGACCTTCATCCTTGACAGGTATGTGGTGGTAAAGAAGGACATGATGAAGAGAATCCCTCTGTACAGAGAAATCAACTCTATCCTCCCTTCTACTCAGGCCGGGGCATTGATAGGACCGCTAGGTCTTGGACGGCTATAGGGGAAACGTGTCTGGTGCTTCCGCCACTCTCAGTGGACTTTATGGTTCACTGTGAGTGTTGGTGATAATTTGCAAACGGCAGGGATTGCAGCTAGCACACAGAATAAAATGAATGCTATCCTTGCCACATGTGATTGAAGAATGTTTCCAAGGAGACTAAAAGGACAAAAAGGGTTTGGTTACAGGTGTCAGGGAAGGCTTCATGTCAGAGAAAGTTGTGCAGAGAAACTTGAAAAGATTGTGCATGGCCTTCAGCAGGCAGTTAGTTCCCCAGAAGCTTGGACCAGGAGAGGGTATAGGTGTGGGTGGAAGGGCACGGAGGAGGGGGGGCAGTGGCAATGGGGCAGCATGGCCCTTGTGCACAGACAGGTGGCAGAACATAGGTCTTAAGACTGAAAAGTAAGTCTGGATCAACAAGACACTTGAGGTCCAAGAGACATGCCAAGCCCCTGAAGGATATCAGCAGGTGGAGATGCAATTTACCGTTTGCCCTCATGCGAGGGCAATGCTTGTCTGTGTTGCCTGATGATGCCTTGTGGATCGTCTGTGCTAAGTTGTGGCATAAAGTGTACTCAGCATTCTTCAGGAGCTTTTGAGTGTTTTAGAGACCAATAGAGCATAATCTGGGCATTTGGAATTGAGTGAATATAAGTAATAGTTAAACCTACAGCATCCCCCTCCATACCCCAGGACAAATCCATTGTTGGGCAGGCGGTAGTGTGTTTTCAGCAGTGCATGCTTGTCAGCGATCGGGGCCGGAGGTCTCTGGTCTCCTTCCTCGTTTCTGGTGTGGCCATAAGGTGTGTGCTGCCTCTACAGCCCTGTGCCTAAGCCTTGGAGCAAGAAGAGGGCCAGGATGTTTCTGGGGTGGGAACCCGCTTCACTAACCGGGAGCTGGACTTGCCAGAAGCTCCACCAGATCTTTCCACTTAAATTCAGTGGCCCAGAAAGCGGTTGGATGGTCACTCCATGTCCCGTGCAACGGAAATGGGAAAAACACCTGTTTGGTGTTCCTCCCACCCATGTACGGAGTGAAAGGGTATGAGAGTGTGCAGAGATGCAAAGGGACAGCCGTTGGCATTTTTAAGTATTCTGTGAACTTTTTCAGAAGATGATTTTAGACAAACTACAGCCTGTATTTATGTTCAAGATGAATAAATATAACCTGATAAACTTATAGAGAGAGAAAAGGAAAAAAAATGTCTTTTGAAATAGGTTAAACAAAGCTCTGTCAGATTCACATGACGTAACTGGAAACTATTCGACTCAGACATGGCAAAATAGTCAAAGCTTTTCCGTTTGAGATGATGTGAGCATCTTTTTGTTTGTTTGTTTGTTTGTTAGTCACCATAGAGTGCATCATTAGTTTTTGATACAGTGTTCCAAGATTCATCGTCTGCGTATAACACCCAGTGCCCCATGCAACCCGTGCCATCCTTAATACCCACCACCAGGCTCCCCCACACCCCTCCCCTCTAAAACCCGCCATTTGTTTCTCAGAGTCCACAGTCTCTCATGGTTCATCACTCCCTCTTATTTCCCCCAATTCACTTTTCCTTTCCTTCTCCTAATGTCCTCCGTGCTACTCCTTATGTTCCACAAGTGAATGAAACCATATAATTGACTTTCTCTGCTTGACTTATTTCACTCAGCATAATCTCCTCCAGTCCCATCCATGTTGACACAAAAGTTGGGTATTCATCCTTTCTGATGGCTGAGTTACACTCCATTGTATCTATGGACCATATCTTCTTTATTCATTCATCTGTTGAAGGGCATCTCGGCTCCTTCCACGATTTTGCTACAGTGGGCATAGGTGTATATTAGCATCTTTTTTTTAGGTTTAAGGTGTATTTGTGGTTTATGAGTGACTTAATGTGATATGAAAGGGATACAGAACTGAGACTCTGCAGCCAGAGCCGACCTGGGCTCGCTTGCCTACCGCACACCTGCGATTTGCTTGTACTGACGGTGCTCGACCTCACGGGACATCAATGTCCCTTTCATCATCTCTGAAATGAGCGTAGTACTAATAACCGCCCTTCACGCTGTGTGGGGTTTCTTGCAAGACCCCAGTGAGGTGGTATTTTTAAAATTGCTTCATCAACAGTAAAATACTCCCCATCGTCTCTCTTGATCTCTGCCCATCCCTCTTCCCCACTCCCTTCCCCGCGCCTGCTTGCACAGAACTCTCTCACAGGACTTTCTCCCGCTCCAACACTTGAAATGATAAACAGGATCATGGAGATGCCTCCAGGGCCCCTGCGGTAGCTTCAGCCACTTGGTTTGTTTTTTCTACTTAAAGCAAATTGAATCACGCCATTAGGTGCTGCTTCTTTAATGATTACATCTTTTTCTCACTTCAGAAGCTTTTATACCTGACCCCAGAGCCTCTGAAAGCCTGTCACATATCCTCAGCTGTTACTCTGTTTGTCTGAATGTGGAAGTTCATATATCAAAATTAGAGAGACCATAGTGGAGGCAGTTCTGTCTTGTAATATAATGAGTGTCTGGATCATTATTTTGGACCATTAAGAATAAGGAAGATTTCTCTCACTAGGTAACTGAGGAGTTATGGATCTTTGAAATGTGGAAGGTCAATGATACTCCCTCTAACTTACTCCTATGTGATATCTCTTCACTCCCATCACATCAGTAAGATTAATATTCACAGAGCAGATCAGAAATGCAGACCTAGCCCTCATCACCTCTAGTTGTACACAAATTTTTTAAATGACTGAGTGTCTACTCAAGAAGAAAATAAAATAATAAAAATATATGTACACACATATTTATATATGATTTTAAATTAAGTGTTTTTAAAGTGACAGAGTATAATAAATTTACCAAAAACCAGCGTAATATACGTTTTTGATGATTTTCTATACATGCACTCTGATCTACTTTCATGTGTATGCTAGACCCTTTATAATGAAAGTAATCACAAATATAACTCAAATTAGTATATGCAATAAAGTAAGTCTACTGACTTATGACTCTGATTGTCCAGAATTCTTCAGGAAACGATTGATCCAAGGGCTTCGTGATTTCCCTGCATTTTGAGACCTGATGTCAGTGTGACTTCTGCACTTTCCATGGCCCGTGTGGTTCCAGATTTCTATCCTTAGCCTTCCCAACAAAGTCCCCAAGACTTCTCCATCCAGCCCATCCATGTCGAACCCCCCTGCCCCCAAATCCCCTCTGAACCAGCCAGTAACTGTAGCCAGTGCTTATCGGTTTAGCTCAGGTCACAAGCTCCACATCTGGAATGAGCTAGCCGTCAGGATGCCCAGGTCACAGACGTGGAGACTCTTGAATACAGAGGAAGGATGCCAGGTGACAGGAGCTGTAGTGCATTCTACTTCCATAATAACAGGTCAGTATTATGTGTGCATGTGGGCATATTTAGTGTCTGGATTTTAACACCCAATATAAAGAATAAATACAGGTGTTCTCCCACAAGCATAGGAAATAAGTGTTGTCATGAACTTTGCATTCAAAACGCTTAAAGTTGCCACTCAGGGGCGGGGGTTGATTCAGAAGATCAAAAAACACAGTAACTTCGTATGGTTTAACCAAATGGCAAGAAGCTTTATTGGAAAACTGACCATGGCTGCTTTAGTTATTCCAAAGATCACAGTCATCAGGACCTATAATATCTTCCAGTGTCCAACCATCTTATTTAGTATATCTATGCAGCAGTGAATCTCATTAATTTTTCTGGAGGTATGTATTTTCTTAATTCCAAAAAATTCAGCAAGAATGGAACTTCTTCAAGTTAGATATTCACTGCATATGGCTCAAGGTTGGGCTACAATATAATTGTCCTCAAATATGTGTACAAGATGCAAATGATCGAGCTGTGTTCATGCTTTGGACTGTGGGTCCCTGATTACTTACTTTTATCTGCATGAAAATAGACCCCTTTATTTCTAGGGAAACGTTTGCTCTCCATGGGTTTCCTGCATTGGTTTGTTTTGGTTATCCTTGCACAGTCCTACCTAGACAGCTGTCGGGGAGTCAGTCCTAATGTTGGCTTGGTGTGACCCTGAGTCATGTGGATGGGAACCCAGTGAGAAACATCTGTATTTAGAACCTCATCAGAAATCAATGGTATGTATTCTTTATTGACAAATACATCTCAAACCTTGGTTTTTCCAAATATTATTTAAGGACTCTGCCTCTTCATTTCTCTATACGTACTAAGAGCTCAGTAGCATCAGCTCATGCTTCTGGGGTTGATGGCGCTCACTGGCATCTGTGGACTAGTGATGTGCACAGTTCTCGAACAAAGATGCTCTAAAAATCATGTGACAACTGTGCAACAACACAGGGTCTGCATTCCTTTGTGGGTCTACACCTATCTGCTGATGTGCCTTGTCTCTGGGCCATCCTGCCTGGCGCAGTCCTGCCCCCCTTCTGGTGGCTAGGAGAACTCAGAAGAATGGCTGGCTTCCCCCAGCACATGTCCTTGTTCGACCAGCTCAGACAAGGCAGTGCATCCTGAGGACCTGCGAGGATGCTGACAGGTGCAGGAGGCTGGTGCTGTCCCCAATGGCTCACATGGATGTATTTGCACTGACCAGAGAGGAATGGGTCAGAAGGAGAAAGATGTCAGTGATAGCCCAGCAATTCTTAAATATGCAGGCTTCAGGGTCTCAATTTCCAAGTGGTGAAAAGTCTCTCGGTATCTCCTTTTATGTCCTTGTCTGATGATCATCATAGTGGTTCCTCATCATGGTCCTTGGAAGTTTCTGAGCACATCTGAGGGCCACAGCTGCCTAAAGGGGTCTGGCAGGCTTTTCTAGACCCCCTCCTCGCTGCCACCGTGCCCTCCCGAAGCCATCGCCAAAATGCTAGCTCCTTTACTTTGGACTGAGCACTAAGCATGTGAAGCCTCAGTAACCCAAATTTTGGAAAGCATTCTTTCTGTACTGACTTTCAGTCATTATATTAAAAATGCACATCATAAGTGTGCTTTTTTTTTTTTTGGTGTGAACCTATTTCTGCTAGTTGTTGTTGCTGTTGTTGTCTTAACTTCAAAGAACCTTTGGTCCTCTTGTACATTATATTCCTCATTTACCTCACGATACTCTATGCATATGCAGGTATCACATTTATATAAATGTCGATCTTTGTATGTACATACAAATGCACGTGGGATTTTACAAATATTTTTAAGGTTGATTTTCTTTTGATTAATACTAGTTTTCACTCTAAGGTGAAATACACCTTTATCTATCTGTCTATCCACCTGTCTCTCTCCAGAGGATTTCTGGATAGCTTAAAATACTAAAGTTTGAAAAGTTTTCATAGTTATTAAATTTACTACCATATACTATATCAAAGAATAGCTGTAAGGTCTTTATTTCCCATCGGTATGCTTTTTAATTTTAAAGCAGCTTCTAACATCCTGAAAAATAAAATTCATATTTTTTTTACATACCTAAGTACTATAAAATTTTTCTTCCATTCAAACTTCAGTCTAACTCATGATAGTCCCAAATTTTCTGAACATATATATAATTATGTACTTCAAACTTAAACCAGAGATTAGCTGTATTAAAGGAAATTTTATGTGGTGGTGACCCATATAATGAGCTTTTATGTTGTAATTTCCCAGTCTGTGAGTACAAATTCAGTTATAGTCATTTTCAGAACTTAACTCAATTTGTAAATGTTCAAATGTGTTTCTCATGGTAAGGATTTGATGACTTCGGGCTTCAGTCCCTAGTTGTAGCCTGACTCCCTTGGATAACTTGTTTGAGCAGAACCTGACTCCTTATCTTCACTATGGGTACGTCACACGGGAGGCAACACTGAGGCCCTAAATAGAGCCTCAGAGCCAGAAGTGTGGAACCTCGATGAACATGTCCTTGAACCTTGAGAACCAGTGCTCATGGTTCTTTCTACAGTTACAACTACTGAGATAAATAAGCAAGCAACGGAAGGGGGGTTTAGATAAGGATCCCACTACTGGCATGGAGAGGTGCCACTGAGAATTCATAAAAGGACCTCCTCTGAGAATACTAAGTCTCCTTTGCCCCGTAATGATTACAAAAATTGCAATCAATTGCAATCAATTTAGAGAGACAAACCCTTACTCAAGACTGATGGCAGCCCATACCAAGGTGCCCACCTTGATGAGGGGAGAGCAGGTTGGACCTCAGCCTCCCCTTCCCCAGGTGAGCTGATGGGACCCTGGGGGCAGGACACAGCCTGGGTAGCCCTGGGATTGTGTCCGTGTCTAGGTCCTCAGTCTTGCTCTGTCTCAGTCTTGCTCTGTCTTTGCAGGCTCATTTGTTCTCATGGATAAGAGACTTTCCAGATACATGAGCTGTATGTGTGTAACCAGACACAGGTCAGTTAATTGACAGAACGTGATGACAATTGTCCTTTCAGAGTAAAATGCAAAAATTATTATTGTGGTTTCTAAACCCTACTTCATATTTTTAAAAATCACTAATTTAATTATCAGTATGTTCCTCTCTAAGCATAAGGTTAAATATTTCCATTGAAATAAAGAAGTCTGGGTGGTGGAAGGGAAGGAAGTATTATAACACTATCCCTAAATAGTTCATGGGATTTATATAAACACTGTGTGTATGTGTGTATGTGTGTGTGTGTATCCAGGGACAGATGCCCTCTGCATGCAAATACACACACACACACACACACACACACACACACACACACACAGAATCACGAAAGATATGCACTTTTTAATTTCATGATACAGTTCTTGAATTTAAGTATAAATATAATTGTTTTTCCCAGTCAATTGCTAACTGCTTTCTCTTTTTTTAATTTTTAAAAATTTCTAAAAGATTTTATTTATTTGCCAGAGAGAGAGAGCACAAGCAAGGGGAGTGGCCGAGGGAGATGCAGGCTCTCCCCACTGAGTAGGAAGCCTGATGGGAGACTCGATCCCAGGACCCTGGGATCATGACTTGAGCCAAAGGCAGACGCTTAACAGACTGAGCCACTCAGGCATCCCTCTTTTTGTTTTTTTTAAAGATTTATTTATTTTAGAAAGAGATAGAGTAGGGGGAGGGGCAGAGGCAGATGGAGAAACAGATTTCTGAATGAGCACAAAGCCCTATGTAGGGGGCTGGATTCCCCTATCCTGAGATCATGACCCCAGCCAAAACCAAGAGTCAGTGCTCAGTTGACGGGGCCACCCAGGTGCCCCACTAACTGCTTTCTTAGAACAAATGTGAGTTGTTCTTTGAAAAAAAAAAATTTCATTAATGGGCACCTGGGTGGCTCAGTCGGTGAAGTGTCTGCCTTCAGCTCAGATCATGATCCCAGGGTCCTGAGATCAAGTCCCGCGTCGGGCTCCCTGCTCTTTGGTGATCCTTGCTTCTCCCTCTGCCTCTGCCTTTCTGTCTCTCGTGAATAAATAAATAAAATCTTAAAAAAAAACCAAAAAAACGAAAATCTCATTAAGATATTTAACTCTTCCTATTTCTTTGCACTTGTGTTCTCTGTCCCAGTTCCCATTCTCGTTCTCTTCCTCTCTCACTGGGATGGTTTCCAGTAGTGCCCTCGAGATCCCTCAGGTCTCAAGAGGTCCCCCGCCTAGGGCCCGTGGGGTCTAGCAGGGAAGATGAGCCTGTGTGCAGTCTCCTTCGTTTGCAAACCTTGGCTCTAACGTTTCAGAGCTCTCTGACCTCTAGCCTCTGCTGATCCCGTCAACTTGCGGTTTGTCATTCCCTCTTTTCGCTGTCATAAATGACACCCTATTAAACATGAATTAAAATAAGGCACTCTATACCTGAATGTAAACAGATATATAGTGCCTTATTTAGAATTTTTAAATTAAAAGAAATTGTGAGTGTAATTTATTTTTTGTAACTCGTTTGGGGTCAAAACCTATCCTGACCCGGCATGAGGCTCATTTTGACCCTGTTTGCCCACTTACTGCAGCTGTTCACGTTTCATTGTAGAAATAGTAATTCTTTGGTAATGAGATGCAGCTCCTGACCCTGGTGAAGTTTTATATAATCTTCTGCATATGGAATATATTCCTTTTGAAAATCTGCATGTGGCACCTGCCTGTTAGCAAGGTTTTCAGAAAAGGAATGTGCGTTATAGTTGCAGCACCTGGTATAGCCAGACATCTGTGTACACGTCCTTGTTGGAAGGGGTCCAGCCACAGCTCACCCTCTGCAAACTCCCTTCCCTGAAATCCATCTCAGTCATTCCTTCTTCCGACTTCCCTCTCATCCTTATTGAAATGGAAACACATCCTTTTGTATACTGTCTTTACCACTGCTGCTGCTTCTGTCCACTACGGTATTTATCTATTCCATATCTATGCTATACGGTGACTGTAAAATGCCCTTCCTAGTAGTTCCTAACATCTTTGAGAATTAAAACGGTAGTCTTCTCATCTTTCTATCACCATCATACATTCTGCCCAGTATCTTAATAGACAGCAGGACCTTAATACACATTGATGAGTGTTTGTTGAAAAATACATAATGGGAAATGAAGTTAGTTAGCAAGAATGAAAGTTTTATCTTTCTCCCAAAATATTGGATTGCATCGTCATCTGAGACAGGGATCTGTGCAGGTGACCACTAAATTTTTACCTCTGGCTCTTCCAGAATAAATTAAAAACAGTGGGGTTATCTTGTCAAATGCCTGACAATATGCCATGTCCGTGTATTAATTACTACCCAACTCAGCAAAGTGGAAAGAGTCAGGGACTATTATTCACATTTGTGTGTGCTGTTGTATCACATTTACTAGTTATAATGATTATATGAATTAGAGGCTAAGTTTTTTAATAGTTTCTTTTTTCTATTTTTTTAAATTTTAATTTAATTTTTAATAGCTTCTTTTATTTATTTATTTTTAAATTTTTATTTATTTATTTATTTATTTTTTATTGACATATAATGTGTTCTTTGTTTCAGGGGTACAGGTCTGTGATTCATCAGTCTTACACAATTTGCAGCCCTCACCTCTTAAAGTCACCCATCAGAATACTTAGCTCTTAAAACTCTCCTCCCTATCTTTTTTAATTTTGATCATACTCATATACTCAAAATTTTTTGAAGAAATTAGTCAGTGGCATTTTTCTGTCACTTGAAGGGAAAAGAAAATCTACCATACATAAAAATTTAAGTGTGATTTTTTAAAAAAGATTTTATTTATTGATTGATTGATTTATTTGAGAGAGAGACAGAGAGAGAGTGCACACACACGAGTGGGGGGAATGGGCAGAAGGAGAGGGAGAAGCAGGCTCCCACTGAGCAAGAAGTCCAACGAGGGGCTCGATCCCAGAACCCCAAGATCATGACCTGAGCTGAAGACAGGCACTCAACCAACTGAGCCACCCAGGAGCTCCCTAAATGTAAATTTTTAACAGAATCAAAGTGCATCTCTTCTGGTAAAAATTCTCTATACCATATAAGACAACCGAGAAGGAAAGATCTTTGGCAAATTTGATATTTGTTTCTTCTTCTGAGTTTTTACACTTACACAAAGAGGTGGTAGTAGCTGATGGAAGGCACAATGGCATATGTATCTTTGCTGAATAGACAGATGCTTGGCGTTATTCAGCAGCGCTATCCAACTATTAACTGCAATATTCAATTTATCTACTTCAGGAAGATGAAGAGATAAATCGACTGCAAATGTGAAATTGGGATTCTGAAGAGTCTCAGTTACCATTCACACATGCAGTGCATCTGATTTTCTTATTTTAATATTCATCAGCTTCAGAATCTAACTGAGGGCTCTTGGCTTTCCATTCCTGCTGGGAAAGCATTAACGTTATGGCATTCATGCTTCTATTTTCCTTCTGAACAACTACTAGTGAAACTTGAATACCAGGGATGGTGAACATTTTTAAAAGACATTTTGGGTTTTATTTCTATTTCTGTACCATCAAGGAGTCATCCCATTTAAGTGAAATATTACATTCTCATTTTTATGTTTTATATGGCCATTTTGATACTGCATGGTTATGTAAGCTGCTGGTTAAAAGACTATATAATTTTCCCCCTCCAGTTGTGATATCATGTCAAATATATAGCTTTATTATGTGCGTTTAATTGAATCATTTGCCTGTGGCATATTTTTGTGTGCAAATAGACGGTGACTGTAAAATACGGAGCAGTGTGTTTTTGTGGGAGCACTTCTATATTTTGAAATTTAAATGGCTGAATTTTCAGCTACTGTTTGTTTTGACTGTGCTACTGCCAAAAAGCAAACAACTTAAAAATTAGAGGTAAGGTTAATAGTGTCCCAGAGCTTTCAGAAATGTTGTTTTGTCAAGCCATTTATCTTGTATACAGTTGTCTTTATACTGTATTCCAGTAACAGCATCTCTTCTGATTTGAAAATGCGTGTTGTTGTAAATGCCTGCAGATTGGCAGACCTGTAGCTTCTCCAGCACCCCCATCCAACCCTTGTCTGCCCTAACTGGACTTGGATCATCCAGCCCATAATTTAGGTGAGAATGCTCCCAGTGGCCTGTGTGGGCCCTGAGTAGCTCAACCAGGAAGTGTACGATGGTATGTGCCTAGCATCCTCTTGGCCAAAACTCAGGAGTGAAAATATGATACCTTTCAGGCTGGTGAGAGCCAACTGGTCTCAATTCTGGAGCTGTGACCCTAGAAAGGAATAAAAGAGTAGTGGGACACCTGGGTGGCTCTGTCAGTTAAGTGTCTACCTTCAACTCAGGTCATGATCCCAGAGTCCTGGGATCGAGCCCCACATCGGGCTCCTTGCTCAGCCGGGAGTCTGCTTCTCCCTCTGCCTGCCTCTCCCCCTGCTTGTGCTTGCTCTCTACCTCTCTCTCTCTCTCTGTAAAATAAGTAAACAAAATATTTTTTTTTAAAGAGTATAAAAGTAGCTCATCAGACCCTTGAAACGCCACCCCTCTACCTATGAATGTTAACACCACGGAAGAAAAACTGAAAAAAGAAGGGAAAGGTACATTGCTCTGGTCACAACTTTGAAACTACTTGATAAATAGTTACCTGAAAACTTAGAACTGGAATCTTCAGTTCTATGAAGCTGTAACACTGTCTAAACTAATTCAAATTGTTTCTTTCTGTCACTTTCAATATAGATTTTCAACTGTTACAGAGGGAATTGGGTTTTTCACCACCTAATTATGTCTGTTCTTATCATGAAGTGTTCATAAGATGATTTTATCTTATAAATATTATAGCTTCTCTCACTTGTTTTGAGAATCAGTATTACTCCTCTACGTGTGTACCTTTTGATATACTATACCATCTCTGTAACCAGGATTTTAAGACTTACACTAATTTTTCACATCAAAATAGTGAATACATGCTAGAATTGTTTTTAGTATTTTAAAATTTATTTTTTATATTGTCTCTTATGGAGATTTTTTTTTTACTTGAAATATAGCTGACACACAATGTTACATTAGTTTCAGATGTACCACATAGTGATTCAACATTTCTGCATGTGATGATATGCTTAGCACGGTATAGCTACCATCTGTCACCATACAATGCTGTTTAAATGCCATTAACTGTATTAAATGCCAGTGACCGTGACCTTTGTCCCCATGACTATTCATTTCACAATTGGAAGCCCTTAATTTCCCAAACCCCCTTACCCGTTTTCCCATCCCTCTATACTTCAATAGTCATCAGTTTGTTCTCTGTATTTATGGGTCTGTTTTTGCTTTTGTTTGTTTACTCATTTGTTTTGTTTTAGATTCCACATATAAGCAAAGTCATAGGATATTCGTCTTTTTCTGACTGACTTCTCTTAGCAGAATATCCTCTAGGTCCATCCATGTGGTCGCAAATGGCAAGCTCTTGTTTTTTCAATGGCTGAGAGATGTTTCATTGAATATGTGTATGTCACATCTTCTTTATTCATTGGATAATTGGGTAGCTTTCGTATCTTGACTATTGTAAAGGTTGCTGCAGTGAACACAGGGGTGCATATATCTTTTAAATTAGCATTTTAGTTTTCTTTGGCTAAGTGCCCAATGGTGGAATTATCAGATTCTATGGTAATTCTAATTTTAGCTTTTTGAGGAGCCTCCGTGCTGTTTTCCACAGTGGCTGTGCCCACTTGCATTTCCACCAATAGTGCACAAGGGTTCCTTTTTCTCCACATCCTCACCAACACTTGTTGTTTCTTGTCTTTTTATTTCTAGACATTCTGATAGGTATAAAGTGGTATCTCATTGTGGTTTTGATTTGCATTTCTCTGATGATGAGTGATACTTACATTTATTTTCAATCAATTAAGTTTTCATTGAGAGACTGCTCCATTTTTTTTTTTTTTTAAGAGAGGGAGTGCACATGAGGAGTTGGAGGGGGACAACAACAGAAAGGCAGAGGGAGAGAATCCTAAGCAGATTCCAAGGTCAATGTGGAGCCCAACACAGGGCTTGATCCCCTGAGACCCTGAGATCTCATGACCAGAGCTGAAATGCTTAACCAACTGAGCCACCCAGGCACCCCAAGACTGTTCCATTTTTAATACTTTCAAGTGATCATTATTTTTTTGTGATTTAAATTCATATAAGTTGGCTGAATATGCTGAAATATGTTTAAGCAATATTATTTATTTTTAATCACCCCATTTTATATTTCTATTATTTATTGTCTGACATAATGAAGACCAAAAGCAACAATGAACCTCGCATTGCTATCACATGATAAAGCTCGTATTGATGCAGTGGTAACAGACGTGTTTCCTTAGGTTTTATTCTTATTTAGTTTCCAAAATTTAATCAGTAGTTTTTATTTTAAAATTCTGTCATTACCTGCACTTGAGCTTCTTTTCAAGATTTTTCACCGAGAACCCATTGTATATATCTTTGTAAAAACTCGTTGGGGTAGGTTGCTTTATAAGGATCATTTCATGTTTTGTGTATATGATATGACTTTTGAAGATTTGTTTAAGGAAAATGAAGGCTAAAGTGAAATCTTAAGAGGGATTACTATTTTTCTGTCCTTCAGAGAATTTACTGAAATAGATTTTTCACTAAAATCCTGAAATGCACTTTCCATAGTGAAACTTTATATGCTACCAAATTTAAGGGCTGTGATTTACTTTTAATTGTGGATCTGAAAGGTTAAATTTTAATGCTAATCTTACCCAGCTACTACAAGATTATGGGTTTGGTCCTGCCAAGAAGTTCAACTATTCTCTGGGTTGTAAACTGAAATGTTCTCCATTAATTTAAATGAGTTAATATGATTATATATATATATATATATATATATATATATATATATATATATCTTGAGTAGTGGATGTAGGATCTAGTCCACCATGTCTGACAGATGTTAATACTTTTGTCAATGTGATTTAATCTTTGTTTGATTTATATACCTCATTTTTTTAGTACATTTGTGACTTACTGTCTTCTGGGACAGTTCAAACTCAATCTGTTCATAAATATTAACACCTCACATCAAGGTTTTGTCATTCTTTTCCTAAAATGCAGTAAAGTATTTTGTTGGAGATAGTGTTGAAGTGGAAGAAACAGAGATAATAAGTAGCATTTGCAGTAACAGTTGAAGAGTGGGAGTGGAAAAACTCACCAGTATCTGCAAGAAACAGAATTTTTTTTTTCCTGTTAAGATATTTTCTTTAGCTTTTAAACATGCTTAAAGGGTAAGATTAAAATGGAGCAAAAGATGACACGTGTGGAGTTTGGGAAGAAAGGTTATTTTTTCCCCTATAGGAAATTATATGTCAGAAAGCAGTAATTGCTACTTCTGAGTTACCAGAGGAGAAGCAAATGGGATATAGAGATCTGCTCTCCAAGGTTGAAGAGCATCCCATGAAGGAGAGAGAGACAGGAAGATACAGAGGAGAAGAAAAGAGAGTAGAAAGGAAGGTTGAACAAAGCAGGAAAGAGAAGGAGAGAGGAAAGGAAGGAAAGAAATACACAAATTTACTCAAAGCTGTCTACACTGTCTTGAAACTAGACATTTCCCTAGTGCTCTGGATTTCCTTGCTCCTTGTACAACATATTTATCCCTAAAGTAAACTTATTTTTATTTTGAAATTGGTTACCATTTAAAATTATGGAAAATAAAATCTATAATGCCTGCACACTTGATAATTTTTTTATCAATTATTATTTTATTGCCTATTTTATACAACTATGTATAACATATATATGAGGATTTTACTCTGCACTACTTACCAGGAAAAGTCTTCATTTTATTCCTTTTGCTGTTTGTGTTTATTTGTCAGATTGATAGGTTTATTTGTCCTTGGGTTACTTGGGTACAGTCAGTTAAGCCTCTGACTCTTGATTTTGGCTCGGATCGTGATCTCAGGGCCGTGAGGTCGAGCCCAGAGTCTGCTTGAGATTCTCTCTCTCTCTCCTTCTACCCCTCCTGCTCTCTCACTCTCTCTCAAAAAATAAATAAATCTTCTTGAAAAATAGGATTATTTGTCCTCAACTTATAGCAAAACAAAGAGGTGCAATTTACCACTAAATTCAAAAAGGGTAAATACACCAATCATATATAATGTCTTCTGTTTATATTACCAAATGTGTATTCTTCTAATTCTATTTTTACTGAAATTTGAGTTGGTGGTAAAATATGTTAAACAACACCATTAGAAAACAATGCTTTTATTCAAATTTTCTCAAAATATTTCAGATTAAAAACCTCAGAAGTCATAAATTGAAACATTTGAATGCCCTATGGACACAAGCAGTTTGTAAGCATCTCTTTGAAAGGGGCGTGTGTGCATGTGTGCTTTTGTGCACGTGTGTGCGCATGTGGGCATGTGGGCACGTGTGGGCGTGTGTGTGCACGTGTGTGTGTGTGTGTGTGTGTGTGTGTGTGTGTGTGTGTGCGCATGTGCACTGAGAGGAACAAAGAAGGCAATCAGATCTTCCCCTGAAAGCTATTCAGTTACTTTGTTAGCTTCCGGCGATCTCATCAATATCCACATCAGGTTGAACTGGCAACTGCTGTCATCAGTTTGGGGACTTAACACCATTGTCTAATTAATAATTACACTTTCTGCTTTCTCAAGAATATGTTGGAGAGAACAGCCCACAGATGTTCTGTAAATCCTTTGAAATACTGACAAAGTCATTAAAATCTTTATTCTCTTGATGATGAATAGCACACCTTTTAATACAGATTCAAAAGATTTAAATTCTTGGTGTAACTTGGTTTGTTATAATACTTAGCATCTATATGTCAACTATATGTATAGTTAAATATTTGCATCTCTATGTTTCTGTATTGACTGATGGATAGATGTTTTTCTTCTGGAGAAGATCCACTGACCTAAGGAAAAAAAAATAGTACAGTTACTTATGGAATCTATATATACTGAGATCTCCTGACAGGTGATCTATTGTGCATAATGAGACAGGGCAGCTTTCTATCCATCAGTATGGTGTGTTGGTAACAATGAGGCAGCCACATTGTACCATTAGGTCAGCCTGTCTCAACCTTGACCACTAGTGATTATTTTTGGCCAGATAATTCTTTGGGGTGGGAAGATGCCATGTATATTATAGAATATTTGGCCGTATCCCTGGCTCTACTCACTAGATGCTTGTAGTACTGTACCTTCTCCCTAAATGGGAGAAACAGAACCATCTCTAGGATCTCTAGATAGTGCAAGACACTCCCTAGGGAACAAAGCCATCTCCAGTGGGTAACTACTACATAGGTGACTGGTCTTCCAAGATTAACCCATGGTATGACTGTATTACATTTAAAAAAGAGAGATTCAAATTGTTTTTTAAATGAAACATGAGTTGTTCAATTATTTATTTATTTATTTATTTATTTATTTATTAAGTGCCCTAGACTGTGGAAGAAAAATTTTGTTATAAACAAGCAGCAATGCATGTTTATTATGTATGTTGTGATAGCAATGGCCTTTGCTTTTCATAATCTTAGATATTATTAGGTAGTAAACTACAGTAGTAGTATTTAAAATTTATTTTTTCCAACTTATTTTTCATTTTAGCTACTGGCTCATTTGTGTTTAGTGTTTATTACTAATCTGTTTAAAATAAGCCTTTCTCTCAGGGCACCTGGCTGGCTCAGTTGGTGCAGTGTACTGCACTTGATCTTGAGGTCGTGAGTTCAAGCCGCACAGTGGGTATAGAGTTTACTTAGTAAAAAATTAAAATAGGAGTGCCTGGTGGCTTAGTCGTTAAACATCTGCCTTCGGCTCAGTTCATGATCTCAGGGTCCTGGGATCGAACCCTGCCATGTCGGGCTTAGTGGGAAGCCTACATCTCCTTTTCCCACTCCCCCTGCTTCTGTTTCTGTTCTCACTGTCTCTCTCTCCTTCAAACAAATAAATAAAATCTTCAAAAAATAATAAAATAGAATAAAATAAATCAGCCATTCTTATAATCCTTATGGTTCAAAATATATTTAGTATGTGAAGAAGAAATAACATTTTTATGACCCAGTCTTTTATTCATTTATAATCCCCTGTTGCAACTAGCAAAATGTTAGAAAATAATTGTGTTGATGAAACCCACACTTGGATTTATAGCTTATGTTTCATTATACATAAAATGTTCCTTTTTGAAACTTTTTAAATATGGAAAATAATTCGAACTCTATTTTTAAAGTTATGATGTTATAGCCATATGTCTTATTCTCACCTGGGGAAAGGTTCAAGGTCAAAATCAAAAGAAAAGGGTGAATAGCTTAGAAACCTAACCATTAACAATGGTGTATGTAGTTTCTGTTCTTATATTTCTTTTTTAAATGTAATATATATTTTGAATGGAGTGAAATATGCGGGCCACGAGCATACAGTTTGATCCGTTTATTTCAATACTCTTTTCTTGCCAGGCAGCAGCTGGTGTGTTTCACCTGTATTAGAATGATGTCCAAATGGAAATGTGCAGTATATACTCATCTGGGTCTGAATTGTTTCCCTGAGCATGTCTTTGATGTTCACTCATCTTGCTACATATTTCAGCCACGCCTACCTTCCTAGAACTGTGCGGTATTTCCGTTGTATCAATAAGCCTCATTCTCATGCTCACGGGGATTCTGGTTTTTCCAGCTTGAGAATATTACATATATTGCTGATGAACTTTCATGAATCAATCTTTAGATGGTCAGCTTTTCCCCATTTCTCTTACTGTTTTGTCATAAAGTAGGTGTATATTTAAATTTAGGAAGAGGGTCAGATCTCCAAAGTGGTTGTACCATTTTACATTCTCATCAGGATCATATGAGAGTTCAGGTTGTTGCCTATCTTTGCCGGTTTGGTCACTCTTTTTAATTGTAGGCATCTTCACAGCTGGGCAGTGTAGTGACTTCGTGGTTTTAATTTCCATTCCCTTGATGACTAAAAGTGTTGATCACATTTGCGTCTGATTATTGACCATTAACATATATTGCTTTGTGAAGTGCCTAGCAGTGCCGAGCCCATTTTTAATTGATATTTTTTTCTTTTTTTATTATTGCTTTGAATGCATTGCATATATGTGCTAAGAATATTTTCTCCCCGTTTGTGCTTATCTGTGCACTTTTTCAAACCTGCTCCTGGCTCAGCTTCCTTCTTGCTTGTACCTGCAAATTTGAGCTCCTTGGCCACTGCTTGGAATCCCAATTCCTACCTTGTCAGCTTAGCTAGCTCGTCCCCTCTGTGTTTCCTTTGCATACCCTGTCCCTCCACCCCAGTCTGGAAGGGACGTCCAGGCAGAAGATTAGGGTCATTATGTAGCTCCTTTCACTTGTTTCTCTTTTGTGAGTGTCCATATTGTGTGCTGTTGCTGTCTCTTGTCTCCTATGGGCAAGTTGTCATTTAATTTTTTTTCTTGTTTTATAGTTGTTTATGGCAAGCAGGCTAGTCTGGTATGAGTTTTTCCCTGATGACCAAAAGCAAGAGTTCCCTTTTTTTTTATACTAATATTCTTGAATAAATTAATTTCAAAAATAATTATATGAAGAAAGGAATTGAGTCAATATTTTTAAAGAGTCATATTGACTTTGGCATATACGTGTTCAAGTGTAGGTTTAATTAAATATTGATTCAGAATGTTTTCATGTCTTAATACTTGGGAATTTGCTAGAATTAGCATGACAACTATTTCAGGCATCGACAAATCACGGGAAAAAAATTATCATGCTCTAGAGTCTAGAGACCCGTACTCTGAATAAAAATTTGAAAAATTTCAAATAATCTTTTATCTTGTTCAGTTTCTATGACAGAAATATGCTAATAGTTTTATAAGAGGAAATCAGTCTATTTGTGAATTCGGTAGAATGATTTGCAAATATATTTTAAATGTAGGTTTCATGACTCTGAGAAAAATATGATTTTAAATCATCCCATAGTTTATTGAAGTAAACTGATATCATAATTAGAATGCTTGATATGATTTAAATTCTATGAGGGCTTACTTGATTCATATTTATCATAGAAAAGAGCTTGAATTCTAAATACTTTATAATTATAGCTGTTATCTGAATTTTCTGTATAGAGAAAATATTTTTAAAATAAAATTTAATTAAGATAATTATTTTTCCATAGATAATTAAGTGAATATAAGAGCAGATTGTAAGTGCATGATTCTTATCATATTATTGCTTTCTGGTCGTAATTGTATTTAAACTCAGGGTCTTATTTAGAAACAATAGAGTCTAAAGAATTTTTTAAATAACACAATAGATGCTTTTTAAAAGATACTCTTTGACTTTCTTTCTTTACTTCATTTTCTCCAAGTAGCTCAGAAGAATAACTTTAAATTCCTATTCAAAATGTTGTATATATTATCTTGTATTTATGAGAAGTAAGTAGTAATGCATAGGTACACCTGCTCCTTTGGGATAATTGCTTATTTGTAGTTTTCTACGTAATGATAAATTACTTAGAATATTTATACATCTTATAAACACAATGTAAAAATTAATAGAAATGTGGCTTTAATAACAATTGGTTGTGATCCTTTTGTTCACTATAAAATATACAGAATTATAGTACATTCTTGATCACTGTGTAATATTTTTATACCATTTTATAGTCTTAATTTACATATCTCCTCTTTTATTTAATAACATTCATTATCTTCCACAGTGAAAGATACCTATTCAGGTATTTTGATGGTTAGTAATCTCTGAAGCTTTTTATTTTTATTTTTTTAAAGATTTTATTTATTTATTTGACAGAGAGAGATCACAAGTAGGCAGAGAGGCAGGCAGAGAGAGAGGAGGAAGCAGACTCCCTGCTGAGCAGAGAGCCCGATGTGGGGCTCAATCCCAGGACCCTGGGATCATGACCTGAGCCGAAGGCAGAGGCTTTAACCCACTGAGCCACCCTGGTGCCCCTATAACAAGACTTTTAATAGAAGAAGACTTGTATTAAGTTGTATATTAAAAAGCTTCAGAGGGGCGCCTGGGTGGCTCAGTGGGTTAAAGCCTCTGCCTTTGGCTCAGGTCATGATCCCAGGGTCCTGGGATCGAGCCCCACATTGGACTCTCTGCTCAGCAGGGAGTCTGCTTCCTCCTCTCTCTCTGCCTGCCTCTCTGCCTACTTGTGATCTCTCTCTGTCAAATAAATAAATAAATAAATATTAAAAAAAAATTCTTGTTATAAATTACCTTGGTCTGCCATTGAGAACCTAGATCCCTCCCTTTGGCCTTTACTCTCTTTTGATGTGTAGCTTTCTTCCTTAGGCTCACAAGGTAGATTTTGTACCAGAGTATTACATGTGAATTCTAGATAGAAGGAAAGGCAAAAGGCAAAATCTTGCTGCCAACTGAGCCCACCTCTTTAAGTAAAAAAAACAAGGAAAAAAACAAGTAACATCCAAGGGGACTTCTGCTTAGAACCCATTGGCCACATAAGACTTTTGGCTTAACTGGTTGCAAGCAAGTCACTGCTGTTAACTAAATGAATGTCATGATCAAAAATCGGTCATTACGAGGTACAAACGGTATAGAGGATAATCATTAGGAAATCAAAACGTCTGCCACAGAGAGCCAAAGAGGAAATTCACCTGCTGGGACTCCTCACTCTCTCAGTTGGTTTCACAAAGAAACACTGAGTTAGATATTTTATTTAAGTTGCTAAAGGAAATGGGGAAGATATTCCTGTTTATAGTTTTATAATTTATAGCTAATCTATATTTCTATTTCATCTTTGGTCACTGTGTTTTTGTTTAGTCTGTTTCTTTCCATTTTGCAGTTTGATGATAGGACATCTTACAGTCTTATAGTTGGCAAGACTACATACTTAATTGGATTATTATTTTTAAGAACAGGTGATTTCTAATAAATCTCAGGTATATACTTCAGTGGTTAATGTTGTAAAGTAGGAAAACTATTCTTTTCCGTTCTCCATATTTAGAAAAGTATTGCTATCTTGGCTATTTTACTATTTTATGGAATTTTATGTATATTGACAATTTATTTAAACAGATTACTGATATAACTGTTTAGTGATAGAAACAACTCCAAGTGACAATGAATGTCATTTGTTTCCAAAACACAGAACAGTTTGAGTCCCCCTGAGCAAAGATATATTTTTCTCTGTCTTTGTAAGTTTGAGAGAGATTATAACCCCAACAATTATGACCCTACATACAGTCCTATCACAGTTAATGAACATCCCAGAAGAACAAATATGCAATTTCCTATTGGCCATTGTCCTTGAACACCATGAAAGGGATAGATAACTACCTGCAATACTTCTTGTTTTTATTAAATCCCATTTTTTTTCTCCTGTGCATCATACAAACCCCAGCTGCTTTATTCAGAATCCCTAAGTAAAGTTCTTTGTGAGTCCTTTCCTGCTTACCTCAGGGATACCCTCTCTCTTTCCTCCCGAGTCTGCAACTGCTCATCTAAATAGCCAGTGAACCCTGGTACTCCTCCGAGTAATTGGTGGCAGATGGTGTGTGGGGGCTGGGGATTAGAGAAGAAGGGACTAAATCATGCAAATCTAAATATACTTTACATGTCCAGCAGAGGAAATAAGCCGGGCAGGGTCAGATGTTAAAATATCTTGGGTTATTATAATTTTCTCAAGGTTAGTTATTTACAGACTTCCCCAAAGAGATTCCTTCTATTTATGTGTGCCACTTAAAAATAAGATTATTCTTCTTATAATCCAAATAAATTTCTTTCTTTTTTCATCCTTTTATCAAGAACTGCTCTAATTTCCTCAAATGGCTGTAGATATATACATCTGGGGAAAGAAATACTGAGTCTGCTGTGTCTTCTTATAAAACTTGGAATACTGTAATGAATGCCCAAATTAAAAGTTAGGCAATAGATTTAATATGAATAGTGGCAAATGGAAATAAATTTGGGACAACTACCTGTATAGCCATCTTTGTCAAAAGTGAAATATACGGGAATGTCAACAACCTCCCATAGATTTGGAATTTGTTGTATTTACAGTGGGGTCTTCCAAAAAGCAACGGGTGATCTTAATCATTGACAATAGCAATTGGTTTTATGGTCTGTGCTACACACGCTTACTCTCAAAACCTAGTCTGGCTCTGGCCCTCTTCCCCAAGTATATTGATCCAAGGAGATGAATAAGATCTACATCAATCTTGTGGGTTTTTTTCCCCCAAGTTATTTTTCTTTATCAGGTAAGAATATCATTAGACCTACCTGCAGATGAATAGCTGTATCTCCACCTTATATGTAGTCCTTCCTACGATGACTTTGGTCATTTATAGATCACTAGTTTCTGTTTCCTTCATTTCTATAATAAGATAACAGAACCGTTAGAAAGATGGAAAGCAGGTAGCATGGGGGACGAATAAGTAAGTAGGTTCTAAGATAAGTATGTAGAGATAGAGATGATTGCTCTGCTGGGAATTCTCTTCACATTCATTGCCTTGGGCTACAGTCACAGTGAGGGTTTGCATACAGTAGTCTCATTCTTGTGACTCTTACACATACATCCTGCCATCTCTCCTGTGTAGCACGAAGTTTCAGTCTTATGTGTAGGAATAAAACCTGTGACTACAATAAAGAGTCAGAATGGAGCCTTCTTGAATAAGTGCTTCCCTGTGCGGTGCTGCTGAACTGGACTTGTCCAGAAAAGACATGTCCTGAAAAAATATTAGGGAGTGTAAAGAAACCATAAACCTTTTGTTATGAAGAGCGATTCCTCCTGCAAGCTGAACATAGCTCTTTTAATGAGCATAGCTTTGCTCAAAGGCATTTCCCTTTTGTAAGCTACATAACCATTTAAGTTTCCCTCTTAGTTTTGAATGATTTACAAATCTTCATCATCATCATTTGGTGGGTTAACAGTTAAGTGCATTTATTTCATTAGTATTTTATTTTCATCATCTATATTAAAATACTGAAAACATTTTACACCATTTTGCTGAAAGGGCTTTATGTGCTTTGTAGGTAAATGACACTCTCCAGCACTGCCATTTGAAATTATTTTCATGAATATTAGAAAACACCAACAATTGGAAAAGAAACAAAACCAAAACATCAATGCTCTGCTTAGGCCAAAGCTGAGTTCAGCAAAAGTCACTGTGGAAGAGAGAATCTACCTTCTAAGTCTACTCTCGGGATTCTTTTAAAAGAAAGTCAACAGGTCACCTCTTGAGGGAGAAAATATCTACAGCCTCTGCTTTTGGCAACAGTTTGACCCTGATTTGTTTCTTCTTGTTTATCTGCTTTATTTCTAGATGCCTGGGGTTTGTTTTTGTTTTGTTTTCGTTCGGCATCTTTCTGTAAGGAGTTCAGATGTCATTCAGCTTTCATCCGTCACTTGTTAGCGTTAGAGGAGTTATAAACATGAGGGCGCTAAACACAGCTTCAGTAGTTGAGGTCCTATGTTCTGACAACATCATTTACTTAATATAAACCCTGGCTTTAGCATTTGACTTCTCAGAATGGGAAATATAAAGGGTACTTTTGTATGTGTTTTTTAATGAGTATTTCAATTAGAGTAATTACAGGAAATCAGAATCCAGGATATAAAGCAAAATTCTTTACTTAGTTGCTCCATGATGTTTTCATCCTTTAAAAAGTTCAATCATGAAAGGAAGGACATCCTGACATTTTTTAAAACATTGGATGGACCTTTAGGAGATTATGCTTTCTGAAATAAATCAGACAGAGAAAGACAAATACTGTATGATATCACTTATTTGTGGAATCTTAAACAAAGAAACTCATAGAACAGAGGTCAGGTTTGTGATTGCCAAATGAGAGTTGGGGGAAAAGTGGGTGAAACTGGTCAGAAGGTACAAACTTCCAGTTATAAAATACATAATTTCTGAGGATATAATGTACAATGTGATGACAACAGTCAGCAGTACTGTAATGGATATTTGAAAGTTGTTAAGAGAGGTCATCCTGAAAGTTCCCCTAACAGGGTGAAATGTAAATACGTGAAATGACGGGTGTTAACTAATATTTTGGTGATCATTTTGTAATATATGCATATATCAGATCATTATGGAGCATGCCTTAAACGTACTCAATGTGTATCTCAATAAAACTAGAAAAAGAAAGACTTCTGAGAAAGATGTGCAAAAGACCCTTGGAGATTCTTCAAAACTGTATCTTCCCTTATTTTTCCCTCAGGGATATAGTGTATATATTTCCCTTTATGGTTCTGGCTCTTGAACCTGCCCACCTTCATTCAGAGGCTTCTGCAATCATTTCCCATTTATGATCAAGACTGGCAAAATCTCCCATCAATGGATCCTTGAATTGTTGAGAGTATAGCAAAGAGATCTCTGTCTTGTTAATATTGCCTGTTCTCATGTAATAATACCTTTGTATTTTTATGCTAGGACATCCCTTCACTTCCTTGGATGAAATTAGGAAGAGCATGAGTGGAGGAATTGCCCACAAAAGCTGTCTAGTAGAGAATCAGAAAAAAAAAAAAAAAAGATATGGAAGGGTGGGTTGAGAGAATGGGGGTGGAGAGAGAGAGAGAACAAAGGGACAGATGGATGGATGGATAGGTAGATAGGTAGATAGATGAAAGGGAGTGTAATTGTATATGCATTCTTTCTGTATTCCTACTTCCATTTTGTTTCTGAAGATACTGACTATGGAATTTTATCTTTGAATACTCAATATCTAGTCACTAATTTAAGCACAAGGAACATATAACAAATAAGTAAGAAATTGTTACCAAAAAAATGAACTACCCATTTTCTGCTGAGCCATTAGGGGAAATCTCCTTTTCCTGTCTTATCTGAACTATTTCAGTAATTACTCTAGCCGTTTTCCTTGCTTTCATTTTCAATCTATATTATTTTTGCCATGTATCAGTGAGAATGGTTCTTTCAAAACAAACAAACAAAAAGTAAAGTAAAATTATATCTTGGCCTGCTTTCAACCTTTATAAAAATTGAGATTCAGTTTCAGGGCACTGAAAGCATTCTATTGTAAAAAGAAAGAAATCAAACAAGGTAAAGTATATACTAAAAAATACAGGGATTTCTGCTTCAAGGAAGATGGATTAGACACACTTTTCCCTGTTATTTCCACTAAGTACAACTAAAACCATTAGGATTGTACATAAAACAATAATAGGATATTGAAAAAAGGAGAGAAGACTGTAGATAGTGAAGTGACCTCAGTACCCAAGGAAGGACAACACCATGAGTTCCGTGCGTTTATTTTTACCTTATGTATTCTGGACATGGAGATAAAGAAACCAGCAACTCATAAACATCAAGTATTGACAAGAAGAACCAAGAAAGTTTTGCTTTTTCTAGCCAAAAATCGGGGAAGGGACAGCTTATGAAGACATGACTAGGGAGCCTAGAATTCCGAATTCTCCAGAGTATCATGAGGCAGTGCAAACCCCACCACCCTCATCGGACATGCACACACACACACACACACACACACACACATGTGTTATCTGAGAAGGTCAAGAAAGAAGCTGGACTGTATTCCCACTCAGTAGTAACAGGGCACTTTTTCACCATGATTGATGGGCAGTGTCAGAAGATTAGTGGGGTATGAGGACTTTAACCATGGTCAGCATTAATGATGTCACTGTCCCCATGTGTTAGTGGATTCCACATTGTGAGCTATAATGAGACATTCTATCCCTCTCAGCTAGGTGGTATAAGCAGAAACCTAATAGGGAGATGGAACTCCAACCTTTACCCAGAATTAACAAAAAGCCCTGCTCTTTTGGTCAAGGGACACTGGATAGGGCATATGAATGGCAAACTCTACTTGGCAATAATGAGGCGATGCCTTTTAACTGTTGCAGTAGTAGTAAAGGAAGCCAGCTACAAGAGAAAGTTTAAAATGGTCCAGAGTCTTGTAACTTAATGCCTACAATGTCCAGGTCTCAGTTGAAAATCTTTTGTCATATTAAGAATGAGAAAAATCTCATCTTTAATTAAGAAGACAATAAAGAGATATCAACACCAAGATCACAGAGATGATAGAATTATCTGACATTGATTTTAAAGTAGCCATTATAAAAATGCTCCCACAAGCAATAATAAACATGTTTGAATAAATGAAAATATTAAAAGGTTTCAGTGAAGAAATACTATAAAGTTGAGCCAAATGAACATTTTACAACTGAAAAATTTAGTAACCAAAATTCAAGTAAAAGAAAGAGAAACAAACAATGCACCAAAATTGATAGGTTCAATAATATGATGGAGACAGTGGAAAGAATTAGTGAACTTGAAGTTAAAACAATAGAAATTATTACTGAACAAAAGATAGGAAGTAACTGGAAAGAGAACAAAGCAATACAATGAACAGATTGTCAAAGATCTGGGGGATTATAACAAAAGATTTAGCTTTCTGTCATTGGAGTCCCAGATGGAGAAGAAAAGAAGGGTAGTCTTTTAAAAAATAGATTTGAGTAAATTATAACTGAAAGCTTCCCAAGTTTGACAGAAGACAAACTTACAAATTCAGTGAGATTAATAATATTACAAGAGGATAAATCCAAAGAAATCCACATCAAGACACACTTTAGGCAAATGTCTGAAAATTAGACAATCAACATGAAAATACAATATGTCTCTAGAGTTTTGTTTTTATTTTAGTTTTTGGTATTTTTGTTTTGTTTTTAACACAACATAAAAAGTATCATTTATTATTCAGAAAGCTCCTAGTTCCCAGTAAAAATTCCCTATTTTTTAGGCTGTCCTTTAAATTTTCCCAACATGACCCTAACCTTGTTTTCTAACTTTCAGTCACATACTTATTATACTTAATGCCCCTGACCCCCCTTCCTGCTATTGGTTTTGCATTCTATCTTAAGCATACCCATCACTTAACATTTGA
The DNA here is from genome assembly GCF_963455335.1 of Martes martes. Classification (NCBI taxonomy): domain Eukaryota; kingdom Metazoa; phylum Chordata; class Mammalia; order Carnivora; family Mustelidae; genus Martes; species Martes martes. The sequence continues at coordinate 69,201,230 of NC_137902.1, forward strand.
CCCACACAAAGTCTATAAGTCATCATTACCTCTTACAGTTACCTATTTTGCCTAAATCTTGCATATCCCGAACTTCTCCAGTGACATCTCTCTTCCAAATTCTGATGTTGGTTATTGGCAATAGCATTCTCTTGGTTCTCAGCCTTTCTTTCTTTCTTTCTTTCTTTCTTTCTTTCTTTCTATCTTTCTTTCTTTCAGGATGTTGAGATTTTTGCCTTTCCATACAATTTCAAATTAAATGCTAAATATATAGCATTAGATTATCTGTCCTGTGGATACTTATAAGTACTTTGCCCTTTCCCTATAGGCATCACCATACACTATCTAATTTTAGTTTTTATTTATAGTTTCCATTTACAGCTTCTAAGCTTCTTCATAATCAAAACTGAGTTATACTTTTCTAGCTACCCATCATAGGAACCAGCACAGTTCCTTGCAGTACCTAAATATTCCAGTAAATGCTTATCAGATTTCTTAAGGACTTGATAATACACTACCCATTGCCAAGGTCAATATGTTATTTCAAAATCATGTTACCATTTAATTTCTCATTGTGTGTGGCTAGTCTCTATGATTAGTCTTCAACTTTATGAATATAGAAACCCTTTGTTAGATTTTATTTTCCTCATGGCCTATAGCAAGATGATATGCTAGTAATTAGCAAACATGGACAAAAGTCTGCTCTAGGTATGAGGGATTTATTTCTATGAAAATAATTGTTTTTCAGTAGTTAGAATGTATTGGAAAGATAGTGTGATGATTTTACATGTTCTGACAGAGTGCTCTTTGTTATATGCACTTTAAAAAGCTAATTCCCTCTAGTCATGATTTTATCCAATTCTATTCACGTATTCCATTTGAGATATCAGTATACTCGTGCATTATGAGTAGTACAGGTTCATAAGTATTTTAAGTTAAATACCTTATTCCATTAATTTTTTATACCCACTCAGTATATATTTCTTCTTACTCTTTCTTCTGCATATACAGATTTAAGGCAGCTGAATTAACATTTAGCAGCTATCTACAGTATTTGCCTTTTTATTTTTTATTCCTGCCTTTTCATTCTTCTCACCCATTTCTTCTACTACCACTTCCTGCTTTTGCCAAGTTTATGGGAAACAGCTGAAGAAGTCTGGAGAAGAACATCTGCAGCCCTAAATGCATACATTACAAATATGAAAAGTCACAAACCAATAATCATAGTGCTTGCCTCAAGAATCAAAAATAAATAAAGAAAGAAAGAAATATCCAACAACCCTCACCAAAAAACCCAAACCAACCCTGAATATCTCAAGGCAAGCAGAAAGAGAAAAGTTAATAAAATTAAAAATTAAAAACAGAAAAAGAAAAAAATACAACAACAACAAAAAAGCCAGGTCCTTTGAGAACATCAATAGAATTGACAAGTCTTTAGAAAGATTGATAAAGAAAAAATACATAAATTAGTAATTTCAGACATGAAGAAGGATGCATCACTACAGATTCTCTAGACATCAAAAAGGGAAGAAAACAGACTGCATAAGTTTGACAAATTAGATGAGATAGACCAATTCCTCCAAGAAGTACTATAAACTACTACAATTTATCCACAGGAAATAATTTATAATAGCCCCATAACTCTTAAGGAAATCAAATCCAAAAACAAAAATGATCCCCCACACCCCCAAAAGTCTCCATACCCAGAATGCTTCAGTGGAGAATTCTACCCAATGATTAAGGAAGAATTAATACCAATTGTCTATAGTGTCATCTAGAAAATAGAAAAGAAAGAATCACAATCTTTATTTCATTTAATGAATACAGTATTACTGTATTCATATTCATATTCAGACAGAGACATTATAGAGAAAGAAAACTACATACATATATCTTATAAATACAGACATGAAAATTCATAGTATTTTATATCATGGATGCAAGCCTGTTTTAACATTAAAAAATCAACCCACATAATCTATTATATCAACAAACTAAAATGAAGCATCATATGATTATATCAGTTATAATATTGACAAAATTGACATCAATTTATGAGAAAAAAATCAGAAAAATTGGAATAGAGGGGGTTGTCTGAAACAATGAAGATTATCTGCAAAAATCCTACAGCCAGCATTATACTTAATGATGAAAGATTGTAAGAATAAGCATTTCAGATGAAAGGATGTATAGATGGCAAATAAGATCATAAAATGTTTGACATCATTAGCCACTAGGGAAATGCAAACTAAAATCGCAGTGAAATGTTACTATATCCCTTACACAAGTTAGAATGGCAAAAATTGACAAGAAACAACAAATGTTGGTGAGAATTTGGAGAACGGGGACTACTCTTACACTGTTGGTGGGAATGCAAGCTGGTGCAGCCACTCTGGAAAACATTGTGGTGTTCCCCAAAAAGTTAAAAATAGAGCTATTCTATGACCCAGCACTTGCACTTACTGGGTCTTTACCCCAAAGATACAGATGTAGTGAAAAGAAGGGGCACCTGTACCCCAATGTTCATAACATCAATGTCTACAATAGCTGAACTGTTGAAAGAGCTGAGATGTCCTTCAACAGATGAATGGATAAAGAAGATGTGGTGTGTGTGTATATATATATATATATATATATATATATATATATATATATAGGCCATCAGAAAGGATGAACACCCACCATTTGCATCAGCATGGATGGAACTGGAGGAGATTATGCTGCGTGAAATAAGTCAAGCAGAGAAAGACAATTATCATATGGTTTCATTTATTTGTGGAACATAAGGAATAGCATGGAGGACGTTAGGAGAAGGAAGGGAAAAATGAAGGGGGGAGATCAGAGGGGGAGATGAACCATGAGAGACTATGGATTCTGGGAAACAGAGGGTTTTAAAAGGGAGGAGGTGGAGGAACGGGTTAGCCCAGGGATGGGTATTAAGGGGGACACATATTGCATGGAGCATTCGGTGTTATATGCCAACAATGTATCTTGGAACACTACCTCAAAAATTAATGATGTACTGTATGGTGACTAACATAACATAGTAAAAAAAAATTTTTAAGAGAATTGTTATTATGTACCTATCAAAATATCTGTCTATCTATCTATCTATCTATCTATATTTCTACTCCCTGCCTTGCCATGATGAGAATGTCAAACTGGACAGCCAGTCTGGGTAGTAGTTTGGCAGTTTCTTTTTTCTTTTTCCATTTAAAAAAAATCTTTCTTTCTTTCTTTCTTTCTTTCTCTCTTTCTTTCTTTATTTTAGAGAGAGCACAAGTGGAAAGGGGCAGAGGGAGGAGAGAGAAAATATTAAACAGACCCCACACTGAGAACAGAACCAATTTGGGGCTCGATCTCACAACCCTGAGATCATAACCTGAGCCATAATTAAGAGCTGAACAACTTAATCAACTGAGCCACCCAGTTTGGCATTTTATTTAATAAATAAATAAACAAACAAACCTGCAATGACATTATGACTCAGTAATTTCACTCTTGGACAGTTATCCTGGATAAATGAAAACTTACATTCACATTGTATGTCAAAACTAAAAACCACATCGATGTTCTGCAACAAGAGAATGGTTACACAAACTGTGGTGTATCCATACCCAGAATACTACTCTGCAATGACAAGGAGTGGACTATTGACAGGCACAACCTGAGTGAATCTCTAGAGAATTATGCTGAGTGAAAAAAGCCAATCACAAAAGGTTGGATACATAGGATTCCATTTTAACATTCTTGCAATGATAAAATTAGAACAAGTGAGAGATTAGTTTTTTCAAGCAAGGAGTGGGAGCAAGATCAAAGGAGATAAGACTAGAAGAGATCACAATGGGGGATCTCAGTGGGGACGGAAATATTCCATACCTTGATTGTATCATGTCAATATCCTTGTTTTGTTATTGTACTTAGAGATATGCAAGAAGTTACTATTTGAGGAGACTGGGTAAAGGCACATGGGATCTCCCTATATTATTTCTTACAACTGAATGAATGCCTACCTCGGATTTAACTATAAATGTCAGTTTATCTCAGATCAAAAACTCTAACAGGAAAAAAGAATAGTAAAATTAATAATAAAATGATTGTTCTCTATCTTCTTATGGACAAGTTGTTTTTGGATATAATACCAGGATTGTTGCAGCTTATTTACATCAGAAGGAAAGTCAAAGGACAATGCCAAGATGCTTACGCTGGTAGAACAGTAAGACGAGCCACTGAACTGAGCCACCCTTCTAACCAGTCCTTTCTCTGTCCTACATCTGACCTCTAGTTATGATAAATATATTTTCTTGTGTTTTAAGAAAGAAAAAAGGAATATTATTAGAACATACATAAAGTGGCCAAAACTTAAAAGACTGACAATGCCAAGTATGAGTGGTATATGAACTAGAATCCACATTCACTCTGGTGAATATGTGAAAAGTACAGCCAGTTTTGAAAATTATTTGCAGGGTTTTTTAATATACATTTAAATATACTACTCTGATATGACCTAGAAATTATAATTTCTGTGAATTTACCCAAGAGAGATTAAAAATGTATTCATAAGCCTTCCAGTTATGGAATAAATAAGTCACAGGGGTAAAAGGTAGAGCACAGGGGATACAGTCAGTGATATGGTAATGGTGGTGCACGATGACAGACAGTAGCTACACCTGTGGTGTATCAGTGCAAAACGAACACACCTTTTAGAATTTCTTAAAAAAGAAAAGAAAAGAAAGAGAAAGAAAAGAAGGAGGAGGAGGAGGAGGAAGAAGAAAGGAGAAGAGGAAGAAGGAGAAGAAGATGATGATGATTTTATTTGACCCTAAGTTAGGACAGCCTCCCAGGAGACACAATCCTCACAAAGAAGAGAGTACTTCAGGGATTTGTGCAGGGTTATATATGTTTTTATATAAAGAGTTACAAAACATCATGATGAAGGACGTTCCAGAATGTTCCAGACTTTAGGTTTTCAGTAGATGCAGGGCTCTATGACTTTAATCTTATGGGAATGAGAAAGTTTCTTTTTCTTGTGTTCAGAATGTTCCTTTTTGCTTATTTTATTGTTACATATTTTTAAAAATTATTTACATATTTATTTTAACAAAGCAGACATACAGTATATACTCAGGTCAGAAATAGAGCCCATGGTTTGAGATTTTGCCCAATCATTCTGACCTTGGTAAATGTTACACTGTGACCTCCCTGGGCTCTTCTGAGCAGAGCCCATGAACATTGAAAATTGAAAATTTCCTTTATCAGGTGAACATTCCATATAGACTTATCAAATCACTATGTTATACACCTGGAACTAATGCAATATGGTGTGTCAACTACGTTTCAATAGTTATAGTAATATATATATGTATCCACATACACCAAGATTCGTATGTACATTTTCATAGCTGCTTTGTTCATAATAATCTCAAACTTTAGGCAACCCAAATATCCACTAATAGGTGAATAAATACACAAAATGTGGCATTTATAAAGATTTTTAAAATTTATTTATTTGACAGAGAGAGAGAGAGAGATCACAAGTAGGAAGAGCAGCAGGCAGAGGGAGAGGGAGAAGCAGACTCCCTGCTCAGCAGGTAGCCTGATATGGGGCTCGATCCCAGGACTCTGGGATTATGACCCGAGCGGAAGGCAGCTGCTTAACCAACGGAGCCACCCAGGCTCACACCCAAAATGTGACATTTATAAAACAGAACATTATTCTACAGTACGTAGAAAACAAATTACCAATACACAGAGCACTATGGGTGGATCTTGACAACATTATGCTAGGTTTAAAAAAGGCAATTACAGAAAAGTATATTCTGTGGGATTCCACTTACATACAATTCTAGAAAATACAAATTATCTATAATGACAGAGAGTGGATATATGGTATCCTGCAGGTTGAAGGTGTAAGGAGGACACAAGAAAACTTTTTTGGGTAATGAAAGTATTTTATATCTTAATGTTCGCACTGACTTTACAAGTGTATAGAGAGCTGTCAGAATTCATCAAATTTCACACCTTAAATGAATGTAGTATATTTTACTCCACTGCTTCAGTGAAATTTATTTTTTTTATAGATTTTATTTATTTATTTGAGAGAGAGAGAGAGAGAGAGAGAGCATGTGCTCACTCAGGAGTGGGGGTGGGTGGTGGGAAGGCAGAGGGACAAGCAGACTCCCCTCCCTGCTGAGGAGGGCTCCATCCAAGGACCCCAGGATCCCGACCAGAGCCAATGTCAGAAGTTTCACTGATGGAGCCACCCAGGTGCCCCTCCGTGAAACTGATTTTTAAGAGTCTTTGGAAGTTCTGGAAGGAATTATTCTAGACTGGTCCTTGCGTATTGACTGCCAAATCAAATCTGTTGAATTAGCTGGCCAAGAGAGTCACATCATTTGTCATCAGGGAAATACAAATCTCCTTAGATGTTATGGCTACACCGGTCACAATCAGAAGGTCATCTCTGGACTCATGTAGTAGATTTACATACTACATAGTTCAGGGAAGAGAAGGCTGCCCTGTGTTTGACAATTACTTCTCAACACCTACGAAGGTTGTGGTTCAATAGGACACAGGCTGCAAGTATGTGAGAGATAGATAGCTAAAATATAAGATACCAGTAACATTTGAATTTAATATAAACAGTGAATAGTTTTTAGAGTACATCTTTACCAAGTATGGAGGCACTTACCATAAAAAAACAATGTTATGTATCTGATTCAGGTATAACTGAGTTTTCTGTATGTTTATTTGCTCAATTTGCTAACCCTGCTCCCAGGCCAGGCTTGTACCATCTACCAGCAACAACATTATGTCCCACCTTTATTTCCAAACATCAGAGCTCATGCCAGTGCATCTAACTGGTAGAACCTTATTTGCATGGACACCCTTAGCTGCAGGGGAAGATAAGGGAGAGATATAGATGATGATTTTCCGACTTTGCATTACAGCAGAGCATAATACAAGTGGGTTGGGATGGGTGCTGCGGGGAATTAAGCAACTACTATACCCTACCCCCCACCCCAGGAGCTTCTCATTCCTTAGAATAAAACCAGAAACCCTCCCAGGCCTGAAGACTGATGTGGTATGCAGACCCTCTCCCTCTCTGGATTTATTACAACCCCACCCATGTTCACTCCTCTAGCAAACCCTTTGTCCTTGGTTCTCTCTTTGAACTTAGAAAGCTTGTTCCTTACTCCAGTTGTTTGGGCCTGGTAGCCTCTCAGTGGGTAACCTTCATTATTTCCTAATAACCAGCACAGGAAACCATGTTAACTTGAAAAAGCTAATTAATTAATGCTAGTTGATTGCATGAATGAATCCATTTTCCATTCATATTCCTTAGAAATCATCTCTCATTAAAGACTTAGCTATCCTAAGGTCACTCGACCCATTCATTGTAAAATTTAATTTAAAAATTTTGGGTATTTGCGGGTATTTTTAAATAAGAAGCCAAGTTTTATTTAGTTTTATTTGTTAACTTTCAGATTTTTCGGAAGACTTTGGAGAATTTTTTTTTAGCAGGTTTTTTTTTTTTTTTTTAAGATTTTGTTTATTTATTTGACAGACAGAGATCACAAGTAGGCAGAGAGGCAGGCAAAGAGAGAGGAGGAAGCAGGTTCCATGATGAGCAGAGAGCCCGATGCGGGGCTCAATCCCAGGACCCTGAGACCATGACCTGAGGTGAGGGCAGAGGCTTAACCCACTGAGCCACCCAGGCGCCCTGACTTTGGAGAATTTAATGCAGCAATTATGCAGGTTAAATAAGCCAAAGTCACATATTACTTCTCACAAATATGGCCAAATCTTCAAGATGATGAATTTTATTTTTTAAATCTTGATGACATTTTTCTGAAGATGCGAACAGCTTTGCAGAATTTCCTGAGGGACGTCAGTCTCTGACTATCTTCTCCAGTTTTTATATTAAATACTTACTTATTTTAGCTTGTGTAAGATTTCCATAAAGAATGGAGATGGGACTAGCTGAACTAGTTATAATTTCGCTTGAAGCATTATAGTGTTCTTCCCATATTTTGCTTTTTGATTGAAATTTTTGTAATTTCTTTTGGGTTAGAGTTTTTTATAATTGGGCTCACAGGGTTATGTGAAACACTAGTTGTAAGTTAAATGCCTCTTAAAATTTTAAATCTGAATGCCAAAGGCTTATTTATCTTCCTTCCTTTACACCTTGATTTGTCATACATCAACTCAATCTGGTTCAGTTATGTACTAAACTACCTATCTTCTATGCTAGATAGAGCATCTTCTACAATATTCTCTTTCCTTTGGACAGGAAATGACATCCTCATTCTCCAGAAACTCCTTTCTCAATATCCATAGTTAGGAGTGTTTTCAGTGTCAATATTGCAAGAAGTTTGGGGGCTTTTAAAAAGGCATTCTCCTTGAAAATAAAAGAACGTTTTTAAATCATAAGATTGGAAGGAAACTTAGTTCAGTCCCTGGAACAGAAAACAAAACATAATCTAGCACATGCAGGCATGTGCCTAAAGTCATGTGGCTGGTTAGTAGCCGGCTAGGGTAATAGCCTGCTGGACTTTCTACCACATCAGAATGATGCCAATTTATTTTATGTACATAAATGCACATCTTTTTTTTTATCAAGTTTTATTTTTTTAATATGGCTTTTATTTATGTCTTTACCTATTTATTTATTTTTCTCTATGGTTGTTACAAACTTAAATGTCCAGATCTGAAATTTATTAAGAACATTTTTCTTGCACTTATATGCATTTTTGCCTCCTGGTAGAATCATGTTGTGAAGAAGGGATGGGCTCCCCATCCAAAATTCTGTTCAGATATTCAGATGACCCACATTCACAAAGAAAAACATGAAGGTTTATTCATAGCACACAGAAGCTTACTGGGGAGAACAGGACAGGCTCCCAGGAAGAGGCAAAGATGCCTTGAGAAGGCAGGGGCGTGAGACTGACTTTGTCTTCATTGTGCTTAGAGTAGAGGTGGTGGTGAGGGTCCCCAACTGCATGTGGGTCCAGGCTCTGTGGCTTGAACTCACCAACAGCTGCAGAGGAAGGAGACCCCTTGCTTGCTTATCTTCTCGCCCAGAAATGCGGCAGAAACGTGGAGTGGTAAGGCTGGAAAGTACTTTCATCGACACATTGAAAATAAACTCATGTCATTTACTATACCTCTAGCTGTATTCTTTATAATTATTATCACAGTACTAGTTTTTTAGTCTTTAAGATGATATGCCAATATTTAAATATTTCCTAGTTTAATAATGCAATACCAAATTAAGAAGTAAGATAGTATGCTACAGAGGATGAAACTCAGGGGTTGTTTAATATGTTAGTGGTCTTTTCAAAATAGGGTTATTGGCTATTTTTTTTTTAATGTGACACATGTTATTACAAATGTCATCTATTTAAGGACAATTTAATATAATTTTTAGGGGCGCCTGGGTGGCTCAGTGGGTTAAGCTGCTGCCTTCGGCTCAGGTCATGATCTCAGGGTCCTGGGATCGAGTCCCGCATCGGGCTCTCTGCTCGGCAGGGAACCTGCTTCCCTCTCTCCCTCTCTCTCTGCCTGCCTCTCTGTCTACTGTGATCTCTCTCTGTCAAATAAATAAATAAAATCTTAAAAAAAAAAAAAATATATAATTTTTAAACTTTTGAACCTATCCATTGTGAACTTTAGCTAATAGAGTTTATCTTGATTTCTAAATACTTCATTGCCAAAACAATATAATGATGGCATTAAGTAATATTAAAAATGGCTATTTAAGTTTGTACATTTCCAAAGAATGATACACTTGCCTTTAATTTCTAAAATATCTGACCTACCTACTAATAAGAAAATTCACCAAATGAAATCCATTTGACAATTTTTTTCAAAATTATTTTTTTCCATTGAAATATTGCTTCCTTAAAGGTTTTAAAGCTGAGTACTATAAACCCAGAAAACATAGAGGAATCTTCATACTATTGGATTTTTGTTTGGTCTGTAAATGTATTTCTATGAAGAGGTGTCTTTCTAGAAGGATATTCAGGATCTGACTCTTGCATATTAATTATGATAACTCTCATCAAAGACATCTATACCATAACATTGTTTAATGTGTGAGACTCGAATGAACGAGTTTCATCCTCATAGTAGCCCAAGGATTAGGTACTTTCATTACCACCACTTTGTGCATGAGGGTATTAGCCACACTGAGGTGGTTATTTTCTCAGCATTATGTGAAGAAGCTGGACTTTCATGCTAGGCCATCTACTTGCAGAGGCTATGCTCTTAGGGACCACGCAACACAAGTTCCCATGTCTTACTTACCCTCTCACCTGCTGCTGCAGTCCATCTTTCTCTTTCTCCAATACTTCTAGCAACTTGGTGTTGGAGCCTCTATTCTTGGGGCCTTGACTGCTCCTCCGTGGGTATGAGCATGGCTAGCTCACCCATATCTTTTCAGAATTGAAATCCCTTAACCACCCTCCTGAAAGAGCACACACTGGTGTGCACATCAGCCCTATCCCTGTCCTCTTTTCCTGTACTGCTTGGGTTTTCCCCATAACACCTATCACCGCAAACCTCACCAGCACCAGAAACCCCTGAGCTGCTATTTAACATGACTCTCCCATTGCCCAGGGTCAATCTCAGAGATGTCACATTAAGTCATTTAGGAAAGTAACTGGCCGGAGTGATTTTTTTAGAAGTCACTGGAAATTCCAGTGCACGGCCAGAGGTGTGTCTCATGTGTGTTGTATTATCACATAACACAGTGTATTTATTTGGAAACCATCCTTTTACTCAATGAACTTCTAGACTCTAGATATATGAGGTCACTCACATTTGTATCACCAGTGTCTGGATCCAAGCTGGTACATAAATATCTGTTAAAGGAGTGAATAAATAAATATTTATTGACTAAATAAGCAAGCCTGGTGTGCAAAAAAAAATCAACCAGACCACCATTAGCATAAGACTTCCTTCAAAAACATCAGACTTGACAAAGCTACAAAGGAACAATCTAGCTTGGGGAAATCCTTTGTGGGGTTTTAATAGGAAGAGACCATTAAAATCAGCTCATTTTGGAAAAGAAAAAAAAAATAGCAAGGATTATTCTCAGAAGGAAAAATTGTGCAGATTTGTGGCCTTTGAATGGTGAGTTTGGATTTCTTCAGGAGAGACAGGAGGAAGTATTAAAAGCTAGGCATGTGGGAGAGGGTTTGGGCTTGGGGAAAGAGCTGAGATGATGTGGGTATGTGGAGGTCACCATGGAAAGTTCTCAGGCCTCCACTGTCTCTCACAGCCCCTCTTCTTGGTCACTGGGGAAACTGAGTCTCATGATGTGACCTCCACCTTCATTAGTTCAGTTCTCTAGATTTGCACCTCTTGTGATTTTTAAAGAGACCACTATTCTTGAGTTTCTTGCTTCTACACAGCTTACAAGTGAGGCATTGAATGCCTTTGTTCTAGACTGTCATTTCAAGGATGTTTGTGGAGCAGATAGCCAGGGAGGAGGGAGAGAGTTAGTATCTCCTGTGGAGCAGAGAGCAAGCATGCTTACTGTCTATTTACAAAAAACTGGGATGTCCTAATCTCTGGTTTCTTCTTCTATACTGGAACAGTTAACTGTGCAAGTGTCCATCTGATTCCATCTGCCTTCGTCCCACAGGACTTGGGGCAAGAGGAAGCAACACAAATATGCTGATAAGCAGACTACTACTGCTGTTTTGAGTCATAAATTGTCCTTTCTTCCTGACCTAGGAGTGCTTTCTGTGTTCTCAGCCATCATTCATGACACTGTGACAGGCTAATTTGTAAGCTGGCAAGAATGATGAAGTCTCATACCCATCAACATTCTGCAAAGTGTTGGCTATAATCGTGGACTCCTTAGCGATGGCAACCATCATAGCTTCCCGTGGATTTTGACTTTGTAATTTATATTAATTTTTTTGTCAAGTGAGTGACTGCACATACACACATTTAAAATCCTGTAGGGAACACCAAGGTTAAAGGAGATTTGAGTAAGGCAAGGGGAATTCCCAAAGAGTGTAGAGCACTCATGAGGTTTCCCTCTTTCTGAAGAGGAAGAAGATAGCAGTTTAAGGTGTTGCAATGAGAGACAGAAATATGTGTGAGTGAAAGACAGGTGCTTCATAGGAGGCCATGTTGGAAGCATAACGTGGTAGACATTTCCCATCAAAAGTAAAGTCTAATGGACATGAGAGACTTTGAGGTTAAATTGCCTGCGGATTAAGTTCACAGAGATCTCAACTAGCTCCATGGTTGCCATGGAGTGTCTGCCACTGCTAGCAAACATGGAGGTTAGGTTCACTGTGGGATAAGTGAATGAGACCCACAAGCATTGAGTCTGTGATGTCAGCTGTGCTGCTGAGATTGAATCCTGAAAGCTTATCCCAATCTTTGGTGGGTGGTGGTTAGGGAGTCCAAGTATATATGGGACTGGGGGAGAGTTGAAAGGGACAGCTTTAAGCTTCAGAAGACATGTTAATAAATCCACGAAGGTCTCAGTATGCTAACTTTAGTCAAAGCATAAAAATGTCACCCCGTTTGAAGAAGTTAGGAGTCCAAATCCTATGCAACAGATAAATCCTTAAGTGTCTTGTGGTCATTGGGGAAAGTCATGAAAAGTAGTCTCCAGTCTTTGAGGAGAAAAAGACTTCTCATTTTGTGTGGTATCATGGTCTAGAAAATGTATATGGATCTGGTGATTGAAATTTACTTCAGAGATTGAGTATCCCTTGGATGTTAATCCTGTTAGCACATAGAGGAAATCAAGTCTGCACATTCCTTAATCTGGAAGATCACTGTAGTAGAGACCCTAAGAGTTTGACTTTTCTTTTTGTAATACAAGTACCTGCTGTCAGCTCTGCTCACTGAGGCATCCACTTCAGTGAGGCATCCGATTCCTGGATGGCTATCTCAAATAAACACAAGCCCAGCCCTCAGACTGGGTAAGGAGTCAGGCCTCCATGCCTCAGGTGCCCCCACCACTTTGTTCTAGAGACACTGGTGAATGTCAATAAGTAACCATTTGGACTCTTTCTTTTTTTCTCTTCTTGAGCTTTAAATTCCCACTCTTATGTTTTAACTGAAGAACAGAAGCCCATGTATCCTCTCTGCACCTGGCTGTATGGCCACAAGGATAGGTAATTTCCAAGGCTTGTATGTAACAAATTTTCCGCCTCAAATTTTCTGAATGGCTATTGCTGAGGAGGTCTTGCAATCACAGTAGGAACCACAAGAGCTGGTCTCGTAACAATGTTGATTATGGATAGCCTGAGACCAGCACAAAATAATCACCTACGTATTGGGTAAGAATGGAGTCCTGAACAAACTGAATATTTCTAAGGTTATGGTTAAATAATTTCAAGAAGTAAGAGGGTGTTTCTGTAAAAACCTAGGGGCATAATTATCCAATTGATTTTCTCAACCAAATACAAGTAGATACTCTAGTGTATATTTGAGAGAATGTAGAGCAGATGGATCTGCCGGTATCCGGTGAGCCGCTCTCTATGGGACTGAAGATAGGATAGTATTAGGCGGGGGATTGCAGGGAGACAAGGAAGAGTGGTTTTTCCAATAGGCCTTAAATCTCGCATAAAATGGTAGCGGTGAGAATTTGTCTTTTTGATGGGTAGAACAGGGGTATTTCAGTCAATAGGGGATAATGAATCCATTTTGAAAATGTGTGGGTATGGTGGCCATAGCCCTTTAAGAGACTCATTTTTCTTCAGTTTTGGGATAGTTATAGTAAGGACATGTCCTGCTCAAATGGCTCAGCCTCCAGTATGTGTCCAAAATCTGAAACACATTTGGCACAGAGTCACTGAGGGAGGAAATTCAAGATACAAAATGTTGAGAGGGGAAGCATCAGGTAGTGGTTAATTAATCTGTGCCATCATCACATTATAAACCAGTAATTGCCTTCTGGGAGTTCCAGAAACAGGGCATTCTGGCTACATTTAATGGTGGCATCCCATTTCCAAGGTAGATCTTGTCTCAGTTAATTTACTAGAATAGAATAACCCAGCAGAAGAGCATGTGAATAAGGGAGACTGCTGACCAGCGACCAAAACACAGAAAATGGCTGACAAAGGCATAGTCTGAGCAGTACTTGAAATGCCCACCACTTAGTTTATTATGATACCAAAAGGAAGAAGGCATGGTGGAAAGATGTTAAGTTTTATAGTGGAGAATGTGGTCCCAGTATCAACTAGAAATGGAAACTTTTTTGCAATTGCATGAATATTTCTCCCCAACATTTTTGTTTGTTTGTTTTATTTTGATTTTTTGAGAGGCAGAAAGAGAGAGAGAGATGGAGGGGAGCAGAGAGAGCAAGAGAATCTCAAGCACATTCCATGCCCAGTATAGATCCTGATACAGGGCTTGATCTCAGGACCCTAAGATCATGACCTGAACCAGCACCAAGGGTCAGACGCCTAACCAACTGAGCCATTCAGGTGCCCCTGAATACTTCCCCCTTTTATGTTTATGGCAATTGTAGGAGAACTACACTGGACAAGTTTATCCAGAGGAATGCTATTTTCCATAAATTTTGTCTTTTGTGTTTTAGATTATATCTTTTCTAACCAAAACAGGACAATTACTCTTCTAATGTTCTTTTCATTTCCAGTATCCGCAGGTATCTTTGTTTAGGCATATTGTTATTCTTTGTCTTAAACTTATCTATTTATTTAATCTGAAGAGCTATTGATTTCATCATATTCATATTTTTCTCTTATTTCTGAGTCAAAGTATCATCTACTTCCTCAGCAAGGTCTTATAATTCAGAGTGATCAGTTGGCTATTCTACATTCTATTTTGTAACTAAGTCTGTCACTCCACATTTAAGGCCACTGATTCTTCACCTGTCAGGGATCAAGAAAAGTCTTCAGGGTAGCTGCTAAGGAAAATTGTCCTACTTTTACATTCTTTCCTTACGCAAATCTAATCCAGGCCAAAGTTTGTAGCTAATAAGACCATCAGCTGTTCATGAACTCTGCCTACTTTACAGACATTAGGAGGGGATTTTGTCCAGTAAGAAGGATGTGCTTAGGAAAGAGTGGTGGACAAACAGGAAGAGGGTCTTGTGAAGGTTCAAGAGGAGAAGGGGCAGCCTAGGAGAAAAGAGGGGGTCAAGATATGGGAGACCAGAATGGAAGTCAATCCAGAGCTGTGTCAGGAAAGGGAAAGAGACATTAGGCTTTTCTATATTGAGGCAAAGATGACTATGTTTAGAATATAGGGTCTTCATTAGGGCATGTCAGCCTTCACTCAAAAGTTGGGGTCAATGGAGAAACATTGCAACTTAACAAAGACAGAGCCCCCCCCCCCCCAAGCGTTTTGTATGAATTGAGCCTTGGCTCACACTGCTGGATAAAGAGCCCCTTCTAGCCAAGATACTGGTCTAAGTTAAGAGAAACAAAAAATACATGCTGGGATTTGGAAATTGCCTCTCAATCTAAGCCTTGTAACAAGCTGTAGAAACAGAGATTGTAGCAGTTATGGTTCATTAACTATGGTGACTCTAATCTTCCATCCCCTCTGCTATTCTATTAAAAAATTATGGTGTTTTAGTTTTCAGGGGTGAGAATGAGATATGATTAAATTGGTACTATGATGACATGGTAACTGGTAGATTTTGTTCATCTCCTTTGTGGGGGACACAGAGTTTTCATCCAGAAAAAAGAGCAGTGGTCAGCATTGGACAGCTTCTCTGTGTTCCTTCAGTAGACTTCACGACCTACTCTGCCCTGCTCAGGAGGCTGATCTGTGTACCTTCCAAATGGGAAGAAGACTGCAGGTGATGGAAGGAAGGGGGTACATCTGTCTGGGTATTTAGAATTGGGTACTTCCCTGGGGGTAGGCTGGTATGTATCCTTCCAGCTTTCTCTCTGTGTCTCCCCACTAGATGTCTACATTCCTCCTGTTCTGGGATTCCAGTAACTATTACCTTTCATAACTTTAGGTGCAGTAATGATGCTTGGGGTACTACATTACTTCTTGTGAGTTTCTACACTGCCTAATACATATTATTTTTAAATCACCCCATTAAAATACTTGTTAGAGTCTATTAATCTTGTTTTGGCATCTGTTTCCTACTGAGAAATTGGTTGATACTATGAATAGCCTCTACCTCTGCCTAAAGTTAGTGCCATCTGTCTCACTTCTAGAGTCTGAGATCACTTGAACCAATAATTCCTTTTGTATGTAAAGCATTTTTTTTCTTTTTTAAAGATTTTATTTATTTATTTGACAGACAGAGATCACAAGTAGCCAAAGAGGCAGGCAGAGAGAGAGGAAAGAAAGCAGGCTCCCTGCCGAGCAGAGAGAGAGCCCGATGCGGGTCTCAATCCCAGGACCCTGGGATCATGACCTGAGAGGAAGGCAGAGGCCTTAACCCACTGAGCCACCCAGGCGCCCCATATGTAAAGTATTTTAAATAAGCTTTTGTAGGGGAACCTCAGTGGCTCAGTCACTTAAGCTCTGCTTTTGGCTCAGATCATGAACTTGGGGTCCTGGGATGGAGCCCCACTTTGGGCTACCTGCTTAGGAGGGAGTCTGCTTCTCCCTCTCCCTCCGCCCTTCCCCTTGACCCATGTTCTTTCTCACCATCTCTCTCTCTCTCTCAAGTAAATAAATCTTAAATAAATAAATAAATAAATAGGCTTTTATATCACATGCAACCTTGGAGTCCTAATTGAAGGAACTTTTAATAAGGAAATTGGAATTATTTTTGGAATTTACTTGTGCTCTATTACCTTTGACATACCATTCAGTCTCTGTAAACCTCAGTTTCTTCATCTGGAAATTGATGCAATTGAAGTATATCCTATCCAAGGGTGTGCAGAATTGTTTCAGAGCAAATAAAATGTACTGAAATTTCTTTTAATTCTTTAGCCTCTTACTTCAAATACCATTTGAGGTTCAGTCACTTAATTGTTATATTTAATACATTTTCACACTAAATGTTAGGAGAGGCTCCTGACAAAAGAGAGGGCAATGTTCCGTTGGAAATAGCTTAGGTCTCTTGACAGTTCAGGCAATATAGGGAAAGGATCACAGATGAAAGAGAGAACTAGTGTCAAGAGTCCTTATTAGGTCACAATGTTAGCGAGTGCCATAAATTTAGTTTTATTGTATTAAATAAGAACAACTTTAATGCAGAAGTTGTGTGTATTTTTCTGTAATTCAAAATCATGAATCACTTTACTTTGTAGATCTTTATAGATCATTAAAGCTCTGTCTTCAAATAACTTGTGAATTGCTGACATATCTACTCTACCTTAATAATAGGCTCCAGAACATCAAGTAATCTGACCAGCTGAGATACTGTTATCCTATACCTGTATTAAAACTGTTCTAGGGATGCCTGGGTGGCTCAGGTGGCTAAGCATCTTCCTTTGACTCAGGTCATGATCTCAGGGTCCTAGGATCAAGCCCCCCATTGGGCTCCTTGCTCAGCAGAAAGCTTGCTTCTCTCTCTGCCTGCCACTCCTCCTGCCTGTGCTCTCTCCCTCTCTCTCTCTGTCTCTGACAAATAATCAATAAATGAAATCTTTTAAAAAAAATTGTTCTGTGGAAAAAAGGCAGAATATGAAGTAGCCATTTCCAAGAATATTACATTTTTCAGAAAATGTCTGTTTGGTACGTACGTATCTTTTGCATATTTGGATTTGTCTTCAGTAATGGTAGCCAGTGACAGTCCCCAGTTAGGATTTGTATCCACATCATCAGGGATTAAAGAAAAGTCCACCATGACTCCATTCTTTAGGAAGTGTGCCTGTCATCTCTTTCTCTTCCTTTAGACCAAGGTGTGCGGTCGCATGTTCTGTGGTTCCCACCCGGCTTCAGGATCCATGTCTCCTTCCTCTTGCCCCAGAACTGTTGATGCCAAAGAAAAACTCACATCTGAGAGGCTTTACCAAGTATATACCTAGAGATTCAGGAGTGTTATCGATATGTTGACCAATGGAGATCAGACACTCTTCCTCCTGTAATGCCCCCAGAGAGAAGGTTCAGAGACATTTCATGTGGTTCTCTGTGTGTTTCTGGGGAACTGAGCCAACAGTCATTCCTGTTGATGTCCATGCTCAGTCATGCCTCTTTGATCACCTTCCCTTCCTTGCTGCTTATTCTCTAAGACTCCTACTCTCCGAAATAAAATATTAGTCATTCAGCTCTATCCTCAGGGTTTAGGGCAGGGGATTTTGAAGTTGTCCATAGATGGTGCCTCTTCTTTTCATCATATTGTAATGATATAAAATAGGGTCAAACACATATATTTACAAAAGAAGTTCAGTTGCCAGGGAAGCATTTTTCTTAAGAATAATTTTGATACTTAATTGAAACTATTTTCTTCACTGTGTGGTATTTTTTACAGGTATTAGATTGTAAATTTCAAATCCAGAAAAAAGGAAAGTCCCTAAAAGGAAAAATAAAAATGAAATGTTAAGAAGAATGCGTATGTGTTAATTTCTAATATTATTTTAGTGGGACTTCGTCATTTAAAATCTTTATTTAAAAATTATTATAAATACATAACATGTTTATGGATAACTCAAAAATATGAAATATAAGGAAATATAAGAAAATTATTTCTAACTTTGACAAGAAAATGTGGTCTTATTTTATATTTAAAAATAAATGCTTTAGGGGCACCTGGGTGACTCAGGGGGTTAAAGCCTCTGTCTTTGGATCAGGTCATGATCCCAGGGTCCTGGGATCGAGCCCTGCATTGGGCTCCCTGCTCAGTGGGGAGCCTGCTTCCTCCTCTCTCTCTCTGCCTGCCTCTCTGCCTACTTGTGATCTCTGTCTGTAAAATAAATAAATTTTAAAAATCTTAAAAAAATAAAAAAATAAAAGCTTTACAAAAATAGAACCATATATGTTTGTACAGAAAGATACCCTGCCTTTTTCCACACTCAATGTCAATTTTCTCCTTTTGTAGAATAGTCTAGAAAAATATCATTTTAATGGCAAAAATCATTTGATTATATGACTTCATTAATATTTGTTTCATTATTTTCCTCTTGATGAAAATTTATTCATCTTTACATGCTTTCTGGATATTTTCTTATAATTATCTGGATATTTTCATATGATAATTACTCTGCCAATGTCTGAACATCTTTTTTTTTTTTTCCTTAAGATTTTTATTTATTTATTTGACAGAGAGAGATCACAAGTAGGCAGAGAGGCAGGCAGAGAGAGAGGGGGAAGCAGGCTCCCTGCTGAGCAGAGAGCCTGATGCGGGGCTGGATCCCAGGACCCTGGGATCATGACCTGAGCCGAAGGCAGAGGCTTTAACCCACTGAGCCACCCAGGCGACCCTGTCTGAACATCTTTACTTGTGTATATACATGCATTTCTCACCTATTCTCCTCCAAACACTATTACTATTTGCCTGTTCCACTACCAATACCTTCATGGTTATCTTTTCCCAAATTCCTGCAATCCCACTTATTCATGGAGAAGTTACCACAACACTCTCCCTTCATTTTCAACATTTTTTTCCTGTCATTGATTTTTTTTTTGTTTCAACATTCCTGTAGATGATACGTCCACAAACCAATCCTATTCATTCAAATAGAATTTATTCTCATCCCTGTCTCACCTACTCAGTCCTATTTCATGCCCTTCAACTCTCAATTCTATGCTTACTTTAGTATCGAAACCCAGCATGTGTGAAACCTCAGAATAATTTACCCCGTTATACATTTAGTCTCAATAATCCCCATCATGTCTACATGTCTCTCCTTACACAATTTCAGATTTCTATCCCGTAATTAAAACCTCTGCTTTCAAAACATCTGAACTTGTTCACACACATTTCTCTACAGCATACTTCTGGAAAAATCTTTTACCTAGTTATATCCAAATATTTGTGTGTTGCTTCTGAGCACATTTGGAGAGAAAAACCTCTACCACATCACTTAAATTTAAGGTCACACACACACACACAAAAGGGCAATCAATAAGGCCTAGCACTTTCATACATCTTTAAAACATGCTTTACGGTCCTCAAAAATGACCATTTAAGTTCTTACCCTTTCCCTTACTTTTTCACAACCCCTTCTCTCCCATTCCTTGGGCGATAGATAGTCTTACCTTATACTTCACCAAGAAAAATAAAGTCCTCAGACTCCCTCATTTGCAATCATGAAAAGTAAAGACCAGGGAATATCTATACTTCCACACAAATGGGTCACTTGTGCCTGGTATTGTAAAGGGCGACTGGTACGTTGTCTAGATATGAATTTCCCATGACTTTGTTACACACGTTTCCCACATCCTCCTGTATCCTGAGTTTCTCTTCCTTGCTTGATGAGTCATTCACATCTCTGTTCATGCAAGCTCCGGTAAATCCTTTCTAACAAGGCAACGTGTGCTGAGTTCACAAAATACTGTTCCCTTTCCTGGCCTTCATGCATCCCTCCCACAGGCGCTTCTCATCCTCCGTTTGGTCTTCCGTAGCCACCTCTCCTTGGGGTCACTTCCATTAAGGTCTCCAGTGATGTCTGCTTTGCCAGATAGAGCAATCACTCCTCTCTTCTCATTTTACTTGATCTTACATTTGACACTCATATTCCCTCTCTCTCTCAAAATAGACTCTTCTCTTGATATCTGTGTTTCTAGACACTTTCAATTTCTGTACAAGTCACTGTTTACGCTTTCAGTCACCATTCCAGGCTCTCCTCCTGCGTTCATTCTCCAAAAGCTGGAATGCTCCAGGTGTCAGTCTTCGGTCTCCTGTTTACTCTGTTTGTTTAATATCTTTAGATCACCTTATCTAGCCCCAGATTATTAAATTTATATCTAGTCTTCTCATCTCCTTGGGATTCTAGAATCTTGTATCTGACTTGCTGTCTTCACATAGTCATAGGACAGGTGTCTTTGTTTCTCAAATAAAGCAAATTCTTCATTCTCTCTTCTCCACTCCTGGTCTCCCTTTTCTCCTTTCTTCTTCTTCCTCATATCACTGAAATGACTCCTCATCAATCCTCCCTTTGAGAAGGACTTTTAAGGGGGTGACTTTAAACCTTGTCTTTCATCGAAATCACTTTAAAAGCTTTTAAAAAATACAGATTGCTGAGTCCCTTAACCACAACATTAATCTGGGTCTGTCTAGCTTGGGCATTGGAATGGAATGCACACTTCCCCCGGCTGATTTTAATTTATAATCGAGATTGAGAATCACTGTAAGGGAAGTTGAGCCCCTGTCCCCTTTTGAGTAAGGACTTAACGATGCACCAGAATGCTGAATCCCAGTATCCAAGCCTCAGAGATCACCTTTCTCATCTTCCATTTGCCTCGTAGAATGTAAGGTAGGATAAAAGAACCCAAATCTTTCATTTAACCTCTTTCCACTTGGAAGCCCCTCCCAGAGTGAGTCCTGCAGCTAATCTCAGTCTGGTTTCTCAGGGCTGTGGTCTTAGTTTAGACAACCCTGGTCCCTCTGACAGTGTGCCCAGCAGCTGGCTTGTCTCAGAAGATGGGAGCCTGAGAGTTAGTCCCTTCCTTTCTTGGTTGTAATCTTCCTGGACTCTTCTATCACCCTCTCTTCTGGGGGGAAGCCACTTGAACACCAGAATCTGTTGTTACAGCCTTCTCTTAGAAATACGGTCTTGAGGAGCCTTCCATTTGCATAAGTGAAGGAAAATCTCTCAAGGTCTTTCTTTAGCCTGTGGAAGCACTGGAGAAATCTGTAGGGCGATTCTGGGTTTCTGCTTAGACCCAGATTAAGCTGAACACTTTTCCTACCAGATGAGACAAAAGATAAAAAATAACCTCTACAGGGGTGCCCGTTGACGACCCCTGCTATGGTGTTTTATGACTTCTCCGTCCCTCGATACCTGCTCTGTTTTCATTCGTTTTCTCTATTTGCTAGGTTCTGTTTCCTAACAGACCTTTGCAGACTGGCTCCTTCATCTCCCTAGAAGCCCTTTCTGGTGTCAGGTACTGATGTTTGTTCCAGATTGATTCTCGGCTCTGACTAGTGGGAAAGACTGTTTTGTTTCCCTCAGGACATCAAGGTTCAAATGAGGACACCGTCAGAATGCAATTGGACAGACCGTTCACCCCTCCTAGGAAATGAGAGCACTTTGCTTTTTTTTCTTTCTTTGTTTCTTTGTTTCCTTCTTTTTTTTTTTCCCCCTGAGCCTGGGAAATGATACCTCCAGGGCACAGTAATTGGTCTGTTACTGCAAGGACCCTTGTTTTCATTTAGCCTTTAGGGCACAACATTGGGCATTTCTGTTGACAAATAGAGGCTAACAGCTCTTTGCCTGTTTGAAAGATACTTCGGATACTATAGAAGGTTTGGGGAACTCGCTGCAGGTTCTGTTGAATAGAGTAGAAGGCTGGTTTCTCTCCAGATTAACCACAATGACAATAATGGTTTATATTCAATAAAGGGGAGTCTGCATTTCCCTCTTCTGTGTTCTGGTGACTGTGAGGGAGGGCAGTCACTGTACAGGACACTCGAGCAGCAGAATGAATACAGCGAGCGTTTGGCCTGCCCCGCGTATCTTTCCACCTGTCATCATTATCACTTTGCCTTTTACCTTGTCTTGACGCCTCCATCTCCATCTTGCCCGCACTCCCCACTCAGAATGTTTGCAGCGCGCCCATAGATTAGTAGAAGCCGAAGGACAAAGTGAGGGATCAGAAGATAAAGGAAGTTTTGCTTCCATATTAGATTGAACCCTATGAAGTTCCCAGTGTTTGAATATTTGACAATAAGAAATGGCTTCTAAATAGAGTTGAACTGAATAAGCATATAAACAGGTAAATAGCATGCCCTACTTATTGTGAAGAATCTTAATATATTGATTTTAGCTACTGGATCTAGGAATACTAGAGGTTCCGTTTTTGTAAAATGTGATGAAGATATGTAAACATATCTTAATTCCCCGTCATGCTCAGGCTCACTCGCACTCCTTCAGCCACTTCTATACCCATCATGCCTGCTCTGCATCTCCCTCGGTTAAAGTTACTCATCCTGACCAATGAAACCTGTGACTGCAACATCCTGGAATTATGTTTAAACAGGGCAGAAGCTAGAGAGCTCTGAGTCAGTGGGACGCTGTTGTGTGGAGGACTCTCTGAGAACCCCCACGTGTTTGGGGTGCGAATTGGGTGTGGGGGCTGGTGAACATGGCCTTGCTAGGCATCCAGGTGCTCGCTTCTGCCCACAGGGGAAGAGGGTAGAGCAGAGGCGTCGGCCTCTGCCACGATGTCCCCCGCTTTCCTTTTACACTCTACCAGCTTGGGATTTGGAGGCTTGCGGGCTGCCTCCTTCCATGTCTTTGGGTTATTACCTTGCATTACAGAGAAGAATCTCCATGTTTTCAGCATAGCACTCACCTGTGATGTGTAGGCCCGTAAACATAAATGTGTGCTGCACACAAGAGATGCCTCAGGAGACGTGATGACTGGATGTAATAAGGTAGTGTCCTGAATGCGAGCTGGGAGCAGGAAGGGGGTGTTCCGGAAGAACAGGAAATATGAATCAGGCACGGACTTCAGTTCATAATGGTGCACAATAGTAATGCAATCACTGTGACAAATGCATGGGACTAATGTGGGGTGTCACTAACCGGATACAGAGAGGGTGTGGAAATATACTCAACCCCTGTACCGTCTTTGCATTGTTCTAGAAACCTCAACATGTTTAAAAATTTAAAAAAGTTAATAGAAATAAATGTGCATTGCCGAGTCTTAAATGACTGTTTGCAGACCTTATTAAAATACAGAACGTAAATGTGACGTGAAACCCAGGGAACAGTGAAACCACAATTTGAGAAAGAAGTGGTTTCAGATAATATTCCTGGACTCCAAATTGAGTTAGGTATGAAACAGCAAAGGATGACTGAAATGACGATTTCATATAGCGATGAAATACCAATTAATCATTAGCCTGAGTTTCCCCTTCAGATCAGCTTGTTTGTGCTAAAGTTAGCTTCCTTTGTGCTAAATTTAGAAGAACTTATTTTTCTTCTTTGTGTTAATTTAAAAAAAAAGTCTGTCTTTATTTAAAAGTTATATGGTTGAAGTATACTTTCTCCATTAGACCAACATAAAATATCTAATTCTTATTTTTGTGTTAAGAAGACTTTCAGATTGCTTGCATAAGCTATTAGTCCACCACGCTCCTTGCCTGAGTCTTCAGACACATACTTGAAGATAAAATTGCCAATGCAGACAGAAAATTGCCCATGTGTATGACTGTTTTCTTACTCTAGTAGAACAAGCGAAATTTCAAATGTTGCTTCTTAGAAACAAGAGATTTTTATTTCATGAAACCATTTTAGTAATGAAAGGGCTATGTTTGACATTAGTTTTATTACCGCACTTAAGATTAAAAAAAAGTTGAGCCCATTTAAATTTACAGTCTAATTGCCATAAGAAAAGGAAACTATATTTTGTGAGATCAAGACAGTATGGAGTGGGTTGCATTAATTAAATAAGAAGCCAGCACCTGCTGGCTCACAATTAGATGAGTGGAATTTCAAACAATAACTTGTGTATTCTCTCCATGCAGTTCATCTTCTTTTCTAATTCATTTTCGATTCATAGAGCTAATCAGGGCTTGCATTTTCTTTAAATGAATGGCATCAAATCCTTACTAAACTCCTTAGGTAAGGATTATAAATTGTTTAGGCTGGCTTTTGCTTTGAAGAGACAGAAACTCTTAAGTTATCTTATTTAATGGAGGGTGTCTTGATAGACACAAATATTCTAGACCTCACAGAAGACTAATTAACCTGACCACACAAAGTCTGGGACAATAGATTAATCTAATTGTCCTAGAATTAGAACTGTTTGCAAGCAAGCCCAAAGGCCTTAGAATCAAGTTAGGTGGGGATGTAGATGGAGAAACACGCATTAAAGCAAACAGCACGTCCTACCAGCACACGTGCTAATGCAGCTCGGCTATTTTCTGTTGGTTCTTAATAATAAAAGTGGCCATTTATTCAATGTTCACAATGTGCCAGACCCTGTTCCAGTATACACTGAGTATCTCATTAAAGCTTCACAAACCCCTAGGAAGTATTATTATTATTATAATAATATAATATAATATAGCATTATATTATATAATTATATAATATAATTATATAATGTAAAATATAATATAATACATAATAGTTATATAATGTAATAATATCCCAGTATTATTATTATGATTTTTGTACTGTTAGAAATTATAATTAACAATTACCGAAGGAGGTAGAGCCAGGACAGGAAAAAGATAAAGTCCTTATCCTCCGGGCCCTCCTGGTTTCGTAAGGAATTAAGTAATTTTTGGAAATATCTTGCAATGTAATGTATACTCAGTCACTGAAATTTTTATTTAAAACATTTAATAACAGTAAATTTATACTTAAATGTTCATGGTGAAACAGTGATCACTGTTGTACAATTAGTATATTAAATAAAATACGTATACTTATAGCTTAAAAGTATGAAAGAACTACATTAAGTGTTTATGGCACTGAAGACTTGATCACTGACTTCAAAGTGCTTATTTGTTTTTCTCTGCTTATTTGATTTTGGTGAAATTTCCATCCTTTACATTAAAAAAAAATATATATAAATTTGTAAAACTGGAAAAGAAAGCATCATAAATATTAAAAGTAAATAAAACACAAATTGTTGGCTATCGTTTTTTAAAAATTTTTATGAATGCATATTTGGAAATAATATTTCCCCCGAATGTGTTTATTACTGAATGGGTTAAAGATGGGAGTCACTTTAAGAATTCTACGTTTTTGAACACTTAATTTAACCTGGAAAACTGAAGACCAGAGAAGGTGTGTATTTACTAGACTGAGAAGTGTTTGAAGACTTTCTTCATCAACCTTATAACTCCACAGTGTTTTGAATAGAGTGGAAATATTTTTTTAGTAGAAGGTGGGGGGAGTGATAAACGTTCTATTCATTCCAGTGAGATATTTTTGTAAATACTGATTTTCCTTTTTTCTGTTACCTCATGTAACGAAAAATATATCTCTAGGTATTCAATCAGAGGAGGTGAAAAAAGTAATGTGAAAGGTTTAGAATTATAATCACTTATGATGCCTTGGTTATATTATTTTACAATTACATAAGAGTCAGTTCAGGGTAATACGCTATGGTTAAGTGGTCAATCTTGGGCCCTGTGAAAAGATTAGAAAGGTAAGCTGTTAATAGCCAAATGTTTAAACATTTAAGAAATCTGCAAAACAAGTTTTCTAAAGATAAAACTGTTTGCACAAATTACAAATTCTCTGATGAACTCTATGATGTAGCTGTGAGTCTTAGCCCATAAACACAGGTACTCAATGAATAACAAATATTTTTTAACTTAATCTGAACGGAGCTCACTATGATCTTGAGTTCATGGAAGATTCAGCCTCACTCATTCCACAGAGTATTATTGGGTGAGGGTTCTGGAGTATCCACACCAAAGTGTCAGCAGTGTAGCCATTTGCCATGGGCCTCTGTCTTGATTAACACACCAGCCATCCCAGTCTGTTCACCTCCAGGATTCTGCTGCTTCCATACAGCACATGAACATGGGGACATTATTATAGTAGGGACTGCAGGGCACCTGGGTGGCTCAGTGGGTTAAGCCTCTGCCTTCAGCTCAGGTCATGATCTCAGGGTCCTGGGATCGAGTCCCGCATCCGGCTGTCTGCTCGGCAGGGAGCCTGCTTCCCTTCCTCTCTCTCTGCCTGCCTCTCTGCCTACTTGTGATCTCTGTCTGTCAAATAAATAAATAAAATATTAAAAAAAAAAGAATATTATAGTAGGGACTGCAGTCTGTCCTCCAAAATTCATTCCCTCTTCTTTCCTGATGATGCAATTAGAGCTGGGCACATTGCAGCATTTCCAGATAATCCCTGGACATAAACGTGACTATGTGACTAAGTTCCTTTCACTGGAATGTGAAAGGAAGTAGTATTTTCATCATGTACCTATGGACTGGTCATGATTTCTCATTACCTAAAATTTAATTGTTTTTTCAATAAGTAATTTAGCCAACTACAATGTTTTACATTTATTGGTATATTAATTTTAAAACTACTAAAGATTAAACTTTAGCTATAGGTTATAATGTTTGACTCCCAGATACATATATATATATATTATACACACACACACACACACACACACACATATATATATATATATATATATATATATATGGTGCAACAATAATGTGTATTTTTAGAAGGGAAAAAACCCCCACCTAATTGCAACACCATAACTCTTCATGTGTTTTATATATCTGTGAGTAAGGCCATGATTACTGACTTATGTCCTGCTTTTTTGTTGTGTTTTCCCTTATTCTATTTGCCTCATAGTGTTTATAATTACCTATTTAGCTAGAAAATTATGAGAATACTTAGAAAATTTAATAAATCCAGTAGTTATATTTAAACCAGTTATATTTATAACCAGTAGTTATATTTAAATTTTGCCACTTGAATATAAAAAATGCCAACATGACCATATACATGCCGATGATCTTGATCTTGGATGATTTACCTAGAAGTATGTGGCATTTACTGAACAAACAGTAAGACTGTCATCAGAAAGTAAATTCATGTTTTCAAATTACTGTGAAACATTAGCTTTCCTCTACGCTATGAGTTTTTGCAGTAAAAAATCTGTAGTTGAGGGTCGCCTGGGTGGCTCAGTGGGTTAAGCCTCTGCCTTCAGCTCAGGGTTCTGGGATGGAGGCCTGCATCGGTCTCTCTGCTCAGCAGGGAGCCTGTTTCCCCCTCTCTCTCTGCCTACTTGTGATCTCTGTCAAATAAATAAATAAAAATCATTAAAAAAAAATCATTCTAAAAAAAAATCTGTAGTTGATTTGACCTTACTTAAATAATGTAAAATCTTCTCACGTATGATCTAATGAACATCCTGATAAGCCTCTTATCAATGTTTCAATCCGTCTTTCAGCTCATGGGTTCACTGTTATTTAACGAACCATGAGCAGACTGAAGCTTGACACTTGTACTCTTAGAGAAACCAACACTGGTAATTAGTTTGAGTTTAATCAACAACCAAGGTGATCTCCATGCCTTTAAATTCCTATAAAGGGAAGGTATGCTGCCAACGGGCTACAGTCTCTAAAATAAAATCCTTTTGGAGGCACCACTGAGAAGTGGCCAAGGAATATATCTGATAAAGGATATCTTTCTAGGGTTTGAACTTGAGCTAAAGAGACTGATAACATTCAATGCAAAGGCAGAAAGTAGGCACTTCCTATTTTTAAAAGGAGTCGGTCTGTCTTATGGACTGGAGAGTATTCTACTCTACCAAATGTACTAACATTTTCTGTGTTCCCTCCAACATTTGTTACGGTCAGTTAAATTGATCAGTTAACCATGGTAAGCTAAATCCATATTTCACCAAAGGAACTTTAACCATGATAAGTTAAATCCATACTTCACCAAAGGAACTCACAAATTAATATTAGTTTTGGAGATAGGCTTAATAATAGGATAGAATTCTGGACTGTTTTCTTTTTGTGGAGAGAATTAGTATGTTTCTGTTGTACTGTGGACAGTTGCATTCTAGTTGAGAAATCTTTTAAAAAAAATTGTCGGGTGTATGTTCATGTTTGAACATTTCATTATGTCTGCAGTTCTTTTTATTTAATTATGTCTGTAGTTTCCTTGTAGTTTAATTTTGTCTGACCACAGAACCTTAACCTGTTCTGACTTTGTGTGTGGGCACATTAACGAGGTCTGGCTCTGACTTGCAGCATTTACTAGTATCCATGGTGAAGATGCTCCGACTGTGGCTGGTTTCAAGTCACCAACATTTAAATAACCAGCTAGCAAAATCCTGACAACTTGCCAGCCACCTCTTGTGAATCAGTGCTCACCCAGGGCCCCTGGGATTTCCTCTTCCTGTATCCTCCGAGGGTATCCGTCCGTTTCTCTCTCTCTCTCTCTCTCTCTCTCTCTCACACACACACACACACACATTTCATGGATTGATTGTATTTCAAGGAGAAAATGGCAAACTCATTCACATTACCCAACATTAAATTTCCTGTTACATATGCAGATGAACACACAACAGAAGGATGTCGCTCCACTGTGTACCAGAGCCATGCTAGAGAACACATTAGCAGGCAATGGGTATTTTGTTCTGAGCTTTGAAAAATAAAAATTACTCCTGCTTAAAACTAAAATTAAGTTTTCCCAAGCAGCCAGATGGACTGAAGAAAATCTATCTGTCTTATGTATGAAATATAGTAGATGAATACAAATACTAACCACTCATAATAGGTCCTTTAAAAAATACCTTACAGAAAAAGAAAATGTGGACATTTTACCCATGATGCAAAACATCATAACTTTTAGTAGTATTTATGATAGGAGAGGATAAGTGTCTGGTGTCTGACATAAGAGGTCTAGAAATAAAAGGTCTCTAAAATAAGTGAGCAAAATGAAAATGCAAAGTCAACAGTTAAGATATTCATAGTTAAGACAGAGCTCATTTTAAGTGAATGTCCAAGGAATTGTTTCCTTTTAAAGTTAGAAGATTAAAAATTAAAGCATCTCAATTTTAGTATGAAGAAAAAAGCAATGTTGAAAAAACAATTATTGAATTGACAATCCAAACTATTGAGAAAAATCAGAAAAATATATAGGTTTAAGTGTGGTTTGAAATGATTTATAGGGACTTTTGGGTGACTCAGTTGGTTATGAGTCTGCCTTCACCCAGGTCATAATCCAGGGTTCTGGGATCAAGCCCCACATCTGGCTCCCTTCTCAGTGGGGTCTGCTTCTCCTACTCCCTCTGACCCTCCCCCCACTTGTGTTCTCTCCTTTGTTCTCTCCTTCTGTCTCTCAAATAAATAAATATAATCTTAAAAAAAGAAATGATTTATAGTGATAAAATTCACCCTACAATGAACATCATAAAATTTCATGCTTTACAAAATTATGTTTAAAAAAACAAAATTCAACTAAAATTTAAATAATATAAAAGCAGTTGAATAGTAGACTTCATCAATAAGTTTAATGTGTGAAAATGGATATAAACCATTTTATAGTATTTACATACTAAAAATGTAAATGCTATCATTAATTCTATTAAATATTGATAAATCTGGCGATATAAGTAATGACATAAATAGTTCTGAGGAAAATGTAATTCTATTCCAAAGATGGTGAAAATGCACTTAATAAGTATTTAAAATCATCAAGTATTTAAAATCAGTCCTAGTCCATGGAATAAAGTGTGAAGAACAGTAGAAAACCTTGGACAGTATATGTGTCTGTGTGTATGTATACATACTTTACTGTTATTGCATAATATATATACCTTTAACAAAAATCTCTGGGAATCAATATCAAAGTTCATAAATAGTAGGTAAAGCTTAATTTCCAAAAGTGAAAATATTGTAAGATAGTAGTAAATATACAAATTCACAATCTTCCTCTCTTGATCTTAGTGACTAGGACTGAGAATTTGCAGTAGCCTATTGACTTTTTTGTATGGTTGGAGAGAAGTGAAATCATTAAATAGCAATGATGGATTTCAGTGATTGAAGGCAATAACCTGTAAGCACATTTTAATACCAATATTTGAGTTATAAATAAAGAAAACAAATTAGAATTGATGATTAGCAAAAGTTTCAAAAGTCTCAGACTGAAGAAATTTTAGTTCTTCAGTATGTTTAAAAGATACATAATACAGCAAAGGGAAGGCAGTAGTTTTGGGGGGGTTTTTGTTTTGTTTTTTTATTAAGAATTGCCATGAATTTTACTTTCTCTGACCCACATTCCTTATTCTAGATCTTGATTTTCCTACTATATTTACAGAAGGATAGTTAGAGCCTTTAAAGTTGTGGATCAGAGTATGGTAATAACTTAACAAAAAGGAATTATATCTTTGAATAGGCACTTCTCACCTATTGTTTAAATATTCCTCAAATATGTATTTGATAATCAAAGAAAGCATTCATTTAATTATATTAATTCTTCTGAAAGAGGTAGAAATGTAGTTCAAGGACTCTATAGCTCATGAATGAAAAGTAGTCTGAATCCTTTTGTATGAAACTTTCTCATTTGAAGATATATGTTGAATAGAAGCATGTGTAATATAGAGACTAGCAAGATAAAACTCCTTGTGAAATACAGTATCTATCATTTTAGTTTCTATGTAAATGCTCTTAAGAGGTCACTGGGCATAGAGTAAATTAATTTTGAGGAAATCATGTGCAATCTGTTTCTTGACTGTTGTAAGTCATTAAGGATAACAAACATTGATAAAGGTTGTAAACTGAGGAATATGAATTTTACTGGTTCAGTCATTGCAGAATATTTGAGGAAAATGATTATCTTTGGTATTTGCTTTATATTTCATTTAGGATTTATTCCTGAGGGGATTTGCAAGTATCCACTGATATGAGTAACAACAGAAAGTTGATGATGAGAAAAGTAATAATCATCTGTTTCTTTTAGCAATCAAGTTTAGTTTCCTTGTTCTTGCTTCCCACTTTTCATTTGGAAAAGCAACTTTTCACCTAGGCAAAATTTTTCATGATAGGCAAACAAATATTATGGATACTGAGGACATGGTTTTGTTACCCAGATGTTTACCTATTGTAATATAATGAACAGAATACCCCGATCCACCCTTCAAAAGTTGGTGTCTGTTGTCACGGATACATTGTATTAGGTGAGCAATATATTGTAGGAATAATTCACCAAGGGATGAGACCTATGGTACAGTTAAAATTCTTCATTGTTTTACTATGATATACTTACTCAGATTTTGTTAAGTAATTGTCTGCTTACAATCAGCCCAGTTTCTCCAGTCGTATTGTGTCTCCTCACATTCCTCTGGTTGTCCGAAACATTTTCCACTTGGGTGTGCTTTAGAGTCATGGATTTGGAATAGGAGGAAACCATACATAGATTTACTTCACAATTAATGAAGGGCCTTTTGTGGCAAGTCTTCAAGCAGGGGAAGGCAGCATAAGATAGTTGTTGAGAATTCTTGAGGTTGAATCCTGGTTCTACTGTTTATAGCATATGCTATAATTGCTTAAACTCTGTGTTTAAGCAAACTGAAAATGAGGATCACAGTACTATCTTCCTCAGGTTTCAGTGAGCTTGAATTGAGTTACTCAAGCCATTCTTAATATGCAGTTAACCCAATTTTGTGTTAAATAATATACAGACATGGTGTGAGTGTAATCCATAAATACAGACCATGCAATGGTTTTTCCTTCCCGTTCTTTCTCTCTACAAAACCCTGTGTTGTGAATGACCAGGGATACCTCTGCTCTTTTCTTGGTACTTCTTGTATCATCTTGTTCTACTTTGACAGTAAGGTTGATGACTCAAATCAGATCTACGATATTTCAAGAACACGTATTATCAAGAACTCCATTTCTCTGTAAATAATGTCAGTTTGTAGAGTACAGGACATCCTTATCTCAACTACAAAGAGTTCAATAACCATGATTTCCTATTTAGGAAAATGTCCAGCAGAAACATTTCATATGTGACTTTTGCAACCTGCTGTTCGTTCGTTCTTTCTTTCTTTCTTTCTTTCTTTCTTTCTTTCTTTCTTTCTTTTGTGTGTATGACCCCTCCCCCCATCTCTTCTGGAAGGAAGGACCTTAGATGGGCTCCGGGTTTCACATTACTGAGTACTGTATGAAATATGTCTTTTGTTAAGTATCCCTTAGTTTATAGAATGTTACCTTTCCTTGCTACAGCACCCCCACTGGAGGGGACTAAAATCTTAGAGGCTGTGCAGGGCTCATCTCAGTGTGAGCTTGCACTTATAAGTAAACGGTTTCAGTGCTGGGCAGCGTGCTGTCTGAGGACCCACTTGGACTTCCCAGCCTCCCCGCATCTCATCTGTGTAACTCTGGGCCTGCTACTCACCTCTTAAGCTTTCTTATCAGACATAGTGATTGAGAAAACACCCACCTCGTAGTGTTATTTGGATTAAATTGGCATACTTTAGCCAATTTTAGCATACTTAGCATAGTAACAGTAGATAGCAAAAACAAAATAATGTATGCTATTATTTTAGAATCAAAATACATATGGTTTACATATTCATATTAAGTGTTTGTATATCCTCTTTCTAGACTTTGCATACAGACTAATTTAGTGGTTCATTTTATTGGGCACATAATAAAACTTTATACAACACTGGTTGACTTAATTTTTCTTTTTTCTTTTCCTTTCCTTTCCTATTCTTTTTTTATTATGTTATGCTAGTCAATGACTTAATTATCCCTTAGATCACCTAATGGCTATTTGAGAGAAATAGCAGTGAGATGTGTGTTATCTTGTGAGAGAATACTACTAGCAAATTCACTTCCAGTATCCATTTAGAATACATGGGCTGTCAGTTACAATATTCGTTTTATTTGTACAATATTCATCGTATTCCTCTGTATAAATTTAACAGATATTGAAAATATGCTGATATTCTACAATTTATATATATGTGTGTGTGTGTATTATATATTTATATATATATATTACATATATATATATACACACACATATATATAAACTGCTAGACAGATAAAAAAAGATGAGAGATTAAAAATAAGTATGTTTTAAAACTGTATTTGTTGAGTATAACAGGTATATAGCCAAAGAGGTAAACTGACACCCATGACTGGAATTCAGAAGGATTGGTTTTAGTTAAGGAAATACTCCCAAGTATAAGAGATGTTGGAAAACAGCTAGCTCTCTCCACGGAATGGAGGTCTCCTGTCACTAGTAATATTCAGTCAAGATGGAGATTTCTACCAGGTTATCACTAGCATGAGTGAAACCTGGTTGGATTCTAAAATCAAATCCAAGATTTAAAAGAAAAAAATCAGAGTCACATGACCCTAGCCCTGGGAAAATGACCAGCGTGAAGACTCTTACAGATACTAAAACCTTGTGGTGATTATAGCTTGCCAGTATATGTCAGCCACCATTAAGAAACAGTACTATTAACTGTAATATAAAAGATACTTATTCCCCTCTTATCCATATTACCCAGTTTTATTTATCAGTGTTTTCTGGCATTTTGACAAAACTTCTCATTTGGTTTATTAGGCAAAATGTGAAATGAAAGGAAATAAGCCATGGCTGTAATTTCTTGTATGTTATACTTACCAGGGTTGCCAGAGAAAATACAAGGTGCCCAGTTTAATTTAAATTTTAGACAAACACCATCTTTTTTAGTTCAAATATGTCTCCAGTGTTGAGATGTGTATGTGCTAAATCTGCCTGTCCTAACTATAACATACACCATACACAATTCTTTTGATTTTAAAGATAGCTGACTATATCACCTTTACCTTTGCAGAATACATAAAATAAACTTTGTTCAGCAAGATTTTATTTGGTACCACAGTTTATCCTTAATCTAACTGTAGGATCATGTTTATTAATGGCATCTCTCATCCAAAGAATGCTTTGTTATTACTTTTAAATGTATATTTATCTGTAGTAGGAAGACATGCATATTATCAGTGGATAACATCTACATTGGAGAAGAGAATGATTTTTCCAGTACCTAGCTTCTGTGTGTGTGTTGTTTTTGTTGTTTTTGTTTTAATATAGGATTCTTGACTTTATTTTATGTATTTATTTATTCATTTTATTACAGAAACATATTTTCAAAATGTAGGCTATGGATATGTATAAATACACAGCCCAATAAGCATGTTTCATAAAATAAATCCTCGGTTTAGAGTTTTTATTGGTGCATTCTATTTTGTGTTTTACCATTGATTTCTCCTAAGTCACTTAAGCCCACATTGAACCATTTTCTTCTATGCTGAAGTAGGCAGGTAATTCCAAATTATAACACAACTTTCTTCACATTTCTAGTCTTATGACTCCCAACACTGCTAATATGCCTATCTAAATATGATGAAAATTTTTCATGCACAGATTAGTTTAGAATTTAAATTTGCTTAAGAAACCCCTGATATTAATACATTATAATTCTCTACAGAATAGCTTGTCTTCTTCCAGATTCTATGAAAGTTAATTCTCACAAACTCTTCTTAAAAAAAAAAAAAAATGGTACAGGATTCCTATAGACCCCGAAGGTTACAGTTTACCATCACTGGTTATGAAGCTGAGCTGTTTTTTGATGGTTAAAGGCATTGTGATCATATGTCTGGAGTGCATTTATATGGAGGGAAGGCTGTTTTGACTTTTCTTGTCTGCATTGTTTCCTTTGGAGCTCATATCAATGCAAGGAAAATTAAGGGTAAATTATTCTATACTTGTGACATACATTCAAATTTCAGTATCTGTGCTTTCCCAGAGATAATATACAAAAAGATCGTATTTATCTGTATACTCTGATGAGTCATATTCCGACATAACGCCCTGCAAGATGGAGAGAGGTAGAATGACACAGAATTGTTTTCAAACATCAACATCCCATTAAGACCTGGCTGACTGCAGTCTTGGGGCCTGGCGTCTGACTCTGGCACGCACTGACACCGCCCCCTAGTGGGCCAGCTCGATTGCCATCCTGCGTTTCTCTTGATTCTTCGCTGTTTTCTTCTTTTATGAAGTAAGGGCTTGGATCACAGTTAGAGGAGTGAGAACAAAATTAGGTAATTAGGTGAGGAAAATGAAATGAGAATTTTAAGAATTAATTTCTGTTTGTGTCGCTCAGTATCGCTAGGAAACATGTAGTAAAGGTAATTGACCAAAATCCTGAGTGAGTAAGTCTTCATAGCAGATATACAACCAGCAGCATGACTGCTCCTCATATTTGAATTATAGTTACTTTTCATAGAAGTAGGAAAATAAAAAAGCACTTAAAGCTGTCATTTGAAATGAAGTTGTATTTGTTTTAGTAATTGCACCCTTTGTAGTTGAACTCTCTAAGATGCTCACCGCTGAGTGCATAATCTTCTTAAGTCATTACCCCTAAGGATTAATTCACTTTAGACCACTACCATAGTATTAGCATTTTTAAAAAGTACACTGCAAGACTCCCAGTATGGGAGCACTATAGGAAATGATGTCAAATGTTATTAGCAAACAATGTAGAGTGAAAAACTAGGCATAGTTTATTTCTTTGTTGTGGTGGTTGGTTGGTTTTTCTTCTGTGTGTATAACTTTAATGGGACTCCAGATTGTTTCTTTGGAACCTTGCATAACAAATGAGATTTTTCAATATTCAGTGTGATTAAGGATAGTCATGTAAATAAAACATGGAATCATTAGCTGCTTTTCCCACCTGAACTATAATTGAGAGTCGTTATGTTTTGAATGATTTTATTACAAAATCCTTGCCTGCTAGGACTCTTTTTTAAGAAATACTGTAAGACTATTTCATTTTTTAAAACTATCCATTGCATCTACAACTAATGAGGAAGAATAATAGTAAGTGGATAGAATTATAGTTGAAAGAATTAATACCATACTTTATAAAGAAAATACTAAAATAGTATCTATGATAATCTCAGGCATTACTTCAGAGAGCAGTTCAGCGAGATGCTATAGTGTTTCCACTATAAAGGAGTACTGTGGTTGAAAAAAAAATAAGAGAAATAGTAGACTTAAAAATGGTTTAGAAGGCTATTTCACTCTAGATGTCTTAGCACCTTGAATATGCCAGGGGCTGGGATGCAGTGTTTTCCACATTAATCTAACATGGCATTTCTGCACGCACTATACACGAAAAGTAGTATAGAAAATGTTGACCTCTTCAAATTTTCCAAATTCTTCAAATTTCTTTTTTCTTCAGATTCTCCAAATGTTTTACTCTCTATGATTTCCACAATGTGTTTTTGCTTATATGTATGTGCACAACTATGTAAGGTCAAAGAGCTGCGTGTGGTAATGGGGTTAGTGCAAGAAACAAGGATCTCTCCTTGAAGGTGAGTCCTTTCCATGTCCGGCAGCTCACTGAAGGACATCTGCATCACTTAAATGTGCCTGTGAAAGCTGCTACCTACAGTCACACTGTCTTATTCTGGTGTTAAACACAAATTTAGCTACAGGACAAGATCTGAGGAGGGCATGATCCTAGCCCACTTCTCTGTTGGATCACCAGCAGTTTTGAATAGAACACATCATCTTTTTTGGTTAAATTACAATTTAAAAAAAATGACTTTGTTATTGCAGAAGTTTTCCCCAAACCTCCACTCTCTGCAGAAGTGAATCTTGTAATTCTTGTTTTGTTTTTGTTTTTGTTTTTTAAGTCGGACTCCAGTAACTGGTAGAAAATTTAAAAGCTTGATGTTTTTCTGTGGCAACTAATGAAAGGTTCATCATGTCTATAACATTTATTTTTCATATTAGAAATATTCTTCAAGTCAATTAAATCAAAATAATTATTTAGAATATTGTAGACCTCAGCATGACTTGCATAACCTACTTCCAGAAATCATTATTTTTCTTAAAAATATTCAATGACTTTTATGCTTTTAATGGTAATTGAATGTATCCTTAGAATTCTCCCTGTAATAAAGTTAATGACCTAAATTATTAAATGTGGGATTTCCTCCCCCTCCCCTACTGATAAGAGTTAATTGAAAGTTTGAATAGTTACTTCCAGTGTTGTATTGTTTCAAAAAAAAGTTTATTATTGTTAGATAACCAGTGGTGATAACATAATCTTTCTGAAGAAATGTACTTTCAGGGAACTGACCTCTTGGAAAGGCATGGAGCGTTCTCCCCAGATCAGCTGAAGGTGTCCCCATGGAGGTGCTGACCAGAGCTCGGCTTGCAATTACATTCTGCACACTCTGTAATAAAACAACTTTGTTTTCTAAATGCTAAATGTTCTCTAAATGCTCTATTATTTTCATAAAAAAAAAAAAAAAAAAAACAGCCAGGAAAGTGAAGTCCCAGTTGCTTTTAATTTGGAATGAGATAAATTCTTCTGATTATATAGAAGGGATAGCATTTGTTTATTTGAATGAAAACTCTCCATCCTGGGGAAATGCAGAATAAGATTCCAGAGCTGCAGGATTCCTTTCAGATTTCAGATTATAATGGTGTTTTTGCTTCTGATTTTAATTGGAACTCTTGATGGACACTTGGAAAAAAATCAATGTGGTAACGTTACTTCAGGCAGATACTAAGAAGAAAAAGTAATATTGTTTTCTCCCTCTTTAGTTTTATTAGGGCAATTAATGCCAATTAGCTTGTTGTTAATATTATAAAATGACAAGTTGATTTTAACTCTCTTAGGACTGCATTTGTTCCTCTTTCATAAATAATTTTTTGAACTAGGTTCAAGTTTCTATTCTATCAATTCTAGTTGTAAAATACTATACTTTAATACTTGAACATTCCAATCTTATGAAGTAAAGAGAGTCTGTAGCTTTGTGAAGAACTAAGTTAATGGACAACATAAAAAGATTCAAGAAAAACTGAAATTTCAGTCAAAATCTTATTCGAGTTTCTTAACCTCTTCATTCAGATTTTCCTAGGATAAATATCTAATCAGAGTAATCTCTTTTTTTTTTCTCACTGAAGAGTTCTGAATTCCCCAAAAATGTATATTTCTCTAAAACACAAACTGAATACACGCTCCAGGATTTGCATACAAATTTTTTTTTTTTTTTTTTTTTTAAAGATTTTATTTATTTATTTGTCAGAGAGAGAGAGAGAGAGTGAGCACAGGCAGACAGAGTGGCAGAGGGAGAAGCAGGCTCCCTGCGGAGCAAGGAGCCCGATGTGGGACTCGATCCCAGGATGCTGGGATCATGACCTGAGCCGAAGGCAGCCGCTTAACCAACTGAGCCACCCAGGCGTCCCTGCATACAAATTTTTAAAGAAACTTGTTTTAAGGTTCTAAATATTTAAAATTCAAATTGCCATGAATGATAATGGTTTACTTCTAAATGGAAAATGATTCCTTTTGAGAAATTGGACACAGAAACCATTAGACTTCTTTTGGTCAGTATATTCTACATTTATGGGTGTATGCTTTACATTGCGTGTTTTTTTAATTTTTAAAAGATTTTATTTACTTCTTTTTTCTTTTTTCTTTTTTTTTAATTATTATGTTCAGTTAGCCAGCATATAAGTACATCATTGATTTTTGATGTGATGATATTAAACCCTTATAAATAGACTCATAAAATCCTAAGCAAATAACATAATGAATATGTAAATGAACACCTGTACACATATATGTTTATACATATATGCGTACAAATTCCAAGTTTACATTACTTTGGTTTTGTGGCAATTTTCTTCCTTTCTCCCCATCTATACAAAATCATTTTTAAGTGTATGCTTCTGTGGCAGGTTTATCAGTGAATGTCAAATCATTTAATACTTGCGTAATCATAATAAAATGTGTCATTACAGGGAGCTAAAATAGCTCATATACATGCATTTCCTAAATTTAATCTAATTAACTCATGTACTTTATTAGATTTTAAAAATTAGACATGGCAAGTGAAATTATTCCTTGAATTTGTCATTTTTTTTTCAACTATAAAGTATGTCTGGACTGCTAGACTCTGTTCTGATTCCTAGGCCTTCCGATATTCTGTTGTGATCTGCTCACATTTCCAGCATAATCATCAGTGTCTTCTAGTTCTGCCATTGCAGGACTGAAAATTCACTCTTTCTTTTCCCTTTGAGAGCCATTACCATCTGCTTTCATCTCCCAGATACCTGCTTACCATAACAGACTCTAACTGCTCTCTGCCTTATTACGTCAGCAGTGATCCGAAGGAGCCTACACCCAGCAGGATGAAAATGTCATTCCCTGACTAAAACAGGTTCCTGGGAGTGGTCTCCAAACTCTGCTTAAACAGCTCCTGTCCATTTTCTCCAGTTGCCTCTCACTAAAAATAGCCCCTAACAACTTGGAATGTCTCACACTAACTCATCTGACTTATCAGCCAAGCATATGACATTTCCTACTTCTTTCCCTTTAGGCGCACATGTTTTTTGTTTTTGTTTTTGTTTTTTTCCTCTCAAGGTATCTTTAAAGGCATAGACCAGCTAATTACCTTTGGAAATCCTAATTGTCTTTGCCCACAGAGTCAGGATGTGAAAGGAGTATATGATTTTTTATGCAAACAAATTTCTGACTGAATATTCCACTATTTTATAAAGGAGGGAACTAAAACTCTGAGAACAGAAATAAAATCTAAAATCTTATGCATACCATCTAAAATAATTTACATTCTTTTCATAAGTATATTTATTTATTTATTTTTAAAGATTTTATTTATTTATTTGACAGAGAGAAAGAAATCACAAGCAGGCAGAGAGGCAGGTGGGGGGGGGGGAAGCAGGCTCCCTGCTGAGCAGAGAGCCCGATACGGGGCTCTATCCCAGGACCCTGAGACCATGACCTAAGCCAAAGGCAGAGGCTTGACCCACTGAGCCACCCAGACGCCCCTTCATAAGTATATTTTAATGGGGATTAGCATGTAAATAATTTACTCATGTGTATTACATGGGACCCTAAGAAATGTTTTAAACACTTGAGAAAATAACTTTCTTTTTGGTTGGTAAAATCTCCAGTTTTATAAATGATCTAAAACTAGCTAGAACAATAAAAGCATTTTTATTTCTGAACCATTCTAGAAGTTGTCATAGAATGTCTGTACACCCTAGGATGCATTAGAGGGTATTTCCTATGAACAAGTACATTCTTATGCATAACCACCAAAACACTACCAAAATCAGGAAATGGTTATTGATACAGCTATCTAAAAATCAAGATTTTATTAAAATATAAACAATATATATTTATTTTTCTAAATTAAATGTGACCAAGTCTTGCCTCCATTAAGGATGTAGGGAAATTGAATGTCAGTCCTGTTAGAGACAGTCCTCTCCATCTATGTATGTGTGGTACAGATATTTAGAGAATAAATTTCTGAACTTGTTTTCATCCAAGAATGTGTTAAATTATACTTCAAAATATGACAGTGATGACAGTGAGCTGAGTACAGTGGAAAAATTATTCCTCAGACAGTTTCAGCCCTGATATAATCCTAGACAAGTAAATTAAACCAGAACTTTATGATCTATAGTAATGCTTGTGGACAACATCTATCAGCTTCTTCATTAAGCATATAAACAGAAAATAGCATATTGAACCTGTCTCCTCAAAATTATACTTTAGATAGATTGCGTGTTTGATGGCTTTGCATATAATGTAAGAATGTTTTAGTGTTAATAGACAAAGCTAACTAATGGATTTCTTGACAGATAATATAAGAATGGATATTCACATGCATACATGTGTCCATTAATATGTACATATGGGTCACACATAACATCATATAATTTTACAGAAAGATTGGAATAATCTGATTTTAATTAATATGTATGATGTAATGATAACCAGATGATGAACTAACTGAATTCAGTGGTGTATAGCAATAGGAAAATGATAGACTTTTTTTTTTTTTAAAAGAATTTATTTATTTATTTGACAGAGAGACACAGAGAGAGCATGAGAGGGGAGAAGGTCAGAGGGAGAAGCAGACTCCCTGCTGAGCAGGGAACCCCCGAAATGGGACTCGATCCTGGGACTCCGGGATCATGACCTGAGCCAAAGGCAGTTGCTTAACTAACTGAGCCTCCCAGGCACCCCAACGGTAGACCTTTTATTTAGAACCAACTCCAAACTTGCTCTGACCAGTTTTTCTTCGGCATCATTTGACAGTATGGCTGGGAGAGCCCATGGATGTCTGAACATTTTCAGCTGTAAGAACATTTTCCCTTTGATCATTAAAACTATCTTCTGGTCACTCGTGAATCCAATCCGATCTTATTTAAAAGTTCAATCCTGCATGTATTATTGATTTTCTTCTTCCTGCACCGTGAATCTCTACCATGGCTCAGAGGTCAGTTGTGGAAATCCGGTCATGACCTCATCTTTCCTTTTCTTCTTTTCTTTTTTCTGTGTGTGTGTGTGAGTGTGTGTGTGTGTGATTATTACTAGTTTGTCTCTGACCCTCCACGTCTTCATGTTATGGCCATGGGAATGGGAAGAGAGGGGGAGGAACTAGGTCCTGCTGATGTCCGGCTCCTGGTGCGTCTTCTCTGGCAGATGTCCATATGGAGATAAGCTCATGTGACACACTTGAGTTATTTGGCTATCCCCTAGGGACATCAATTCTGCATTTTTTCTGGATTCTTAACCAGCTTGCTGGTCTTTACGATAGCCTCCATATCCCATCCTCCTGCATTATGACCCCAGATCCACCTGACACGAGGGCCCTGACTCCTGCAAACTACACTGAGGGAGACTCCTAGCAATGTGTTTGCTATCTGCCCACATTTGCAGCAGCCAAAAGAGCAAGGGAAACACATCCTTAAACCTTCAGGGGTTGAAATGCATCTTCCCAGGAGCTGTCCCCATCTTTCTGTGTTGTCATCTGCTATGTCAGTAACCTTGCCTACGTTAAGTTTCCCCAAGTAAAAGGCATAAACAGATTTTTTATGTCTCTGTTAGCCCAAAGCTATAAAGGTCATAATTTTTATTTTCCTAAGAATTGATGCTTTTCACTCCAATGAGAATATGAAATGGACCACCTGGATTAATGAGTTACCTTGGAGTGTGAAAACCATCTCGTGATCTCCTACCACACCCTGTATGGAAGG
The DNA here is from genome assembly GCF_963455335.1 of Martes martes. NCBI lineage: Eukaryota > Metazoa > Chordata > Mammalia > Carnivora > Mustelidae > Martes > Martes martes. The sequence continues at coordinate 69,243,820 of NC_137902.1, forward strand.
CAGAAGAATGGCTCCTAAAGACATTCATGTCTAGAAACATTGACTCTGTTACTTTATGTGGCCAACAGGACTTTGTAGCTATGACTAAAGAGAAAGATACCAAGATGAGGAATTGATCCAGGAGAATCTATCTGGTGGGCCCCACGTGAGTCCCTAAAAGCAGAGAGCCTCTCCTGGCTGCCATCAGAGACGAGGAAAGAGACAGATGAAGCACAGAACGATCCTGATCTGTTCCTGCTGACTTCGAAGGAAGCGGGTGGCAGGGGCAGGGCCAGGAGCCCATATAGAACTTAAGAACCTCGAGGACATTTCTGTTCTCTTTCAGAGCCTCTAGGAAGGAATGCAGCCCTCCCAACACCTTGATTTTAGTACAGTGAGAATTGTGCCAGTCTTGGAACCTACAGGACTGCAAGAGAAGGTTTTGTTGTCTTAAGCTGCTATTCTAATGATAATTTATTATGGCAACAATGGAAAACTAATACATCTGGTTTCTCTGATAAGTTTTATTGGGAACATCTTTTCACTTGATCAAAATGGCATAATAGTTGCTGGACTAGTTTCCTATCCTTTAATGTGTCCTACATACCTTTGTTTAGCATCTCCCTGGATATTGGTACTTATCATTTGTCCTTCAGATTTGTCCTCAAATTCTAAGACAACAGGAAATGTGCCACTTAACATCTTAAATGTATCCACTCCCCAACACACAGCTTTTTATTCTTGCACCTTCTTATCCACCATCAGATGTTAAAAATATTTATCACAAAAAATCATATAATGAAAAATAAATTTATAATTACAGACAAGAAAACTTAGATAACATATAAAAAAATAAGCAACATTTGTTTTGAGAAAAAAAAAAAGAAAATCCAAAGAAGGATACCAAAAGACTTATAAAATGGATACAGAGAACACTGCATATCAAATTTATGTATAGTGCAATCTTTAACCAGAAACATCTCTATTTTAAAATAAAGAACAATTAAAATATATTTGTATTCATATAAAAGACTTAGAAAATAAAACAATCAAAAATTGGCAAAAAATAATAATAGATATCAATTAATTAGAATGGGAAAAAACAACTGATTAATTTGAGAATTGATACTTTAGTTAAAAATTAAAATAAAACGGCACACTCCCAGTCATATAAAAAAAAGGGACATTAAAAGATAAGAGAGAAGATTTATTCTTGAGAAGAAAAGTCTCTAAAAAAGGAAATATATGACATGTGAATTAAATATAATAAATTGGTGATTTTATGATAAGCACATTGCATATAAGTAAACAATAAAGCCTTTCCAGAGAAATGCAAGTGAAAACTGATAAATCATAAAAAATAGTGTTTTGGGGTAAAAGATTCATATGTACAAAGTGACCCCCCTCATCCATCACTAATAGTAACAGAAATTGAATAGCAGTCACCATAGGATGATTTTCAACTTCAGTTTGATCAAGTTTGTCTTAGTTGATCTGAAGTACTATCTGCCAGAGAGGAGTCCAGAAAAAGTTAAAGATAAGAATGAGATGGGGAAGCTGGAGAATGACTCCGACACTGAATAAAGAGCATCCAGTGTGTAATGAAGCTGATTCGGTGTCTTGACCGGATGGGCGTCATTACTAGCAAGGCGGGGGTGGGGCTGGGGGGGCGCAAGAATTTGCTAGTTTTCATATGGCTTGTGTAGCAAATACCCTGGAGCAGCAGGTGCAGGGCACGGAGGTGGGAGAGGACGCCGGGCCTTGCGTGAAGGGGTTGTGATGCTCACGGCCACATGGCTAGGAACTGAACTCATGCACCCACCAGACCTGCAGGTGGGCTTCACAAGGCGGGGATACATAGATGTACCCCTAAGCAGGAAAGCGCCAGACCCCCTAAACACTGAGCCATCTGCAGGCAGGCCTGCCTGGAAGGCCATGTCCTGCTAGTGGGATGCCAGCCTCACCCAGCCTGGGAGCGGTGAGGTGGTCCTGCTTCCTGCTCAGAGGAAGAGGGGAAGGAGCTGGACCCGGCCATGGGTCATGTGTCTGGTGCTAGTGAGAGGGAGGAGAGGCTGGGTGGTGGAGATCAGGTCAGAGTGAGGGGCAGCGCAGCTCAAAACTAGGTGAGAAATTTGAATTCATTGAAATGCAGCAAGAAACCAGGGCAGTGACATGATCTGACTTACACGTTAAAATTATGATGGTTTGATGTCAGGCATTGTATCTATAGACATGCTTCCTGCTGCCAGGCTCCCTAATGGACACTCCTTTCCGTTAGCTTGCTGATTATTTTCGCTTTCATCCAGATGCTTTGCTGTTTGTGTGCAGGGATAGGGCCGAAAAAAAGGAAGATACATCTCCTTAAGATATTTTTAAAACTTCTGTTTACTGTAAGAATGATTCCAGAGCCTGTTAAAAAAAAGTTGTCCAAAAATAAGCACTGTGCTTGTGATGTCTCAGATGAGAACAACTTATCACCTTTGTTAGTTTCACTCACAGTTAAAAGTCTTTGTTTTCATTGGCTTCGTGGGTATAAATTGGTACTATGAAAATTTTCATAAACTTTGTTGATGAAGAGAATCAGGAGTAAATGAAAGCTCATTGCTACATTATGCTTGGTTTGCTTTTGACACCCAAGTCTTTTGAATCATAGTATCTTTTGGAGAAAACTATGCTCCTAATACTGTTAGGTTTTACCGTAATATTACTAGATATCCACTCAGTGGACAAGCTCTACTTTAGGGAACAGACACCCAGAAACTAAGCACTTATGGACCAAATGGCACTGACCTTGATTATTTCTCCAATGCCTGGTAGAGATTGTATGCTTAGCATTGTGTGTGTGTGTTTGTGTGTGTGTGTGTGTGTGTGCATATGGCTGATTTTCAATTCATGTTCTTCCAAACACGGTTGGAAAAGTACAAGCAGACAATGCATTTGCCTACAGAATAGTAGGTAATCTGTTAACTCTGTTAATTCTGTAAAAAGAAAAAAAAAATCAATCCATTAAGTTATTTTGAAGAATAAGTCCAATCACCTAAAGAATTATTTTTAATAATTCCTACATGGTTACCTGTGTGTCTTGTCCTAGAAAGAATCAAAAAGGATCTCTGACAGAGTCCTTGCTTTCAAGAGTCTCTCTGGGATAATATCCCTACCAGTTATGTTGGGGGTGCCTGGTGTTTTCTCAGGACTTTCTCAAAGTGTCCTTCTCCTGGAACTTCACAGCTTTGGGGAGTAGGAATAGTTCTTTGCACACAGCCTATCACATGCTGTGTCACCTGATTTTGGACTGCATCATCTAAAATGCATGAGACTTAGAATATTTAATATCTTGACTTGTTCCAGCAAACACGAAATACTCAAGCGAACAGCCTATTGTGAAAAAGAACAAATTTTTTTATCAGTGGTTTACCTTTTAATATCTTTGAAGTCCCAGCAGCATGACTCTTTCTGTTTGGATGTTGAATTATGAAGTATGTGTGAGTGTCGAAATAATTTAGACAGCTTTATGGGGAGCTTGGCTTGTAATGTTATAAAATGAAGTAAACAGGTTGATTTGAACACTTTTAATGTGATTTACAATGTTTACACACATCTGTTGGTTCTGCTTTTCAGTAAACCTGCCAATTAATTTTTGTAATACAAGAAATATGCCTTCTTCAAAAGAAACACACACATTTTACAGAAAGAAAAATAATTTTCTCTCTCTCTCTTTTTTTTAGTGCCTTAAAACTAGGACAAGGAAAACAATGGCACAGTAAGAATGGGTAGAGGTCTCATTGTCATTATGAAATTACATTCTAACCACAAACATGACACGTTGCCCGTTGCTTCAGAGTTGGAATGTGAAAGGGAAGGGCAGGAGAACTAGGGATGTCCAGACGTAGCATCATTCCATTTTAGCACAAGGAGCTCATGAGCACAGAGAAGGAGCTGTGTTTGTAACACAGCTAGATCTCCTGCCCGAGTTATAGGAAGTATTTTTCAGAAAGTTGTTAGGATTGCCTGACGGTAGGCCTTTTTACTTAACATGAAATACACACTGGTGTGACTGATCATAATCACTAAAAGCAAGGACTTGGTACTCACACACCCCAGCTTCTGAACTGAAAATTTAAGAGTGCTCTTGGGCACTTTCAAGAAACACCCTGAACCTTCATTGTTACAGGCTTGGTACAGGGCTCCCAACCGCAGGGCTCGTGATGCTATAATTTTCATCGGATTGTTTTGAGGATAAATTAGATTATGCACATGTATCTCTTACTACAGTGTCCACAAATACAAACTATTGTTATTTTTATTAAAGAAAACAAGCTATTCGATATTCTTAGTCCATCAGAATGCTCTTGGTTTGCAAAGTCTTGTTTTTGAAAACAATTTTAGCCCATAATTCTCTTATTATTCTATTTTTCCTACTTTCCCCTTTTTCTTGTCAAATTGGTTCATTAAACCCATTTTTATTAATATCTTTATGGATTATATGTGGACTACAGAGAAGTATGAATTTTTAGATTTTTATAATCTATACGGTATGTATGAATGCATTCAGATAATGAATATGTGACTAGCAGTTGACCTTTTATAGCATTACCTCATTTGACTTTGCATATAAACCTGAATTGTTTTGATTTGCATCTTACTGTACAGATGTGGAAACAAAGGTATTGCCTTAGAATTATGCGGCTAATAAGTATACAGTAATAAGAGCAGGTCTTCAAATTTCAAATCTAAGGCCTTCTCACATTATGAACCAAGTCAGTATTGGAAAAATGTTATTTAAGTAATGATGTCAATAAACACTTGCATGCACCTTGAACAGAGTAATGATTCACACACACCCTGGCTAGTGTTACCTCTCCTCATGCAGATTGATTAACTGAGACGCGTACTGCAGTAATGGTGGGGAAAATTGAAAAGGAAATTTCCAAAAAGCTTGCTATCTCTAGTCATCAGCTAGGACTATTAATGTGTCACTTTATGTGTATTCTATTATTTTTATTATTACATTAAACTCTGTGGTGATACAATGTGCAACAGAGTTGAAAACTGGAAATATGGAATAAAGGACTAAATTGTTCTAATTTACCTAAATCTTTTTCACTTTATTACATGCCACTAAATTCAAAAAATCATTTGCTTTATGGAATGAAATTTGAGCAATAGTTTCACAATGAATATTATATTTTTATTATTTTATCTTGTATTATAAGGATCGTTTCAAAATGCAAAATTATCTTAAATTGATATGTAACAAAATCATTAAATAACATTTATTAGGTGCTTACTGTGTGCCCAACGTTTATTAGGTGCTAATATGTGAATAGATAGGCATTTTACATGCATTATCTTCTTAATCATAATTAGAACCCTCTTAGATATAGGTTAGTGTCAGTACTATTGGAATTAAAATAATGAAATTTGAGACTCAAGCAGGTTACACAGAAGCCCCCAGGCTGATCAGAGACATACCTTCACTTCAACCTTCTGTGTAACTGTGAATATTTATATTTTAACTGATTCATCTCTTGTACCTGTCCCTCCTTCCTTCCTCCAATGTATGTCATTTAGTACAGTTGGTGCTAAGTAGACAGTGATAGTCGGTTCATTTTCAAATAATAGTGTACTATGATTCATTCTTTTGTCAGATGGTAATTTAGCACCTATTATATTTTATGCATAGAGTTAGTTCAGTGGCAGATACAAAAATCAAATGTGTAAATACCATTTTTTGAGGAGCTTTTGGTATTAAGGTGGAGATAGGATACATGGATTGAAAGTGGCAATACATAATGTCTCTTCACAGTTACAGAGTAGGGAGGAAGATTTCCAAATCGTCTCCTTTTATGAGTTTGCCACATTGCCTCCAGCTGCACCTTTCAGACTCTGTCCCTCTGTAGTGGCAGCCACAGAGTGGTATAATTGGCTCCAGCCCTGACACCTATCTCGCAGGGCAAGATTGACCTACGCTCCTGTGGATTTATGTGATTTAAGTACAGATTTGTATTTAATACATATCCCCCCCAACTCAAATGTTCTCACAGACAGCTCTTCTAGGAGTCAGGCATTCATCACAAAATTAATGTTGCAGAGAATCAGAGGAAAATTCATAAAGTTGCACAAGACCAAGGATTTTGTGAAGTTAAATTCATCCAAGAAGGGGGTCTAAGGAATATTATTTCATGATGTCCAAAATGAATGTAAGCTTCCCCACAGGTGACCTTTCTAGAGCATATAGATGGAACAGTACACTGATGAGCAGGGATGGGAAGCCATCCCTCCATTTTAAAACCTCCCCAGCGTGATACACTTAGTAACAATTTGTTTAGAATATATGTAGGCACACAACAAGAGGACATACACATGCATACTATGTGTGCAAGGATTCTAATTTAAGTTTTGTTTGTATATTTATGTGAATATACACATGTGAATATATTAGATGGGATACATTAGAACAAAGAAGGGGAGATGATAAATGGATGATTGAAGTTTAAAATAGATTAAGTAGAACAAAATAGGATGAAAGAAAATTATTGTTAAACAAAATTACACCCACATAGATTTGAACATATATATTATTATATTATGTATAATATAATTATGTATGTATGTATATAATATACATAACATATATAGATCTACTATCTATATACAGGTAGAGATATCTACCTATAGATATCTGGTATCATTCCAAAGACTTTTTATAAATTTTAACACATTTGGATGAATAAAATATTAAAACGTATAAAGCACAAAAGAGTAAAAAAAAAAGATATAATTAAGATTAAAGAGATATAAGATCCAAGTTAACAACAACAAAAACATTTAGAACTTGATAATGTAATGAAAGAATAAAGGACAAGAATTTATTTAGCATGACATACAAAAATGCATAAATGTTGAAAAAATTAAAGATCATTTAAAACTGGAATAAAATTAATAAAATAGGACTAAAAACAAGATAAGGGAAAATAAATACAGCCCAGTGAATATAATTTAGTTCTTTTGGGCTGAGTCTCTCCAGGAGGAGAATTGGAAAAGGGGTAATTCCATTAGCTTCAGGAGGTTAGGGAAGGCTCTCAGTCTGTGCTTGGAGGAGAGAGCTGGGGAACAAGAAGAGGAATCTGCATTTGGGAAGGGGAAGTGGTTGGCGTGAGAAAGTGCTGAGCCTGTCTGCCACCATCTCCATTAGGTCATTGGGGGGTCCTACAGCTACTTACAAGGCGCACTGTGGATGGATGGGGCGCCTGGAGGAACATCAGGGCTCCAATCAGCTCTCAGTGAGAATAAATTCCTGACACACATAAGAAAAACTGGTCAGCCTTATTAGTAACTTGAAAAATGGGAGTACAAATAATGACAAAATGTAGATTTATCCCCAAGTAGTAGTAGCAGTATAAGGACAAAAATACCAATGTTTGGTGGTGGTTTTTGTTGTCTTTCTTTCTTTTCTTTCCTTTTTCTTTCTTCCTTCCTCTTTCCTTTCCTTTCAACAGTTGCATGGAATACCAGAATACAGAAATAACAGAAAGGAAATTATAATCACTAAAGAAAAGGAAAAGATCAAAGATTTAGAGAACAGATGAAGAACTAGAAGAGGGAGGAAGGAGAATGATCTGGGACTGTGGCTGGAGTCAGAGTGCTCTAGAACATAGGCCTGCATCTCCACAGAGTGGAGAATGATATAACAATTATAACTACAGCAACTTCCGCTCATTCCTCCAGAGCTATTGATTTATTCTTTCGTTCAACACGATACTCGATGAGCTTCACTGAGCAACTGTGATCAAGTACAGGGGAATAATGTGGTTAACAACACAAGAGAACATGATAAACAAGTTCCTGTATAAACACGATCATTTCACATATTGAGGGAAAAAAAAAAACCCCAAAAAACAAACAAACTAAAAGAACAAGAAATAAGGCAGAATCTAGTAGAGGTGGACAAGGAGGGAAAGTTGGATGGTGGAGTCAGGAAACGTTTCTCTGAGGAGCAGCTACTTCAACTGTTAAGTGATGGTTAGAGTCAACAATGGAATTGGGGGGATGGAAGTTAACTGTAATGATTGTCATGGATTATAATAAAGTAGTAGGAGAGTGGATTGAGATGAGATTTGGCAAGTTGGAAGGGATGGACACACAGGGCTTTGAAAGCAAGTGAGTTAGAAAACGGTTTTCTCTACAGTGGCATGATTAAAACAAAACATATATTTACCAGCCTCTATTTTAATTCTGAGCCACCTTTTCATGTAAGAAAAAGACTACACAGGATGTCCTGTCAAGTATGTAAGCAGGTGACTATGCAGAAAGCTAGTGTACTTCTATCCCCAAACAACAGAGGTCGCTCTTGTGTCAGTCCACTCTGAGATCCGGCAAATAAGGCTCTCCAGCCTTGGCCTCCAAGAGTGCCCTGATAGGGCAACTGGCTTCCTACCTCATACCCACCTCTCCAGTCAACTGAACTAGCGCTCATCCACCACTAGAAGCTTTGTTTTTTCCCTTCACTGCTCCTACTCTGTAGTCTTATCCCTTTGCCTCCAAAAACCAGGAACACTAAATCAATCAATCAATCAATCAGTCTAGGTAAATCAACAAAGAACTTCTGAATAGAAAGAGTGGTTCTTCCTCTTGTCAAAATGGTTGAACACCTTCATCTCAACAGCTAACCTGTGTGTTTGCCAAGCACTTTACATGTGTTTTCTTGTTAAGACTTTGTTAACTCAGAGCTGTTTGTACCATTATTATGTGCTCTGTGCACATCCAGAGACTGAGGCCATGAATGATTAGAAACTTGTCAGTTGATCAAACAGCTAATAAAACAATCAAAACTCAAATGCATAAACTCCGAAGTCAGTGGAATGGAGCCTACTGCCTCTTCCTGTGAGGACTGAGCACTTTGAGTGTTTATAAAATCGTTTTTGTTAATACACACAGGATTGCAGCCTTCTCTTTCTTGACAAAGACCGTTTTGTCCCTTGCCTTATGCTAATGTCTAAGTCAAATGCCTTCCACAAACCCTTTGAACCCAGCGGTGATTTCTCCTGTTGGAGGGTTTATTTGAATCCTCCTCGTGTACTGTCTTGATGTAGCCCTACTTCTGCAAGTGCTGGGTTAGCGTGCTTTTATACCAGATGAATTGAAAATGAAATGCTATGAAATTGAGCCTTGCACACCTTCTAGACCTTCCGCGCACTGCTTTGTACTAGGACAGCTATCAGATGAACTTCTAGAGTGGTACCTAATTAAGCTGGCAGTCAAGTGTGAACTCTTGAATAAAAAATCATGTTGCAAGTATTTCTTTTTCTTTTTTATCCTGTAGTTTACATGGCTCAGAAAGGTTTGGAATTGTCAGCCACTTATAATAGGATTATAATGCCCTTTGGTGAGTGCTGTTTGAATGTTAGAATCTCATCGTGTACCATTAGAGATGAGGCCCTTTCTATCTTGCATCAGCTTGGTAGTTTACGTTTAAACAATGTCAAAATTCATATTCAATCCCTCCCTAAAATATTCAACTTAAATCTTTACTATGGCGTATTAGATTGTATCATTTATCACTTGCAACTAGTATACTTAATGTTCTTTCTGTTAAAGCAAATGATCCCATACTCACTGGTGATTTTGGCATTAAAAGAATTGTACTATTTTCTGGGATTTGTGAAATTACTATCATTAAACAGACTAAATGTTATTTATGATGAGACACTAAGAACTTTATCTTGGATACTTTGATGTTTTTTTAAGCCCAATTTGTCATTTGTTTAAAGCCACTCTTCATTTCTACAAAGACTTAACTTTTTTTTTTTTTAAGTTATTTTTTCCCTCTTACATTACAGGGTATCCTCACATTTTTTTTCCCATTTTGATCCTTCCTATCAATATAAATCCCTAAAGCAGGCTGAGCAAAGCAATAAGCTATTTCCCCAAGGCCAGAAAGATAATAAGAAATCAAATGAGCACTAGAATCCAAGTATGCTGGGTGTATGTTCCTGTGCTTAAATCCCTCTTACTCTTAACAAAATGATCCCAAGTGTAAGAAATAACTGAATAGATCTACAGGAATTGCCTGAGCAGATCATGTAACAAATTTCTAGGACACATATTTCTCCTCTGTCCGAATGGTGGGGTTGAAGTCAGTGTTGTTAGTTTCTGTATGCTCTAAAGTTCTATGAGTTTTTTGTCATCTGAAGTCAGATAATAACCCCAAACCTTTGAAATGAAAGAAGTAAAAATTAGTAATAGTGACTATGTCTGGAGAGGGATTCCTGCATAAGCTGGAGAGATGAACATTTAATTAAGTACTTGTTTAGTATTATTCTTACCTTGTCCAAATAAATGGATTAAATAATTTAAACAATTAGGATTTGAATACAAACTGATAGGAGGAAAACAGTATTACTACACTTTCCCGTTCAAAAACTATCAATGCAGTCATGACAAGAGTTCTCATGAATTGGATTCTCTGACATGTCTAAATGCGTCTACATTAAATAGTGTATCTATTCTGTTGCTTCTTTAAAAAATAACTTTTCCACTTAAAATTACTTGCATCAGTAATGCAATTGAACTTTAGGGAAGATACTTATTCTTAAATTGTTCTCTTTATATTATTTAATATGTTATTGTAAATACTGCATTATTTAATATATGTAAGATGAGCATATATTCATTGTCCAATAACAATTTTGTTTTGGCAGGTAAGTAGATTATATCAGTCCTTTTTTTTTTTTTTTTAAAGATTATATGTATTTATTTGAGACAGAGAGAGAGACAGCAAGAGAGGGAACACAAGCAGGGGGAGTGGGAGAGGGAGAAGCAGGCTTCCCGCCAAGCGGGAAGCCCCATGTGGGACTTGATTCCAGGACCCTGGGATCATGACCTGAACCAAAGGCAGACACTTAACGACTGAGCCACCCAGGCACCCCATACCAGTCCTTTTTAAGATTTTATTTATTTATTTGACAGAGAAAGAGAGAGAGAGCACAAGCAGGGGGAGCAGCAGGCTTAGGGACAAGCAGACTCCCCACTGAGCAGGGGGCTTGATACAGGACTTGATCCCAGGACTCTGGGATCATGACCTGAGCCAAAAGGAGACTGAGACAGACTGAGCTACCAGGTACCCCGGATTGTATCAGTTTTATTATTAGGTGACACACATATGATTTCAAGCATACTGGGATATATGATCATTATAAATTAGGGAATATTGTAAATGATAAGTAATGAGTTCCTTGACAAGAAGTTCTAGTATCACTGTCTTTCTTGGAATGAAAATTACTGAAAAAAAACTACTGAACAAAACACCTCTTACCATCATTGAAAACATTGCTTATAATTAAGCATAACATATCGGCAATAATAAAATATTAACAGCTACCAGAGTACACTGAATAATCCCTTCCCCACCATGAATTTGTAATGCCGAAAATTCATTTTGGCAATATTTTAATTTTAATAAGGGATTTGAAAGAAAAATAAGGCAGAAATCAGGCTAAATATAGAGGATTTGACAGTGCAGTTTTGGGAGAAGTAGAGGAAAATGAAACAGGATAATGTTTTGCTTTGTTTAGATGAACTTGTACATGAACTTATCATAAGGAATTTTAATAATAATTAAAATGTATTGCACAATTAATACGAGAGGTATTTTTCTATGTTCTTTACCTGGATTATCATATTAGAACATCTAATTAGATACAATTATGACTCTCATGTTATAGTTAAGTAAAACCCAGAACATTTAGGAAGGTTGGCCAAAGTGGTCATATGACTTGTAAGTGACTAAGCTGAGAATCAAATCTAGAATGTCTGACCCTGGGATCTCACTAATCACCTCAATGCCATATTGTCTCTGATTGTGTTAAACTATATACACCCATGCATTGGAGGATGGCTTTGATATATATTCTTTTTAAAAATTTATTTATAAGAGAGAGAGAGAGAGTCAGAGAGGGTCAGAGGGAGAGGGAGAAGCAGACTCTCCACTGAGCAGGGACCCCAATGGGGGCTCAATCTCAGGACCCTGAGATCATGACTTGAGCCAAAGGCAGACAGTCAACTGACTGAGCCACCCAGGTGCCCCTTTGATAGATATTCTTAATGGCCATCAAGTATTCCCCTTCAATTAATGGCCGTCAAGTATTACCCTTTAATTAGGCCTCACTGACCAGACTAAAAAACGTCTATCTAAAGATTTTGTTTCTTAAACCTCTAGGTAAATAGTCCTGTCTGAAGCCATGTTGGGAAGTAGGTCAGGAATTATCTGGCATGCATCCAAAAGGTAACTGAACGTTCCAATTAAAAATGGTGGGAGAAAAAAAATAATGATGGGAGAAAGAGACTTTTTTGAGTGTTTCAATGAAAAATAGTCTTACTTGCATTGTGCAGAACTGAGAAAGATGTCAGAGTGTAAACAGATTTCCTGCTAGATGGAAAAGAGTTTTACAATTCATATTGTTAATTATTTAAGATCCCCCAAAAGTTATTAACATTCTTTCTTCAATATTCCTTGAAGTATCTTTTAAAAATTTTATTGCGAGTAATATTATAAGTTATGACAACACTTTTCATAGGTTTCTTGAACTCTAAGCTTTTGAAATACAGGTACCATGTCTGTCTGTCTGTCTCAAGTTACCATCTCATTATCTAGCCCAGCACCTGCCACATAGTGGGCTGTCAATAGTTGTGTTGAGTGAATGGATCCATGAGCGAATGAAATAACCCTTTGTTTATAGTTGCCCCAACCCGTTATTTTCCTTTATGAGAATATAAATTATAGGAGGAAAAACCATAATCTTACATTAATTTTATCATGACCACAACTTGCATAATTGTGAGATAATTATGATTTTTTTTACCCTGAAAAAAACATGTTGTTCAGCAGGGGGTTTTTTGTTTGTTTGTTTGTTTGTTTGTTTGTTTTTCCCACTACATCTTTGGGAAGGAAGTGTTTAAGCTTGCATGTTTTCCAAAGGCACAGTCTAGGTAACCAACAAGCACTGTCTTATTCCATATTCAAGAAATGAAATACACAAATCCAAGACCTCAGTGGTCCTGTTGCCTACAAAAGCCATGATTCTCAGTGCTCTGTTAGAATTAATTTTGCAACTCAAAGGCAGAACAACTGCTTGGGTTCTTTGAAGATATAAACAGAATAAAGATGTAGACTTTGTGACCACAAGACTAAGAGTTTCATTTGAAAACTCATTCTGATCCCTGAGAAGTAACTCTTAAGATTGGGATTGGGGTGGGGTGGGGTGCGGTAAGTGAAGTGAAGGGCTTGGCCTTAGGCTGCTTTTCAGTACCCAGGGCATCACGCCTTCGCGTGTAGTGGGTGTTCAAAGTTATCTGTTACATAAAGTATTGAAAAAGGCAACAGAATCACGATGAATGAAGATAACAGAATGAAAATTTCTGTGGATAATCTCTAACATCTTGTGTGGGTTTGTGTGAGTGTTGTTTTTTGTTTTTTAATTTTATGTATGAAAGGAAAGTCTCTGCTGAGCTGAATAAAAACTAAGCTGTGTCAGAACTGAAGTCATGAAAGTGCTGGGAGGGGAGATAAATACCAGCAGTAGGTTTAAAGACCTCTCAATGGAGATGATACAATAACATAAAATAATACAGTGTTAGCAGTTAGACTAATGAATGGTGATTTGTTGCAGCATAGAAAGGGTGATTTCTTCAGTGGGCTTGTATGTATCTTAGTTTTGAGATCTATATGCTTTTGATCAACATTTCTCAAACTGTAGCATCAGAATTACTCAGATGATAGATTCCTGGTTCCACACCCAGATCCCACGGCAGTGGGTTTGAGGCTGGGATGAGAGTTTGCATCTCTCAAGAGTTCTCCGTGGGTGATAATCATGCCAGTTTGCAGACAAGATCTTGATCAATGCTAATTTAGATAATTTTGACTCTCCAGATGTTCATGTTATTTCAAATCCACATGTTATAAATGTGGTGGTTTAATAATTAATATCTGAAGCCGTGCTTCAGGGAAGTAGGTCAACCATGAGCTGGCCGTGTGTTCAAAAGGTCACTGAATGTTCCAATTGAAAATGAAAGGAGAGAGTTTTCTTGATTTTAAATGTTTCAGTGGAAAACAGTCTTACCTGTGTTGTGCTGAAATGATAAGGATTTTAGCGTGTCAACAGATTTCCTACTAGATGGAGAAGAGTTTTACAATTCATATTACTGATTATTTAAGATACAAAAAAAGTTATTAGAATTCTCTTTATTCAATATTCCTCAAGTATCTTCTAAAAATGTATTACAAGTAATATTGTAAATTATGACAACACTGTTCATAGGTTTCCTGAACTGTACAATTTAGGAATACAGACATCGTGTCTGTTTACATCTTTCACCAGCTCTCCATGGGTGATAATCATGCTGATTCAGATAATTTTGATTCTTCACATGTTCATGTTATTTCAAATATACATGTTGTAAATGTGGTGGGTTTGTGTGTGCATATGTGTAATTTTTCCCACTAAGAAAAAATTTCCCCTTTTCTTTTGCAGTTTTCTGTGTGAGAGGGTGGCTCTTTCCCTCTTAGAACTGGGTAATAACAGATATTTTAAAGTAAACACAACATGATTCCTTCTTGAAAACGGGAGCCAAAGTTTTTTGGTATGGCCTGAAGGAAGAGCCCCTGTTTGGAACCACATATGTCTTAGGTCAAAAGGGAGAGACATCATTGAAACCATGGACTAGCTCTTAAATTTACTCAGAAGTGACACATGTTATGGGTCAAAGCAAGTCTTGTGGCCTCTCTTGATGAAACATCATAGGCCTCACAAGGCAAGCTCCACCTTGACTGCCTGGGGTTGCATGCTCCTCCTGTGGGGAAGGACAGCAGATATTTTTGATGCTTCTTCTATCAGAACAAACGTTGAAGAATTAGTGACTTACTATCTCTGTTTTCTAGCCTCTCAATCAATACAGACTTTGACTCACATATATTTGCTTTACCAAAGAGGAGTCCTACTTCAGTATGTTTGCTAGCTTTGCAAACGATCCTCCCCAAAGATCATGTATTTATATTTAAAAAGACATATTATGTTTCCTTACAAAGTGTACTCTTTTCTTGGGAAAAGAGTACATTTTGTAAGTGTACTGGGTTTCTTGGGAAGAAAAGGTCTTGATGTCAAAGATCCGGCTTGCAATTTTTTTGTATTTTAAAGCTTCATGTCTGAGACCCTAACACAGCTAATGAATCCCTTTTATCATCAATGTCTGTTTCTATTTAATGTGGTGAGCTGTCCCTTCTTCAGATTTTGGGGAAGAAACATAGAAACAGAGCAGACGATAAAGATAAATGAATAGAAACTAGTAAGAATGCAAATGCTGGATTTGATTAGGATTGTGGCTTTGCAGCACATAACGACTTTCAAACATCGCTAGCTACTGAAATTTCAATTTAGATTTCTTAAGAGTTATAATGAACCTTGACCATATATACTTGAAAAGTATATATGACACTGATTTAAAATAAACATACTTAGAAAGATTTAGTTCATCAAAATGCCTGGGGGTGTGAATTTTAAATAGGAGACATTAGGGAGAGGATGACTGTTAATTAAGAATGGCATTGCAGGGATGCCTGTGGTTCAGTCCATTAAGCATCTGCCTTTGGCTCAGGTCATGATCTCAGGGTCCTAGGATCAAATCCCACACTGAGCTCCCTACTCAGCGGGGAGTCTGCTTCTCCCTCTCCTCCCCTCCCCTTGCTCATGCTCTCTGTATCTCAAATAGGTAAATCTTAAAAAAAGAAAAAAGAATGGTATTGTCACACCACATGATCAAGAGCTCATGATGGGCAATTTGGACACTTTTTTCCTCTAGGTTAAAATGTTGCATAATAAGCTTTTATAAAATTAATATTATGAGAGGCATAGGTTTGCTCTAAAATGTTATTTGCTCCATTAATTGTTTTCTCTTCAATTTACCTATCATCTGTCTACCATTTCTCTGATCGATAGATAGCTATATAGATAGATAGACATTTTTGTTGTTGCTGTTCACTTCTTAGACTATTTCTTTGCCCTGGATAATTAATTCTATTGAGCAGAGCTTAGGTTGAATGTTTAATGCATTGGACCCTGAGTTTACTTCTTTACCTTAAAGGGTTTATGGTTTTCAAATGCTCTCTTTTGTAACAGTGGTTTATGTTTTTCATTATTCTCATCTTTTTTTTTTTCTTAAATATGCTTTATGGTACCTTTCATCAATAATATGTCAAGTGTTCTTATTCCTACCATAATGCCATATAATGCTGACAAATCATTCCTTGTAGACAAAGACTCTGCCATTGGTTATCAGTTCTCTATTTGGTAACACAATAAAGATATTATTTACTAATTAAAATCTTGCCCAAACTCATGTTTTGGATATTAGAGAAAACACATTTCCTATAAGATTTCTCTGATAATTGAAATAATGATGGGCTTGGAAGGTAAAAATGCAAAATCTAAAACTGAAGTAAAATACAGACTTGGAATAAACTCTGTTACAAAATGAGAAGAAAAATTTTTCTTTCTTGCAAACTAAGGGGATTATATGCAAAATGTATGACTCGCGATTCATTTTCTCCCCAGTCGAGTTCTCCACGAAATGTTCTTTGACCCACCTCCCAAAGCATCCCTCCACCTCTCAAACCTGATGCGGTCACTTTTCCCCCTTTGATCTCAGAGGGCATTGTATTTTCAACCAATGTTACATTTTCTAACTGCATTTTCATCCACTGTTTACTTGTCCTTCTCCACTCACCAGTGAGTTCTCCAAAAGTAGGAACACACATATAAGGAAATATCTGGAATACCAGAAATAACATGTAAACTTAAGATATAATCTGATGTAGTTAATTCAAATGGATCAAAGTTTTTACATTTAAGTAACAGTTGTAAAACATTCACAAATTTTTTTTATTAAAAATCAATATAATATATATGTTTTGCTATACTTGTGACACTTCAATCCATAGACAGTTTTAATAATGCTAAGTAATCAAATTTATTTGGACTCGGAATCTATTACCTTTCACTGGATATGAATGACTCTTTGATATGTACTTGTAAGAAAATAGCAGTGTACCAAAACACTCGCTTTTAAACTTCACAGACAATGGAGCTGGACACCTTGATGAATATTTATCATGTAACATTGTGTTCCTTTGTGTAATTTGCTAAACTGTTCCAATTAATCTTGAATATTCAGCTGAAGCAGGAGACTGTCTAGAAGGTAAAGGAGGGGAACCGTCCTGCTAGGTGTCATGTTTTTACTAACAAGAGCACCTCACGTACAGATGAAATGATAATCTGGGAAGAGCCATCTTCCTTTGCTTTCAAGCCCATTGCTTTAAATTAATACTGTGTTGCGATGGGATCTCTGTTACCCTTGCCACATAGCACATCAGGCCATCCCAGCGAGGGGGCCTGAGCGAGGGGACCAGCCGTGGGATCCGGCTCTCAGCAAGGCTCCCTCACATTACCTTCACTCCCGTAACTTTTTCAATCACATTTCAACAAAAACGTCAAACCCAAAGTGGTTTCAGATCCCTCATCTGCCTTTTGTGAGACGATTCAGTACGCGTGCTTATTATGGAGTGTGGCTGAGTCCGTGACACCGGGGCGCCCAGCGGACGGGAAAGGGTCTCAGATCTAGACCGTTTCATGGAAATTATCTCCTGCCTTTTCATAATCTTATTTTTTATTAAACGCTTGCCACAATTTGGGTTGACTTCTTCCTTGAGGTTAGGCCCAATGTGAGTACTTACAAAATACATAATTAAGTTGAAACTTCTATTACCAGAGTTTTGAGGCCAATTAAAAGGTATTTTTAGGACTTCTTTATTCTCTCTTCAAAACTAGTGCATATAACTCAAATATCTTCGCGTGGACTTCATGCAATTTTTGAGGGTTTTTTTGTTTTGGTTTGGTTTTTTCATGCATCTGAGCAGCTTTGAAGCTCTTGCTTTTGGGGGATTAGACCCAGACTTTCCCTCACAAATGGGTGCCTTATTTGAAGGGAGGCAGACTGCTTCTAGTAAAGCCTCTCAAGGCAGGACTGCAAAGATTTTACCTTGATGAGCACAATACAAACTCTATGGCTTAATCTGAGGCAGCTGCAACGTGCAAATCCCTCTCTGCGCTTAGTACCATTAAACAGAATGTGATAGAATTTGTGCGCAAAGATTAGACACAAGCTCTTTGCAAATAGGAAGATACCGTTGGATGCAACACTCTAAAAGTCACCTATCTGGGAAAGTTGCACACATTTTTTTGATGAGTCTTACCAGAGTGCAGTATTTTAGAGCAATCTTGTGTATTTCTATTTTTTTCCAAGAAAAAAAAAAGCACATTAATTTTATGGTGAGTGACAGCGTGTTCGAGGCTGATAGAAAGGAATGATAGCCAGTGGTTCCCTAAAGTTAATGTGTCTTTTTCCTGCAGTCTGAAAATGCTTTACTATCCACTGCTTTTATATTAACACACAATAATTTTGCCACTCATTCATTTGGATGAGCCACATTAGTACAGTTTTATTCTCCCGAGGAGTTTCTTTGAATGAAATTAAAGGATAAGTTATGAATGCCTACCCCAAAGCAGAAGAGGAAACTGATGGACTTCTAAGCAAATTAAAGGCTTTTCTTCCTTCTTATATTTCTGTGGTTTTATTATAATACTTAGGACATGAAATTATTGGAATTCATATTAGATGACAGCAAAGAAGCATAGATTTTTCAACAACACCTGACACTCCCATGTACGAAAATACTTGTTGAATGGAATGGATATATGAAGGACAAGGTCAGTGGTCAAATATATACTGAGTTAAGTAAGTTCTACAGGACATGAGGCTGGCTGCAGAGGAAATAGAAGGATTAGTCGGGCACTGCCCCTGCCTGTGAAATACAGCTGAGATGGAGAGAGGAATAACTATAGATACAAATAACCATTTCATCAGAGTTTAATAGGACAGAGCAGCATGCCGCTGCCCTGGCATTGAGTGCCACTGTGTCTAACAGAGAGGTTGCCAAACATTTTATAACATGTCACTAGAGATATGTTTAAAGAATGAGTATCTGTAAGTAATATGGGACAGGTGAATCTACTGAGATGAAAATTCATCTTTTTTTTTTTTTTTTCATTTTCTAGCCGTATTCAGCAGTTTGATTCTGATGAGAAGGAAGGAGCAGTAGCTACCCAAGGTTACCACTGGAGGATGAGCCCAGGGAGGGAAGACACAATGGCCATCCCATTCCTTGTATTTCTAGACCACTGCATAACACTTCGCGTGTGGCTGGCCCTCAAGGAGTATTTCTGCAGTGATGAGATGGATAAAATGTAGGGGGATGTATAGTAACAATTCAAAAATTGTGGTTGGAAGGATCTCAGTGTGGATGTATGTATGTGAAGAACAGTGAGTGCCAGACAGTCCTGAATTATGTTCCCCAGCAAACAGTGCAACATAGGGAAGGGGGTCTTCGAGTGCAGGGGTCACAGAAATGGGGCCTTTAGAGTGGCACAGAGTCTAGAAAAAGTGGAGGCAGACACTCCTATGAATTGACATAATAGGAAAAAATAAGTTGGAGGTAAGTACGTTTTTTAGCTAATTACTAAATTTAAATAAATTAGCTCATTTTGTGAAATACTAGAAAATACGTGGGGTTGCAATTTGGAAGACCTCAAACATCAATATGTATGTTAAGTTTTCTATCTAATAGTAGGAAGTTATTGCAAAGTGTTCAGAGGAACATAACGAATTGAAATAGGCACTATTTCAGACAAGAAAAGTTGAAGACTTGTTAGGTTAAAAACTGCAGACATGAGAAAGAATGCAACGCTGGTGATATCCCCAGTTGCTCTTGGGAGACTGTCAAATGCTTCTGGACTTTACCACGAGCTTATGGGGTAGAATTCCCTTTCATGTTTTCATCCCTACGTGGGGCACACTGTTCAGTACCCACACTGTGCCGGGGACTTTGAGTATCACGGCTGGTGGGTGGTGTGTGGTCCACGGGGCTTAGTTATGGGACATCTGCTCTCTTGGGTTTCTCTCTCTTGTCTCTGCCCTTCACATCAGAGGCTCCTCCTTAACCTTCATTCTGTGATGTGTATCTTTCTCACTCGTTCCAATCCCAGTTTTTACCACCTCTTTCTTCTGCCTAACCTCCCCTCGCCCCGCTGCTGTACTATTTGATTGTTTGGTAGCAAAGCAACTGGCTCTGTACGCAACTGTCCAAATATTCTTAGACCAGGTGCTCAGGTAAGAGGTTTCTTTAAGTGTTTGTTTCGTTTTGGTTTGGTTTTTGTTTTCTTGTTAACAGAGGATACCCTTGTGGGGATTGGTGATAAAACAAAGTGATAGTTGGAAAACAGATGAATGCTTCCAGATCGAATCCTGCAGCTCATCCATTAGGAAAAAACAAAGGAAAAATTAAAGATGACTCCAAGATATAAACCCTGCGGAAATTTAAAAAAAAAAAAAAGATTTTAATGAAGGAAGAGCAAGAAATTGGGTGTAAAACTGAGGAAAATCTATTGACTTCTACACAAAAGTCTACTTCTGTTCCTCCACCTCCCCCATTTTTTTTAATCTGCTTCCCTGAAAAACTCTGTTAGAGCAACACAAAGAATATTTCAGATCACCAGCAAAGAGGTGATGAGCAGTCATGAATATAAATGAGCTCTCAAAGGGGAAAATAGGCAAGACAAACAGAGGGTGAAGAATGGCATGCAACGCAAAACCAAACAAAACAAAAACCAAATTATTTTTAGCTTATACCTACAGACAATCACAGATTTCATTTTCCAGTAAATGAAATATGGCTTCTTAGTAGTCTTCAGGGATCAAAATAAATTCAGATGGAAACACTGGGAGGGAGGTCACACCTAGGGTTTATACAATTATGTCAAAACATCGTTGGCCTCTGCTCCCTCAGTCTTGACCTGGCTCTCCGTTTCCTTGTCTGGCTAGTGCTTATGCGTGAATTCCCTGAGAGACTGGGCTTTGAAGGACTTAATTTAATAAAATTAACTCTTTGACTTGCTTGGGTCAAAACAGCTACCATTAGCACTAATGCATTTTGAATTATTATGTGGGCGTGTGTTCTAGTGTTGTATGACTAAAAACATCCTTCAGTACAAAAATAAATAAAATCCCATGCTTTTGCTCTGTGTCTACAAAATAAATCTCTTGAAATAAAATGTGTATCACTGACTTCCTCTCTGTTACATAACCTCTCAGCAGTGACCTTACTATGTCCTATATTCTAGTCTGCTCTCCAACAACCCTTTTGTTAGTAATTTTTCTTAACCACTTTTTTTTTTTAAGATTTCTTTATTTATGAGAGAGAGAGTGAACAAAGGGAGGGGCAGAGGCAGAGGGAGAGAATCTCAAGCAGACTCCCCGCTAAGCATGGAGCTCCAGGAAGGGCCCACCTATGACCCTGAGATCATGATCCCACGTTCACGACCCCAGGCAAAACCAGGATTGTAGTCTTAACCACCTGAGCCACCCGGGCACACCATCTTAAGCACTATTTCTAATTGCCATGTTCTATTAATATTTTGTATTGATTACTTCTATTTCATACTGCCCTAACCTGTTATCTAGGTCATCCCCCCAACAGATCATGCCATATGTTTGCAGTATTTTCTCCTGCTTTGTGGAGCTGATGTTGTCATCACCCCACAAACTCAGCCAGCTCATTTCTGCTTGGAGAGATTTATAAGCGTATCTATGTTTGCTCTGAATTGCCCAGTCACCCCTTAATGTTTATGGACCTTAACATCGTTGAAGATCTAGGCCAGTTCTTATCTCCAATGCTCAAAGAGACCCGGGGTTTACCACACAGGCTCTGCTATCTTTGTTTTCTGTCTCTGAAGAAGCAAAGTATTGAGCAAAGGCCAAACTCAGTAACAATAGTCATATAATGCATTACTTTGAGTACGATAGTGAACTTGTTCATTAGACGTGACGGTATTGGGGCATTTTATTTACAGCCTAAGGAATGAGTGCTGACTGCTTGGTTCCTGTGCACGAAATATGTATACTTTAAAAGGGAAAACTGATAAAATATCATTTTAAAATTCATATAAATAAGATGATACAGATATTCATATTTAGTTTTTCTTTAGTGTTACAGAACCTGAAATTATACCGAAACTATAGGTTGAACTTCCAAAATAGTTTTCTCTTGCAATATCATTGTCTAAAGGAGTTCTGAGGAACAGTGTTCTTAGATGTGGGTACACACGTGCATATCTGAACTGTAATTATCAAATATATATAGTATGGTTTGACTTCTTTTCTATGGGGGAAAAAATAAAAATAACATTCTAATTTCCTTGTCATTTTTTCTTCCATCCCAATCTAAAAGAAGATTTTAGGTAATAATAATGTTATTTCTGTTACCCAGCTGCTTTACAGATCACTGCACTGCAAAGCGTCATACCTTCTCACGCACTTAAAAAGAAGAGGAGGGACAGCAGGTGGGGGCCTGCATTTCCAGCCCCACCTCATCAGAGCGCCCAGGAGGGCGCCCAGTACTTTCACTATTGGGGTGCCCTGTTTCTTCCCTTTTTGCATGGACATAGCTGGGCCGTGTGTGATTCTCTTCCGTTAAGTATTAGGTTTATATCATGGCCACAGCAGATTACTGCCGAGTTAGTGGCTTTAAGGAGCACCAATCTATTATTTATTTACACTCCTGTACATCAGACACTCTGTGGGACTCTCTGCCCGAAACACCAAGGTATTGGCAGGGAGGGCTATGTTTTTCTCATTTCCTTGTTCCTGCTGGCTTGGACAAGATTGTTTGTGGGGCTGTAGGACTAAGGTCTCCAGTGTGTTTGATGGCTGTCAGTTCCGGGGTCCCACTCAGCTCTGAGGGGCCTTTCTCCCCTCCTGCCCCTTGTCCCCTGCGTCTCAGAACCAGCCTCGGAGCCTCAGTCCTCCTGATGCCATCTGACTCCTTCTTCTTGCCTTCTTTCACTTTTAAGGACTCGTGATTAGCTCTGGCCCACCTGGATAATCCAAAATCATCTTCCCAGCTCAAAACACTTCCTGTAATCCTGTCTCTGAAGTCTCTTTTGCTACACAGGGTAGCGTATGAAGTGTCATCATGGTGGGTGGTGGCTTGGCTTACCACCAGTTGCATTGTCCATTCCCTGAAGCCTTGAGGACATCATCCCATTGTTGCGTATTAATCAGTATCGCTGTGGAGATATTTGAGAACAACCTGACTTTCTTTAACCTTTGAAAGATTTGTTCTTTCAATGAGGATTCTTGTGGTGTCTTTCATTATACTTGAATTTCCCCTAAATTTGAAATTATGACCATATCTTAGCTATTTGTATAAAGTTTGATCAATCTAAGGACCCATCTATTACTATCTTTTGAACATTGTGATTTTTCCAACATCTCCGAAAAAAAGTCATTACATATTTAAATATGTTTTGAATTTCGTTTATTGACTTTTCTAGTTTCAGAACAGCCTTTATTTTCATCTTGCATTATTATGGTCCTCAGATTTTACCTTCTAACTCTTTTTATCTTTGTATGTTGCTTTTATATTTGTTGTAATTAGGAATATCCTTTACTTGCATGATTTATATTTCTGTCATGACCTTTCTCTTATTTATCATTTATTTTATGGTGTTGCTTTGATCAATTTGTGTCCTTTTCTCTATAATCACAATTTGTATTCAGTTCCGTTCCCTTATCTTCTGTAAGCTTTAATTTTAGTGAGCTCATTATTTTGTTAAGTTCTATAATACAAAGTATTTGAAGAAAATTTTCTTTTGATTTTTGGATTGTGTCTTCTTCAGGGTTAAAACAGAGCTATCTAACTGCTTAATATATTTTCATGAGTGCTATTTACTTGCATTTATTTACTTATTTTTAAGATTGATTGATTGATTATTAGACAGAGATAGGGAGAGAGAACACAAGCTGGGAGGAGAAGGAGAAGCAACCCCCCCAACTAAGCAGGGAGCCCAATGCGGGACTTGATCCCAGTACCCTAGGATCATGAACTGAGTCAAAGGCTGACATTCAGCTGACTGAACCACCCAGGCGCCTCCACATTTATTTACCTATATTTCCATGATCCCCCTCTTTTTTTCTCACCAATGTTAAATTTAGGTAATTCTGTCTGCAACTATTTCTTCTAGACTAGCATGGGTGAATTCTCCATTAGTCCTTTCCTGCCATGAGACATTTACAATCTGAAGGTTGGGTGGTATGTACTGTGTACTTTGATATAAACTTGACCCTTGCTGGGATGAGTATGACAGATACAGGGAACCCTCTGCTCTCTTGCTCGCTCATCCATCCATGCATGCATGCATCCACCCACCCATCCACCCACCCACCTATCCATCCATCCATCCATCCATGCATCCCAGTAATTCAGTTCACAGTCACTTCGCTGTAATTAAGGAGTCAGTGTGGTTAAGTAAATCAGCAGAAAGTGCTATTACACACTGCTTGCCCCTTGAGGCTTGCTCTGGAATGCACCAGTGGGTTCCAGGGCAGCTCCACAGTCGCCATGGTTACTGTTTCCCCACCTCCCTGGGCCTTGCTGCATCTGAGAGGCAGGCCTGGGCCTCCATTGCTTAAGCTGCTCCTCGTGGAGGTCTCCATGACCTTTCCAGAATCTGCAGAGTCACAGTGGGGCAGGGTCTGAGAATACATTACAAACGTCAGCATCTTCTGATCCTTTTCATTGGTGTAAGTTTTGGAGAGGGAGGGTCTTAGAATTGGGTTCAGTCTGCCATTTTTTCCCTGGAGATCGGGGTCCTCAGAGACTCACCTCCAGGGCTCCCCCCCTCCTGAGGGCTCTGCTCTTGTGCACCTTTTCCTTGTCTGGATCCTTCTTCAGGAGCATAAATTGTCACCAAATAAGCTTCTTATTTTTTAACTGTAAATATCTCATCTTCTCCCATATCATTTATCACGTCTCTATCTTCTTTTTTCCTTCGTCCCTCTTCCTTCACCCTCCTTCCTTCATTCTTTCCTTCCTTGTCTCCTTTCCTGTATTCTGGGAGGGCTTTACAACTCTTGTCTCAATTTTATCACTCTAATTCCATTTCCTAATCTGTGATGATTTTTTGACCTGAAAATGACATGTATTATGATTTTGCCTTTTTTCTTAAGTTCCCTTATTTTATTTCATTAGCGTATGCAGTCCTCTTTTCAGACAGTTCAGCTTTTATCTGTTTTCTTATTTTAAATGTTTCTTTGTTTATAAACATGATGCTACTTTTTTTTTCCAAATGTTAAACATTATAAAGCAAATTAGGTTTAAAATGTGTGTCTTTATATATAAAGACACATATATTATATATATAATATATATTTACATATAAATAACATAAAATATATAATGTTTATGTATTTATAATATTTTTAAATTATTACCTTTTCAAAATTGTTTATGTGTTTATTTCATGTTTATACATATTGTCTTTAAAAAGCAGCTGCCTATCCATTTAGATGTTTTCCTAAGATCAGTGCTGGAGGTTTCTTTTTAAACAGCCTCCCTATCACCTCTGCTGTCCCTCTCCAGAACTTACTGCAGTTGTCATTGTTCCTGACTTCGATCCTGTGACATGATCTGTTTCGTAATGGAGAAACTCTGGTGTGCTCAGGGGAATCACACTCTTTCTGGGTTTCAAATAACCCCCTGATTTCAGGCTTCTGCTAGTAGTTGTTTTCAGTGCTGGTGATTCAAAATACAGAAGAGCATTTTAAATGATGTATTCCTTTCCCCCCTCCTCTTTTTTATTTTATTTTTATTTTTTAAAGATTTTATTTATTTGACAGAGAGAGATTACAAGTAGGCAGAGAGGCAGGCGGAGAGAGAGGAGGAAGCAGGCTTCCTGCTGAGCAGAGAGCCCGACGTGGGGCTCGATCCCAGGACCCTGGGATCATGACCTGAGCCGAAGGCAGAGGCTTTAACCCACTGAGCCACCCAGGCGCCCCTCCCCCTCCTCTTTTTTAATTGTATTATGTTAGTCCCCATACAGTACCTCATTACTTTTTTAAAAATTATTATTGTGTTATTAATTACCATACAGTACACCATACAGTAGTTTTTGATGCAGTGTTCCATGATTTATTGTTTGCATATAACACCCAGTGTTCCATGCAATCCATGCCCTACTTAATACCCATCACCAGGCTCACCCATCTCCCCACCACCCTTCCTTCTAAAACCCAGAGTTTGTTTCCCAGAGTCCATAGTCTCTCATGGTTTGTCTCCCCCTCTGATTTCTCTCTCTTCATTTTTCCCTCCAACTAATGTTCTGCATGCTATTCTACTATGAACATTGGGATACATATGGCCCTTCTTTTCACTACATCTATATCTTTGGGGTAAATACCCAGTAGTGCAATTGACAGGTCATAGGTAGCTCTATTTTTAACTTTTTGAGGAACCTCTGTTTTCACACTGTTTTCCAGAGTGGCTGCACCAGCTTGCATTCCCATTCCCCCTTTCTCCACATCCCCTCCAACACATGTTGTTTACTGTCTTTGTTAACTTTGGTCATTCTAACTGGTGTAAGGTGGTATCTCAATGTGGTTTTGATTTCAATCTCCCTGATGGCTACTGATGATAAATATTTTTTCATGTGTCTGTTAGCCATTTGTATGTCTTCTTTGGAGAAGTGTCTGTTCATGTCTTCCACCTGTTTTTTGACTTGATCATTTGGTTTTTGGGTGTTGAGTTTGAGAAATTCTTTATAGATCTTAGATATCAGCCCTTTGTCTATTGTGTCATTTGTAAATATCTTCTCCCATTCCGTGGGTTGTCTCTTTGTTTTGGTGACTGTTTCCTTTGCTCTGCAGAAGGTTTTTATCTTGATGAAGTCCCAGAAGCTTTATTTCCCTTGCCTTTGGAGACATGTCTTGAAAGAAGTTGATGTGGCCAATGTTGAAGAGGTTACTGCCTATGTTTTTGATGGATTCCTGTCTCATATTGAGGTCTTTCATCCATTTTGAGTTTATCTTTGTGAGAGAATGGTCAAGTTTCATTCTTCTGTATATAGCTGTCCAATTTTCCCAGCACAATTTATTGAAGAGACTGTCTCTTTTCCATTTGATATCTTTTCCTGCTTTGTCAAAAATTAATTGACCATAGAGTTGAGGGTGCATTTCTGGAGATTCTGTTCTGTTTTGACCTATGCATCTGTTTTTGTGCCATTACCATACTGTCTTGGTGAACACAACTTTGTAGTATAGCTTGAAATCAGGCAACATGATGCCCCCAGGTTTGTTTTTCTTTTTCTACATTTCCTTGGTGATTTGGGGTCTTTTCTGGTTCCATACAAATTTTAGGATTGTTTGTTCCAGCACTTTGAAAAATGCCATTGACATTGAAAGTAAAGATTGCTCTGGGCAGCATAGACATTTTAACAATGTTTATTCTTCCAATCCACGAGCATGGAATGTTTTTCCATCTTTAATAAAAGGTATTCAAATTGGCAAAGAAGAAATCAAACTCTCTTTCTTCACAGATGACATGATACTTTATGTGGAAAACCCAAAAGACTCTATCCCCAAATTACTAGAACTCATAGAGCAGTTCAGTAGTGTGGCAGGATACACAATCAATGCATAGAAATCGGTTGTTTTTTTATACACTAACAATGTACCTAGAAAGAGAAATTAGAGATTTGACTCCATTTACAATAACATCAAAAACCATAAGATACCTTGGAATAAACCTAACCAAGGAGATAAAGGATCTATACTCTAGGAGCTACAAAACACTCATGAAAGAAATTCAAGAAGACATAAATGATGTATTCTAAGTATGTCTCCTGTCTGTTCTTTCTAAAATCCCTGGCACAGCATTAATCATAGGATGTTAGCAGAGTGCCTTATCAGGAAAGTTTATATTTATTCTGAGATACTGCAATGCTTCCTCAGTTGGGGAGATGAATCTTTCCACAGAGAATTAGCCTTCACATGAGCCCATTTCCTCTGTATGATATTTCACATCTTTACATTTTGTAGGATGTACACAGTATTCTTTTCTCAGTTTCAATGATGATGTAGATATTCTCCTATTTTTATATTTCTGTGGTGATTTCAACTGGCCTCTGAAAAGGCACCTCTTCTCAGTCTGTTATTTTAGCTGAAAGTCACAACCTTATTTTTTGTTGAATCTAATTTTAAGGAAATTAATTATGGGATCAATACTTATTTAACCAAAGAAAATGACCAAACCCAGAACAATTTTTTTTTTAATCATATACTTTAATCCTTGAAAAAGAGGCTTCTCTCTGGAAAATCAACCATTATCAACCACAAGTGTAAAAAAGAAAAGAAAATATGCTTATTATGAATTAGTACGCTCTAATGTCAAATTTTATTTTTTATACCCATTGTAAAATGTTTATTTTTATTTTTGCTTACTTTTAGCCAGTAAAGACTGGAAAGTATGTGTCCATGACTTTTAAAAACTTGTTCAACACATATTTTTAAGCTTCTTCTGTGGGTTAGGTTAATTTCTACAAGACTGTAAGATCCCTGATATCAGTTTATATTCTAATGGAGGAGGCTAGCCAATAATCAGAGAGAGGTGATCAGTTAGGATAGGTAGTACTAAACATTTGACCAACAAAGTCTCTCTAGGAGAATTACATATGAGCAGATCTTGTCATTGTAAGAGAGGGAGAGAGACAGCCATGCAGAGACTGGTGTGGGTGGGACAGGAGATGGGATAACTCTGAATTCATAGAATCAGAGAAAGATGGTCCCATGTACTATTCAAATTGAACACTGAACCTTTGAAAAGGGAAGAAAGAAGACAAAAATAACAATAATAAACTCTGCACAGACGTGAAGATGGACAAAGAAAATCTAGCACAAATGACTTTTTCTCCCCCTTTCTTTCCATTCTTAAGATCAGAGGATTTTCACATGTGTGGAATTCCCCTCTTTAGGTAGATGTGGTTTCCTGCAGATGATATTTTGGTAATCCCTACTCCCAGCCTCGAAATAGGAATGTCTGACCCATGGTGAATACATCCACATATATTCAAACATTGCCTTTGAAATCAAAACAGTAACAGATCTCCTGTGAAAATTATGTACTTAAAACAAGTCTACAATGAGTCATTTACAAAACAGTCACAGAAAAATTTAGCTTTGGAAAAACAATCTTTTTATTATGTTTTTATTGATGAAACTCAAAACAAGACTACATACACACATGGTCATATAGGTATGTATCTGTAGTTATTTTTTGCCAGTTTAAAATGTAAATACATGTCTGTGTTTATATAAATGTGTGTGAATGGGTATAAATAATATGTTCAGGGGCCCCTAGATAATCAGATAATTCAGAATAAATATTAGGTTATTTGTTATTAGGTTATTAGGTTATCCAGGTAAATGTTCCATATATTTTATCTAGATTATTTTTGTGTTGTTAGATAGTCATATGGTAATTAATTTAATATTTATTTATAGGTTTTACTTTTCTAAACTTTAGACATCTTAAATAATAGGGGAACAGAGTCCTGAAAATCACATGCATTACCTATCTCTGAAAATCAAAATGATCATGTACAAGTACTAGTACAAATATATATTTGTACAAATATTATATATATATATACATATATATATATGGGTAGTAAGTGCTATATACTTACTAGTATTGCTTACTATAATAAGAGTAAGGATTTTAAGATAAGATTTTAAATTTAAGATAACAAATGATTTAATGAAATCTGAGAAACTGTCAGAAACTGAGCTACGCCAGTGTGAATGTAGAACAGATGGTTAAGATGAGCCCTAGAAGTCACGAGATGGGACAAGGTGAAAGTGTGTGTTTGAGTTCAAATGTGTGGTCTCAAATACCCACTTGCAAGGGCATTTATCCATGGCTTCTAAAGACACTTTTGATTAATTTTTTAAATTAATTGAGATAATTAAAAACTGACCCATGTATGTAGATGTGAAAAGATTAGCTCTCTTATACTAGTTTTTCTTCCTTCTACTTGGAAGGGACAGTTCCTATCAGCCAGCTTGCATTTCACTTTCTGGTCATGTAGGGAATAACAGTATGTCTTCCACTCCCATGAAGGGGAGAAGGGTCTAAGCAGTGTTCCTCTCTAGTGGTGGCAGATGAGTCTGTCTCCACTAGACAATCAGATGTCTGATCCAGGAGATAGAGCATTAGGTTGGGTGCATATGCAACTAAAAACTTGTTCAAATTTTAGTTGCTATGTAGATAAATAACTCAGGTAAAACCCAATAATTAAGCACCCTTTAATTCTTCATATATAAAGTGACATTTATACAATCCATTTAAAATAATAGACATTAGTGTTTCATCTGAACTCATGAACAACCTTTTTGTTGTCTGAGTTCATCATAGTTTACAGCTCTAAAATATATTAACTCTTTTGTATTTAACATACGAAAAGTTAGAATTCTACATTGACTGACAAGTCTTCTGAGAACAAAGATCAATGCCTGGGTGCAGAACAGGTGAAGGGAATGTTCTTTTCAGAGCACAGGGCTTGGGGAGACTGCCCAGGGGAAAGAGATTGCCACAGATGTACAGAGACTTGTCCACGATGAATGAAGGCTCTACCTCAAGTTTAGAGCTCGTGTGTCCCAGTGCCTAGAAGTCAATTATGTTCTGTATCACAGAATTCGGGGACTGTATCTTGTCCATAAAGACTCATAGCATCTCTGGAGGAAATTCTACATTTTAAAATGATCCACTATGCCTTTTAGACAGTGTTTTCATTGTAAGTATAAGGATGTAGAAACAATAAATAATTATTAAGAGGATAAATAGGGTCATTATATTCATCCTGTATCTTCATTAATACATTCAGTCATAGGTTATGACCAAATCATCATAAAAATATATGTTGGACAGAAAAATAATAGCTGCCACCTATGTCTATTAGGTAGAGGATTTTTTCTCTTGTTTTTGTTATATGGCCCTATATGGTCATAAAATATATTAAAAACTTTGTGATGTCTTTCTTTCCAAAATTTAACACCTTATGCTGTTTGTGTAACTCGTCTTCCTTCATTGATTGAATAAACAATATTAAACATCTACTCTTTTCTAAGTAGCCTGTAACATAAAAAGAATGCAAAAGGCAATGCAATCTTGCTCATGAACTTGGCCCAAGCAACTCACAAAGTAGAAGGAAAAAAACAGAGCACGAACAACTAATTCTCATGACACGATGCCCAGTAGAGCCGTGTTATGAACATGTCAGACAGAGCGGTGATTTTTATTTGGGTCATAAGGGAAGTCTAAAAGGGAAGGGTGTAATATTAGCTGGGTCTTTAATCAAAAGGAATTCAAAAGATAGAAAAGAGCCAGAGGGACATTCTAAAAAGTGGATCAGTATAAGGAGAGACCAGAAAGTCTAAGTCCAGCTTGTTTTTTTATGGGAGGGGGAAGCGCTGGCTGGGTGAGTAGCATGTAATATAATATAATTTGAGAACAGCATACTAATTATGTGCAGAAAGAATATTATTTGCACCTAATTCAACTATTCTTCTTTCATATGAACTAGGCATGCTTATTTATTACACTGCATTTTGAAATTAGGTTTAAATCAAGACCTTCTGAGTTAAAAAAAATATTCTTCTAGATCAAAAATCTGGATCACTAAATTTCCCTTTGTTATACTTAACTTACAACTTTTAATAGATAGTGTCTATGTAATTCCATGTGGGGATATGCAAAGACATTTATTTTTTTCAAGAGATTTGGCACTGAGTCTTTGTGCCTAAAGGAAAGCAACTCTATCCTCCTAGATCTCCCCTGTAATGCAATATTATTATCAACATCTTCATTAAATATTCCTGACTCCAATATCCTTTTAACTACTGTGAGATTAATTTAGAATCAAAATGTTAGCTTATATATAGTATTAAATTTAATCCGTGCACATTCACAGTGCATTCATAAATATAGACTAATAATTATACTATGAGGTTTCACTGAAAAGTATGTTATCAAAGTAAAATAAACATTTTACATGCTTATAAAATAAACATTTTGCAGGTTTATAAAATATAATTTTGAGTTTTCTGTAGATTTTTTCTACAGTGTTTCATTCTAGAAATAAAATGTAAATGTGCCACTTTATTTACTCCTATTCATTTTATACTCTCTCAACCTCTAAACATTGCAAAGATGAGTTGTTCTGCTCATAGTCTATATCTCCAGTGTCTACTTGAGTTTATGCCTCAAGATAAATTTCTTCCTAGTGGTTGGTATATAATGGGTAGTCAATAAGTATTTGTTTCATAAATAGTGGATTTTGGAAGAAGGAAAAAATATGCTAAAGTAATCTAAGAAGATTGCTATACATTCTTCAAGTGATTAAATATGCTACAGTATCTTCATTTGGCGACATTAACCCTGTCAGTGGCCCAGGATGCACTTTCTACTTCACAAAACAACATTCAACTCTCTGTTAGAAATGTTTTCTCATTCTGTAAAATGAATCTCTTTCTCACACACACATATACAACCCACATTTTTATGCATCACACCCTGCAGTGTTGGTCATTGGGTAAGTCTCTTGCTTCCCAAAGAGTAGTTTAAGAAAAAAATTCTCTGGACAACAGCTTTCCTGAATTTGACACCAAGTCCTATGGTAGTCATTTTAATGCCAATTTTAGACTTAGACCTACAGAGTTGAAAGACTTTGACTTTTGATGACATTTTTGAAAAAAATCATTTTTTAAAGTTTTTGTTTAAATTTCAGTTTGTTAACATGCAATGTAATATTAGTGTCAGGTGTACAATAAAGTGATTCCGTACATCACCCAGTGCTCATCACAAGTGCCCTCCTTTATCCCCATCACCTATTTCCCCCCATCCACCTCCCCTTTGGTGACCATCAGTGTTCTCTGTAGTTAAGAGCCTGTTTCTTGGTTTGTCTCTTTTATTACCCCTTTGTTCATGTGTTTTGTTTCTTAAATTCTACATATGAGTGAAATCATATGGTATTTGTCTTTCTTTGACTAACTTATTTCACTTAATATAATACCCTCTAGATCCACCCATGTTACTACAAATGGCAAGATTTCATTCTTTTTGATGGCTGAGTAATATTCCAGTGTGTGTGTGTGTGTGTGTGTGTGTGTGTGTGTGTGTATGACACATTATCCATTTATCATTTGAAATTTGGGCTCTTTCCATAATTTGGCTATATTGTTGATAAGGCTGCTGGAAAAAAATAAATTTTTTTACTGATCAATTCTGAATCCCAGCCTGTTTCCAGTTCTTATAGTCTCTGTATTTTCACTAATTGGGGAAGTGGTTCTCTTACATTTGGCTTGCAGTATTCTTAGAATAGCATCCCTTAAACCCAATTTATTTAGATCTTGAGTTTATACACAGAGTTATCAAATGTATACCATCATACTTCTGGACAAATTTTAAAGTCTTTTGTCCTAATAGGGAAGATGATAATGCATGTGCCTATTCAGAATTTGGTGTTTAAATAAAATTCTAGCTTTAAAAAAAATGAAAAGGTAGAATTAGGCCTTAAACCCAGGTCTTCTGTCTTTAACTTTTGAACTGTAGGTGACAGACATAAACAATTCTTAAAGTTTCAGTTTGTTTATGATGTGAGATCTCTACCAAGTAAGGTCTCATGTATCTATTCTGAGTCATTTTATGTGGTCAAAACAATACTGCCTTTAAGAAGTATAGTGTGAGTTAGAGTTTCCTCTAATTCTTACTGGCCTTATCCCAAACTGTATACCGTTCCCCTATTTTTGCATTACTTTGGATGTTTAAATTTATATTTACCTCTTATTGCAACATTCATTTTCCATACAGGCTCATAAAATTTTGTCCTCAATTTCTGGGAACTTTACAACTCTAATCTACCTGTTGGATTTGCTCCTACCCCTACTCTGGTGGTTTATTTTTTCCCCTTGCAAAAGAGCAGAACTTTTCTTTATTGCTGCCAATGGCAATGTGTGATTTATTTCAAGTACTATTTTATTAAAAAAACCTCCTTAAGTTTTTAATATAATGGTTTCTTTTAAAATAGAAATCTGTGAACTCTGGTGTGTTCTAGTTGATTGATCTGATTTTTTTTTTCCCTCAAAGATTTTGTTCTATGCAAATTTTTTTCTTTTTTTAAGTATATTTCCTAGTTTCTTTCTGAGCTCAAAGTCCCAACTTCCCTTAAGTCAGAACTCAATTTTCTAAGCCCTGTATTATCCAGGTGTCCTTTGTGGCTCATTTTCATCTATGGCATGTTCTGAATTCTGTGGTTGTTGGTAAGATAGCCCTCAACACAGTGGTGTATCTGTAGAAGCCTCTCAGAGAGAAAGTGAGGCGGGTAGGGTATTCGAGAATCCCAGAAGTCCTGTTCTGTCAGTTTTCAGCCCTCTGGTGCTGTTTGCAGCCTTGCACGTGGTGAGAACAGCCTCTCAGTGGTCCCTTTCGCATTAACAACAGCATGACACCGTAAAAAGAGGCAAATGTTAGTGTCTGCCAATTTGTACCAGCTGCCTACGTATTCGGTTTATATTTTTGGAAGGAGACAGTTCCTGTGTGGCCAAAATGTTATAAACCTTAACCGGCTTGGTCGCCTAACTTGCATGAGAGAAAATAGCTAAACTCACAATTCCTTAGCTTTTTTAAAAGAATAATTGAACAAAAGAGAATAAAATTAAACTTTGGATGTGAACTTGTATTCACATTGTTGTTCGCTGTATCTGTTGTTCTTCCAGCACTTGCACTTAACCCACTGCACTGTGGCTCAATCGCAGGCTCCTCCGTGTCTCTCTCTCATTTCCAAACACAGGTGCTCCTCAGCAGCAGTCTCTGGGCCACCCCTGTTGTGTTATCTGCTCCCCTCTCATGGACACAGTGGCATCAGTGTCACCCTGACAGCTAGACAGCAAATCCCTTCAGGTGACTCCTGTCCTCCACTGACTGAAGGTGAAGTTCCATGTCCTGAAATTCTCCTACCTGGACATTCCTTTGGCACCAAACCTGAAAACTGGTTATGCCACGTGTCGTCTCATGAAAATAGTCTCCACTTCCATCCTCTCTCCCTCAAACTTGCAGGCTTCAAATCCTCCCGTCATCCTCCCTGTAAAGCCACCAAGGATCAAGTCTAATCAGTTGCCCATCTCTTTTCTCGGTCTATAAGGCTGTTTTTCCCGGCCCAGATTTGCATTGCTTGGGCTCTGGTTTTTCCCACCCTTCCCATTATATTTCTATACTCAGGGTTTCCAGTTGAGCCTCAAACACGTTGCAAAGTTGCTGTGTGAACTTGTAGCTAACCTAGTTAAGTCAGTGTCCCTATCTAAAAAACAGTAAGAGAACACTAATTCTTAGAGGGTTTTAAATAGTATGTATTACTACATATGTTATGTGTGTGTGTGTGTGTGTGTGTGTGTGTGTGTGTATTAAAATATAATGCTAAACTGATAAGTGTGTTTCTGGCAGTATATGTAATCTTGGGCACTCTGCATAGAGTATATTCAAGCCCTTCATCAATATTATGAACTGATGTTATTGTCGTAGGATAATTATCAGTCACCTCCATAATCCTGTGATCTATTTAATGTAATTTCATGAGCTTCATCTTCCTGCAATACAATGCTAATTTTCTCCTTCACTTGTTGAAAATATGGAAACGGCTTACACTGTGCCATAGAATAATGTGAAAGCTTGTTAGCCTAAAATTCTAAGTTCTCTATAATTTGATCTTCACCGATTATAAGCTTATCTCCTACTTTTAATTTTTTCCCTCAAACTTTATTCAAACTGAATTAGTGAATATTCTCTTCTTTATGGTGTGGCTTATCACTTCCAAAGGAAATTATTTGCCCCAGATATTTCCTTCCATTTGGAAATTCCACTATTCTAACAAAGACCTGTTGAAAGGCAAAAGGAGGAGAGGGGGGAATGGGGGAGAGGAAGGAACTAGATTTAATCTTTATTGACTCTGAATTTCTATTACATTTGATTTGGACCTACATTGTGTAAACATTCTAATACCATGTTGTAGAACACTTATTTAAGATACAGGAAACATCAAAAAATGAATTTTCAAACCCTAATCACACTGTATTGGATAAACTGTTATATTCATGAAACCCTTAATAAAAACTTAAAGCCATAATGCACTGCTATTGAATTTTAATCATATGGTATTTGATAAAGTATATATCTCGCAGCTCTTCTAAAGATACATAGATAATGATACTAAACTATAGTTAATCAACATAATTTGTCCCAAAGTTAGTATCTATTTACTGACCAAGTAAGTCTGATTATAAAATAAGAACCTGGATGTTCTTTAAATAGCTGATTGCTGTATACATAAATGTGTGTTGTACGTACAAACAAGTATATGTTTTCATATTGTAGAACTAACGTGGTCCTTGTGGAGATTCTGGACAATAGGAGAGAGTGAAAGTCAGTGGGAGTCTCAGGAGGCAGATGGAGCCCCAGTGACATCTTGGTTTCTGAGTATCCATGTCACTTCTCTTCCTATCTTCTCTACATCTTCCCATCTCTCTGCTGCTGTCACTGTCTCTCAACACACAGATGCAAGTACATACATACCCTGAACTGTGAAGCTTCTAGAATTGACTATTGCATAACATATGAAAAGTGTCATGTCAAGAGAATTTGGAGATACAAGGGAGAAGGTGTGCATATGGCCTCCTAAAGTGGTTAGATTTTAATTCCATGGACACTGGGGAGTTAAAGCTCAGGCTGATATAATCTGATTCTGCTGTCAAAAATCCCACTTGGATTTCTGAAAAACAAACAAAAAACAAGAAAAGGTTTCACCACAGCCTGGAGAATGAATTGAGGAGGAGCAGCAGTGACTGTTGGCAGGAAGCCAAGTGAAGAGGTTGCCACTGAAATCTAGAATAGAAATAATGCAAGCCTGGAATGGAGCAGAGCTACAGCAATGGGGATAGTAGGAGAGAACGACTTTTGTATATTTATAAACATAGACCTCATGGGATTTGGTGCCAATTAGATGTGATCTTTAAAGACTATAATGGAATCAGGGTAATTCCCAGATTTCTGGATCCATTGACCAAATGTATGGTAATGCCATTTTTTTCAAGACGGTGTTCGTGGAGAAAGAAAGAGGAACATGAGTTTAGTTTCAAACTAGCTGCATTTGATATGCCTATGATATATATAAGTTATAGTATTTAATACAAAGTTGCAGGTGTGGGTCTGTGGTTTATGTTTGAATCATAGAAAAAGACTACCACACACACACAGAGCACATGATATACACAGTATATTTGTGACTATGTGGATGAACGCAACTAACCAGAGAATAGTGTATTCAGTATAATAGTATCTAAATACTTGGCTTTCTAGAGGGTAGGAAACAAATAGTTCTTCCATTTCAAATAATGAGATCTAAACAGTGGAAGCTTTGCCTTTTATCTCAGAACTTGGTTGTGCGTGTGTCTGAGAGGAGTGGGTCATGGTTTTACCTAGATTTTTTTTACTAATCCTGGCTGTTATATTATAGCATCTTTCAAGAATATATGTTTATTTTTCATTTGTTGTAATTTTGAAATTTATTTACCCACTACATGTAAAATAGTGTTTCAAGTGTTTTGTGTTAAAATGCAAATAATGGCTTTTCTATTGATAATTATCTTAAATTACAATTAGAATTTTATGCCTAATGCTTTTGTTTGATTTGAGTATTAATTTACTTCACCAAATTAGTGGTATATACTCAGATATCACTTATAGGTTGATTAAAACTATAATCATTATTCAAAATCAATTACCACTTTAAACCATAACATCTACTATTAAAAGTGTGAGTGATTCTTTCTAAGCTGTGGAAAATACTGAAATTCACGTTTCAGTAGTTCATCAAGTAAAAACAAACATCTTAAGGGGCCCCTGGGTGGCTCAGAGGGTTAAAGCCTCTGCCTTCCTCTCAGGTCATGATCCCAGGGTCCTGGGATCGAGCCCCACATCGGGCTCTCTCCTTGGCGGGGAGCCTGCTTCCTCCTCTCTCTCTATGCCTGCCTCTCTGCCTACTTGTGATCCCTCTCCGTCAAAAAAATAAATCAAACATTAAAAAAAAAAAAAAAAAGGTAGAGACTGTCAAATCAAAAATTAAAAAAAAAAAAATCTTAAGAAGGTCCTTCTCCTTAAATTGATGTTTTTTAAAAATATGCCCCAAATTGTCTTGATTTAAACTATATGAACAGCTGGAAGATCTTTTAATACATTCATTACTTTGAAATTGTAGTTGGCTTCGCAAGTGACAGTAGGTTTTTAAAAGCATTACGAATGCTCAGTGTAGTTCTAGAAAAGCCTGCAGATTTATAGAGATGGTTGCATCTTCACCAAGCACACCCACAGACCCAGAACCTCCATCCATAAACAGAACATTCTGAAAAGAATCTGATAGTTATTTTATCGTACTCTGCCAGTATTTTTTTTTTAATAGAAATCTTTTTTTTTAAAGATTTTATTTATTTATTTGACAGACAGATCACAAGTAGGCAAGAGAGGCAGGCAGGGAGAGAGGGGAGGAAGCAGGCTCTCCACGGAGCAGAGAGCCCGATGTGGGGCTCGATCCCAGGACCCTGGGATCATGACCTGAGCCGAAGGCAGAGGCTTTAACCCACTGAGCCACCCAGGCGCCCCACTGCCAGTATTTTTAAGGGCAAGAATACTTCTGTGAGGATTAAACAAGGAAAGCTCCACTGAGAAGGCTTGACTGAGGCCAGATAAGGAAAGATGGTGCTGGAGAAGGATCCAGGCTAACAAATCCTGCACTTAAGTGGTTAAGATGGAATTCTTAGAGGACGGAAAAAGACTCAATGAGTTTAAGTAGCCAGAATTTGTTAGACCTAACAAATAGGTCTAACACTCTTGTAAGGTTGAGATGTGCTGCCCCTTGCTTCAGTCTCCCATTCCTTCAGCTTCACTGATTCAGAAATCCTTGAGCTCCTATGTTAAGCCAAGCACCGTGTTGGCTATGGATAAATAGATTAAGCAAACACCACAGACCTGGCCTCAGACACTTGGTACAAAACTCTTTCATTGCATGTTAATAATTCCTTGAAATATAGAATATGAGTATATAATAAAGCATGCTACAAGGAGAGTTGAAATTTCATGTGGGGTCACTGAGCTGAGGTCAGCTGGGGTAATCCTGTTGACTAAGCAAAAGCAGTGTGGGGGGACAGAGTTGCTGGAATATTCCAAGTCAAGGAAAAGATTTATGCAAATACCCTGAGGTGGCAGCCATCGTAGTCACGCTGGTGGGAACACAGACTGTGACAGAAAGAGGGCGGAAATGCCAGGAGTCATCACTAGGTGCTGATTCTCACAGAAGGTTAAGATGCTGATAAGAGGGGCACCTGGGTGGCTCAGTGGGTTAAGGCTCTCCCTTCGGCTCAGGTCATGATCCCAGAGTCCTGGGATCCAGCCCCGCATCAGGCTCTCTGCTCAGCAGGGAGCCTGCTTCCCCCGCCCCCCGCCTGCCTCTCTGCCTACTTGTGATCTCTCTGTCAAATAAATAAATAAAATCTTTTTTAAAAAAGATGCTAAAAAAAAAAAAAGATGCTGATAAGAATTGTGTTCTTTCTCTTAGGAAAAATTGCCACAACATATCCAAATTTGCATTTTCAAAAGATTTTTAAGGTACTGTGTGCAGAATTGTTTGGAGAGGCCAGTAGAAGATGCAGATTTGTCCATCAGGGTCCAGTTATATGGCCGACAGGAAGGGCCGCATCCAGAAGGAAACTGAGACAAAGAATGCATGGATGGATGTTCAAGAGACAGTTCAGAAGTGAAATGAAAGGAACCTGGTGATAAGTTGTATAAAGATGGAGTCATCAAGTGTGATTCCTATGTTTTTGTCTTATAGAAAATAAGCTCACAGGACCTCTATATATTGAGAGAACATCTTGGAGATGAATAATTCCTGGAAGAGGATAAATCATATGTTTAACTTACTGAGTCTGAAGAAATGTTGACAAGTACAAAGAGATGTTTTGTAAGCAGCAGATTATACTGGTCTTTACTTTCAAAGTCTGGACTAGGTCCATATAGTGAAAAGATACTCATGTACATATTTACCATTGTGGGTACACTTTTCTTTCTTTATTTCTGTAAAGATTTTATTTATTTGAAGGGTAGAGCAGGAATGTGGGGACAGGGAGTTGTGCAGAGGGAGTGGGAGAAGCAGACACTCTGCTGAGCGGGGAGCCTAACGTGGGGCTCAATCCCAAGACCCTGAGATCATGACCTGAGCCAAAGGCAGACGCTTAACTGACTGAGCCAGTCAGGCATCCCTGGGTACATTTTCTATAGAGAAGGTCTGTGAGGAAGGTCAGGGGTCCAGCGTGATTGGGAGATGTCAACAGCTAGTGGTGGATAGAGGTAGCTGAGTCTTCCATGAAGCCAGACATTTGAGAGGAATTAGAAAAAAAGAGAGAGAGAGAGAGAGTGAG
The DNA here is from genome assembly GCF_963455335.1 of Martes martes. NCBI lineage: Eukaryota > Metazoa > Chordata > Mammalia > Carnivora > Mustelidae > Martes > Martes martes. The sequence goes on from NC_137902.1 coordinate 69,284,311, forward strand.
AGATGATTTCATGGAGGTAAAGAGAAGTGTTTCTGAGAGGATTAGCATTTGACTCCCTCTGACAGTATTTAAAAACTTCACTGAATTTGGATATACCGAAGCCACTGATGACTTTGGTGTAGACTGTTTCTGTTGGGTATAATTGACTATCAATTAATTCAGAGCTGAGGAAGTGGAATCACTAATTAGAAACAAATTTTAAATATTTGTCTCTATGGAGGAGAAATATGTATTCACAGATACTTGAATATCTAAGCTACATTTTGACAATACCTCACAAAACAAGTCATTAAAAAAGGACTTCCTTAACTTTAAAATTTCAGTTATAACCAACTTCCCTAATATTGAATATTTACATAAAAAATTATGTACATTGCAATACTGTATCTCCAGAATATATGATCAAGTTGTTAAATGACCCTATATAATTTTTTTTTTTACTTCCCCATTTTTTTCAGCCACAAGTATAACTTACAGTTAAAAATAATTCATGCAAGAGATAGAGCAGTTAACAAATGCCAAGCTCTTATTTTATAGATAAAAGAAGAACTGGTACAAGGGAAAGTAGGTCTCAGAAAAACCAAGACCTCCAAGGAAGATGGAGGTGTTGCACAACCAGTTTCAGAAATATACTTTACGCCAAGGGAGAAACGGCTTTTCAAGAGGTAATTTGTAATTAGCTTTTCCTGTTGTCAGTAATGGACCGAAAGGTTTAGTACCGTGCGAGCGTCCTGGGAGGACCCAACATCCATTGCTCACCTTGGCTGAGGGCCCCATCTGCTCTAGTACGCTTTTCGTACACCCCAGCTAAGACTCCAATCAAGCCACTCCTTCCAGTTAATCTGTAGTGAGCCTCCATTCCCCACGGAGTATCGTTTCCTTGATCTCTGTCCCTTTTCATTTTATTTCACATTATACTCTCTCCTCCACTCCCAGCCTGTCTCCTGCAGGTCTTGGTCTGCCTCACTAATGCAGCCCAGCTCTTCCCATTACTTTCCAAGCATTGTGTTTGTTTTAACTGAAACATTGAGAGAAAGGGAAGAATACTCTGTAATTAACTCTTAGGGTCTAAGAAGTTTTTTTTGTTTGTTTGTTTTGTTTTGTTTTGCTTCAGTTTCAAACCATGTATTATTTAAACTATTCAGAATCTTAACATAAACAAACTTGAAGTCTCTTTATATACATCTTTGCGTCAGGGATTGACATTAGCAAAATAATCACAATTAGAAGAGATACTAGTTTTCCATATGTCAAGAAATATTATTTCTAGATCTCAGTTAATCTGCATTCCTAGGTATACTTACCTGTAGAAAATTCTTCTGTATTTGAATTTCATAATTTCTTAAGAAGCTTTGTGTTAAGCTCATATAAGATGTCAAGTTCAGAAATGGATGCATCGATCATTAAGGCAATGGCTCCTCATGTCTGAAATCGTAACTCCACTTTCTAGCATTATCATCTCCACTTTTCATACTGTCAATAAATTGAACAGTTTTTCAGTACAGTATGTTTGGTCTTGCATCTTTTTCTCTTAAATTAATCATAACTTATTTCCTTAAAATGTATGTGCGTGCCTGTTTGGGGAGGGAGTAAGAAACATATTTGTGTTTGCTTTCCTGTTCTATTTCTCCCTTCTTTCGCCTTCTTCTCCATCCTTCAAAAATTGTCTAGGCTTCTTACACTTTGTTTCGGGAGTGGACTATGCTTTAAGGTTGGAGGCATTCACATTCCATCCCTTGATTATGTTTCCTCCCAAGGCGGAGCATTTTGCATGGTTTTACTATGGAAGGGGAGGAGAGCAGGGCTAGTCCTGTGGGGGCCAGGCTGAAAAAGAGGGAGAACCACAAAGACTAGAGAGCGGATGGAGGTCTGGTATTGGGGGACAGTTGGTCATTCAGGTCTCCCTCGTTTGCTGAGTTCCACAAAGGTAAAGACCTTGCAGCTCAAGTCCACAAGCAGCTGCATGGTATCTGAGGAACTAGGTGCTGGGTCTCCAGGACTGATCAGGGTGCCAGGTCCTGTCTGTGACACAGAACCAGGTCCCTGGACCTCAAGGGGCCACGTACAGCCTGGACAGTTGACAAGTCAGCGGAAACCATGAGAACCCAGGTGTAGGAACCTCATCACATGTAGGGGACACTTCAAAAATGACTGACCGAATTTGTCATTGGCCATGTGAAATGGATGACAGGGAGTCATCCATTTGATTTAATTTAGTTAAAAAACAAGACAAAACAGTGAAGCTTTAGCTGCTGCACTTAGGATGTGAAGGGAAGTAATAGGTGGCCTGATAATTTCATATTGATAAGATAATTAGGTGTCCTTTTCCCTTCATCTATCATGCATTGGCAAGACTGCCCTCTTTCTCTTCTCAGCTGCACTAGGTTTGCTTCTGTGTCAGGCCTTGTAGTTGCTGTTCCTTCAACCAGAATGACCCTCCTTGTTCTCTGGAGGCTGACTCATTCTAACACATCACCTCCTCAGAAACACTGTCCCTGAGCCAGATGTATCTGATGTTTCCCGCCCAGAGTCCCTCAGTGTTATCCCGATAACACTGGCTCTCGGCACAGTTACGCTGTTCATGTACTGTACTAGATGGTTTACATCACCCACCAGAAAGTTATCCCTAGGAGCACGGGGCTTTGCCTGTCTCCCCTGCTTCTGTGAGCCCATTGCACAGGCTTTATTATTTTATCTTTTATGGTGTTTTCACTTTGCATAATAGAATTTTTTAGACTCCACAGTTCATGATGGGTTTCCATAACTATCGAGTGGTTCATTCGTGGACTTGTCACCCTTGTGAGGTTTTGAACAAGCAGAAAATCGTCTTCATTTTTTTCTCATATTATATACAATATGTCAGTTTCACTGTTGTTAATACAGACTTAGTAAGACACAAGAGACTGGACCATTTATCAAAGCTTTAAAAGAAACATTAACAAGTTTTGTGCAGTTTTCCAAGGCAAGATGTTATTTAAGAGAGTTAATGAACTAGAGGTACCCAATTCTGAGCAGCAGATACAATTAAGCAAGGTATCGATCCAGCCATTAGAAAACAATTAATCATTTTCACTGTAAACAAATGAACTTTGGTTGTTAATCAAGAATTTTGTTTCACTCTTCCATTTTAGATCGCAAGGTTAAAATAGATTATTTTCCATGTTCAGTAGTAGTATAGATATTTCTCTTGGTCTTGGAACAAGCAGCCCATAGACAGAAAGGATCCTTATAAATATGAAAAGATATGACATAACTATTAATATAAAAATAGAAGTTCTATATCATAAGGAATCAACTTTGATAGTAATTATTATAAATATTGTTTATGGTCTCAGTAAATGAATGGAAATGTGGGTTCTGTGCATTTTCTCTAACTTCACAACCGTTGAGAGAAAAAATTTCATAAACCTCAGCTTTATTGGTAGATTGGTTTTCCTAAAGCACCCCCCTTCTTAGGGTAGAAAACACAGGAAGATGATGGAATCTTCTTAACTCTCAGCCGTCCCTTTAACTGTTAGAACCGTCAAGCATTTTTTACCATACCCTAATAATAAAATTCTCAGTGACAACCATACCACACGTACACACACAGGTTTGTGAGTGCAACTAAAAGAAAATTCAAAAAATTATTTGCATTTATAACAGGAGACATGTTTTGTTAAAGTCTATCCCCTATAAAAAAGTGCTGGGGGGGGGCACCTGGGTGGCTCAGTATGTTAAGCAGCTGCCTTCGGCTTGGGTCATGATCTCAAGGTCCTAGGATTGAGCCCCACATCGGGCTCTCTGCTCAGCAGAGAGTCTGCTTCCCTCTCTCTCTCTCTGCCTGCCTCTCTGTCTACTTGTGATCTCTCTCTGTCAAATAAATAAATAAAATCTTAAAAAAATAAAAGTGCTAGGGGGATGACTTGAAATTTGAAAAACTGTGTCTCAGATTGAAGGTGGGCTTTGGGGTGTGTGTGGTCCTGTGTGGATTTATACAGCACTGGCTTGAACAGAGTTCTATTGGTGTTAGAAGGCCTTTGCTTCCTTTCTTCTGGAGGAAGAAACTTTGGCAAGGGAATGAAGGCTGGCTTTCTTCACAGATGTTCTTTCTGCTGTTAGTCTGAATCATGAGAGGATTTTGATCAGGGTCAAGGGGGGGGCATCAGTAAACATTATGACTGATGATATTTAATGATTTCAGTATTCATTAATCCCAACTAATTAGGCACACTTTTTCAGGAATTGTTTGATCACAAGCTCAGTGGAAAGAGGAAAAGTGGTTCCTAGTTTCAGTAGCTGGGGAGGGTTAATTAGAGGACTGTGTGCCTTCGTCTTCACTGGCTTCTTATTAACGGTATGACACTGTAAACCAAATATCAGACGGCAATTTATGGTGACCTGGGTTTGGACTAGTTCCTCTGTCACTCTGCAGTTTCTGAAACTGGCAAGGCTGACTCCCGGTAATTACATCACGTCATCCTGTAAAGACCAAGATAGATCTGTTTTAGGCTGTCTTGGGAGAACAGAGGCATGCAAAGGATTGTGTGAACATTCAAATCACCCCACACGGCAGCATCAAGTCATTAACACAGTTGAAGAGAAGAGAGAACCAGTATATCCCTGAGGCTCTCCCTAAGGGACGATCTAGTTCACCTCCAGACCTTGTCCAGAAATACCACCTCTGCCCAGTTCTGACACTCAGCGTGCTCCTGACTTGGACGCCCACAGTTAAACATCAGGACAAGGCTGTGGCTATCGTGTGCACAGATTTACCTACAAGGGGATTCCGAATCTATCAGCAGGATATCCATGCCGAGGTAGAATGTCGACCTGAGCAACCCAGATTTACAACCTTAGTCTTCTAGAAGTCTGCACGTACTTAAAACAACCAGACGTGTAAACTTTCAAATCTACAGTGAATATTCTTTTGGATAATACAATGTTTTGCTAATATTATGGAATGCTGGAAAGTAGTCATAACTTTAAAATATTTTTGGAAAGGAAGGATGCTTACTTTAGAATCAGTATAAGTGTTCTAAAATGAAAATGTGGGTTTTATTTTGTTTTTGTTTTTTCCCTGAAGCACTATCTACTATCCTGTATTCAAACCAGGCTTGTGTATGTCATGTGGACTCATGTCTTCAGCCCCGTCTATCTTGGATCAGTCCTCCCACCTTATATATATTTGCACACCACAGACTTTTTGAAGAGAGAAGGCTGCTTGTCTTTGAGAACATCCCATGTTTTGGATTTGTATGATTGTTTTCTTGTAGACTTTTTCGAATTGTTCCTTTAGACCGGGGTCACTAAACACTCCCCCGTTTGCTGAATCTAGCCTGTGACTTTTTATACAGCGTTCTACCTAAGAATGAACTTTATATTTTAAAAGTTATTTTTTAAAAAAATAAACAAACAAACAAGAGAAAGAATGTGCAACAGGGATTGCATGTGGCCCAAAAGCTTGGAATATTTTCTATCTACCCTTTATATAAACTTTGCTGACCCTGTTTATACTCTTGACTTCATGGAAAATGTCTGACACAAAGTACTAGCTCAGTGGGCAAGGCTTATTATATGACCTCGGGAATTAAAGTCCTACCATGAAATGTACTGTTTTTTGGGGATGTGGTGAAGATGATAAGAGCCAGGTAACTTCTTTCTAAAAGTATGTTTCCCCTTTACAAGAGCACATGGTGCAGGGGTTACCTTGCTCAAGCACTTCCAAGACGTCTTACTTCCCTTCTGTCTTCACAAACTGGTTTTAGTATCCACTGATTATTTGCATCAAGTAGTCCATTAGGGGTTTCGAAATTGACTTTTTAAAAATAGTTTATTTATTTATTTGAGAGATAGAGAGAGAGCACACAAGCAGGGGGAGCAGAGGGAGAAGGAGAAGCAGGCTCCCCACTGAGCAGGGAGCCTGACAAGGCTTGATCCCAGGACCCGGGGATCATGACCTGAGCTGAAGGCAGATGCTTAATCCACTGAGCCACCCAGGCGTCCCTGAAATGTGATTTCTGATTCTACTATTCTTTCTACTTTTACTGGATATCAGTCTTCCATAGTAATAAATGCCTCCCAATTTCTTTTAAACACAGATGGTGGTAAATGGCTTAATTTTACCCTTAATCATTAATTTTCAGAATAAGGAATGATGTAGTTTCCACCAGTGATGGTTAATGGATTTTCACCCAGTACTGAACGCTACCTGATTCTTAACCCAGTGCTTGCTGGGTTTGCCATTTTTTTCTGTTTTTCTAAAGTGCTTTTCCTAAATATGCCCTAATTAAGGCGTGCCTAACAGCTACTATAATATGCATTAAACAATTAAAGTTTTATCTTCTTTGAATTAAGAAGGCTTTTGGTGGTTGATTTGGATGGCTTAAAATTACATCTAGGGAAATTTAAATTAATGTATATTCCCCAATAAATTTCCTACAGTAAAAATGCAGATTTCCAATGCTTCTCTGATTTTTTGTTTCAAAATATCCTTGTAGAATATATACCAGAAAGAGCATTGGAATTCGATCTCAGTGAGGTGCTACCATGGACAGTTATATGACATTGAACAGGCAACTTGATGTCTATAAGTTCCACAGGGAAATCAGTAGGCTAAAATAGATGTTAATAATTCTGGATTAGGATACTGACATAGAAAGAACAAAGTAGTCCTACTTTAGTTACCAATGTTTCTTTTTTACTTCAGAGCTAGTCAAGTTAGATTTTAAAGGAATGATTTTAAAGGTTATAAAAATTGTACCCTCTATTTTTGATTGAATTGTTTTCTGTTTTCTTGTTGGATTATCACATATAATAACATATAGCACATCTTTAGAAATGCTGTTATGATTACTCAGTAGGAAAGAAGAGTGTCAAATCAGCATTAGTGGCCCTAAGCTATTAATACCGAGTGAACTAAGATGGAAATTTAGAATAAAGAGAAAAAAGAAAAGAGAAAAAAAAACTGGGACTTAGAGTTAAGAATTAAAATGCAGTCTCAGTAGCTGGGCAACTAGGGATGAGTAAATCCATGAACTAATTAGAGATAAGCCCCTCAGAAATGGTTTGACTCGAGGGATCAATCAACAAGGGATGTGTATCCAAGTAGATACTAAGTGGGTGTCAGGAGGAATAACTTAATAAACACAAATTTCAGGGTTCACAAGTTACTGGAGTTTTTATCTTTATCAAATTTATCTTATTCTGGGTTAAAATAATTGACCAACTTTGGAACTTGTCATAATTTACTCTACAAGATAATTTCTGTAAAAGTCTGATTCCACTTGGATCAGAGAATGTTGGTCATGTGGAAGGCATGGTTTGTAGGGGGGATAAGGAATAGTTTTACCAAGAAGCTCTATCCAGTGTCATCGATTAAGATAAAAGTGATTCCTACACTGTCTTCCTCATTGCTCTGAGATGGGATACAAACTTCACCCCCCATCCTGACAGAAAAATAGTGCCTCATTTTGTTATGAAAACCAGATATCTCCCCATACTCGAACTTCACAGTTGTCCCTCCCATCCAGGAACAATGGGAATTATGACCAACACTGTTTAGCTAGCAGAATATTAAAAGGTTTCCATGGGCCAAATGCAAGCCCCCCAACCATGAAATGTGTGCAATATATAGATTTAAACAGCAACAGCAACTCCAAAATTCTTCACAAAGGTTTTATTTTGTATGAAGTTAAGATAGTCCCCAAGCCCCTCTCTTATACTAAACCTATAAAACCTACTATAACTACCTCTGCCCTAATGCTTTAGATGTGGGCAATTAAAAAACCACCCAACATTGTTTTCTTTAGTTCTTCAAAAAATGATATTAGCTTCAAGGAACTCTTTTATTTCCAAATATTTAATTTGCACTATAACACATTGAAATACCAGTCATCACATATAATCCATGGAAACTGAATGCAAAACGAGAGGGTGAAAAAAGCATTAAAAGTGGCACAAATAGCAAACATTTATATAATGGTCTTAGCTTAGACTTCTTTTTCTCCTTAAAAAATATATACCAAGAGAACCTGGCTGGCTCAGTGGGTTAAGCCTCTGCATTCAGCTCAGGTCATGATCTCAGGGTCCTGGGATTGAGACCTGCATCGGGCTCTCTGCTCAGCAGGGAGCCTACTTTCTTCTCTCTCTCTGCCTGCCTCTTTGCCTACTTGTGATCTCTCTGGCAAATAAATAAATAAAATCTTTGAAAGAAATACATACCAAATAAATGGCAATTAGACATGATCTTACAGTAATAATGGCTACTTCCCAAAGAAGATTACACATGTGCTTCAAAGTGTTACCCACATAGAATGCCACACATGCATATGCATTTTATAAATATTTCTAGTTTATTTAAGGGTTGTCTGATATAGACAGTAACCTTTTAAATGCCAATTGTAGTAATACTTGGGTTCATATAAATTCTATTTCTTACAATCTGAAGTAGGAAAATTAATACATGTCTAAGAACCCACAGAAATTGGAACTGTATGTAAATGTATTTTAATTCTATTATTTTAATATTACTCTATTTACAAACAATGAAGATTATTTATACTTCTTTTTTTATATAGTTTTCTAATAGTTTTCTATTATTGAAAAAAGATCAGTCTTTTAAAGCATACTTTGTATCTGGCAACCACTTTGTATATGCTAGAATGCTCTTTTTGACATCTGAAGTTAATGGCCCAAAATCACAATTTAAAGTCCTGTACTTGCTTTTATGGATTTGCTTTGGAAAGATGAAATTTGCTGTGCATATTTCCACTTTAATTGGGAATGACAAAGGGTTGAGTGAAGCCAGATCCAGGTAACAAAATGTTCTTTGAATAAAAAGAAAACAGATTTTTTTTAAGTTGCATATTTTTAAGTTTTGAAAAGACTCAACATCAGGATTCACTTTGAGGTTTGGAATCATATTTTTGACATTTAGGTTTATATAATCCTGCTCCTTTATATGAGCATGAATTTAAATAACAGCAAAATTACATACAAGAGGCCAGTTATATTTCAGATGGAAAAGTGTTTGAAAAAAAAAAGTTATTTTTAGAACAGTTATACATAAGAAATGTTTTTCATTTATTGCTCTAGATTCTGATTTTTCTATCTAGTTGAATGAAGGATGGTTGATATTTTCACAACATTATAATAAAATTCATCTTCAATTACAAAATTCAACACGTTTAATTGTAGGTTCTTTGATTTCTTCAGCAGATCATTCCCAGCTGCATTCCAGAAACTTCTTGTATCTGGTATTTGAAGAGGCTCCAGCCTCTCTTCACTTTTTCCTTTTGGAGCAAAACTCTTCAGATATGATATATGTGCTGCCTGTCATCACAATCCCCCCCTCCAGTCTGTGCTTCTGCCCCCCCAGGCTGGGGTCAGGGACCTTATTCCTGTGGTGTCCATACCCTCGAATACAAGAGACACTTCTCGGACTTCTTACCAGGACTCTTAAGCCGACTTTGACCGATTTGCTCACACTTGCCCTCTCCAAACACTGCCCTCTCATGGCTGCCTAACTCTACGTACAATGGTTTTCTTTATCTGTTGCTGATAAAAGTGAATCTTCTCTACTACCTTGAATATTGGAATTCACCAAGGTTTTCTCCCAAACTCCCTTTCCTTTTCTTTTGCATTATCTTATTATTCTAGTATGTCCTGGCCCCCTTTGACACATAGGCATGCACACAAATACATCTAGCTGTGTCTCTGTCAACTGACTCATCAACCGTTTCATTCCCAGTTCTTGGAGGATACATTCTTCTCCACTGTTAACTTCTCCATGAGGCTGTGATATCTTTTGTACCTTTGGGGCAGTGGAGCCATTTTCCAGAATAGTCTTCTGGTTCTTAGATTGTGGGCAGATCCCTTTTTCAAAGTAGTTTTGCCTTTGCATGGATTTTTTTTTTAAGATTTTATTTATTTATTTCACAGAGATCACAAGTAGGCAGAGAGGCAGGCAGAGAGAGAGGGGGAAGCAGGGTCCCTGCCGAGCACAGAGCCCGATGCGGGGCTCGATCCCAGGACCCTAGGATCATGACCTGAGCCCAAGGCAGAGGCTTTAACCCACTGAGCCACCCAGGCGCCCCAGCATGGACTTTCTCTACAGAGTAATCCCCTGTTTTTATGGGAGTCCATCATGTTTTCCTGACCTTGTGGGCAGAGTGTTGCAAGATGACTTCACAGAGGACATGCACAAGGAGCCATTCATGACTCCTGGCATATTCTAGATCATTCCGTAACCAGTCTCACAGAAGGCTGTTGAAACACATCAGTTTTCTTTTGGGTCTCCTGCCTAACAGGTCATGTAATTTTAGGCATGCTTCCTTAACTACCTGATCTAACACCTGTTGTGTGTCCCTAAGAGATATGCTGAGAAGGTCAACATGTATGAACATAGTTATTCTTTTTTTTTTTTTTTTAAGATTTTATTTATTTATTTATTTGACAGAGAGAGGGATCACAAGTAGGCAGAGAGGCAGGGAGAGAGAGGAGGGGAAGCAGGCTCCCCATTGAGCAGAAAGCCTGATGCAGGTCTAGATCCCAGGACCCTGAGACCATGACCTGAGCTGAAGGCAGAGGCTTAACCCACTGAGCCACCCAGGTGCCCCTGGTTATTCTTTTTTAAATGAAAAATGCCTGAGGCGTGTAAGACATTACTGTCATTGTGATGAGAAAGCACTGGAAGCCAGAAAATCCATCTTCCGATTTACCGTCTTTCAGTGAGGTCTATGACCCTGTGTGAGTGGAATGAGTAATCGGTAGCAAAGCCAAGATAATCTTCAGTTTCCATTTTTATATCAGTTTACATTTTATTGGCCCATTAAATTAAAAATGTTTGGCTATATATAGTAGTCTATATGCCTGGATTTTTTCTTTTTGCAATGACCTCCAATTCTATGGTGGTGAAAAGAACTTTTCTTCATATAATTACATCTATCTACTCAATGAGTGGAGTAATAAATTTATATGAATCCAGTTATTATTGTTACATTAAATTAATGTTGTCGAAGACAAATTACACCCATTTGTGATAACAGTGTTTTTTTTGTGCAATGAATTAGCACTTTTAGAAAGAGAACAGCCAATACTATTGATTAAACAACACATTCCCAAATAATCATCCATGCTGAGCATGTATTCAGTACAAAAGTACAAAGTGTCTTTTCAAATCATGTTCAATAGCATTTAAAATGCAAGATAAATGAAAATAAATTGGGACTTCAAAGCAAGAAATAGAAACTTACAAAGAATACTGTGAGGCTTTGTTATTTCACAAATGATTATTGCTAGGAACTGCATTTTTTTTCTTTTTAAATTTTATTCAGGAAGCTTTGAATTGCCGTAAGAGTTTAAAGCAGGCATCTGGTACTAACTAATGTTCTTTCTTAAATTACTACAAAGAACTAAAACAATACCACTATTCCTAGATCATTCAGATCTAATTATTTGTCACTCACCTGACTTGAGACCAATCCAGTGTAACACTAAAGGGATGAAGGGAGTTTTGAATTTTGCCACAAACCTTGAACAACTGACTAAATGGTAACAGATGGGAGCATAAATATCTTATTGATCATCTCGAAATTCCTAATTAGCAATGATGGTTTATGTGAATATGTACTATATATTGCCTACTTAAAAAAAAAATCTTTGCACAAACAACACTGGTTGGAAATTCAAAAGAAGTTGAAAATCAGTAACTTATTTTGATTGGATTTTTTATTTATTTGTATTTATTACTATTGTCTTTTTATTAAGTAGGCTCTACTCCCAGTGTGGAGCCCAATATGGGGCTTGAACTCACAACCCTGGATTAAGATTAAGATTAAGATTAAGATTAAGACCCTAACTGAGATCAAGAGTGAGGCACTTAACTGACTGAGTCCCCCTGGGCCCATATTTTCCATTTGTACTTTCAAAGTTGAGAATACTTAATATGTAAATAAACTTGTTATCTCCTACTTTGTGGTCCATATGTCAAAATATCGCACAGTCATTAAGTGAAATGGAAAATAATTTAGAGGTCACTTTCTCAATCTAGATGTATATATTTAACACCCCCTAAATGCTACTCTTTGAGAAGCAATATGTCATTAAAAAAAAAAAATGTTCTCCACTTAAATAGATTTAGGAAATGCTGAGATAAATGAAATTTAGATGTATTTGTTCAGACATATTTTTTGCATAACTTATTAGTTATTAGAGTCTTTAATAAGCTATTTTTCATAATATATCTTTAATAAAAGGGTACAGGTTACATATCTGCCTTTCTTTTATTTCAAATTAAACAAATACTTAGTTATAAAAGCTTTCTATTAGGTCTTTGTTGTTTTTAATTTCTGCATGCCTGTGTATGTAAAAAGATGAAACATTTTATAAACCTTTTATTCAAAGTGTATTAAGACTGTCAGAGGCCCTATGTGGTCACATATAGATCTTTAAAGAAACGCACATTAATCACTGTTTTTTAATTATATTTTGTGAAAAGCATAATTAACTTCTTTAACTGAACTTCTTTGTAAAGAAAACAGACAAAAAATATCTGTCTCAGAGATTTAGTGAGTATTCAGATAATCTATGTAACAGAGGTAGAACAAAACTGGCTCCTGTGAAGTTACTATTATCATGAATCTTGAATTTTGATTCCATTGATGATTTCTCTACCACATGAACTATGTGCACAATGTGCTTTTATGCTGCCTAGACTTGGATTTCTATTCTGCCCTCTTAGAATGTCTATAGTTCCCAAAGGATTTCTCGACACTTGCCAATTTATGTTTCTGGGCTTCATCTTGAAAACAGGTTCTTCCTGGGGCACCTAGGTGGCTCAGTCAGTTCAACGTCCAAATCTTGGTATCAGCTCAGGTCATGATCTCAGGGTCATGATCTCAGGGTCATGATCTCAGGGTCATGAGATCGAGCCCTGCATCTAACTCTGTGCTCAGTGGGGAGTATGCCCTAGATTCTCCCTTTCTCTCTCCCTCTGCCCCTCCCCCTGCTTGCTCTCTCTGTCTAAAAATAAAATAAGTATTTTTAAAAAATCCACCACTTTTCTTCAAATCTTCCCTATGACTGGCTCTATCCTGATTTCAGCCTCCACTGCAACTTGATATACAGGGGTTATTTTGAATAACTACATTCTCTGTACTTGAATAGGATCTGTGCACAGTGTGTATGCCTGTGTGTGCCTGTATGCATATGTGTGTCTATTTTCAAATAAGTAAATTTCCACATGCAGTACCAATAACGTCTTTTTTTTTCATTTTTAAAATTTTTTAAATTTTTTTTTCTCACCAATAGCATCTTAAACTACTTTCTGATTTGAAAAAAAAAAATCAGTGAAACGAGCCCATTTTTTAAAGATGTGAGGTAAGACAGTCATAAGTGATCAAGTAGGGTGGGGGGAACTCCCAACCTAAAGTGCAACGGGACACGGAGACTGGAGACACGTAGACACACTGACATGGAGAGGCTGAGAGTCTGAAGGTGCAAGCTCCTGCTAAATGGAGGGACAAAGTGAAGGATAGAAAATAAGGAAGTGATTCAAAAGTCCATATTTGGAATCAACAGTCTGAACTCTAACCCCTGTCCTCAGCACCTACACATGCTGACACTGAGTAAAAACAAACACCTTAATGTTTAAGGTTCACTCAGGTGACAGATTTCCTGCGTAAATTTGTCCAATCCAACTCCTAGTCAGAACTGTTGTCACATGGTTTGATGTTTCAAATAAGAGGATATATCCAATTCTGGACACTCAAGGATGAGAAATGGGTTGAAAATGTTTCCAGGGTTCGTCGGGTTCTAGAAGTGGAGAACAGACAACTGGGGAGGGACTCCATGTGAAGAGAAATGCATGAGGACATCTAGATCTGATGAGAGAAATACTAAGATTCAAGAGACAAAATCCCTGGGCAGAATAAGTGCGAATATTTCCCTAGATGCATCATAGTGAACTTGAAAAACAGAACAGATGTATTTTTTTTCCCATTACTGGGTGGTAGGTGAACAGAGGATGCCTCAGTGGTCTTCATAGAAGTTAAAAGAGAGACGGCAGTTAAAAAAATGCAAAACAACAATTAAAATGAATATTAACATAGAAATGCATATACAAATAAACAATCCAACAAGGATGAGGCAAATTCAGTGCTATTTCAGATTTAAAAAAAATCAAAGGAAGAAGAAGCTTAAAAACAGACTAAATGATGTCACAAAATAAATTAAATTCACAAGTTTAAGACTAGTCATATTAAATGCTATCTCCATGATATTTTCAAAAAACTTCCATAAACCTGAGGGCACAAATTGTAAACAGTAGAATGGGCAATGACATTTTATGCAAATACTAAAAGCCATCTACTTTAGCTATGTAATATTAGAAAATACACTTTAAAAAGAAATATAAGAACACATATTTCCATCTTTAAACATTGCATTTAGGTCTATGCCATCATAATGTGATAATAAATGAGAGGAAAATGAAAATATATATATAGGATAAGCTAATTAATGGAATAGTTAAGTGCTTAGGAACTTGAATCATCTGTAAGTCTTCTTTGGAAAGTGTCTATTTAGGTCCTCTGCCCACTTTTTACAGTAGGATTATTTCTGTTTTTGGTGTTGAGTTCTTTATATATTTTGGATTTTAGCTCCTTATGAAATATATCATTTGCAAATACCTTCTTCCATTCAGTAGGCTCCATTTTGTTGATTATTTCCTCTGTTGTGAGAAAGCTTTTTTATTTTGGTATAGTCCCAGTAGTTTACTTTTGCTTTTGTTTCCCTTGCCTGAAGAGATGTACCCATAAATATGTTGCTAAGGCTGATGTCTGAGATATCACTGCCTATGCTTTCTCTTAGGAGTTTTACATGTTCAGTTCTTACATTCAGATCTTTAATCCATTCTGAGATTATTTTTGTATATGGCATAAGAAAGTGGTCCAGTTTCACTTTTTCGCACGTGGCTGTCAGGTTTTCCCAGCACCATTTGTTGAAGAGATGGTCTTTTCTCCACTGTATGTTCTTGCCTCCTTTGATGTAGATAATTGACCATACAGGTATGGGTTTATTTCTGGGCTCTCTCTCCTACACCACTGGTTATATGCCTACTTTTGTGTCAGGGCCATACTGTTTTGATGACAATAGCTCTGTAGCATATCTTGAAACTGGTATTGTGATACTTTTCTCACGTTTATTTTTTCTCAAGATTGCTTTGGCTCAGCCAGGTTTTGATGTTCAGATATTTAAACTGAGTTTTGTAGTTACCCAGAATTCATAAAATCAGAGAATGGAATTTGGATCCTATTTTCTAAAAATAATTTTTGTCATTCAAGGGATGAGAGCAAAGATAATTGAGATCCAAGCACAAAATTGTCAAAGATACACAAAAAGTAATTTCACTAATATTTATGTGCCAAGTCCAAGACTGTTGAGTAATTGGCATTAAAGATTTGAGGAATATTGTGGCTACCTGAAAATGGTAATAAAACACTAAACAGTATGCCAAAATACATTCCAAAACATTTTAAATGGGAACAGGTTAGAAGTAAAAACAACCTACTTCTCTGTGTTCTTTTCACAGCCATGCAACTAGCCAGCTCCATGTCTTGTTGCACGTGCCAGTTACCTACAGTCTCATATCCTTAATCTCTGACCTAAACTGAGACTATCAAAGGTCCCTCATGCGTTTTTGTGGGAATCAAAATAATAACATGTAAAACATGAAAATTGCTAACTGAACTACATCAGTAGTTTTCCATTGCTCATATCATTACAATCTGCTGGGGTGCCTCTCAACAGAGTGGGGGAGATAGAATTCAGATTTCTCCTCTCACACACATCCTTTCAGTTTTCTAGCAGGGAAATTGATTCTTTTTTTTTTTTTTCCCCTGTGTCAGGGTTTTTGGCAAGTATTTTTAAAAAAGAAACTTTCAAAACCTTTCATCTATTCCTCTGTTAAATATTAACAAAATATTTCATAAAGTATTTTACATATATGTGTTATTTATTTACTTACTCACTGTTGGAATTGCACAGATATAGCTTTTCTTCTCCAAGGGAACATAATAAATTTAAAATAAATGCAAACGATTGTTAGACAAATTTACAAAGATACACCATATGCTCTGAAAAAAAAAGTCTAGTTGTGCACTGCTGGAAATCATTTAGAATTGGGTTTCAGGGGAGTTTTACCATATTGTATGGAACTTTTTTCCCAATTCACAAAATAATATAAGCAATTGTGAACTATACTATGGATTTTTTTTTCCTAAAAACAAAACAAAACACTCTTTAAAGAAATGAAGTTGTGAAACAAGATGTCTAGGTATTCATCTGGTCAGTCTTACAAACATAAAGCCCCTGTAAACAGTAAATTTACATTATCAATCATCAAGTAACTCATTACTGAATTTCTAGTATATGGTTTTCATAATATTTACTTAGCGCTTACACTACTTACAAAGCATTACAAATGCTTATCCAACCTCTCTCCCATGCTCCATCTACCATCAGTCCAGTGGGTCACTGTGATGTTCCTGGTTGCATCTGCTATTCTACCTTGCAGACAACTGCATATCCATAGAAAGATTGTTTGATATTCGTTATCCTAGCAAGGTTGGCATGTGTAGTAGAGTCTATGAATTTTTAAAGCCTGTTTCTTTATGAAAATCTAATCGGAAATGAGTTATCTATTCTGGTATTGAAGAAGTTAAAATGTGAATGGAAGTTTTATTTTTTAGAACAAGTTGGATTGCTCTATTAAAAAATTATTATGTAAATTGGAAACTTCATGCCCATATTCAAATTGAGTTTTATTTTAAAGTTTTTAAAGATTTATTTATTTATTTGAGAGAGAGAATCCACATGGTAGGGAAGGGAAGAAGGGAAGGCAGAGGGAGAGGGAGAGTCTTAGGCAAACTCCATGCAGAGCATGGAGCCCTATGGGGGCTTGATCTCATGAACCTGAAATCATGACCTGAGCTAAAACCAAGAGTCGGGCATTTAACTGACTGAGCCACCCAGCACCCCCGTTTTATTTTTTTAAAAGATTTACTTATTTATTTGAGAGAGAGAGAATGTGAGTGGGGGGAGGGACAGAGGGCAGAAGGAAAGAGAATCTCAAGCAGACTCCCCACTGAACCCAGAGCCTAATGTGGGGCTCCATCCCAGGACCCTGAGATCATGACCTGAGCTGAAATGAAGAGCCAGATGCTCAACTGACTGAGCCATGCTGGTGCCCCTGAGACTGAATTTTATAATTTCGCTGTATTGAAATACATTTTTCTTTCATCTATTTTTGTTTTCCAACTTCAGTAAGCTCTAGTTTACTTATTTTGGAGAATTTAGCTTTTAGATGTTTGGGGTGTATAGTTTAATCTTTTCCTTCAACTGTATTAATAGCTTCCTACCTGCAATATTGTGTTAATTGATATAATAACAAAATCTCATAATAAATTTGGTATGTATGATTTAATCTTAATGATTCGAAGGCTGCCTTTTCCCCTAAGTTTTCGTAATTTAAATGCTGCTTGAATCATCATTAATTTAAAAAGGTAAATTTGTTTATATGGGGGAAACTATATGTTAATTTCTCATAATCAAAAAGAAAACAAAACTAAAACCTTACAAATACTACCTCTTTCTGTGTTTATTTGTCTATTTTTTTTTTCCAGACCAGACACTTGATCTGATTTTCGATTATTGTCTTTCCTTCAAACAATTAATGAGCTTATTCATTTCAGCTTTCTCAGTAAATAGTATATCCTTCACAAGCAGTAATTGCTCAGTGGATATTTTTGAATACTGGAGAGAAAGGAAGATGGGAAGGAAGGAAGCCAACCTTGAGATTTTATATGTCTATGTGAGATACCAGTGAAGGGTCAAAATGCTTATTTATAAATAATGAGATTTTATGACTGAATTAGAGTTTTTGTGTTTTGTTTATCCTTGTGTCCATTTTGCCATTCTAGCACAGTGCTATGTGTATAGTGGACAGTCTATTAGGTTTTTTTGGCTTTGCTTTTGTGGATTTTTTGTTTGTTTTAATTGACTAACGTTTGCTCTATTTTAAATATTATTTCATATCTGAAATTTTTGGATATTAAGAACATTAAATAGGCCCTTTAAAACTGATCATCAGGGGTGCCTGGGTGGCTCAGTGGGTTAAAGCCTCTGCCTTCGACTCAGGTCATGATCCCAGGGTCCTGGGATTGAGCCCCGCATCGGGCTCTCTGCTCCGCAGGGAGCCTACTTCCTCCTCTCTCTCCACCTGCCTCTCTGCCTATTTGTGATCTCTGTCTGTCAAATAAATAAATAAATAAATCTTTAAAAAAAGAACTCATCATCAATAACCTTATAATGATAATAATTTTTTATTTGTAGATATATATCAAATGATCAGGCTTGCAAAGTATTACATGTCAATTATATCTCAAGCTGGAAAAGTTTTTTGAAAAATGCATTGCTAAAGTTATTTCTTTGTATTGAATATGAATGAGATTACTGATATTTAAATGAAGCCAACTTTATTTCTGAATCCTTTCAAATATCGAATCTTCAATATTCTTAATGTTTCTTTTAACATTTATGAGGGTTTTGGTTGCAAATAACATAAGACCCACCAAATCGGTTTAAACAATTGGAGAAGTAATGCATTGATCCACGTTGATTATGAAGACACAGAATTTGGGTAGATTTCGGAGACTGCTTGATTTGGGCTCTGGCTCCAGTTCTCTGCCGCGTTCACTCACTTTGACTCCAGGCTGCATTCTTACATGTAGAAAAATGGCAGTGTTAGCTTCAAAAGTGGTATTTGCACACCGAATTTTCAAGCACAGAATCAAGGGAGACCAAATGTGACCAGTGTTCCCACTGAAGCCTCTGACTGGATGCCGATCACATGTGGACAGTCCCTGGGGCTGCAGAGCTGCCCACACTGATGAGCTGAGCTCACAGATCATCTTTCCTGCAGCTCATTGGATCACCTGCCTCTCCCAGCACACACAGAGACCACACAGGAATCAGGGATATGGGGAGAAGTCTAGTGGGAAGTGACACTGAAGACACAAGGTGGACAGTATGCTCACAGCTTGTTTCTTCTCATGTTGTGAGTATTTTTTCCTACGTTACATTCTTTCACATTTTCAAGGTACCATACATTGAGTCTTCTTACAGAAGTTTATCAAAAACTTCCAAATCACACAGATGTGGGCAAAGCACAATAGTGAAAAATAATATGGGAAACTGGAGCACCTGGGTGGGGGCTCAGTAGGTTAAGTGTCTGCTTTCAGCTCAGGTCATTATCCTGGGGTCCTGGGATCAAGTTGTGCATCAGGCTTCCTGCTCCCTGCTCCGTGGGGGTCTCCTTCTCCCTCTCCCTCTGCCTGCTTGATGCTCCCCCTGCTCATGCTCTCTGTCTTTCTCTCTGACAAGTAAATACATAAAATCTTTAAAAAGTATTGAAAAGTGTGAATTACTATATAGGTGATATGGAGTTAGATATAATCAAGCTCAGGTCATTCTTATGCAGATTCTGAAAGATGAAAAGTAACAAGATCTCTTTGCAAACAAACAAAGACTATCATGACTAATTTTCAAACAGATTCTACATTTCTGGGAGGGTTGGAAAAATTTTTGAGAATATTTAACTTTGTTACTTACTCTCTTTACCCGTATACATGTATGTATGTGTGGTGAACTGAACATACATATAAAAAGGGTTTGTGAGTATAGTTTCCCTTTATGTATAACTACACACACATCTATATATACATTTATATATCTATACACACACATGCACTGTAAACGTATATACATGTGTATGTACATGTGTGTATACATATATACATATGTATACACACATATGTATAAAACATTCCCCTTGAGATGTAAGTATTTCTTAGGAGATATAGTTTGTTGCTTTGTAGTTCTAGGGATCATAAGTTTTACTATTTCAACTTAACATTTATATGTGTCAGAGAAACCCAACACATTATACATGAGAAAGGCATATGGAAATACTACAGTGAGCTATAAAGTCATGATTACAAGCAGAACTCTAGAGCCTAGCTGCCTGGGACAAAAACTGAGACCCACCTCTTGTCATCCACATGACTATGTCTAAGTCATTCCGAGCTTCTGTCCTTACCTGTATAATGGACATAATCACAGTACCTTTCTCATTTGATTGTTGGAAGATCAATGAAGATAACTCATATATACACCTAAAAATTATCTACTGTGAATGAATAACATTAGCCAGTTTCATATCTAGCAATATGATTAATTTATTACCCAAACAGTGATATGGGAACACTGAATCTCCCCTACTAATCAACTGAAATCCAGATTTATTTTGAATCTTCTGAGCTCTATCTAGTGAGAAATTCAAAAGAGAAAGAGCAGTACAAAACCAGATATAAATAATATGCTACCTCTCATATTTTCCCTCCAAAACTATTCTTTTTCAAAGCATATCTCAAACTTATTTTCTCAATAATAGATGTCTGATGAATTTTTTCCCATATTTTGCCCTCACATGGTACCTACATATATCAGGTGTTGCATTTTTCTTCATCAGACTTGGCAGAAGGCAGCAGTGGGATCCCCCCTGAGTATTGGAGAACAGACTCCCCGGCCTGCACCTGCCCTCGCTGCCCACCTCCAGCCAGGGCTCAGCGGGACCATGTCTCCAAGGCTGCACTCCTTAGAAAGAACAGAGAGAGCAC
The DNA here is from genome assembly GCF_963455335.1 of Martes martes. Lineage (NCBI taxonomy): Eukaryota > Metazoa > Chordata > Mammalia > Carnivora > Mustelidae > Martes > Martes martes. The sequence goes on from NC_137902.1 coordinate 69,305,028, forward strand.
TGGGTGTGGGCAGAAGACAAAATCCCATTCTGCTAAATCTATTTGCCCCTCTGTCAAACTGTGGACGAAAAGAAATTCCATAAGGGATTTTAAAAACAGGCCTCTGCCAAAAACCACAGCTTGAAATTAGCCTCATGTTATTTTAAATCAGATTCTTCTAAGGTCTAGCATGATCTAGAGTCAACCTTTAATTAATATCCAGATAAGGCATTTTGTGGTTTTTAAGCTGAGATGGTAAATGTGTGTCCACTTTATTATTTTAAAAAATAAACACACTATTTTGATGGGAGTCAGTACACATTAAATATATAGATACACACATACATGTGGACACACACACAATATGTGTATGCATGTATTGAGCATCTATCCCCATTTATCGGAAACCCCTACGTCTTTTCAATTTCTTAAAAGATCATTAAGCTTTGCAAACTGTAAAGAGATGCCATAATTTACTAAAGGTACGTGATTGATTATAGCAAATCTAATATTAAACATCAATTTATTGGGTTAAGTCAATGAAATTGCTAGTTTCGTAGGTTAAAACATAATCTAATATCTGCAACATTATGTGGTTCAATGTAATGTCTAGATTGTAGGTCAAAGCCTTTCTATAGCGAGTTCCCGGGGCTGCACTTTTAGTCCCCTCCCTCATCTCTCTTCCTCCCCACTGTCAGGGCACCTTCTTCCTACTTCCTCACTCCCTGCACTTCCAAGAACTCTGGAGAATACGGCATTTTTCCTACTTTTTTATGTGGAGCCCTTTGGAGCACTTGTTATAAATTTTATTCTTTCCCTTTCTATAGGGCATGGGGAGAAGGCAGGGAGTTGTGGAGATGTGTAGAGGCGAGACATATCTCTTCAAAATTTATAGTCAAACTGGCCCCACAAAGGGATTTGATCTAACCAAAATAAATATCATTTTCCTGTCTGGAATCAGCCCAGATACTCGACACCAGCCAACATTAACAGTATTAAGAGTGTTTCCTTCCAATTACATTATAACTAAGAATTATATTAACATGAACTGCAGATGTTATAATAGAATTTAGTGAGATTCACATAAATTCAGGCTCTTTAACTGAGATGGGTTCAGGGATAGAAACTAAATTTATCAAGAGTGACCCTGGGTTACTGTTCCTACTCACACCTGGTTATTCTAAGAACACTGGATTTGTTTTCAGGACAAATGCTTTTCTGAGTTTTATTCCCTCCTGGCCTTGTTTATTATAAAATCAGGAGACACTCACCATGCCCAGTGCCCATTCTTTATTAATTATTTAATACCAGCATCTTTTTTCTTCTTTGTAACAAGTTTTCCACATTAGTATTCAATCTTCATATTATTTCAACCTTGATATAGAACTGAACCATCATATACAGGGGTTCAGGGATAGAAACTGACTTTATCGTGTCAGAAATAACAAAATCAATGTAGGAACTGTCTGATTATACTTTCGTTACTGATTATTCCAAGGCGAGAACTACCTAAAATAACAGTCGTGATAATAGCAGCCCAAAATTTTAACAAGATTTGATATATCAAGTATTACTATTTAAAATACTTAAATTGGTGTTAGCATATATTTAAATGGGCTCTCCAATGGTCACATTTTGTTTAATATATGTCTGGTCAGTAGAGCTTAATTCATAGTTTGATTATTCAGAATATGAGTTGTAAAATCAGATCGGCTGTTGTAACTTGACTCTACTGACATACTAACCCTGTGACTTGGGGTCAAATTACTCAAGCTTTTGGGACTCTGTGTTTCTATTGTCTGGGATTTTGGAAAGACTGAGCTAAATAACAAATGCCAGTATTTAGTGCAGAATTATTAATACCTGTTATACCTGTTCGATATTATCATTCATATATGTATATATATATACATATATATACACACATATACAAAGACAAAATAAACTGCTCAATTTAACAGCAAAACAAAGATACATATATATGTGTGTGTGTGTATGTATATATATATGTGTGTGTGTGTACATATATATATATATATATATATATATATATATCTTTGTTTTGTTGCTGTTAAATTGAGCAGTTTATTTTGTCTTTGTAACCTCTAGCAGGCATACATGGACTAAAGAACTCTTAACTGAAAACCTTTCCACAAAAGTTATTCCAGACACCACTCTGATTACAGTTATTAGTTAAAACTGTGCAGGTACTTTTTAATAATATATGAAAAATTTCTCTTCATTCTGGGATTTCAAATTAGACCCACCAAATACATAATTAAAACTGAAAACAAAAAAAAATCTATGAAATAAACTGCATGTGCTTAGACTTATATATATATTTTTTAAGATGTTATTTATTTATTTGACAGACAGAGATTGCAAGTAGCCAGAGAGAGAGGGAGAAGCAGGCTCCCCGCTGAGCAGAGAGCCCGATGCGGGGCTCGATTCCAGGACCCAGGGATGATGACCCAAGCCGAAGGCAGAGGCTTTAACCCACTGAGCCACCCAGGCACCCCATGCTTATATTTTAAGGGGACAAATAAACAGCAGAATTGACTTAATCAGTTAAATCTGCTGGACAACCAAAGAAACAAATTATTCCTGATTATTAAGTAATTACTATATGTGAAATTTATGCAGATAACCATAGATTATTGCTGAATAATTTTAAGAAAATAGATTATTTATGAATTTTCTTAGAGCTCAAATTCTTTTTCATACTCACCCTTGTATTTTCGGATTCTCCTCCTCACATGTGGTCATCGTTACCATTTTAAGATCTTTATCAAACCTCCTAGGAAAGTGCATATCTCTTTTCAAATAACACCCTGAATTCCAATCATTATCATAACATAACTGGGGAATTGTATTTCTCTTTTCTGAAACATATTTCCTCTTATTCCTACTTATGTAGGTAATATTCATCCTTCAAGGTTTATCTCACATGAAAACTGTGTCAATGTTTTGCTTGATCCACAGACATGATATAGACAGTCTTTGTGTTTTTTTGTTGTGTTGCTTTGGAGTTATGCTGCTTATTAGTATTTGGCTTAATTAGAATTTTTAAAAATATATTGTTTAGTCTCTCCCCAGTGTTTTTTAAGTGCCTTAACCCTAAGACTGTGTCTGTAATGCCTCTCATGTTTGATCAACAATCTTGAGCATATGAAAATCACAGTAACATTCAAGATTATTATGATTTTGAAACATGCCTTCTTTGTGCCTATGCTGTGTGTTTATTTTTATTTATTTATTTATTTATTTTTAACAGCTTAGGAGAAAGGAGATCATTCATGAATCCAAAGTGTTGAACAAAATGAATAACTGTAAAAACAAATAAACCAACAAACTCTAAAATTTGGTAGCTTATTATGATATTATTTCTCATGATTCCCTGGGAAGAATGGAGAGTTTATTAACAAAAGAAAATGTCTTTCAGTTAGACAAGGTTTACAAAAGAACCTTTTTTTTAAAAATCATTTTATATTTTTTAGTTATCAATTCTCTTGATATTTTGGCTTGTTCTAGAATTGGCCCTCACTCTTAAAAGAAACGTTAGCCAGTATGGTTTGGCAGCTAGTGATTGGTGTGTTATGGACAGCAGAAATGTCATAGGTGTTTTCAGGATATAGAAAGAGCTGAGTTCCTAGTGGTAACTTGTGAATACCTGTATATAAAGGTTTACAGGATAAAGAACTTTGCTCTGCAGAATGTGCCAGGGTAGTGAACAAGGTGAATGAAGGTACAGATATATATCCATCGCAGTGTGGGTGAGAGGTATGGATGCGCAAACAGAAAAGAACTTTCACTGGTGAACAACATGCCCATAAAGCGACTACATCCGTGGCAGGGAGGGGAACTAGCAACCGTTCTTCCTGTTACCCGTAGGAAACTTTGGGAGGAAGAAACTCATCTGAGGAGGATTTTCTGAAGTTTTTGCTTAATACATTTTTAAATCTCCTTTATGGTCCCCATTGATGATGCAGGTACATTTTTCTTCAAGTTCTGGAGTCCAATTTGAATGTGTCAATTTTTTTTTTAATTGTTTATTTTTTTGAAAGACTTGATGGACAGAAACATGTTTCAAGATGGTCCCACTGGATTTAGGTTACAATAAAAGATACATATTTCATTTCATATTTGAAGATGATGGCTTACTTTGTTTCTTTTATAAGTATTTTACTTATTTACTTATTTATTTGTTAGAGAGAGAGAGAGAGGGAGAGAGCACGTGTGCGCGCACATGAGAAGTGGGAGGAACAGAGGGACAGGGAAAAGCAGACTCCATGCTGAGCCAACGGTCTAACATGGGGCTCCATTCCAAGATCGCGACATCATGACCTGAGCTGACATCAAGAGTCGGTTACTTAATGTACTGAGCCACCCAGGCACTCTGAGAACTCACTCTGTTTCCACGAGCAATCAGTAGATTTTCATTTCTTTGAATATACCGTCTCCTCATTCTGAAAATGCAAACTTAAGGCTTTTATGACATGCCATATTAGAATATTGATACGCACAAATTTTATAAATTACCTATTTGAATAATGCTGTTAGAATATAAATTAATTTAGGGTGTATTTAAATAAATAAAAATGCTAACAAAGAAAAGGAGAGATAATTATACGTAAGAAAGTACTCAGAATGTACCAGACCTAATGGGACTAATGTGTGAGTTTCTTAATGTCTACAATAGGTCAAACTCATAGTTAAAAATGGAAAGTGGATAGTTAATTATCCAGATATTTAGAACAAATAGGCAACCTAAATGTGTTGCTAACCACAGCAGATGGAAGGAGAGAGGAACATAGAGAGAATAAGTAAGACTTTTCTTTGTTGGGGCACCTGGGTAGCTCAGTTGTTAAGCGTCTGCCTTCGGCTCAGATTGTGATTCCAGGGTCCTGGGATCCAGTGCTGCCTCAGGCTCCCTGCTGAGTGGAAAGCCTGCTTCTCCCTCTCCCACTCCCCTGCTTGTGTTCTCTCTTGCTATGTCTTTCTCTGCCAAATAAATAAATAAAATCTTAAAATTTTTTTTTCCTTTGTTTAGGGGAACTGATGCAAACTGGAGAGCATAGCTTATGACATAATAAAGAATGCTCTGCCTGGTAATTTTTTTTAAAGAAAAAAAAAAAACACATAGATTCCTTATCTTCATTAGCTGAACCAAAAGTACATCAAGTAAAATTAGATGTAGATACATGCAAATGTTACACTCGGAGCACAGCGACTGGCTTTTCTGAGCACATAAATGCCTCTTTTGAAATGGAATGTCTGCTGGTGTTTTAGATCTACCATGGATGGACAGTGATCTCTGCCCATTTGGAGGGCACGGAGGGCAATTCCCCTTGTTTGAAAAAATTAAATATCATACAAAATCTTGTCACCATTACTGAAGATTTAGCTACACTTCCTCCCTCGAACCCTATAATTCTGCAGTTGTAGATATCATTGACTAAGACCCATTTTAGGCAGCCATTACATGATGAGGTCTTTTTTTAACTTGTGTTGAAAATATGCTTTTTAAAATTTCCTATTCTTCTTTTGGAGCCATAGAAACCAGTCCAGCCTCTTTCCCAAAAGAGCGATTCAGAGTTTGAAGTCAGCTATGTATTTTGGTAATTTCTTCCACAAGTTGTGTCTCCCTTTCAAATATGGATTCCTCATATACTGTCATTATTACCATAACCAGTCATTTCTGCATGTTCCTTTTCTCTTTAAAAATGTACTGTTCTGCTGAAGAGCAGTGACTTCGGAGTCCAGTTGCTCTTTTGTCGATTAGCTATGTGGCTTGAGATTAATTTAATCTCTCTGGGCCTGGATACTCACCTGTAAAATGGGGATAATGACTATACTTACCTCATTAACTTATTGTTGTGAATTTTAGTATAGCACTTATGTGTTAGGCATTATTATTATTTATTATTATAAAATATTTCTACCCTTATTCTAATTATTCCTTTAGCATGCATGATTTGCATTGGTATATAGTCAACTCACTTAATATTACTAAAATTTCAACTTGAATCCCCATTCTCACGTCATGGGCATAATTGCTAATCTCAGAGTCCCCTTCTCTGACCTGATTCATTTGAGCTGAGTGTGGAACGCTGTATTAGTCTATATACTACATTTATTTTTATCACTATCAGCCTGTGGTTTCACCCTAACACATCTGGTTGGATCTTGATATTATCATTTAATGCATCTAGGTTTCTTTTTTTTTTCTTAAGATTTTATTTACTTGAGAGAGAGTATGCACATGCATGGGTGGGGGGAGGGGCTTAGGGAGAGGGAGAAGCAGAATCCCCACTGAGCAGGGAGCCCCATGTAGGGCTTGATCCCAGGACCTGAGATCATGACCTGAGCCGAAGGCAGATGCTTAACCCACTGAGCCCTCCAGGCGCCCCTGTTTTTCGTTTTTTAAATAAAGATTTTTATTTATTTATTTGACAGAGAGCATGAACAGGTGGAGAGGCAGAGGGAGAGGAACAAGCAGACTCCCTGCTGAGTGTGGAATTGGGCTGGATCCACGATACCGAAACCACAACCCAAGTGGAAACCAAGAGTCAGACACTCAACCCATAAGCCACCCAGGTGCCCCTGCATTTAGGTTTTCTAAAAAATAATTTATCGAAATACATTCATATATATGATTAATATGGTTTCTAAACTTCAATTCAGGTCAGAGGTAATAAGAATTAAAAAGAACTAGGCTAAAGAGATATATGTAGTGAATGGCCAGGGAGGATTGCATATTGAAATTGTACATATTTTAGGTACTTTGAAAATTATCCTTCTTAAAATTATCAGTCCAGATGTCTTTATATTCACCAACATGTGCTTAAATAGTTATCATGTTTCTGCAGGAATTTATCAAACACCTTTATGATAAATAACCATTATGAATATCATCTCCATAAGGGCCATTGTGCACTCATTTCCTAATCTTTTGACCCTATTTAAGCAGTAAATAAATTCAGTCTGTAGTCACTTATTTTCAATGTATCTGTGCAAGTTTTAAGTGTGCATCTTTCCAGATAGTGTTTTAATGTCCTTGAAACAAAAAGTTCTAGAAGAAATATTGGGATTGATTTTAAGACTAGATTGGATATTTGGGTTTCCTTCTTTGAAAGTAATTAGTATTTTCCATTTTCTAGACTTTTAGCAGTTTTATTCTGATTTCTCAAATATCAATATTAGTGGTTCAGTGAAATCTTGACACAGTATTCTCTGAATTTTGAAGAGATGTTGACTGGCCTAGGAGATTACTCAATTCAGAGTAACCTAGTGTTCTGTACACTTTAGCAGCTCCCTGGGGCAGTCAGAGATGAAAGGAATGATTTGGGGATACAGAATCATCAGGAACATTTCACTTCAACTTAAGGACAATGCCATTCTAGAAAACTTGGATACTAAAACCTGGAACTGACAACGTAACCAACTTTAGTAATTTAGGTTATGCTAATTTCCAAGTTACTTAAATCCCAAAATACTTCATGACATACCTTATGTTTCCTAAATGTTTTCCTTTTATGTGTGCTTCCTGGTGGTTTTCCAGTCATACTCAATGTTCAGTTCAGTTCTCCTGTGTGTTCTGTCAAGATACTTGGCCACATTGTCCTTACCCCTTTTTTTCTAAAACAGGTCTTCTCCCCTTCCCTGTCTCTCTCTCTGCCCCACTCCATTTTCCTCACTAACTTCTAGTTACCCATACTGTTCATGTCTTCAGTCACTTCCTTTAGGAAGCCCTCTGTCACTGTCACTTCCCATCCCTCTACCTACCTCATCTCCATTAGGTGCCACTACTGTGTCCTCCCATGGTTCTCCACGTGGCTGCTGTGAACCATTACCACACATTATTTTCATAGCTAATACACATCTATGACTCCACTGGATCCTGACAATAATAGGAAAAAAAATAGTAACTATGCTTTCTTAAGTGCTTATTATATACAAGTATGTATAGAAATGTATGTATTTATCAATATGTAAGTGCATATTTATATATAGATATATGGACATAGATATATATTTATTCTTCTCAACACCTCTGTGAAAGACTCATATAAGAAATAATTGAGAGCACCTGGGTGGCTCAATTGGTTAAGCGACTGCCTTCAACTCAGGTCATGATCCTGAAGTCCCAGGATCAAGTCCCCAATCAGGCTCCCTGCTTGGCAGAGAGTCTGCTTCTCCCTCTGACCTTCCCCTTCTCATGCTCTCTCTCTCATTCTCTCTCTCTCAAATAAATAAATAAAATCTTTAAACAAAATAATTGAATTAGAAGGTTTAAGTATAACCTGTACAAGATCACACGGCTATCAAGGAATGAACTAGGATTCCCTGCACCTAGTAACTACATTAATATCTTTAAAAAATCTAAAATGAAAAATGGTTCCCAAATGATCAACATATGAAATAATGGTGCCTCTTTGGCATTTATTTTCTCAACAAGAAGCAAATAGACCCAAGGATATTATACTGGAGACATTCCTGATTTTAACACACAAAAACTCATTTTATGCCCAAAAGAAAATGCTCAGCATGAACAGGTGCTCAACATATTTGTTGATAGAACTGGTCATTTTTAGGGGGTGTCCAAAAGAAATGCTTTCAGCTAAGGAGATGGGTGTTCTGCAAAATGTGAAGTGTGAGCTGAGATCTCACTTCACCACTCAGTGATGCTGTATACCTCTGTGTTCCAAAATTTTGTCTATCCTTAACCCACTATAAAAACAAGAGTTGGGGGCACTGGGTGCCTCAGTTGGTTAAGCAACTGCCTTTGGCTCAGGTCGTGATATCAGGGTCCTGGGATTGAGTCCTGCATCAGGCTCCTTGGTCAGCAGGGAGTCTGCTTCCCCTTCTGCCCCTCACTCCACTCATGCTCTCTCTCTCTCATTTTCTCTCAAATAAATAAAACCTTTAATAAAAAACAAGAATTTGCATTTATCTGAAAACCAAATAAATATGCACAAAAATATTTCTCAAACTCATATTTATTTTGCATATGCATTAAGAGCATAACACTGGGGCGCTTGGGTGGCTCAGTGGGTTAAAGCCTCTGCCTTCAGCTCAGGTCATGATCTCAGAGTCCTGGGATGGAGCCCCGCACCGGGCTCTCTGCTCAACAGGAAGCCTACTTCCCCCCTCTCTCTCTGCCTGCCTCTCTGCCTACTTGCGATCTCTCTGTCAAATAAATAAAAAAATAAAATATTTAAAAAAAATAAAAAAGAGTATAGCATTAATTTTAGTATTTCTAGGATACTACACTATGTGGTAAAGGAAAAACTGCATTATATGGTGTGTCCTTGGCGACCACTCAGAATCCTGAACTTATTTGACCTTTATAACTCTGAAGGATTTTGATGGAAATATGTATTTATATTGCTGATTTCAAAAGCAGCATTTCATTAGGAATAGAAGGCCCAGGGATTTCAATGTTATGAAAGAAACAGGGTAGTGCTGTGAAATGTGTAAACCAGACGATTCACAGACCTGTACCCCTGGGGATAAAAATACATTATATGTTTATTAAAATAAAAAAATTAAAAAAAAAAAAAAAAAAAAGAAAGAAACAGGGTACATGGGGATATCATTTATCCACTCTCTGAGTACAAGGTTGTTTTTCAGGATGCATGTGTAAACATGTATAAATACATGTACACATATACGTACACACATGTATGTATATCTAACATGTGTCACATTAAAGTATTTACAAATTGTACAGACATAAAGTATCAATATAAATGGAGTTTTCCTTGTTGAGTATCCTAGGCTGAATTGTATAAAACTTTTATAACTGGATTGTGTTCACTGAATTTTACCAAAGACTGTTTAATTAACATGTACGATTTTTATGGGAAAGACATTTGCTTTAACCTCTAGGCTATGCCATTGTCCCTTTGTTTGTTTGTGTATGTGTGTAATTTAGGAGTGTCCCAGCATATTGTCATTTGGTCTCTTCGCTTTATGTTTTGGTTTAGAAGAGAAATGCAGAAGTGGTATATTTATCTTATACCTTGATCATCTGAGAACTGATTTTCATTTTAGAGTCTTAGAGGTTCTTAGAGATGTTAATTTAGTCATTAGGGGTATTTATTTTGCTCTTACAAATATATGTTGTGTGTATGTGTATCCCACAAACCAGGATCTTTCCTATTGTGTGTATGTGTGTGTGAGAGAGTGTGTGTGTGTGTACATCTGTTTTGGCTCCTAGAGTGTGTTTCTATTTTTAAGATGTAGCTTGGCAATCGAAAGCTACTTATTCCCTTAGGTAATTGTAACTGTCACAATGTCAGCAAGGCTTACCGTCCCTTCACATGAGACAAGGCATACATTTCATTTAAATTAGTCCTAATTCTGTCACTTCAGCAGTCCACTTGTGTGAACAATGTTGAAGCTTGGCTAGTCACCCTTGTTTTCTACACTTCCGTTGAGCAAACTGAAACTACTCTCAGTATCCATGATTAGAGGATGCTGGGGTAGTAGCATAAAGTAAGGGTCTCAAAGACCCCAAGAACTAACTGTAGAAAACAGTAACTCATCATGAGTGTTCTCATGCTGCAAGCACAGATGCAGATCACAACATACCTTGGGTTTCAAACGTGAATAGTTTCACCTAGCCTAGAAAAAAATTTAATAGTTAATTTTATACATAAAGCATATGAGAAAGATTTTAAGGAGTGAAAACTGATTTTCCATATCTGCAAATGGAACCCAAATTAAACCCATCTTTAAAACAGATATTTAAGCTGCCAATAGCCTCTTTGATAGCAGCTCTTTCTCTAAATTTGTATTTTGTATAAAGAATGATTCACCATCTATCCACCTTAACAAATCAGACGTTTTCATTATTCTGCACTCCTAATTGTTATTGATGTGCGCATGCATTTTACCATAGCATCATAAATTTGTTTTCATGTTCTATACATTTCACTTAATTTATTAGTCATAGTCTTCTTCCATGTGCCTACAGAGCAGTCACAATATAATTTAAATAATGGGATAGTATTCTGTCAGAAATTCTACCATTTAATTTATTGCATTATTATTGATTCTATGATTGCCCTCTTAAAATAATTCCAAGGACTGTATTTACTAGGTAGAAATGTGTAAGTATTTTTGTAACTCACATCGAACACATTTTCAAAGTGATGACATTGTGATTTAGAATGTCACGAGGTCAGGAAATTCTGTAACTGACATATCTTGAAGTCCTCTCTCTATACATAAAATAAAATAAAAGCAGAGTTTTCTGCACCTGAAGCCCGGTGAGCAGTATTTGTCAGAATTGTTCTAACAGACTGAACCTAAAGAGGCTTCTCAGATCTACGAAGTTCTCCTTGATTATCACTGTCAGTGACATCAAGAAATTAGTAGTGTCTGGGGGACAGAGGCAGGGTATGTTTATTAACTTGACAATTATACCAAATGTAGGCATGAAGTGCTTTAACATTTCTTAATTACTCTAAATCAGAGAACTTGATGACAGGTTATAGTTAGAAATCGGAGAAGAAAAGCTTATATATCTTCATGGGCATATTTAGTTCTTAGCCAGTATCTTAACATTATTCAGCAATCATTTATTAGGTACTTACTATTTACTATGTGCAAACATAGTTGTAGATTCTGGGGGTGTGCTGATAAATAAGGCAAAGTTCTTACCCATTTAAAGTTGTATCCACTTCCTACTTGCTGAAGAAGGACTAAGAGTCTCTGGACATTGTCAAAATACATTTACTATCAACAGTTTTTAATTTACTGATTATTTTACTGAAGATTTCAAGGAAAAGTATGAAAGGTTTTACATGGCACTACTGCAGGGAAACAATAAAAATCCCTTAGAAAAATTAAAACATCCTGGGTGATTTCTGCTTCAAACCAGTATAGTGTAACAGATACTAAATTTTCCCTCCTACATGACAAAACTAAAAAAATAGGGCTGCCTGGGTGGTTCAGTTGGTTTAGCCACTGCCTTTGGCTCAGGTCATAATCCCAGGGTCCTGGGATCAAGTCCCACATTGGGCTCCTTGCTCAGCAGGGAACCTGCTTCTCTCTTTGCCTCTGCCAGCTTGTGCGTGCTCTCTCTCTCTCTGACAAATACATAAATAAATAAAATCTTAAAAAAAAACAACCTAAAAAAAATAAAATAGGTAAAAAATACTTCTTGTATATTGGAGATCAGGACAGGGATTCCTGTGAGAAAGAAACATGAGTGAGCACAATGACTGCCCTGAGTCGAGGTCTGGAGAGACTTTCCAAGCTGTAGTGTTGAGGTATAACCCAGGTGCAGCCTGGCAATTTCCAAGATTAGGAGATAGAAGTAGGTGGCTAAGGGGACTAAGGCAACTGGAGTTCACAGGACAGAGGACTGGAGAGAAAAGAGCTTCCCAAAGAGATGGCTTCTGAGATTTGTAGTCCTCTCCAAGTCTTCTCCCCACCCCCAATTGTGTTGTATTATCTTTAATTAATTATAAAGACTTCCAATCAAGTCACCTAGAGACCACTGCTCTGTTTGGCTGCCAGTCTCTTGTTTCTCTCTTCAGCAATGGTGAGGTAGATACACTTCCCACAGGGAAGAGAAATCTATGGCTTGTTGCCTTTGCCAATAACAAAAAAGTTGGAGACCCTGTTGGCAAATCTGTTGTTATTGGTGTCTTTCATGGGAACTACATTAAAAGAACCAGGATATCTCTTTCTGTTCGTGATCACACCAGTTCTTCCCAGATTAGCACCTCTGGTCAACATACACATATTACCAGTGTCAAACTTGGTGAAATCAGTAATCTTTTCCAGTTTCCAAATCAATCTGAATGGTGTCATTCACCTTGATGAGTGGACCAGGATAGTGGATGGTGCCAACATCATGGGCTACCAGATGAGGGACTTCTTTTGTCCCCACAAAGATTTTTCTCACTTTTTTTTTTTTTTAAGATTTTATTTATTTATTTATTTGACACAGAGAGAGAGATCACAAGTAGGCAAAGAGGCAGGCAGAGAGAGAGGGGGAAGCAGGCTCCTTGCTGAGCAGAGAGCCTGATGTGGGGCTCAATCCCAGGACCGATCCCAGGACCCTGAGATCATGACCCAAGCCGAAGGCAGAGGCTTAACCCTCTGAGCCACCCAGGCGCCTCAATTTTTCTTACTTTTAACAACTTATACTTGACCTCCTCAGGTGTAATCTGATGAACAGAAAAGTGACCCTTGGTGTTGCAGATCAGACAGAAATTCTTTTCAGGCTTGACAATGCTGAGGAGACCCATAAAACCAGTAGGGTGGGTTATATTAGTTCAGATCTTGCCATCAACATTAATAAAATGCTACATATAGATCTTCTTTACTTCATCTCATGTTGGGGGCTACTTAAGTCTCTTCCTTAGGAAAATGGTGAGAGGGAGGCATTCTCTTAGCTTATGAGGACCAGTAGATGGAGGAGGGACAAACACACTGGTCAGTTTATTCAGTATCCAATGCTTTGGAACTGCTACACACTTCAGATATTTCTTGGGACCATGAGCCATGCCTGTGCTAGGCACAGAAAGAGGACTACGTCTTCTGGTATCTGAGAAAAGAGAGTGGAGTCCTCTCTAGGTCTTAAGTTGAATACTGATTGGCACAAGCTTGTGAGGAGACTCCCTGAGGCTGTACAAAGAGCCTGAAAAGAACAAAGGAATGCGTCTCAGGGCTCACATAGAACCAAGGACAGTTCATGTTTAAACTAGCCAAAGTGGAAAACTCTAATTTCCAGAGCGCGGGGGCGGGGGGGGGGGGAATCTTCACAGGTTAGAGTACTCAGAAGGATATCCTAGGGGTGCTTGGTTGGAGGGGTGGGGGAGGGGGTTAGCTCAGTCAGCTAAGTGTCCAAGTCTTGAATTTGACTCAGGTCATGATCTATCTCAGGTCATGAGATGTAGCCCCATGTCAGGGTCCACACTGAGTGTAGAGTCTCCTTGAGATTCTCTCACCTCCTGCTTGTGCCCTCTCTAAAATAAAAAGCAAAACAAAACAATAACAACAAAACAACAACAAAAGAAGGATATCCTAGTAGTGGTAATAATTAACAGAAAGATATTGTCTCAATAGTGGGGAAAATTAGTCCTAAACTGAGCACTACTCTGGACACAGCTAATAAAACAAAATGCCATTTTAGAAAGAATCATCCTAGTTCCAAGTAATGTGCCTGCTTTCTAGAATAATGCTAAAGAGCATTTAGAAGAATATAAAACCATCCATGATTCAGCAAGGTGAAACATGATGTCTAGCATTCAGTGAAATATATTGATACTCAAAGAAGTAAGAAAATGTAACTCATAATATAGTAAAAAAAAAATTAACAGAAATTTACATGTAGATTATAAATATGATAGAAGTAGTGGACAAGGACACTAAACAGTTGGTATAATTATATTCCAAATGTGTAAGATGGTAGAAAAAACTTGAGCATGACAAATATGAAATGGAAAATACTTTGGGTGAGATTGAAAGAAAATTAAACACTGTAAAATAGAAGTCCAGAGGAAATGAAGATAGAATAATAGAAACTATGTGAAATGAAACAGTGAGGTAAAAGACTAAAGACACAATAAAGAAAACATCAGTGAACTCATAGGATAATATCTAGTGGCCATTTATAATTGCTATACCTGAAAAAGGAGAGACAGAAAAAAATATTTTATGAAATAATGTCTATAAATTTTCCAAATTTGAATTTTACACCAACAGATTTAAGTAGTTCAAGAAATGCCTAGCATGAGGAACACAAAATTGCAACAAGACATATCATACTGAAATTCCTCAAAACCAAGGGTATAAATAAGTCTAAAAACAATCTTAGTAAAGCAGGTAAAGATAAAATGACAACAAATATCTCATCTGATACAATATAAGCTCGAAAGCAATGGGAAAAAAACAATGGAAAACAACAACAACAACAACAATGTTTAAAATCCTAAAATATGTTTAAAATCCTGCTTTGGTGGCTCAGTTGGTTAAGCCTCAGACTCTTGGTTTCGGCTCAGGTCATGATCTCAGGGTCATTAGATTGGGCTTCACACTGGGAGTAGAGCCTGTTTGAGATTCTCTTTCTCTCATTCTCTCTCTGTCCTTCATCTCCTCTCCCCCCTCCTCTCTCACTCTCTCTCCCCCTCTCTAAAAGAAAGAAAAAAAGTCCTGAAAGAAAAACAACTGCTCTCTATAGTCTGTACTCTTAGGAATATCTTTTAAAAATGAAGTGATTAGGGGCGCCTGGGTGGCTCAGTGGGTTAAAGCCTCTGCCTTCGGCTCAGGTCATGATCTCAGGGTCCTGGGATTGAGCCCCACATCGGGCTCTCTGCTCAGCGGGGAGCCTGCTTCCCTTCCTCTCTCTCTCTGCATGCCTCTCTGCCTACTTGTGATTTCTGTCAAATAAATAAAATCTTAAAAAAAAAAAAAATGAAGTGATTAGGGGTGACTGGGTGGCTCAGTTAAGCATCTGACCTTTTTTTTTTTTTAAATTAACTAATTATTATTATTTTTTAGAGAGAAAGAGAGAGCAAGTGGTGGGGAGGGGCAAAGGGAGAGGGAGAGAGAGAATCCAAGCAGGTACCATGCCCAGTGAAGGGCCCAACAGAGGGCTCAATCTCAGGACCCTGAGATCCTGACCTGAGCCAAAATCAGGAGTTCACCGCTTGACTGACTGAGCTACCCAGGCGCCCCTAAGTGTGTGACTCTTGATCTCAGGTCATGTCTTGATTTTAGAATCATGAGTTCAAGCCCTGCTTTGGGGGTCCAGGCTGAGTGTGGAGCCTACTTCAAAAGGAAAAAAAAAAGGAAAAAAATATATATATACATATATATACACACATATACATATACATATATATACATATATACACACACATATATACATATACATACATATATATACACACACACACGTGACTAAAGACTTTCTCATCATTAGCAGATCTATGTAAAAAACAAATAATAAATGTTTAAATACACCTTTCAAGTGGAAGGATAAGAACACAATATAGAAGATATAGAAATCTGGATCTGTACAAAGGAATGAAAAATATGTGAGAAATATATTAGATTTTCTTGCTCTCACTCTCTCTTTCTTTTTTAATCTCTTTGACAACTGACTCTGAAGTAAAAATAATGAAAGTGTACTGTGGCTCTTGTACAGATAAAATATGTTGACGTAAATTATGTGAAAAAATGTGACAAAGGCTGAAATGGGGAATTGTCAGTATACTATAATTACTGTATTACTGTATGTGAGGTGGTAAAATGTCACTCAAAAGTAGACTGTAGTAAAGTAAAGATGTATTGTATAAGCCCTATTAGCAGGTAGATGAATAAACAAGTAGTGGTATAGCCATACAATGGACCAATACGCAGAAATTTAAAGAAAAGAACTACTGCTATTCAGAATAACATTAAATGCATCTTAAAATAATTCCATTAAGTGAATGAAGCTAAACAAAGAAAACATATAAATTTCATTCATATTCAGTTCTAAGAGAGTGCAAACCATACCATAGCAAACCAGGTCAGTGGCTGTCTGGGGAAGTACATAGGGGTTGTCTCTGTGAGCAACTGGAAAAAAAAAGGAAGGAGGCGTTCTGAAAGACCCCAAGGGAACTATGGAGGTAATGAATGTAATCATTGTCTTGATTGTGGTGGTGGTTTCAAGGGTTATACATCTCTCATCATCTATCAAGTGGTAGCTTTAAAGTAGGTACAATCTAA
Organism: Martes martes; assembly: GCF_963455335.1. NCBI lineage: Eukaryota > Metazoa > Chordata > Mammalia > Carnivora > Mustelidae > Martes > Martes martes. The sequence continues at coordinate 69,321,744 of NC_137902.1, forward strand.
GGTGTATCAATAATGTCTCAAAAAATATGTGAAAAGCCAAAAAACAAAACAAAACAAAATACCAACCAACCAAAGCTCAATTCTTCCTTCCATACTTTTTTTCTAGCTTGCCATATTATCTTTCTACCAAGCATAGCCTAGAACAAATTGTCCTGAACGTACTTAGTATACATATATATATACACACACACATAATACATAATACATATATTAAATTGTATTTCATATATAATGTATAAGCATATAAAATATTTATATAATATATACATATACATATAAAATAAATTTTATATAATATATACATATATACATATAATTATATATTATGGAATATAGAATACAGATTATATGCACCATAGTTGCATCTACGATGTTTACACATATAGTGAATACTATAGTATATGTGTGTACGTATGTGGGGATATTTTATATAAATATAAGTATATATACACAAAGACACAGCCATACCATGTTGTGATCTTAACAATTTTGACATAGTTCTTCATGAATAAGCTACTTAAAGAGTTATGTGAAACCACATTAATAAGTTTATTTTACTATAGATTCACTCAACAGGAAAAACTGTTTTTACTTAAAGCTACCCCACTGGAGAAAATTTTTGAATTGAATGTGGTTGTGTTATGGAGAAACATTCCTATAGCTCTCAAAAGACACAGCAAACCAATCTACAAGCACATATAAATGAAGCAAAGTTTCATAAATCCATACTTTGTGGAGTACTGGGAATTTCTATATTTTTTGTTCTAACATAACACAATAAAAATAAGATATTATATGAATATAAAAATAAAATATACATTGACTCCTTGTCTGCTAATGGGTCATGACCAAAAGTTCTCTACTTAGATCACACACACATACATGAAATATGTGTGTACAGTAGCCAATATTCTCTTGTACTAGGCTTCTAGCACAACTTGACTTTATCAAACATAGATGAAATGTTACTTTAAATATTCCTAATCTACAAATTAACACTACCTTTCTTATGTGTTTGCAAAAGTTACAGAAGTTGTAACACATTGTCTCAGATTTGGTTGCTCTTTCTGACTGTTGAGAATAAATTATCATTCATTAGTGCCTTCCTAGTGGTCCCTGAGGTTGTTAAAACTTTTCTCACCTCCTGGGTAAGGGGAATTGGAATTAAAGGCTTTATTGCTATTCAGAACTTGACCTCAATAGAAAAATAACATAATTTTAATACCCAGAGGAAATGACCTCTTACTTCCAAGGTTTCCCTTAATGAACCCCATCAATGATATTATTAGCATTATTTTGTCTTTTAAATGTTTCAAAGCATCTCACCATCTTTTGCATCTTTGCATTGCGATGGACTGGAAAGGGACCAGGCCCTTTTTATTTCTGGATCTTCATATGGATATAACGAGGTTACATGCTTTCCAAAATTTTTGTACCCCTGTAGTTCATTAATGAATATGGGGAATCAGAGGGGCCACTGAAAAACCTGTCATATTTTTTCCAGACCAGTATTATTCCCTTCTGTTCTTACAATAGCAAAGTGCAAAAATTGTACAAAAAGTGAGTAAAGTCACTAATACTTTCTACGTGTTTTGGGGGCTTGGAGTCAAAGATACACTGACATTGTAAAATCTGTGCCAGTTCTTCTGTGCTGCTAAACATTTAGAGCTAGCATTACTGGCACTTTATTTTACAAACACATTTATGAAGGATCAGACCCCAAAAGAGTACAGTGTAAAAGACAAAATGATCTGCATAGAAAAATTGAAGGGTATTAAATTGGAGGGAATAATTCTAGCAACCCAACTAGAGTAGGGTCCTGTAAGGAGTGGCTGGTGATAGCCTATAGCCGGTAGCTGCTAAAGGATTTTTAAATACAGTGTTGCTTACTTTTCACTTTTACATCACTTATGTGCTGTATGATAAACAAATCTCTCAATATGAAAGTCTTCAGTCAAATGCCTTGCATGAATTGTTTTGGGAAACAACAATGAACACTGGTTACTTTCCACCAAGAGTTGCCACAGAATAAAAGGAAGAAAATATTACAGGAGTTAAAATGTTAGTGAGATCTAGAAACTGAGACCCAAAGTGGCCATTAAAATGTAATCCTTCAGCGCCTGGGTGGCTCAGTGGGTTAAGCCTCTGCCTTCAGCTCAGGTCATGATCTCAGTGTCCTGGGATTGAGCCCCGCATTGGGCTCTCTGCTTAGCCGGGAGCCTGCTTCCCTCCTACCCCCCCCACCCCCCCGCCCCATGCCCGCCTCTGTGCCTACTTGTTATCTCTCTCTGTCAAATGAATAAATAAAATCTTAAAAAAAAAATTAATCCTGGAATTATATGCAGGGATTTTAGTTAGAGTGTGGATAAGGAGCTCAACCCAGCTGATTTCATTAAAATGGTCAGGAATACCTGCTTTATATGCAGATTACTATATACAAATTTCACTAATTACTTGTACTTCAGTGCCCATGTATGGCTTGCCAAAATAGCGAATCTCAAATGAGAAAATGAATATCATCAAAATCCCTTGATCACTCCCCATAAGGAGGAAATTGCATCCAACTTCTGCCCAACCTAGCACAAAGATCTTGGGTCAAAAGCAGCCCTTACTCCTTTCTTGCTCACTGTTGGGATGGTTATGCCAATATTTTATCCCTTTTTTTTTTTGGCCCCTAGAACTTTTCAGGAAAATTTCCCTTTAAAACCTTATAGCCCCTGTAAAGGGAGACTAGAATTATGAGCCACAATTTAGCATGAAATTCAGAGAACCTATTTCATACATCTTATGGTAATTAGTATGGGAGGTGAAAGATGATATTAAACAACTTCCCACCTTACATTTGTGAAATAAATTAGAGTTGTCATCCTGGGGTAAAAATGCATATTCAGAAATGTTTGATCTGGAATCTAATATCAAAACCTAGATCCCCTCAGATGTTCAAGTGTATATTTTTCATGGAGAGAGATAATGCTTTTTTTCCTGTAACTTAAAAAATATATTACATTTTTTGTTATTGTTACTCTTTCTTTGTTGGTTTGTTTTTAGCACAGCATAGCATCAGGAATCAGGTCTATTTTAAATTCCAAGTGACTAGCCTGAAACATGTATGGTTCTTTTTTGTAAGATGTTCTGTATTCTATTTCTGGAATGCTCCAGCCCACAGATATATAGCATCATAGGTATTTTGCCTTCTTTGCTGTATAGACCCTGGAAAACGGTCTCCATTTGCCTTTTTAATTTTTATGATAACTGAATTTGCTGTAAAGGAGCAAAGGTTTTAAAAAGGCAGTCAGTCATGTATTTCTACTGCAGGTATAAGGTTTAATTATATAGCTGTTTTTCTAAAGCTCGTTTGTCATCGCCAATAACATCTTCCTAATAGTGGTTTGCCAAAAAACATTTCGTTTTTATTATTTAATTTACTTATGGGGAAAAAAATTGGGCTGGGTATTACTTACCTTCCTTGATTACATACATATTGACTCAAACCAGAACCACAAATTACAATGGAACTCCAGAAAATAGCATAGGTCTTAAGTTCAACAGCATTAATTTTGTTTATTGGCCCTCAACGGAGGTAGTTCACTTATTGGCACCTTTGTGAAATAGTGTCCATCTCATTGAGGGAAATTTATATATTCATATGCCTTAAGGACCATTGAGTAAATCATCTAAGTATATTATTTCACAGATGTCAGAATCATTCATACATTCCCTTATTAATTTATTAAAATAGACTCAATGAGATAAATTAGTCTGGTATTTTTAGTCTTACATTATAGGTAATAGGGCTAAGGTACAAATTAAATTTACTGGGCACAGTGTGCCTAGCTAGTAAGTGACAAAGATGATATTAGAACATAATGATATTCAGGTGAGTAGTCCAATGTACAAATACAGAAAGGAGAATCATTCATAGTCAAGTAATTAAATATAAGAATAGAACATTTTCTAGGAAGTGGAAGACAAGAAGAGCAAAGGTCATAGGACCAAGCCCTGCCATAAGACTAAAACAACCAGTTGTCAGAGACAAAAAGACCATTACCACTACTGTGGTCATGGCAGCCTTTCTGCATTCATTATCCCCAGATAGCATCACCTTACCTCTGGGCCTAATGCACGTCAGGATGGGGACCGATGATCGACATATTGGTATATGGCATTTTCTCCTTAATCTCTTTCTTGTAAAGCAACCTATTGACTTCATTTTCCCTTGACAACCTGGTAATTCTTCTTGTAGGATATTTTTTGATTTGTCTGATTATTTCCTCTTGGTATCTTTTACCTCATTCCTTTATTCCCTCAATTTCCTATAAATTAGAAGGTAAATCTAGAGGTTAGATTAGACTCAGATTATGTATTTTTGGCAAGACTATTTATAGATCATAGTATGCAGTAAATAATTCATCTCATTAAAGGGTACACCCATATCATGTCATTCCACTAGTGGTAAGGTTTTATTACTTTCCTAAGAAGGTATTATGAAATGTGTTCACTTTAAAATAAGTTTTTTCATAGATACTAGCAAGAAGACTGTGCTGTTTTACTTTGTTACAAAATGGTGATTTTTCTAATTCTGTCATTCCATCTAAATATGTTAGTTGGCATTCTTCTAAGAAGTACCTTCTCTCATTAACTATGGATAAAAAGCAGTTCTTCCTAAGAAATAGTAAAAGCTTATTTTTTCCCATGAATTATCTATTCTTCTGTTTCATGATTTTGTTTTCTTCCTCCTCTTCCTCTTCTCCCAACACCTGCCATGTTTTTATATCATCACTATGAACTCGTGGATTTGTATTTTTCCAGTGATTTACTCCCATTTATAGTTACTGCATTTCCAATCAATTTTTCATTAAAAAAATGTATCCTTTAGTTCACTTTTTAATAGTACTTGGGTGGGGGCACCTGGGTGGCTCAGTGGGTTAAAGCCTCTGCCTTTGGCTCAGGTCGTGATCCCAGGGTCCTGGGATCCAGCCCCACATCAGGCTCTCCGCTCTGTGGGGAGCCTGCTTTCTTCTCTCTCTCTCTGCCTGCTTCTTTGCCTAGTTGTGATCTCTGTCAAATAAATAAATAAAATCTTAAAAAAAAAAAAAAAGAGTACTTGGGTGTGTGTTATTTTTTCTACAGTACTGCTGTGGTGTATTTCAACGAGGATAGGTCAGTTTTAACAAAATTGCCGTGCACCATTTCCATATGCACATTCCGAACATCTGTTACGTTGTGAAAATTTCCTGGACTTTTAAGTTCTGTTCCTTTTTGGGTGGGGAATTTTGTCCTTTTCTCTGATCCCCCTTACCTCCTTCTTTGCTTCATTTTTGGTCTTAGCTCCTTCTTATCTGTCCTTTTCTATACATCCAGTTGTGCTATTCTTGGCAACTTTTGTAGTTTAGTCATGAATTCTGAGACGAAATGATCATTTCCCTCAATTTTCTCAAGGTCTGTTTGGCTTCTATTTTAATCTCCCTATTATTTCTATTTTAATATTTAAATGTTGGATTCATAACCGCAGATTCCCTTTTTAAGTTATATTAATTCAAGTGGGAGAAAGTGTATTTTCTTCTGTTTTGTTTTTTGGGGCAGTTTTGTTCAAAAGTTTAATTTTTCCCACTTGTTTTGTTTCACCATTTTTTAGTTCCTTTCAGTAAAAAGGTAATACAAAAGAATCTACTAACCTTTCCCCGCCGCGCCGCGGCCAGTGGGGTCAGACAGGGTCTGTGCTTGGTGTTATCATCCTGGAGCTGGCCCGCGTGCCCCTGACGTGCTTGGGCGCTGCCATGTCTGATTGCACGCATGCGGGCTGGCGTTCACTGGGGTTTCCATCCGGGGCCCGTTCAGCTGTACTGGGCATGGGCGGGATTGGTGCGCCTCCCCGCCCACCGCGGGCATCCAGGCACCTGCCAATGTCTTCCTGGTATCCGCCCAGCAGGTTCCCTCTACCTCATTAGCCACTGCCTGCAAGCACCTCCCACGCACCCGTCTTCCCAGCCCATGCAGCCCCCGCAAGTGTGTACGCCAGACGTGTACCTTCCCCAACCAAGCAGGCTACCAGAAGTGCCCCCCCCCCCCCCCCAATGCCTCCACCTCAGAAGTGCCTCCTTCTCTGGAAGTTCTACCACCCCGGAAGAAGGTTCCCTGGAAGCAGCTCCCCGGAAGTGTCCACCCCAGAGTGTTCCCTGCCCTTAAGCGGGAACCCGGAAGTGCCCTTTCTGGAAGCGCTCCCACCCTGCAAGAAGGCACCTGGAGGTGGGCACCCAGTAGAGGGCTCCTTGGAGAGAGACCCTGCTCTGCCCTTCCCTGTATCCCCCAGCCGTCCACTCTGCCCCCTACCCCCACCCCGGCCCCCGGAGGCCCAGGTGCTCCGAGATGGCCAGACGCTCATTTAGGACCGACCCATTCCTGCTGCTTTTCAAGAGAACTGTGAATGCAGGTGTTTTACCAGCTTCAGTTGGGGTTTGACTTCCCTTCACTCTGCAGGACCTCCGGCTCTCCTTCCCCCGGGACAAGCTGAGAGCGGCTTCTGGTAGTCTCTGGTAGTCACATCTGTAGGAGATGTGAATAATTGAGCTGCATCCCCTGCTCATGGTCTTAGTGCTCCCTGGCTTTCCGGTTTCTGCTGGGGAGAGAGCTCACCTGCTCCCGGGGCACCTGACCAGACCTCTGTGGGGCAGCTGCAGGTATCCTTCCAGCTTCCAGGTCTCAGTGACGTAGTGATGTGGCCCCTAGGACTTGAGTAGTGCCCCTGTGGACCCTTCTCCCTGGAGTTCTTCCCGTGTCTCCTGCAAGGCTGCTCAGCCACCCCTGCCCCACTCTGAAGCTGCTGTGTGTAACAGCAGGTAAAATCCTTTATCCTATATTTAAAAAAAAAAAAAATCCTTTATCCTACTACCTGCCTTTCTTTGAAATGCTCCCTTTCATACCAAGCTCAAGGAAGACTTCGGGCTTCCAGGTCTCCAGATACCCAGTGAAAATTGTGTGAATGCCATTCTCTCAATTCTGCTTGTCTTTTCTTCAGAGGGATTCTACTAACCTCCAAATCTGTCTTTTCTTTAGTACCAATTCTCCTTCGGCCAAAATTCTTCCTTCTCCCTTTGGGTTCACCGACTCTGGGAACACAAGGCACACGCTTGTTTTCAGCTTTCCAGTGCATGTTCATGTGTCTGTGAAGTAGAGAACGCAGTTGTAATTATCCCCGTGTGATAGTTGAGGTGACAGTGGTACAGAGCTTTAATGCTCAGTTCATGATCACTTTTCTAGGATTCAGAACTGTAGCAAAAATTCAGATACTATGGGGCTTTTTCTGCATACCAACCAACCTGCTTCATCTGATTAGCAGGAGGACAGAATCAAGGTGAAGGCTTGGACAGACGGGGGTTTTCTTGCTGGTTCTGCTATTCACTAGATGACCTGGGCACATTACTCACCCAATGATAGTTCACTTACTCATTTGTAATGTTATAATACTTTTTTATAACTTAAATTTTAATTAAAATGATAGTTTGAAACATAAAACAATTTCTGGAATTCAGCTGTTTTTATACTAATGGCAAGTATGTTGTGCATACTAAATATTTGATATGTGTTAGGTATTATTGTTGTCAAACAGCCTTGAGTCATTGCTGAACAGGAGTATGCTAATACTGACAACTTCTAAGATGATTTCCATCTTTTAGATAAACAGAAGAAAGTGTTATCAAATAGCATTAGTTTTTACGTGTCATTATTAAATATACCTCATTTGTTCTTCATCTTAAGACAGTATCTTCTTTGGAAATGTAGAATTCTTTAGCTTTTATCCTTTATGATGCAAAGTGACTTTGTGATAATTATGCATATTCTTAGTGCTCCCCCCCCACCACAAAGATTTTATGTATTTATTAGAGAGGGGGAGAGAGAGAGAGCAAGAGTAGGAGCAGAGCGACGGACAGAAGGAGAGGGAAAAGCAGACTCCTTGCTGAGCAGAGGGCCCAACACAGGGCTTAATCCAGGACCTGAGATCATGACCTGAACAGAATACAGAGGCTTAACTAAGGGATCCACCCAGGTGCCCCTCTAGTGCTTTTAATAATATATAAAAGTGTTTTTAAATGCATTTTGACTTGTTAAGGGTTTGTAAATTTGAAAGTCAGTGCTTTTCTGTGCATTATTAATGTAAACAGATCTCTGACTCAGAAAAACCAGTACTTATGTAACTCATTGCTTACCATATAATATTGTCTCATGATTATGTTGTCACTTCAGCAAACAAATTTGAAATAGGCAAGGCTTGTTCCAAGACACAATTTCTCATGTGTTTTACAATTTTAAATGTAGTCTATGTGGAATATGGGCATGGCTACCTACATCAGAGCTCAGGTCAGTAAAACTTTTCTTTTAAAAAATAAATAGTAAGTGTTTTCAGTTTTGGAGGCAATGTCATGACATTTTTAAAGCAAAAGCAGCCATTGGATATGTTTAAAAGAGTAATTGTGGCTATTTCTTTACAAAAACAAGCAACCACCTAGATATGGGACCTAGGCCATAGGTTGTAGACTCTGAGAGAAAGGAAAAGTTGACTTCTCTTTGGATGAGAGCTGATGAAGATGTCAGGGATGTGAGTATGTGTGGAGTGTGAGACTAGGGAGGGGCCGATAGGTATTTAGTGACACTTTAAGTTCAGGGAACACTAGAGAACAGATATTTGTAAGGGGACACTGATGTCGGGTGAAACACATATATATTTTTGGAGTGAAAGCAAAGATGCATATGTGATGAGGGAGCAGGAGGCTGGCTGAGGACAAAGCAAAAGCTGGCACCTTGCACCCCCTCTCCACCCGCTCCCCTCCCCTCGGTAATATATGTGACATTCCTCAGGCACCCCTGACTGCCATAAAGGAGAAACAAATAGTTAACTTGCTGAGGTCACAATCTGCAGGACAGGAGTCTCCCTTGGTTTACAAATGTCCTAGAGATCTACAAACAAAGAAGTTACCTTATCAATAGCCCAATTTCCAGAGGCACAAAACTCAGTTCCTCCAGCCCTAACGTCACCCTCCCCTCCATAAAACAAAACTGAAGGAGGCTGGGGTAGAAGGAAATGGAAGTAAAGTTAAGTTTCTTCTATACCTAAATCTCACTAACAAAGACGCTTGATAGCAGGATTGTGACATCCCACCAGGAATCTCCCAACCATCTTGATGTTAATGGCTTGCCAAAAGACAACATTGATCAAGCCGCAAGACCTCCGGTATCCCTGCACCTCGTAGGCCCTCTTTAGCATATGAAAGCTCCATTGAAACCCCCCTTTTCCCTCACCTTCCCCCAACCACAGGGTACATAACCTGCCATCCCTCACAACCCGGGGCAGCAGCTCTTCCTGCCCACGGGTCCTGTCCCCGTGCTTTAATAAACCATTTTGCACCAAAGATGTCTCAAGAATTCTTTCTTGGTCATCGGCTCCGGACCTCAGCCCACCGAACCTCACCTAGGTTCTAGAACTTCATCATATGTATGGTTAGAGGTTTTCAGAAATCAGAGTAAAATTACCTACTTAAGAAATTTGCTTGAGGGACGCCTGGGTGGCTCAGTTGGTTAAGCGGCTGCCTCCGGCTCAGGTCATGATCCCGGCGTGCAGGGATCGAGTCCCACATCGGGCTCCTTGCTCGGCGGTGAGCCTGCTTCTCCCTCTGCCTCTGCCTACCACTCTGTCTGCCTGTGCTCGCTCGCTCTCTCTCTCTCTAACAAATAAATAAATTAAAAAAAAAAAGAAATTTGCTTGAGTTTTCACTTAGACTGTGTTGATAACGTACACAGGGAGATAAATTAGTTGTGTTGCTAGAAGCAGCATCTATACATAATTTGCAAAACTGAAGGTTTAGTTTCAACACACGTGCATAAGAATGATTTTATTTAGTAATCTATTAAATTATAGGTATAAAAAATCATTTTTATCTTGTGGCTAATCTATAAAATTACATTTTTACTATTTACTTACAAGGTTATATACTATATAACAAGGAGAATATCAGATTGATTTTGTGGCTATAACCACATGTTCTATTATAGTTTGAGGGTTTTTGTTTGTTTTTTTTTTTTCTTTTCTATTTAACACAGCTATATTGTAGAGGAGGTCTACGTAAGTGAATATGGGATTAACAGACTTTGTCTACTTGAAAGTTTTTAAATTGTATATAAACAAAGCAGTCACTTCGGAGAAAGATTACAAAAACCAAAATAGTTTCCTTTTTTTCTTCTTTTTGATGTCTGAGATAATAATTGTTTGAAAATATTGGTACAATTTTGCAATGAGGGAGAAGGAAAACACAAGAAAAATGCTCTTCTCTTTTTATTTATAAAAATTGTGGAGTAATAGGATTCTTTGATATGTTAATTATACCTCTGTGTTTCAGCCTTCAAGCTTCACAGTAATTTGTTAAGTATTATTTTATTCCATTGAAACAGATACAGTGCTGGAATTTGATTTGGTTGCTGTTGCCAAGAAAAGTTTCTGAAACTAATGCGAGAATTCATTATTGCACAATTAAGAAATGGATGAATGATGTTAATAGTTCATTAAAAAATTGAAAAAATGATCCCCATCCAGAATCCACATGATTTTTCTGGAACATCTTTAATGTGTATATTTAAAATAAGATGGTCTATGATGAGGGAGTGGGAGGCTGGCTGAGGACAAAGCAAAAGCTGGCACCTTGCACCCCCTCTCCATCCGCTCCCCTTGGTGATGTATGTGACATTCCTCAGGTACCCCTGACTGCCAAAAAGAGAAACAAATAGTTAACTTGCTGAGATCACAATCCCGCAAGACAGGAGTCTCCCTTGGTTTACAAATGTCCTAGAGATCTATGAACAGAGAAGTTACATTATCAATAGCACAATTTCCAGAGGCAAATAACTCAGTTCCTCAAGCCTTAATGTCACCCTCCCCTCCATAAAACAAAACTGAAGGAGGCTGGGGTAGAAGGAAATGGAAGTGAAGTTAAGTTTCTTCTATACCTAAATCTCACTAACAAAGACGCTTGATAGCAGGATTGTGACATCCCACCAGGAATCTCCCAACCATCTTGATGTTAATGGCTTGCCAAAAGACAACATTGATCAAGCCTCCAGTATCCCTGCACCTTGGAGGCCTCCTTTAACTCTGAAAACTCCATTCAAACCTCTGTTTCCCTGCCTTCCCCAACCTTGTAGACCTCTTTAGCATATGAAAGCTCCATTGAAACCTCCTCTTCCCTCACCTTCCCCCAACCACAGGGTACATAACCTGCCATCCCTCACAACCCGGGGCAGCAGCTCTTCCTGCCCACGGGTCCTGTCCCCGTGCGTTAATAAACCACCATTTTGCACCAAAGATGTCTCAAGAATTCTTTCTTGGTCATCGGCTCTGGACCTCAGCCCACCGAACCTCACCTAGGTTCTAGAACTTCATCAGTCTATGTGATGGGGTTTTAGAACGTAAGTGAGGTTTGGTGGGGTGAGGTCCAGAGCCCATAACCAAGAATTCTTAAGATGTCTCTGGTGCAAAAAGGTGATTTTATTAAAGCACAGGGACAGGACCCATGGGCAGAAAGAGCTGCCATCCCGGGGTTCTGAGGAGTGGCTGATTATATGCTATGGGGTTGGAGGAGGTAAGGGAAAAGAAGCCTTTCAAAAGAACTTTCTTACACTAAGGAGGACCTATTAAGATGCCAGAGGCCTTGCCATTACCAGGTTAAGGTGGTTTTTCCTTCTAGCAAAGCATTAAATCAAAATAGTTGGGCGCTTCCTGCAGGAACATTACACTCTGCCTACTTCAAGTATCTGTCAATGGGCTGCAGGTTGTAAGTGATGAGGGAGCAGGAGGCTGACTGAGGACAAAGCAAAAGCTGGCACCTTGCACCCCCTCTCCATCTGGTCCCCTTGGTAATATGTGTAGCATTCCTCAGGCACCCCTGACTGCCATAAATGAGAAACAAATAGTTAACTTGCAGAGATCACAATCCTGCAAGACAGGAATCTCCCAACTATCTTGATGTTAATGGCTTGCGAAAAGACAACATTAATCAAGCTGGGAGACCTCCAGTATCCTGGCACCTTGTAGGCCTCCTTTAGCATATGAAAACTCCGTTCAAACCTCCCTTTCCCTCACCTTCCCCCAACCGCAGGGTACATAACCTGCCATCCCTCACAACCCAGGGCAGCAGCTCTTCCCGCCCACGGGTCCTGTCCCCGTGCTTTAATAAACCACCATTTTGCACCAAAGATGTCTCAAGAATTCTTTCTTGGTCATCGGCTCCGGACCTCAGCCCACCGAACCTCACCTAGGTTCTAGAACTTCATCATAAGGACATTTAATTTTATCTGCATTTCCTTCTGGAAGCTAGGTTATTACTAGAAATGCTTTGTTCTTGTGTATTGCTGAGACATTTGTAAACTGAGGGAGACTTGGGTTGTGATTGCTATCAGTTAACCATTTGTTTGTCCTCTAGAGCAGCCAGGAGTGCCTGAGGAATGTCACATATATCCCATCTGGGGAGTCGGGGGGTGGGGAGTCTCAGCTTCTGGCTGTCCTCAGATTGCCTTCTGCTCCCTCATCATATGTACTTATATATGTATGAAAAACATTCATAATGATGATGTTTTAGAATATAAGTGAGGTCTGGAGCCGATGACCAAGAAAGAGTTCTTGAGGTATCTTTGGTGCAGAATGTGGTTTGTTAAAGCCCGGGACAGGACTGGTGGGCAGAAAGCGGCTGCCCCCGGGTTGTGAGGACTGGTCCATTACAAACTTGCAAGTTGGGAGGGGGTCAGGGATGGCGTAAGTCTCTAAGGAATTTTGGAAGTAAGGTTTCCAGGACCTTGAGGGGCTAGCTGTTGTTGGGAAAAGATCATGTATTACCATCTAATAAATCCTTAGTCATGAGACCCTTCAAATCTATATTGGTGGGCCATATGCTTGGGGGGTGATTGCCAACATTATCTTGGGGGGTTTTGAGATAAAGGAAGTTTCGGAAGGAATTTTTATATGTTAAAGTAGACCCACAGGATCCTGGTTGGGGGTGGGAGATGGTCAGGCTAGGATTGCCTTTTGCCTTGGGCAAAGTATTAAGGTGGAGGCAGTTGAGTCTCTAGAGGAATGTCATCCTGCCGGTTTCAAGGACTTGTCAGTGGGCTCTAGGTAGTAAGGAAATTTAATAACTTTTCTTCTGCCTGTTTCCCATATCAATAAGGCATATATATGTCTCAAATATGTTAATCTCTAAATCTCTATATTGCTCAAGATTGTGTGAAGATACAAAATTATTTTAGGGCTCATCTACCCTAACCAACTTCTTTCTTTATAATCCAAAAAAGTTTAAATGAAATATGATAATATCTTTGAACCTAGTAACAAGTATCTTCACTTTAGAAAGTTAACAAGTTACAAGATTATAAAAATTCTAAAAGGACTAAAAATGAAATGAGTGTGTGTGTGTGTGTGTGTGTGTGTGTGTGTCTTATGTTAGAACATGCAAATAGAGCAGGGCATCTATTTAGAAATAACATGGAGGACTCCACAGGCCCAGCAGTGATCTGTAAACTGGCCTTTCGGAAATGCTGCTTTCCTGAGTAGAGGCTTCAGGCTGGGTGTGCTGGTAGGTGCTGAGCACACAGTGACAGATCAAGGCTTCAGCTGGCCATAGAAGTCAGTAGGAAAACTAACTCCAGTAGGACTACCAGTAAGAGTGTTTTAGGAACAATGTAACGGGGACTAATGCTGACAGGCACAGAGTAGAGGGTAAGCAGGTGAGATGTGCAATGACCAGGAAGTCGGTGCTAGACTATGTGCTTTTGAGGAGGGAGCAGAAGGCTAGCTGAGGACACCCTGCAACCTCTTCCCCAACCCCAACTCCTGGGTGGGATAGGTGTGACATTCTTCCAGAAAGCTCCCCACTGCATTTATGTTAATACCTTGCTAGAGGGGAAAACAACCTTAACTTGACAATGGCAAGGTCTCAGGTATCCCCTGTCTTCTTTAACATATGAAAATCCCCCAGCTCCCAAATATGTAATTAGCCACCTCTCAGAACCCTGGGGCAGCAACTCTTGCTGCCCACAGGTCCTGTCCCCATGCTTTATTTAGCACTAAAGGCATCTCAAGAATCCCTTCTTGGCCATCAGCTCCAGACTTACCCCATCTAACCTCACCTATATTCCAAAACCCCATCACTTTCACAGTCAGTCTTACTGGAGTTACAAAGAGCCAAAAAGAAAGGATGTGTTTTATATCTTCTAGATCTCTGTAAAAATTGAATATACTAATGCCTGGGAAGATGATAGCTGAGGTAAGTGGGCACTCACAAAATGTTAGCAGGTGTTACATCTTGTCTTATCAGTTGTTACTGTTTGTCTCTTCTTTGCCTGATATAGCGCCTTCTGTGTAATAGCTATTCAGTTTAGTAGTCGTTAATAAACAAACTGGAATCCCATAGTAATGCGTTTTAAATTACCCAATCTGCAAGGAAAAATAAATACAGACCATTTTGCTTATTTATATTTTAGTGGTCTGCTGGTAATTGTGACTAGAGTGTTGCTCATACAGTTGTACCTCATTATACACAGCAGATGAAGTTCTCAAATGTGTTTTATTCACCTTTTTTGTGAATTAAATAACATATTTTTCTCTCATTCTCTTAGAGGAGCACAAGGAATCTGAAATTACAAACAGTTATCAATGAACAGTGGTTCCTAACAGTAGTTGTAAGGATCTGTCTAATGTAATTGCCCCATCAAGTAGTAAAATCGCAGAAAAAATGCTTTGATTTTCTAGAGAAAAGTCACTATTTCAAGGCACCGTGTATCAAATTGTTCTTTAAATTTAAGAGGCACTTTTGTGTTTAGGCAATCATCCTGTAAAGTAGCAGTTTAAATTCTGGGGGTGGGGGGGGGATATGAAAACTGGTTTTCCTGATGCCTGGTCCCAGTGGTGTGTCTACAATAGCCCAGGGATTGTAGTCACTTAGCTATCAGGTATATTTTGTGTGGGGAAATGCAATGCTAGCATGTTGTTCTCTCCCTGTGTTCATCATGCAAGGATCCTCACGAAGGAGTGAGAAGATTCCTACTTTGGGATCATCATTTTAACTAGGGAAAAAATTCAGATTACTAAAAAAAATAATGTGAGAAAAAGAAGTAGAACTTCAAATCGAATACTCTGTGTCCTACAAAGAAAGAGAGCCGAGTCCTGGCCTGTGGCATCTCTTATTTATATACAACTAATGTCATGATATTCAGAGAGGAATTCATCTTCATAGTCTAGCAGGTCTGTTGGCCATTTGATGTATATCCTGAGTTTCCCTTACTGTGATTCTAAATTCAGCAAGAACACTGCCTTAACGACCTTGGTTCCCTCTATAGTTTGTACCCAGAGGGATGTGGATAACCAGAAGGGAATTGGTGAGTCCATTTCTCAAGCTGAATTAATGAATGGGCATTCTGCTGTTAATTCAGTATGTCTGCTTCATTCATGAACTGAGGAAGTTGAAGCACATGTTATACTTATTTAAAAGGCAGAGGTCTAACATTACACCAAAGGAGTCTCTTTTGAGAATATAAACTCAACCCTTGCTTTAAAATGAGTCCTCGGGTACCAACGCCTGCTGACACTTTTAGACTCTTCCTTATGAACCAAAAGCAGCCATATGAGATAAAGTTGGGCCATAAAAATGAATGAAAAGGGACTTCCAGCACATGCAGATTCCAATGGCTATATGTGTGGCCACTTTTACAAAGCCTAGTGCTTAGACTAGGAAAAAAAAAAAAATCTTTAGGTAAAACAGTAATAAAGTTCTGTTTAAGAACATAGTTTTCAGTGTGTAACTATTTTCCCACAAAATTGTGTGTTTATATCTTTGTCGAACACGGATCAGTAGAATTTCTTATAGCATTTTCTTAGGCGGAGGAAACACTGAAGCATGGCATTAAAAAGTCACACGGTAAAACAAAAACAAAAACAAAACAAAACAAAACAACAACAAAAACAAAAACCCCACAGGTTTTTGAAAACTGGGAAGACCTTTTCCAGTTGTCTAAGTCATGCTGTTATCTGTCTTATCTTGTCTAGTTTTACCTGACTCCAAGGAAGATTGCCCTGATGCACAACGTATTAGAAGGCTCCTCTGCGGAAGGGAGCCAAATTTGACAATGATACAGATTTGAAGACAAGTAACCTTTTCTGTGTTTAAAGACTGAGCTTCTCTATCCCAAGCATCCCCAGATCTACTTAGTGGTATAAAAACAAACAAAGATCAATTTAAAAAGTAAACTTATCTACTCAAGTAATGTCAGCCTTTTCTAGTTTAACACAGCCTAAGGCAAACTCAGTCTTATTTAGATGAATGATCAGACTTTCCCTGTTTCTCCATTAACCCCCTCCTCCAGAACCTTCCCGTCCACACGCCAGCATGTGTACATCCCAGCCCCACAAGTACCACAGTGATAGAATCCCTCTTTACCTAATGGTATATGGATGCAACCTGAGCTCTGAAAACAGGGATTTCTGTTGATGAGTTCGCTGGCTTCTGCTGGCTTCTGGCTGAAATGTGGACTGGTGTTGACTCAGCAACTTCCAAGGTCACAGCACAGCTGCTGTCTATTCTCTGCCTATATAACACCTGACTTCTCCTGGACGGCTCCTCTGCTTGGCCTCGAGCTGGTTCTGCTGCTCTCCTGTGTTTCTCTGCCTGGCCCTGTTCTCCTTTGAATTCAGACTTACTCTGGGCTTACTCTCAGTTTGTCCTCACCCCAGGAAATTCTAGCCGGTCTGCAGGCTGGTGTTTCACAGAAACCCTTTGAACCCCACAGAGTGCGCAGGAACAGGGAGATTTTTTTCAATGTCCCATGCAGGAAGAGAGCTGACAAAGAGAGTTGACACTCTCGAGCCCCTTCTCATCCTAAACATGCGATGCCCCTTTCTGGTCTGCCATAATCACCTCATGTGGTCATAGATCATACCAGAGCAGCCAAGCTTCTAATGCTTTGATGCCAGCAACCCCTTTCACTTATGTAGCATCTTAATCCTCAAGTTCCTGAGGCTCACGTTTTAGACCTTGGTCTACCTGAGCAGGGACAAATTCTTCTTAGGAACATAGACAGAATTTTAACCCTCATCTTATCCCCTCTGAGTCTGTCTTCTCGGCCAAAGCCTCCACTGTCCTGGAAGGCTTTACTTTTTGCTGTGGAGTAGAAACTTCCTTTATACCATGTCTTTCACCCTCTCTGCGTCAGGGCTTATAGTAAAGAGCTTTACTCAAACTTTCCTCTGCTCTAGTCGGGGAAAATTCTTTGGAATTTAGGAAATTATTTTATTTTCAGAAAAACCTGGCTCCCAAGACTCTTGCTTAAGATTCAAAACATCCAATCTCAATCTCAACATAAGCAATGACACGTTTATTCTAAATTGTACTTACTCTCCCCATAAAACTTGAATGCCATCGATACAAAGGATGTTGACTCACAGAAAAACAACATTTACAGGATATGAAAAATATATTGGCTTTATATTTCAAATGTGTGAAACCCATTATGATGCTTTTCACATAGTGTGTAGTCATCTGCTGACAGTTCTCCCAGCTGTACTTGAGATCGGATTTGTCATTGGAAGAAAAGCATGTACTTTCAAGTGGTACCATATTGGGGAAAATCATTAAACATCTCTGAGCCACGATTTTGTCATGGCTTAAATGGACTTAAAAAAAAAATAATACTCGCCTCCTATGACTTTTGTAAGGAAAATTTTATAACTTATATAAAGAACTTATGATATTTTATGGATATATTATTTAGTAAAATTCACTTGTTACCCTGATTAGTGGTGGTGATGATGGTAATATAGCAGAAACCCTGAATCTTTATGTGCTATATTTGTCACGATGATGAAATTTAATTAAAAAGAAGAAGAAGAAGAAAAATAAAGCAGTTCCAAAAAAGTTACACTGAACAGAGCAGAAAATCACACCATGGAGAAAAATGTATGAGTGAATCAATTTGTACAACACTCTGGAAAAAGGCAAAGTGTAGAATCATAGCCAACAGTTTCTAACTTAATTAGGGAAAAGAAACTATCTCAAATAATGGTTTATCTGAAAATGTCCACTAAAGGCTAAAATTCAAAGGTAAAATGTGTGAGGAACTGTAGACTATTGAAGAAATATGGGTAACCTCTTATGAAAAATTTATATTTATAATATCTACCTGAAAAACTATTGTGCTAAAAATACTTTAATTACAATTCTATCATCTATAGGTGAAATACAGGATCAGCAGAAACTATTATTTCTCCCATTCTTAACAGGACAGGGATGGAACACAGAAACACAGTCAAGAGAACAATGTCAAGCAGTCAAGAGAACAATGGCTTCCAAAAGACATCCATGCCCTGATGCCTGGAATCTGTGACTATGTTCCCATAATAGAAAATAGGAATTAATCTTGTAGATAGAATTAAGTTTGCTAATCAGCCAACCTAAAAAAAGAAGATTATCTTGGATTTTCCATTTGGCCCTGATGGGATCACAAGGAGACTTAACGGTGGAAGAGAAAGACAAAGGAGAACGTTAGAGTGGTATGATAGAGCAGAGATTTCTCCCAGTGTGGCTGAGTTTGAAGAGTTTGAGGACGGATGTCATGAGTCCAGGAACACAGGAAGCTTGCAAATGTTAGGAACGGCTGGGAAACAGATTTTCCTCCATGAGCCTCCAGGAAGGAACATAGCTTTCCTGGCTAACAGCTTGAGCCCTCTGAGACAAGTGTTGGAGCTATAGCCAACATAATTGTAAGATAACAAATACGCAGTGTTTAAGTCACCATATGTGTGATATTATCTGAAGCAGTAATGGGAAATAAATATGGTTTCTTCCAGTCATGAAACACTATGAGGGATCGTCTCCCTTGGGAGCTTTCTTTTACTCTCAGTAGTGACTTCATCAATTTAACACGTCTGACTCCTACGGCACCTCGACATGGCTTGTCATAGAGCACGCGTGGCACCCGTTAGGGTGCCTCACAGAGTAAGCCTCTAATTGGGTATTTGCTGATGGCGATGGTGGTGGGGACATCTTTACTTCTTCCTTAGTGGTTCTCTGACCTACTACTAAACCACATTAGTTAAGTCCCAGTAATAATTAGAAATTTTCTTTGACAACACAGCTCCTTTTTAAACAATCCAGAAATTATAAAGTAAATCTTTAATCCTGTGCCATACATTTAACTCAAAAAACATGCACTGAGGTCATAAGGTGTAGAAAACACTATATGCTATGGTGTGTCATTTCTGGTGCAAAAAACAATTGAGGGATAACAGCTCACCTCAGGATAATGCTCACAGTATCTGAGAGCTATAAGACAACAAGGAGATTTAAAATGGGTTATGAAAATTTGAGAACTGACTTCTAGAATGGTGATATGAGGAGTTCCATGGACCAGGTCCCCAGCAAAACAACTGGAACTCATGGAAACAAAATAAAAACAAGCCATTTAAAGCCTCAAGAAATTGTCTAAAGGACATTCCACAAAGAGAAAAAGAAATATTCAAGAAAATGTATTGACTATTGATAAGAACAGGAAAAGTCTGTGCCCTTTGAGCCACAAGCCACACACTTCTTCCCCTCATCTCTGCATGACAGAATTCTGCTTTGGATGGGTGCAGAATGCAGAGCTCCTGCCCCCCACACTTCCCAACCTAGGACTACATTGTGCTCAAGGAGGGGCATATTGTCAGGGTTTCTATCCCTTCAGTTCCATGTTGCAGAAGCTCTCCAGGGAAGAACAATGAGAGGGTGGGGTTTTCCCTTCCTTCACCAAACCAGCACTCCAGGGTGCAGGCTCTATCCCAGGGGTGGCAGGCTGAGAAAATGGAACCCTGACTGTCCTCAGCACAGCCCCGAGTATGGTCAACGCTCCATGCTGACATGCGAGCTGAAGAGACCAGGGCGACTAGCACTCCCCAGCACACTGTATATAAAGCAGAAGAGGGGGACGCCTGGGTGGCTCAGTGGATTAAGCCTCTGCCTTCAGCTCAGGTCGTTATCTCAGGGTCTATGGGATCGAGTCCCGCATGGGGCTCTCTGCTTGACAGGGAGCCTACTTCCTCCTCTCTGTCTCTCTGCCTGCCTCTCTGCCTGCTTGTGATCTCTGTCTGTCAAATAAATAAATAAAATCTTAAAAAAAAAAAAAAAAAGGAAAGAAAGCAGAAGAGGAACAATGGCATGTCTACAGTTTCCTAGCACGGACAGAGCCCTTTGGTCTGGGAGTGGTAACAACAGAGAGTTTTGCTTACCATGCCCAGGGAACTGAATTTATTTGGGGGGATAAACGTATGGAAGTTCAAGGCTAAAAGCAGAGTCAAAGCCAGTGGGGTTTTGGTGGCAAGCAATTAAAAGTGGTGGGGAGGAGGAGCCTGGGAGTAGTAACTTCATGAGAGCAAAACATTAAAGCACAAACCAGCTAGAAGTTTATCTGAGAGAAACAGGGAAAGAGCAAAGAAAAGCCTACCTAGGATCAGCACAAACCTCCGAGACTAGCTTTTAAAACTGCCCCTGAAAGTGACTCAAATATAATTGCATCAAACTGTGAAGGAATATCAACCCCCTGAGCATTGTCCAGAAAAATAGAGTAATTACGTAGGAATGAGTGGAGGGTGGCAGCTGGATGTGACACCTGCAGAGGTAGAGAAATCAGGGGAAGAAATAATTGAAGATTGACGGACTAAAATTGCATCCCAGAGTGACTGTGTGCCTCCACAGGGCTGTGCTCTTTGAGGACCAGGATCAGAGCCCTGTGCTGGGGAGGAAACGAGCTTCACTGGAATAGTCAGTTCAAGTCAGCGAAGAAAGAAGCGTGCAAACAACATAAATAAACCCTGGTGAGGAGTGGGGTATCAGTATCTGGATTTCTTAGAATATACTTCCTGGAATCTCTAGTTCTTTGAAAAAACACAAAAACAAAACAAAACACAAAACACAAAAACTTGTAAGATATGCACATAAAAAATAAAGTGAGACTAAACACCGATTGAAAGAAAAACAGACAAACAAGCACAGAATCTGCTTTGAGAAGGCCCAGATATTGGGTTTAGCAGATAAAATCTTCAAAGTGTCTATTATAAATACATTCAAAGGACATGGTTAAAAAAATAAGAGATAGCAGGGAAGGGAAGAAAAGGAGAACCTCGCACACTACACTACTGGTAGGATTATCAATTCGTGTGACCGTTTTGGAAAACAGTATGTAGGTTCCTCAAAACATTAAAAGCAGAGCTACCATATGATCCAGCAATCCAACAAAAAACACAAACAAGAGAAAAAAATACATAAATTTACTCTATCAGAATTAAAACTTTTGTGCTTCAGGGGACATCATCCAGAAAGTGGAAACACAACCAAGGATGAGAAAAAAGAAAGCCATTTATGTATACGATAAAGAATTTTTATCTTAATTATATAGTAAAGAGCTCTTAAAACTCAATAGTATGAAGAAAAAGAACTCTTAAAAATATAGAAATGAGAAAAATATATTTCTACAAAGAAGAATAAAATGGTTAAGAAAAAAATTAAAAAGGCTATAAACACATGGACATATGCCTTATTTGGTTGTTAGGGAAAGGCAAATCAAAACCACAATAAGCTGTAGCTTCATTTACACTAGGAAGATTATAATGAAAGAGACAGATTAAATGTTGAATGTGAATAAAGTAGAACCCCCTTACTTTGCTGTTGGAAATATAAAATGGTTTCGATACTCCAGAAAACAGTTTGGCAGTTACTCAAAATTTTAAACTTAAAGTGACCATGTGATCTAGCAATTCCACTCAGACATGCACCCAAGAGAAAGGAAATCATGTGACTTTATAAAAAGTTTTACACATTATTATTATTCATAATAACCAAAACCAGAAGCAAGCTTAATGTCCAAATACACTGTGGTATATCCACACAAGGGAATGCAATAGAACAATAAAATAAATGACTATCTGTGCTGCAACATGATCGAATGTTGCAAACATTATGCTAAGTGAAAGAAGCCAGTCAAAAAAGACCATATATTGTATGAGCCCTCTTATGCACCATGTCGTGAACAGGCAAATCTGTAGAGACAGGAAGCAGATTTGTGGTTGCCTAGAACTGAAAGGCTGAAGGGGGACAAAGAGAAATAACTACTAATGGAGATGGAGTTTCTTTTCAGAATTGAAAAAAATGCTAGAAAATGACTTTGGTGATGTATACAAACCTCTGTGAATATCCTAAAAAAACAATGAACTATGCATTGATAAATGGTGAATTGAATTGTATGTGGGCTGTATATCAATACATCTGTCAAAAATGCTTTGAGGTTGGAATACCTGGGTGGCTCAGTCTGTTGAGGGTTCAACTCTTGGTTTTGGCTCAGGTCATGATCTCTTGGGTGGCAAGATGGAGCCCTGCTTCGGGCTCTGCACTCAGCAGGGAGACTGCTTGAGGCTCTCTCTCCCTCTGCCCTTCCCCCTACTTACACACAGGTGCATGTTCTCCTGATCTCAAATAAGCACATAATCTTAAAAGAGTACTTTGAGGACATAAAAGAACAGTTTCATCTCTTTAAGTTCCAGTTATGGAACTTAAGAAAAAGTTAATTTAACTTAATTTAAATCTAATTCCATTTAAATTAAGTACTATGAGCAAAAATCCTGGGGCAGCAATGAGCAGGAGTTGTGTGGTAAACAGTGTGTTATCCAGATGAAAGGATGGAGGAGATACGGGAGACAATCATGAGCCATAAGTTTGGGAAGTTAATATGTGAGTACAACTTGGATGGTCAAACTGCCAAGGCAAAAGAGTTTATGTTTTGTTTTGTATGTAATTTGGAGCAAGCAAAAATTTCTGATTACAGAAAAATGGTGGTTGCCGAGGTGGGTGCTGCAGTGATCCACACAATATTTAATTAGTTTTAAGATCCAACTCAATTTTAAAAAAGTTAATGCACTTGAAGGGTGTATTTTAAGCAACCAAACTCTTAGAAAATCCATTATACAGTGTGGTCTTAATGTCTGGAAATGTGGGCAAATAGATCTAATAAATGCTTCACAATAAAAGATTATGTTGACGTATCGTCCCTTGGCACCCATGCCTGGTTTTAATGTATTCTCAAAAGTTGTGCTGAACCTAGTGCATATAGTGCAGTGTTTTCATTTATCTGTGCATAAACATCTGTGATGTGTTACCTCTAATTTTTACTGAATGCCCTGCACATTTAGCAAAACCCAGAAGAAATGTTGAGGAGGGTTCAAAAGAGACATTCTTCTGCATTTATAGACTTTATGGCCACCCTGTTGTTAATATATCACTATTAATATCATTGCTTCATACACCCATAGTGCTATTTTATGATCTTCTCTCCTGCCATGTGTTTGTCTCAGTTATTTTAAATTTGGAGATAAATTTAAGTTTGCATGAAGGTAAAATCTGTGTTCTTAGTAACATACAAGGAAACGAAGGAACAGACAATGGAAAAGAAAGTATCTCACAAATGATTAAGCACTATATATATTAAATCACAGGTTTGTTTTCTCATAAATTTTCTAATAAATTTTGCCATTTTCTAATGGCAAATTGAGTACCCCAAAATCAGATTTGCAGTTTATGTAGAAAAGCTATTTTAAGAAGTTACTTCCCATTCTTTGCCGCTACAATTATATTTTGATTGTCTTTTTACATCTTAATTCTTTGCATTCAGGGTACATTGGAATAAAAATGCAAATAAATGGAGCTTTTAATTTATATTCAAAATGAATAATATCTACCTAACCTTGGTACTTTCCGAACACAAGAACAAGTGCTAAAGCCATTGTCTATGGATAAGGATTTAATTTTACTTTACACAGTCTTCAGAGTTATTACAGAGTCAATTTAAAAGTAAGAGCGCTACAATATAATAATAGTTGTTCATTGGTGAAGCTTGCACACAGAATCCATAATGAAAATATCCAATTAATATTGCTCACCTATGGTACATGAGTTTGAAAGAGGCCAGCTTTGTAAGGGATTTTATCAAGATTTCTTTAGCAGGAAGAGGGTGCTAATTAAGGGAAGCAAGTAAATTTATTAAGTCTCGAGCTGGCAATTGGCTTGACGCTGATGAATTTCCTATATCAGAAAATTTTTCAAGCCTGGAGCAGTGTGATACCCTCCCTTCTCCTTTTCTCTTCTGTTCCTGTGTGTGTGTGTGTGTGTGTGTGTGTGTGTGTGTGTCAGGGTGTAGGATATGAACTTGACTCTTTACAATCTACCCCTTAGGAATGATCAAGTTTTCTATTTCATACCCACTGTTCTCCCCTTTTCGTGGGGAAGAGTAAAGGAGAGAGGTCAGGACCAGGAAGCAACATAAAACATTTCACTTATATAAAAATTGCTACCGTTATCAAATACATTAAAAGCTTTAATTCTTAACTACTTTGCAATTTACTGACCTTTTGCAGGTAATCAACTGTGTATAGGTTAAGTCGAGCATGAAGGCTCTTTAAGATCGAGCATTGGTCTTTAAAAAGATCGTACTGCACTCCCTGTCGCAAGGCTTGGCTTGAAACTCCTGTTTTGCTCCTTGCTAAATGGTTCTAGACAGTATCCTAAGCCTCACTGAACTAAGGAAAACAAATGAGACAAGATACATTAAATGAGTTTTGAAACTACAAAGCACAATACCTGCTTTTGGTTTATTATGATACTTACTAAAAAAATGAAAAAGGCTGTATAATCACAAAAAGTACGGATTATCCTAACCATTGCATCTTTATTTCTCTCTCAGAATTTAGGGTGGATAACAGTGACTCACACCCATTTATAGAATGTGATACACAAGGGATTACACTATTTGTAAGGTTTATTGAAGTAAATGTGTGAGGCTTATATTCCAGTGGACCATCTGCTCTGGGAAATTAAGGGGATCAATAATTCAGGAGAATTATAATCCATTTGTTGACCTCTAGGGTGAGGCAGAAAACTCTCCCTGCATATGAGAATATCCTGGGGATCCTGATTTCTTAGGTTTGGTTTAGGGCCCAGAAAATTTCACTTCAAGTACTACCCCATGGGGTTTAACACCACACTTCAGGGGCCATATGTGCTAACCTACTTTCTCTTCCTCAACTGAATGAAAGAATATAGAGTTCTCTCAGATTAATCATGGTTGAGGACAGTGCTGCCACTGTCAAGTCCGAGTAGTGTGGCAGAGGAATAACAACTCTAAGATCAGAAGCCTCGGTTTACTTTCCAGTTGTGAAACTTACTATGACACTAGGAAAATCATTCAACCTGTTTTTGCCTTCGTTTCCTTGACCGCCACAATGGGGGTAGTTAAAATCCTTCAAAGGGTCTTGGTGAAGCTTAAGAGAGAGAATGGTTGTGCAAACAACATTATAAGCCACCTCATGTTTTACAAATGTCAGAAATTGTATTATTGTCATTGCCAATGTTGGCACCATCATCACTGTGATTGCATTTGCTTTGGAATGTAGAGGTTCTTTTTTTCTTTTTTTTTTGGTGATTATTTTGCAAGTAACTGCATCATCACACAATGTTTCATTAGAAATAAATGACTTCTTTCTGTTCAGCAGAGTATCTTCCAGGAACATTTGCAAAATGACAGGCAGAAATCTATCAGAAAGATTGAAGTCAGAGGATAATATAGCTCATCACTATAACTCTTCATAACACTTTCAAATACTCATAAATATGATTTTGAAATAATTTTATTTATCTAAAATAAACATTAAAATGTGATTTGATAAACTGAGCCTATAGTTTGAAAATAA
Source organism: Martes martes (assembly GCF_963455335.1). Lineage (NCBI taxonomy): Eukaryota > Metazoa > Chordata > Mammalia > Carnivora > Mustelidae > Martes > Martes martes. The sequence continues at coordinate 69,347,539 of NC_137902.1, forward strand.
AATACTGCAGACAAATGGAATGTGGGTCCAAAGGAAATTAAGTAAATGTATAATGTATCAATTTTGCCCGTAGTGCTACTAATTCATAATCCTGACAGCCACGTTGCATGTTATTCATAAGGGATAAAAATTGTCAAAACCTTTTATTACTCAATTAAGGAATCCGTATACAATTGATTACATCTGTCCTATTAAATGTTATATCTTATTAAAAGATTTGTTCATTCAATCAAACAATAAATATTAATTGAATTCCTATTCTTTATCAGGTATGTGGAATTTAAAGAGGAACTCAGCCTAGGGCTTCAGACAATCTAGTGTATTGGTGGAAAAGTAATATGAGTATTAAGGTGTAAATATAAGATAATATAATAGTAATATAATTGCAAGGCTATAATTTGTATAATAATAATAAGTAAAGTGCTAGGTACAGGGTCATTAAGTGGACATCTAAACCAGTGAGGGGGGACAAAGGTAGGCTTGCCGAAGAGGTCATACTTGTGTTGAACTCCGAAATTCCAATAAAAAGAAGACCAAGAATGGTCAAATGGTAAAGCAGGCCAGTTACTAAAAAGCAGGAATGTTGGAAATTGTGCTGACCCAAGGAGCAGTTTCCTCATATAGTTCCAGGTGATAGTGTCGTGCAAAACTGCAAACCCACTGACATCATATATTCTCGTGTTTTCCAGAAAAGCCAGATATTCAGACTTCTGTGTAAAATTCTCATTAAAGTATTGGCAACTAATCTAATAATTTTATCAATCATTTTAAAAAGGCCACATAATGTATGTCGGCTGTCCAAATTGGGCCCATGGGCCACAATTTGCAAACTCTACTGTAAGCGGGAGCCATGATAAATCAAAGAACGCAGAGGATAGTTTGGGATATAAGACCCACCAGGGCTTCTAAAGGCTGCTTAAATATCAAGACTCATGTCTACACTAAAATCTCTCTTTAGCTTCAGGAAATAAAAAAAATTATATGTAAGAAAAAAAAGTATATGAGAGTATATTTGAAATTTAGAATTAGGAAGCAAACATAAAAGTAAAAGGGTATGAAATTTGGACAAGCTTCTACATGAATTTGGAAAACCTAAAACTCTAAATAGCCAAAAAAAAAAATGGAAAGACTTTTTAGATACAAATGTTTAACTCCTCTAAGTAATGGGTGAGAGCCATTTATTATATCTTAGAGAGGTAGAAGGGAGAATCACTTATAACATGAATCTCCACACCAGTTTTAAATTACACATAGGCATATCAAATGAGGGGCATAGCAAAAGAGGAAATATCACAGATGCATTCATGAGAATAGTTAGGCTTCAGTGACAGGCAGTAAATTTCAAGGCTCTTTTATTGTTATTACTGATGATATGATAGTCATCATTAAATAGACTTGGGGCTACTTCCTCAAAAAGAAATTCATCATTGAATTGGCAAAGTTCAGATGAAGTCTTAAATTTGTTTGCCAGTTTTCAATTACCTCTTTTTCGGAGAATATTTCTGTATGTTCCATTCTGGTAAAACTGCATACTTTACTATTAGGTAGCGGGTTTAAACCACCTGGATTTAAGCTGAGATTCTTACTCATGTATGTTGTTTCCAAAGTAAAAAATTCACAATGATCAACCCACACTTGTTAGTGAAATTTGTGTGAAAAATTTGGTTTCCTTTTGAAGAAAGATTCGTGAGTGAAACTCATTGAGAAGACCAAGACCGATGCTAATTTGCATAAAGACTTTTTCAGGAATGCAAAAGTCATACATCCTTATTTTAGGTGTCTGTTAATATCTGAATGTTCCCATCACCTAATACTTGCATGCACCAAATAAATATTTACTTTATAGTATTTTCCATTGTTGTGTCAGTCTGAAGTAATGAATGACTTTTAAAAATGGACGAAAAAATTAGATAGAGGGTAGAGAAAATGAGAAAGAGATACATGCTTAGGTTATCCAACTCAAGAATGAGAGGTGTATGGAAATTTGTTAATCCTGAATTAGATGAGATCCACTATTTGGATCTTATGGCTTTTAGCATATGTAATGAACAAACCAGAAACTTACAAGTATAAAGAAAGAGAAAAGTTTTGAGTTAAACAATGGAGAAGATCACCCTCACATGTGGGAGAATTTTAAATAGCACTTTATCCCCAAAAGGCATAGGTATATAATAGCCCATGAAATTATATACTGAGAGAATTGGTCCTGAAATCTTCCACCAACACTTAGAAATAAAAACTTATCACTGAATACATGCCTCAACTCACCAATGAAATCTGGCAAGGACACAGAGACCCAGTCACTTTCAAAAGAGAACCTTCCCTGTTTCTGCGATAACCTATAGGAACCCTGAATTTAAATCAACCAAAAATTTGGGAAACCACCTCTCCTTTTAAGTTCTTCCTCATATCAGGTTCTGGTGCTCCTTGTCCTTTAGAGGCAAACTTGGACACATGGATTATTCAAGTGACCAAGTATAGTTTGAGCTCTCTCAGAAACTATCTTACTTGAACTACATTCTCTACATGCACTTGAGCTAACAGTGCAAGGTGCAGGGACAGTAACCGTGGCATAGTCAACAAGTGAGTTCAGTTTCAGATTATGCTGTACTGAATTTGCATGCGGTTTGTTTAACTAACTGTTCATTGTGATGTTAGGCACAAGGAGTCCCTTAATGGAGTCCCCTAGGAATGGGATGTTCTTGCCATTCTGTTCTTAGTAGAAATGTTTCTGTGTTTGTTCAGACTTCAGCTGTGTTCTTTGCAGAAGGATAGAAGCTGTGTTCTTACAGTTTCAGGAATGGAGACTCTTCTCTGTATCTCATCTTCATATTTTCCGACAAGGAAATTACTTGCTAAGTCCTCTAAATTGGTATATTCTATGTCTATGATGCATAGAAAATATTTCCTGCCATACATATGCAACTTCTTGATTATAACTTACATATCTCCTAGCCAAATGCATGCTGTGTACTTCTTTGTCAGACAAATGCAGTAATCTTGATTCACACTTGAACAAGAACTCCACCTTTGCTGTAGTTACCCCTATACCGAAATGGTATTGAAAAGAGAAAGTTCATAGAGGCAAAACTGTTTAGCTATTGCTTCAGGGCAATTTTGGGGGGAAGATAAATATTTTTAGCTAAACAAAAATGAATGAAAAAATGAGTAGTTTCCAGTTATTTAATGTACACAAATTCTAGCATCTTGAAGAGTGATTAAGAATGTTTCAGGATGGGATAGAAATACTGATAATGCAATTGATTTCAGCTTAAGAAAGGCATTTTTCTGCTGGTTTCTAAACAGTTTGTCCTTGAAATATATTTGCAAAAAGTATTCATATGACATATTTTATGTGTAAAATCTTCTATCATGTTACCCGTTATGTAGACTGTAGTAGATCATTATTTCATACAGGCCTGTGTCTCTCAAAATGAAACTCTCAAACCACCTGCAACCTTGTCCGCTACCAATATCCCAGTGAAGTTGCTTTTTCTTGAGAGTCCTCTGCTTCACACATGATGAATTCTCATTTTATGTGTAATCCGTGAGTTAATTAAGGAGTGTGTGGGTCCCCCCAAACAGGGAGACTTCAAAGATTCACATAAGATCCCTATCCATGAAGCCCTCTTCTTTCTCATGGACACCTTTATTCCATACCATTTTAGAAGTTTAAGGTACTGTGAAAATATATGATTTTCTTACACATCACTAATATCTAAAACAGAGTCTGGATCCACAAAACTTTGTTGACAGAATGAAGGAAATGAAAATGTGAAATGGCAGTGGAGAAACATAATAATTAAGTTTTATAATTATATGAGAAAGATATGAATTGGGTGACATATTGAGTCGAAAATGTTATCAAATTCTGCATTATTAAAAGTCCAGGAGTCAGTTCTTCTGCACTTCTAATTTATGCTTTTCCAGCATCTGCTTGATTATTTCTGGTGATAAGTACCTTAGAACTCCACAAAGCAGACAGTTCTATTGTAGAGCATGAATGTTAAAATTTTTCTTAAAGGTAGCTTAAATTTACTGCATAATAGCTAATTTTCTTCTGGAGAGCGACACAAAAGTAAGTCTTGGTTCTTCTGACAACGTTGCAGATATTTAGAAACACCTGTCATACGTTTTCGCATTATTCTCTCTACCAACTTAAGAATATCTAACACTTCAATCGTCACTTATATTAACAAATCAAAAGACCAAAGGACTACATGGTTTTCCATGTGATTAGTCTCAGAGAGCATAAACAGTAATTCGCTGGTATTTATACATCTAGGTAGTAAAAGAGTTGAGATTAGAACCTAGGTTTTATCCTTCTAAAGTAGTTTTAATTGAAAAAAAAAATGACCACAGTACCTTAATGATTCTTAAAGAATCAGACAATTGAAGATATTGGTTGAAATCTCCATACTATGGGTGTTACAGCTTCCATCAGTCTTCTGGCTTTTACTTCATGGGGACAAGATAGCTATTGCAGCTCCTACCAATAAATCTACATTTCAGAGAAGTAGGGAGGAGAAACGTTCTTGCCTATGCAAAGAAAACACAGGCTCAATCTAGAATCCCCAAAAAGACCTTCCACTTGCTTATCCATTGCCTGAAGAATGGAGTCGTAGAGTGAGTTATTGGTCAGTCAACCAGCCGTAGATGCTGAGGTATCTACAAATCTTAGATGTGAACCCTGTTTACAACAATCTTCTGTCTAGTTTATTCCTTGCATGTTGTTATTTCCAGAATGATAAGCATTTTGGTCATCTTTTTATTCACATAATGCTATATTAACAATAAGAATGACAATAATTAACATTGGAGCATGTGGTTTGAATGTTGCATATGATTTGACGATCATGCCTGTGATATGTGGCTTGTCTCAATATCTTGCTTTGGCTAGTGATATGGGATAAGAGTGCCATGTGCCACATCCAAGGTAGCCATCATAAGGTTCCATCTTTGTTTTCCTCTGCCACAACAATGGCACATCCCAAGCTGTTCTTTCAGCTTGATCTCTGAGTGAAGACAGCAGATGTACAAGAACAGCAGTGAATGTGGTTGAGCATCGTGGATGACAAGTTTTTGTTGTCATGTCAGACATTCAAGGGATTTTAGGTATCCCAGCAAAATCTGGGAAAAGCTGACTAATTTGTGAATAGCTGAATAGGTGCTACATATACATTTTTTGAGTGTGATATTCAACACAAATAAATAAAGTAAGCCAAATTTTTGTCATTTCTCAAAGAGGAACCGAGGCTCAGAGAGACTGAAGACATTTCCTAAGGTCCCACAGTGGATAACTAAGAGCAACATTCAAATTTCTAAAATGAGACCCACTACTCCAGATTTGTTCTCGCTACTAAGAAGCTCCATGGAAAATGAGTAACTTGGGTCTTATTTTATGTATTCTTAAGGAAATCTCAGATCGAATTGCTACTTTTGGCACATGATTATTTCAGATGGTGACAAAATAAAACTTTACTCAACTGATCTTCTCAACATAAATATTCTCAAGCTATGACATCATAGTTAAATAATTAAAGCAATAACTTTTAAAATTAGATAGCATCAATCAGTTCAACCACATGGATTTTCTAAAAGATATTATTACCAATTTTGAATTTCTGCTCCAAAAAACTATTTCTTTAAATCTATTTTATAGTCCAGAAGGTATACAGATAAAAACTTAGTAGAAAGCAAATATTATATTCACCCTTATGTCAATTCAACAAGAAGAAATTTTACACACAGTACGCTTTTTTTTTTTTTTAAGATTTTATTTTTAGTTTAAAAGAAAGATAGAAAGAGAGAGTGAACACAAGCAGGGGGAGTGGCAGAGGGAGCAAAGAGCTGGACATGGGACTCAATCCCTGGACCCTGGTATCAGGACCTGAGCCAAAGGCAGACACTTAACCAACTGAACCACCCAGACACTGCAACTGAGTATACATTCTATGAGAAGTATATACAAAAACATATATTTTTTTATGGTAAATGCTTACACTGTCAAATACTCCAAATGTGCTTTTGAAAGGGCCTATCACTGGGGAAGGAATTCAAGTATGGACATGTTTTTATGTAAATCAAATGTTATACTCAGTATTTTGGAAGACATCTTAGATAGTTGGAATGCTCCAGAATTTCTGAATATACTCTTAGCTGTGATTAGTGGGAGACAAATGATGCAAATTTTTCAGGAGCTGATACCGTTCACATGCAACTTCATAAGTTATATTTTCACCACCTGATTTAGGGCTGCTGTGAACAGCGTGTGGCTCTCTCCCCTCAAGTTTCTCTATTAATTTCTGGTCGTTGAATATCAAACATTACAAAAGATGAGAGTACACTTTCCCTGTTTCCCATGATTTGCTATTCTCCCACCCAAATTTTACTCCAGAGTGATGTGATTATAGAGTTGTATTATTGAGACAGTGGATGTATGGATGATGAAATGCAGAGAATAATTATAGGCAGGATTCATTAGACAAAATTAAGGCAGGGTCTACAATAAATGTCACTCCTTGCATGGTGTTTGACTTTCTAGACTATTTATATGTATCTTTAACTGTGGTAGCTAATCCTCCAAATGCTTAATTAGATAAAGGACTTTCTAGTGATGGTAACAACTAAGACCATTCAAAAGTAAACTGATGAAACTTCTGTAGATTAAAGCTTGTCAAAGATGGAGTGAGTTCTGTCATCAATGCCTACTCAGTTGGCCTGCTTTCTTATCCAGGTACACATACTACTATGTTCCTTCTTTCTCTCTCTCTCTCTAACACACACACACACACACACACACACACACACTCACCACAGTGCCAAACCAAAACAAAGCTCACCAAAGCAAACCTTCAGGTGTACAACATAACTCAACTCATCACATCATTGGGAAATACGTATTTTTAACTACTGTAGCATTTCAGGTATAATACTGAAACATATCAGAATGAAATCCTTACAAATAGTGGAGTTCCATTTCAAAGTTGCCTAATGCTTAGAAAGTTAAGAGCTCAATGTATTCAAATAATGAAAGGAAATAGTGTGCAGGCAGGTGGGCTAGGGTACTAGATAGAATTAGATTTTGAAGTTTAAGCACATGCAGGTGGCAGCTCTCCCATTCCTGTGTTCTGGTATTAGGAAGCCCTCTAATAGCCTTACTGTCTTGGAAAGAGACAATTGTCTTTTATGATAATGAGCAAACAGTTTTCTGCATCTCTAAACTTGTTGAATTGTGTGAGTTGCAACAGTTCTCTTTTATTAATAGTATTAGAAAACTCACATTTTATAAAGATATAAATTGGATAACTCAATTTTATTTTTCAAAATAACATATTAATATAATATATTAAAAATTAAATTAATGTAAAATATCCACAATGAGCCAAGTATCAGAATATCGGACCATATCACTTATTTGCACTTCTATGTTGTGCTCTGGTCTTGACATGGCATTGTTTTTGTTTATTATTTTTGTTTGTTTGTGTTTGAAAACTTTTTGGATTTTTTACTTGTTTTTTTTTTCTCAGCTTTATTGAGATATACTTGACATATAACACTGTAAGTTTTAAGGGTACAATGTAACAACAGTTCACATCATTGGCAAATACATGTTTTTTAACTAAGATAGCATTTCTGTTATAATATTGAAACATTTGAGGGTTAAAACCTTAAAATTTTATTAGGCAATGATACAGTATCATGTTAGACAAAAGAGGAAATCAAAGATTCTGGACAAAAATGAAAAGAGATTAACATTATTAAGACTTTAGGTTAATATATCATATATTCTTTCCACATCCTGTACTAGTAGAATTAATAATAATCTAAAAAGCATAGTTTGCTACAGTTTAAATGCAATGGATGACTAATAAAGGAAAATCTGGCAGAATTTGGTAAAAGGTTAGAAATGTGTTTTAGTTAAATTCTTTTCATTGTTTTTATGTCTTCCACCTGCCATGCTCTTTCTATCCTTAACTTGTGTATTTGAATTATGCTCTTACATAAGTACATTTTGTAGTTTATTTCTTGTAGATATTCTTCCTTCGAGACACTTGCCCTAATCTTTTTACCTCACTTGCTAAACCTACTGAACCCTCCTTTGGGATTTGGCTGCTGGGTCCAGTCCTGCTGGATCTTCTCTCTAGCCATTGTTCTTAGAGTTTCCTTTTCCTCGACTTCAAAACCCACCAGTTTCCACCACTCCCATCTGTGATCACTTACATTTCTTTTTAATTCCTCGGGATATAATGGATTGGGTTGTTTTTGTGCTGTGACCCTCCTTTTTTCCCATCAGGAAACAGAGTCGAGCACTGAGTAACTGAGGTGTGATTGTAAGAGGCCAGGGCTCAGGTATTTTTCTGCACAGGAGGTCCTGGCTGAGGTCTGATGGTGACTGTCCCCACAGTGGGAAACATCATGGCCATTCTTGTATTTGATTCCCAGTGCCATGTTTTCTCTGTGTCCTCATGTCTGTTATTTTAATTCCATGTCTTTCCTCTAATCCCTTAGTAAACGTATGGCAGTATGATGGAAATATGAATCGGGATCTGTGATAAGCTCAGCATCTCACTCTGGGTTATCCCAACTGCGTCAGTCAGCACGGTGGCCCATTAAAAGACCCTGCTGAGCTCCCTTCCAGTCTCAGCCCTAGCATTCTCAGGCTGTGCAGCGCTGGCTCAGTGAAGTCAACCTCTCTGGGTCTTATCTTCCTCCATCTGCAAAATGAGAATATAGATCATAGCTATAGCAGAGTTTCGTAACAAAGATTTTTAAGTTCGTGCATGAAAACTCCAGTACTTCTTTCTCTTTTGGCTCTTTTCCCACTGGTGTCGTTTTCTTCTAAGTCCTGGTATTATCTTTTGAACCCACATATCTAGCCATGTCTCAACTTTTTTATTTATATCCACCCTTCTCCTTCTTTAATCAGTATCATTTTAGTATTTCTGTCCATTGTAACAGAAAGTCGTTCTAACTGATACAAGGTCAGCTGTAATTTAGCTTTGTTAGAGAACATGTCTCTTCCTCTCAAAGCAACCATGGGGAGAAATGAGGTCCTTCTAGAAAACATCAGCGTGGGCTGCCTGGGTGGCTCAATCCTTAAGGGTTTGCCTTCGGCTCAGGTCATGATCCCTGGGTCCAGGGATCGAGTCCTGTGTCAGGCTTCCTGCTGGGTGGGAAGCCTGCTTCTCCCTCTTCCACTCCCCCTCCTTGTGTTCCCTTTCTCCCTGTGTATCTCTCTATCAAATAAAAAAATAAAATCTTTTTAAAAAATTAAAAAAAAAATCTCAGCTTATTTAGGGGAACTGTACCTCAGTCCTAAAAGATCTGCCTCAGAGCAGAGCTGCCAGAAAAAGCTGGGAGAGTGAAAAATAAAGACTTGGTACCTGAGTGCTAAATAGATGCTTTACCTCATCCTTCCCTGATTGATCCCTATTTTATTCATTCATTCATTCTTTCACTCACTCATTTTCATACATGCCTCTTCATAGTCACCTGTCCTGCCACCTGGCTCATTTGATCCATCTGTAGTAATGACAGGTTATCCTCTCTAACAAAGGTTATTTAGGAAAATGGAGGGATAGTGAGCTAACATTCTTATTATGGTTAGGCGCTCTGATAAGGGTAAATATATGGTACACAGGAGGCAGTTAGAATGCATCTGAATCTGAGAGTTGGATTCCTGAAGGTAACATCTAGTTCAGTCTTATCAAAGGTGGCTAATTTCAGTGATGACACTAAGGAAAATTTCACTTTTTTCCTAACCAAGCAGGCCATTAAACAGAGACCTTAGACACCCAAATATGAGGAAAACAAAGGATATTGTTAATGCTGCCCTCTCCTGACCTTCAGATCTCTAGCAAGAAGGGAATCGAGGCCCTTGCTCAGGAAGATGCAGGGCCCCCCAACTCTACTGACGAGGAAAGCAGGTATTCGGAAAGTCTCTATAGCCTCTGGATCCCCGAGCCATCCTGGATCTGCTCTTCTAGACAGAGAAGGGAACTTTGTCAGAGAATCCCACCAACCCAGAAGGCCCCTCAGAAAAGGGCCCCAGGTCCTTCAATTTATGGGACTCACTTGAGGTTGACCTGATGTTCATGGAGAATGCCCAGCTCTCACAGGTATGATATGGGTATGTAATTTCTCAGGGATTCCTGAAATTATGTTGCTATGAATCCCCGAATTTTTTTAAAAAATTGTTATTAATATATAATGTATTATTTGCCCCAGGGGTACAGGTCTGTGAATCCTCAGGCTTATACATTTTACAGCACTCAACATAGCACATACCCTCCCCAATGTCCATAACCCAACCACCCTCTCACTACTCCCCAACTCTGCAGCAACTCTCAGTTTGTTTTATGAGATTAAGGGTCTCTTATGGTTTGTCTCCCTCCTGATCCTATCTTGTTTCATTATTTCCTTCCCTACCCCCCACAGCCCCCCAACCTGCCCCTCAAATTCCTCATATTAGAGAGATCATATGATAATTGTCTTTCTCTGATTGACTTATTTTGCTTAGCATAATACCCTCTACTCCTATTCACATTGTTGCAATTGGCAATATTTTATTTTTTGATGGCTACATAGTATTCCATGGTATATATACACCACATCTTCTTTATCCATTCATCTGTTGATGGACATCTAGGTTCTTTCCATAGTTTGGCTATTGTGGACATTGTTGCTATAAACATTTGGGTGCACGTGCCTCTTCAGATCACTACATTTGTATCTTTAAGGTAAATATCCAGTAGTGTGATTGCTGGGTCATAGGATAGCTCTATTTTCAACTTTTTGAGGAACCTCCATACTGTTTTCCACCGTTGCTGCAACAGCTTGCATTCCCACCAACAGTGTAGGAGGGTTCCCCTTTCTCTGCATCCTCGCCAACATCTGTTGTTTCCTGACTCGCTAATTTTAGCCATTCTGACTGGTGTGAGGTGGTATCTCATTGTGGCTTTGATTTGTATTTCCCTGATGCCATGTGATGTGGAGCACTTTTTCATGTGTCTGTTGGCCATCTGGATGTCTTCTCTGCAGAAATGTCTGTTCATGTCTTCTGCCTATTTTTTGATTTGATTGGATTATTTGTTCTTTGGGTGTTGAGTTTGATAAGTTCTTTATAGATTTTGGATACTAGCCCTTTATCTGATATGTCATTTGCAAATATCTTCTCCCATTCTGTCGGTTGTCTTTTGGTTTTGTTGACTGTTTCCTTTGCTGTGCAAAAGCTTTTGATCTTGATGAAGTCCCAATAGTTCATTTTGTCCTTGCTTCCCTTGCCTTTTGCGATGTTTCTAGGAAGAAGTTGCTGCAGCTGAGGTCGAAGAGGTTGCTGCCTATGTTCTCCTCAAGGCTTTTGATGTATTCCTGTCTCACATTGAGGTCTTTCATCCATTTTGAGTCTATTTGTGTGTGTGGTGTAAGGAAATGGTCCGGTTTCATTCGTGTAAGGAAATGGTCCAGTTTCATTCTTCTGCATGTGGCTGTCCAATTTTCCTTCTAGCATTTGTTGAAGAGACTGTCTTTTTTCCATTAGATATTCTTTCCTGTTTTGTCAGAGACTAGTTAACCATAGAGTTGAGGGTCTATTTCTTAGCTCTCTATTCTGTTCCATGGATCTGTATGTCTGTTTTTGTGCCAGTACCATACTGTCTTGATGATTACAGCTTTGTAATAGAGCATGAAGTCCGGAATTGTTAGGCCACCAACTCTGGCCTTTTTTTTTTTCAACGTTCCTTTGGCTATTCGGGGTCTTTTCTGGTTCCATATGAATTTTAGGATTATTTGTTCCATTTCTTTGAAAAAAAAAAAAGAAAGAAAGAAAATGATGGTACTTTGACAGGGATTGCATTAAATGTGTAGATTGCTTTAGGTAGCATAGACATTTTCACAATATTTGTTCTTCCAATCCATGAACATGGAACTTTCTTCCATTTCTTTCTGTCTTCCTCAACTTCATTCATGAGTACCTGATAGTTTTCTGAGTATAGACACTTTGCATCTTTGCTTAGGTTTATTCCTAGGTATCTTGTGATTTTGGGTGCAATTGTAAATGGGATCAACTCCCTAATTTCTCTCTCTTCTGTCTTGCTGTTGGTGTATAGAAATGCAACTGATTCCTGTGCAATGATTTTATATCATGACACTTTATGAATTCCTGCATCAGTTTTAGCAGTTTTGGAGTGGAGTCTTTTGGGTTTTCCACATAAAATATCATATCATCTACAAAGAGTGATAGTTTGACTTCTTTGCCAATTCAGATACCTTTTATTTCTTTATGTTGTCTGATTGCCCAGGCTAGGGCTTCTAGTACTATGTTGAATAGCAGTGGTAATAATGCACATCTCTGCCGTATTCCTGACCTTCGGGGAAAAGTGCTCAGTTTTTCCTCATTGAGAATGATATTCGCTGTGGGTTTTTCATAGATGGCTTTGTTGATATTGAGGCATGTACCCTCTATGTCTACACTGTGAAGAGTTTTGATCAAGAAAGGATTCTGTACTTTGTCAAACGCCTTTTCAGCATCTATTGAGAGTATCATATGGTTCTTGTTATTTCTTTTATTAATGGATTTTATTACCTTGATTGATTTGTGGATGTTGAACCAACCTTGTAGCCCAGGAATAAATCTCAATTCGTCATGGTGAATAATCCTTTTAATGTACTGATAGACCCTATTGGCTAGTATTTAGGTGAGAATTTTTGCATCTGTATTCATCAAGGATATTGATCTGTAATTCTCCTTTTTGATGGGGTCTTAGTCTGGTTTTGGGATCAAGGTAGTGCTGGCCTCATAAAATGAGTTTGGAAGTTTTCCTTCCATTTCTGATTTTTGGAACAGTTTCAGGAGAATAGGTATTAATTCTTCTTTAAATGTTTGGTAAAATTCCCCTGGGAAACCATCTGGCCCTGGGCTATTGTTTGTTGGGAGATTTTTGATGACTGCTTCAATCTCCTTACTGGTTATGGGTCTGTTCAGGTTTTCTATTTCTTCCTGGTTCAGTTTTGGTAGTTTATATGTCTCTAGGAATGCATCCATTTCTTCCAGATTGTCAAATTTGCTGGCTATAGTTGCTTATAATATGTTCTTATAATTGTATGTATTTATTTGATGTTGGTTGTGATCTCTCCTCTTTCATTCATGATTTTATTGATTTGTGTCCTTTCTCTTTTCTTTTGGATAAATCTGGCCAGGGGTTTATCAATCTTATTAATTCTTTCAAAGAAACAGCCCTACTTTCATTGATTTGTTCTACTGTTTTTGCTTTCTGTTTCATTGATTTCTGCTGTGGTCTTTATGACTTCTCTTCTCCTGCTGGGTTTAGGCTTTCTTTGCTGTTCTTTCTCCAGCTCCTTTAGGTGTAGGGTTAGGTTATGTACTTGAGACCTTTCTTGTTTCTTGAGAAAGGCTTGTATGGCTATATACTTTCCTCTCAGGACTGCCTTTGCTGTGTCCCAAAGATTTTGAGCAGTTGTGTTTTCATTTTCATTTTTTTCCATGAATTTTTTCAATTCTTCTTTAATTTCCTGTTTGACCCATTCATTCTTTAGTAGGATGCTCTTTAGCCTCCATGTATTTGAGTTCTTTCCAACTTTCCTCTTGTGATTGAGTTCTAGCTTCAGAGCACTGTGGTCTGAAAACATGCAGGGAATGATCCCAGTATTTTGATACCAGTTGAGACCTGACTTGTGACCCAGGATGTGATCTATTCTGGAGAATGATCCATGTGCACTAGAGAAGAATGTGTATTCTGTTGCTTTGGGATGTAATGTTCTGAATATATCTGTGATTTCCATCTGGTCCAGTGTGTCATTTAAAGCCTTTATTTCCTTGTTGATCTTTTGCTTGGATGATCTGTCCATTTCAGTGAGGGAGTGTTAAAGTCCCTACTATTACTGTATTATTGTTGATGTGTTTCTTTGATTTTGTTATTAATTGGTTTATATAGTCGGCTGCTGCCATGTTAGGGGCATAGATATTTGAAATTGTTAGATCTTTTTGTTGGACAGATCCTTTGAGTATGGTATAGTGTCCTTCCTCATCTCTTATTATAGTCTTTGGCTTAAAATCTAGTTTATTTGGTAAAAGGATGGCTACCCCAGCTTTCTTTTGATGTCTGTTAGCACAGTAAATTGTTTTCCACTCCCTTACTTTAAATCTGGAGGTGTCTTTGGGTCTAAAATGAGTTTCTTGTAGACAGCATATTGATGTGTCTTTTTTTTTTTTTAATCCATTCTGATACCCCATGTCTTTTGATTAGGACATTTAGCCCATTTACATTCAGGGTAACTTTTGAAAGATATGAATTTAGTGCCATTGTATTGCCTGTAAGGTGACTGTTATGTATATAGTCTCTGTTCCTTTCTGGTCTGTTACTTTTAGGCTTTCTCTTTGCTTAGAGGACCCCTTTTAATATTTCCTGTAGGGATGGTTTGGTGTTTGCAAGTTCTTTTAGTTTGTGTTTATCCTGGAAGCTTTTTATCTCTCCTAATTTCAGTGACAGCCTAGCTGGATATAGTATTCTTGTCTGCATATTTTTCTCGTTTAGTGTTCTGAATATATCATACCAGTCCTTTCTGGCCTGCCAGTTCTCTGTGGATAGGTCTGCTGTCAATCTAATATTTCTACCATAGTATGTTATAGACTTCTTGTCCTGATCTGCTTTCAGGATTTTCTCTTTGTCACTAAGACTTGTAAGTTTTACCATTAGACGATGGGGTGTGGACCTATTTTTATTGATTTTGAGGGTGGTTCTCTGTGCCTCTTGGATTTTGATGCTTGCTCCCTTTGCCCTATTAGGGAAATTTTCTACTGTAATTTGCTACAATGTACCTTCTGTCCCTCTCTCTCTTTCTTCTTCTTCTGGGATCCCAATTATTCTAATATGGTATCACTTATCTCTTGAATTTTCCCCTCATGGTCCAGCAGTTGTTTGTCTTTCTTTTTCTCAGCTTCTTTATTCTCTGTCATTTGGTCTTCTATATCACTAATTCTCTCTTCTGCCTCATTTATCCTGGCTGTAAGAGCCTCCATTTTTAATTGCACCTCATTAATAGCTTTTTTATTTCAACTTGGTTATATTTTAGTTCTTTTAGTGCTCCAGAAAGGGATTTTATTTCTCCGGAAAGAGATTCTTTAATATCTCCCATGCCTTTTTTGAGCCCAGCTAGCACTTTGATAACTGTCATTCTGAACTCTAGTTCTGACATATTACCAATGTCCATATTGATTAGGTCCCTAGCCTTCAGTACTGCATCTTGTTCTTTTTATTTGTGGTGAGTTTTTCTGCCTTGTCATTTTATCCAGATAAGAATATATGAATGAGAGAATAAAATACTAAAAGAGTGGCAAAGACCCCAGAAAAATATATGCTAAGCAAATCAGAAAAGACTCAAAACTGTGGGGAGAAGGAAGGGGGAAAATTTTTTAAAAATTAAAAAATATATATAAATATCTATAGATAGATATTAGACTGGTGAATAGAACAGAGCCACTCACTTGATTTTGGGGTATTCTGGTCTCTTAGGAGAAATTACCTCCCAAAATTTTAAAAGAAAGAAAAATGCATATATACAAATATAAGGGTAAACATGATGAAGGGATGGAATATGACTGTAAAGATGAAAATTTAAAAAAAAGATTCTAAGAAAGGAATTAATGAGGTAAGTTGGTTGGAAAAAGAAAAAAAAGAGAAGAGAATGTGATCAGGCTGGAGACTAGAACAAAGCCACGTGCTAGATTTAGGGTACATTTTGATCTATTAGAAGAAATTGTATCCCAAAATTTTAAAGAAAAAAAAAACCCTATATGTAGTAAAAAAATAAGGTTAAATAAATGAAGGGATAAAATATGACTATAACAATGAAAATTTAAAAATATTAAAAAAAACATTATTAAGATAAAATAGTTAAAAAAAAAACATTAAATGTGGAGCGCCTATGTGGCTCAGTGGGTTAAAACCTCTGCCTTCTGCTCAGGTCATGATCCTAGGGTCCTGGGATCGAGCTCCACATCGGGCTTTCTGCTCCCTGGGGAGCCTGCTTTCTCCTCTCTCTCTGCCTGCCTCTCTGCCTACTTGTGATCTCTGTCAAATAAATAAATAAAGTATTAAAAAAAAAACATTAAAAGAGGAAAGAGGAAAAGTTAAAAAAATAGAATAGGAAAAATTTTTTTAAATTTGACTTTGTAAGAGTGAGGGATCATGGGGAAAAAGCCATAAATTCTATGTGTTGCTTTTCCTTATCTGTGGAGTCCCGTAATTCTTGTTGATCCATGAACTTGGTCTTGGCTGGATGTTCTTGCTGATTTTCTAGGGGAGGGGTCTGTAGTAGTGATTCTCAAATGCCTTTGCCAGATGCAGAGTTACACTGCCCTTGCCAGGGGCCAGGCTAAGTAATCTGCTCAGGTTCACTTTTGAGAGCTTTTGTTCCCTGAACACTTTCTGTAGAGATCTGGAGGATGGGAATGAAGATGGCAGCCTCCCAATCTCTGCCTGGAGGAGCCGAGCTTGGGCCCCGCCCCTCAGTGCGCCCTTGGAAAAAAGTGTTCAATCAGTCCCATCTCGCTGGTGTCTGGCCACACTCCCTGCTCATCAGGCCTGCGACCGAGCATTTCTGTCTCTGGTGCACAGCTCCATTTGGAGTCCCTAAACCCAGCAGATTCCTGCCGTGCACTCCCGCACCACTCCTCCCGTAGGAGAAATGTGAGTCTGCCTGAATCTGCCACTTGCAGAGTCCCTGCTTGAAAAGCGGTGGGCTGACTGTGCTGCTGTTGATGGTTTAAGGTAATCCTGAGCTGAGAGCTCACTGCT
Organism: Martes martes; assembly: GCF_963455335.1. Lineage (NCBI taxonomy): Eukaryota > Metazoa > Chordata > Mammalia > Carnivora > Mustelidae > Martes > Martes martes. The sequence goes on from NC_137902.1 coordinate 69,364,356, forward strand.
CGGTCTGTCTCTTTAGTCGGCTTCCCCGCTCTGATACCTGGGAGCTCTGCCACCCTCAGACACGCCAGGTCTTTCTATGACCCTGAGGGACCTGAGACCACACTCTCCCCACGAGGGCTCTGCCACCCTCAGACACGCCAGGTCTTTCTATGACCCTGAGGGACCTGAGACCACACTCTCCCCACGAGGGCTCCACCCCCACTTAGCCTCTGGAGTGATGTCCCTCAGTGGAGCAGACTTCTAAAAGTTCTGATTTTGTGCTCTGCTGCTCTGCCACTTGCCCAACCCCTCCATTTTTTTATAGTGCAAAAACCAGTCGTGCCTAAATTATACTATTGTATAATCATAAATAGGTACCATTTTATTTATTACTCTTTTTTACAGTAATACACTTAAGGAACAGTTTGGGGAGCAGAGTAAATTTCTTATTTTCTTGGAAGCACCACCTCCACAAAAGCAAATCTTCCCAGAGGACCTTAACACTCATCATAGCAACAACCCAAACAGCGGGGAGCTGTCCTGTGAGGCCTGAGGAGGGCGGAGACCAATACAGCCATTAGTATCCATGCAGAGGCTTTAACCCACTGAGCCACCCAGGTGCCCCTGACACTGTTTAAATACAACATGGGCATCGGATTCTCTTGGTGACCTGGGGAATTCCCGAGCCACTTGGTTTTGATTTCTGTCGGCTGCTGCATGGGGACCATTGGATTTAGTTGTTTGGTAGTTTGGTGTGGACAAGACGCTGAGTCTGACCTTCCCGTGAAGGGAGGGGTTTGCCTCTTACTCTTTTGTCCTCATTAGTGATTTCCCTCTGTGTAAGCCTCTGGACTGTGCCTTGTCACCCCAGGGGAGGCTGAACAGGATTGACCAAATTAGCTTCATCTGAGTATATTTAGAAAGTAAATCTGTTAATCTGCATTAGAGTGGCTTAGTATATTCAAAATGAAATGTCCAGAGGGAACAAAGTGTATATTCATGATGTACATGCAACGTATTATTGACAGAACACCTTCGCATGAGCCAGAAACTTTCATCCCTGTTCCTTCACACAGAGAAGTGTGCCTTGTCTTGTCTTGGAAGAGACAAGGGCATTCAGCTTTCTAAGGATAAGGGCAGTACTCTCATTCATAACCTAGTTTCCTTGAAAAGCCTTGCCTTCTTAGGCTCCTTGTAACGGTCCTAGGACCTGGCATTTCTTATGTTTGCATGGAATCAGACATTCTCTGAGCCATGACTAAGCTTTAGAAATGATCCAGAACTCAACAAATTAACTCGTTGCAGCAGAAATGAACGATGATGTGGAGGCATTTATAAATGCATGGCTTTATTTCTTTGACAGCATTTTGGACCCTGCATTCACTGTGTTCATCATATCATTTCTCACCAAAATCCCTTGGGAATTCTGGGATTTAATGCATTTCGGAGAAAGGAATACACATTGTTTGTGTTTAGGAAGATACTGAAAGAATTGAAGGGATTAAAGCCTGTGTTCAACTTCTGATGGTAACTTTTGTTCATTCCTTGCTTAAGGCACAGGAAAAAGAAATGCTTTGGGTTCATCCTTTTCTTCCGTGTATGCACATCTGTGTGGTGGGGCATTGTGTCACTGAGGAAGGAGCCCGGCTTCCAGGCCAGATACTACCTCTGCCACTTCTTCACATGCTGTAGGACCTCAAATCACTTGCTTTCCTCATAGGAGTTTGACAGGGTGATAGCAGTATCTGCTTCATAGAGGGACCAAAACCAAACTGCAGGGCCCCAACCAAAGTAGGTAATACAAAATGCCTCCTCAGTGCTGACTGTTCCTTAGGAAAAAGCTGATTTTTAAAAATAATTATGTTTCCCCCATATTTTATCCAAATCCTAATCCACCCTCTTGCATTGTCTGCACACTATGTCTTATTCTTCTCGTGAGCCACAGCGCTCAAAATGGCACATGGAAATTGACCACGGCTTGGAACGTGGGGGTTGCCTGGAGTGGTGTGATGAGATTGGAAGATTGCTGGAACGTCATTCAGTTTTTGTTTGCGTGTTTGTTTGAGTGGTAGTTTTTTTCTTATTTGGAGCCACCTAAGAATTGTGGTCTACTTTGATGGGAGTTCAAGACAGAGAACCAGCTTCTTTATGTTCTTACCGACTCTGCTGTTATGTAGCTATATCATTGTAAATGTAGTGTAATGGAAGCTGTAATTGGGATAATGAAACTATTTGCCATGCTGTTATGTAGATTTGTTTCAACGTGAGTTTTTTTTTCCCCTTTAATCACCATATCATTAAGATTAAACCAGTCTAATTTAGAAGTGAAAATATTTAGAATAGACATTAAAATAAATTAGTGCTACAATCCAAGATAGAGTTGTATTTAATTATCCCCTTCCTTCTAGATGTGTCATCAACACTACAACCTTACGTCATTGGGCAGAAATCAGTTATTTCAGTTTCTTCCCACCTTAAGATTTAAAATTAAAATATATAATTCTAAGAAAATAACATTAAATATACTTCCATTGCAAGTCATCTAATAAGTTTACAAGGTTTAAGTTAAAATGAAGGAGGAAAAAAATCCTCAAAGGGCAAAGGTTTCTAGTTTGGCTTTCCTTTTATCTTTAATTTCAGAGCATAAAATCACTTCCTTGGCATAAATGAAATTCAATAAAAGTGATAAACTGAGGGCATCGATTTCTTGTTGAAAGAAATAGAACATCATCATAATTAAAAGTGGGCAAACATATGTGATTATTATTGATGCCATAACAGTGATACCATTTGATTGGGCAGAGTACCCTGGGAACAAATGTCAATGAGACAACTTGGCTCGGCAGCCTGCTGCTTTATGGGCACTGTGGGCGGGACACAGCTCTTCATTACCGTCCTGACAAACAAACCAGATCATTTAAATAACCCCGAAGCATTGCCTTCCAAGGAAGACGTTCAGAATGTCATGTTCATGCAACTACGACTTTGCATAGAACCTGTTCTCTCATTTATATTTTTATGTTTCACATTTCATTTTTGGTTTTGCAGTAACTGTACCCTCTTCAAGCCTGAACAGAGAAATACTCTAGAGAGGAAACAAAGTGACCATTATGTTCTTACAGTTATTTCCTTTGGGAGTCTTACAGATTTTCCTGAACCAGGGAATAGAAACCTTCCATAGAGATCATTCCTAATGCTGTATAACCATTCAGTTAAACACTTGGAAGATTGTTAACATTTGACGTTTTACTTGCAAAAGGGTCCCATCTTCAGTTGTTTGATTGAGTAGCCACTTCCCACCCAAGATACACTGTAGGGTTCATTCCACGGTCATGGTCATGATCCTCCTGCTTTCAAACACCCACTCCCCTTCCTCTGTAGTACCCATCAACACCTTTAGGAAGGACACTTCCCTTGCCTGCTGCATTGGAGTAAGGGAAGGGCAATGAAAGCAAAGTATAATTTGAAAGACAAGAGATACAAGCTATTATTTGTTGAGTGAGGCAGATTCTGTATAAGTGTGTCCTAAAGATAACCTTCCCAATACACAGTAAAAGGAACCTGCCCCCCTCCTCCCCCCACCCCAGAGAGGTGAGGCATCTCAGCCAAGTGTATAAAGCCCAGAGTGTAGCATAAGAGTGTGCATCTGTCACTGTTTTTAAATTCTAAACTCCTGGTGTGCCTGGGTGGCTCAGTGGGTAAGCATCTGCCTTCAGTTCAAGTCATACAATGGGATCCTTACTCAGTGGGGAGTCTTCTTTTCCCTCTGCTGCTCCCCCTACTGCTTGTGGTCTTTTTCTCAAATAAATAAAATCTTAAAAAAAAAAAAAAAAAATAAGTCCCAAGCTCCTTCCCTCCCACGCCTCCACTTACGGAAATAATTAGCTCATGATCAAATGCTGTATTAATCATATTGTGTTTTTAGAGCAGGTTACAATCATTTTAGGGAGTAGATAATTCTGCTTCCCCAGGAAGGGCATTTGGGATTTTAGTAGGAAATTTTGCATCTCCTGGTTTGAGGTGTCCTTGGATCAGCTCCATCAGATACCATGATGAACCCTGATCTAGTTTGTTTTTCTCACCCTGCGTGATGGTGCATGAAAACAAGTTTGAAGCTTATTGATTAAGCCCAGCAACTCAATATCAAGATATAAAATATAATCCATTTTGGGGATATAAATGAGAGGGGCGGTTTTTTTGTCTGTTTCAGTTATGTTAAGCTGTTTTTGGTGAATTTTTGACTGGGATTTACCAGCTTTTTGCAGAACATGTAGTATGATTATCAAAAAGATTTTGTATTTATCAGTATGGATATCTGGGTGAATTTTATTATCAAAGATTTATCTTAAAGATCTTCAAACACATAATTATAAAACTATAACTGAGATGAAATTCAGCTTTATTCCTTCTTAGTAATTTTTTTTCCTAAATGTAAACATATTTTACATAGATTATTTTTAGGACTTTTTGATAATACATACATTAGGTATGAAAGAAAGGGCTATAATATTTCACTCTTTTTAAAATCAATTCATTAGAAGAACTATATATGTGACAAACATTATCACGTCATTTTTGGTGTGATTTTTCAGCAGAGGTGATGATTATGATATTCGTATGAGAACTTCATAAGATCTTAGCTGCCGGCTAAATTACAATAAGTAAATGTTGAAAAAATATCACGTTTGGATGGAAAGAAATCTCTAAGATTATGTGCTCACAAAATAGAGTGTGTGTGTGTGTGTGTGTGTGCGCGCGCACGTGTGTGTGCATTGCTAAAATGTCAGGGAATAATATTATATTGTAATCCACATTCTTGAATAAATGAGATTATTGGCACGCACGTTATCATTAGGCAATAAAATTATCTCTTATAAACACTGAACTCTACATCTGAAAGCAGTTATAGAGAAATTTCATAGCGGTTTGATACTGATGGCTGAGGCTCTTCACCGCAAAATTTACCAATAAACAATTCAAGGAAAGCTTCAACCCTGACACACTTGTTGCCTTGTTCTATGTTAACATCTACTTGATGGTCGTCATCATGAGACCTTGAGCACAAAAGATATCTTAGTGGATATCAAAATCTGTGCTGGGTCTTTTACTAATTAATCCCAGAAGCAATCAGATCATTACATGAAGGCTGATATCGTCCTAATTTTCTCCTGACAAGCTCAAGGGGAGGGCTTTTGAGGAGCTTAGCATGGTTATTCTGAAGGCAGAACGTTCTGTGGTAGAACTTTCCTGCACTAGGACTGACCTGAACCACTTCTATTTAAGCTGTACCCCGATTTTGTACACAGCAGTGATCCAGGACTTACTTGTGGTGTATTGTTGCCTTTTTATCCATTTCCATATGCATCCTGCTTGTCAAAGCAGATGGGGATATATTTTGGTGACATGTTTGTGTTAAAAAAATTAATAATAATAATAAAATGACAGCATGTCGAAGGCAGTCCTGAAAAAGTCTGCAGAATGGGAAGTGCCTAGATATTTTTCTGTGAAAAGTGATGAAACAAAATTAGTTTCCTCCTTTTGACATTCAAGCAAATTTGATTATTTTTACTAATTTATATAGTACCTTAACTTAAAGCAAGCAAGCTTTATGATAGACTTTGGAGACATTAAACAAAGATTATTCAAGACTGTGCTCAAATCTTCCTGTCGTCCACACTATTCAGTATCTCAAGCTGCTGCCATCCCACTCACAACCCTCCTTCCCTAACTGACCATTTGTCACTCTCACCACCTGCGAAAATGAAGTCTGCTTCTTTTATGGTTATTGCATATAGCTTTATTATAATTGCCAGAGTACAAGATTTAAAAAAAAATTGTTTACTGGTATATCCCAGATGTCTAGAAAAAATGCTAATTACATAGCTACAGAATGACCAATAAATATGTATTAAATGAACACATAAAATATTTACGCAGTTAATAGCAATGGCCCAGCAACTCTTGAGAACCTCTGAAATTTGTCTGTTTCCAATGAGAATTCATATTTGGAAATATAATACTTTTTGGATAGATAGTTATCCAAGTTTTTTGATAAATAGTTATATATACAAATATATAGTCAGTTATTTTCAATTATGAACTAAAAGGAAAACAATCCCAGGTATGGATTTATAAACTTACAAATCTGTATTTCTCATTTTTGTGCAGCTGAAGAACAAAGATAGAGCCACTGAATCACAGATAAACATTTATTTTTGTATTTTTCTGATGAATACAAAATTGGAAAATATTAAAGCAAAAATTAAAGATTTTTAAAGCATCTTAAGGAGAACAGTTTTAGTATCAGACCTTTCCATCGTCTTTGCACATTGGGACATAACTTGGATTCACTTTATATTCATTTGATTTCCACAAATAAATATTCTAAGTTCAACAAGTGAATTATTTAGAGGTACTTCATACAGTTGAATTTATTTTCATGTTATATCTTTTAAAGTGACAGTAGTTCATTTTAAGATGGATCCTAGCTCGAGCTCTGGTACCAAGATGTTACATGACCTTTAACAGTACATTGCCTTTCAGAGCACCATTTTATACCCCCCAAAATGTGGGGATCAGTCTCCATGCCCTCCGAGGTTCGTTCTTCTTCTGTGATTATGTGCCTGTGTATCTTAACACTTCTCTGATTATGTGTCTTTTTATTTTACTATACGCGATTGAGTTTTTATATTAAAACACCTAGTATTAACAAAAATATCTGGATCCACTTTTAATTTACCATTTCTACATTTAGAAAAACGGAACATGTTATATTAGTTTTAGAATTTGACATATCTTATGATTTGTGCTATCTATTAAAGATACAACATATCCTATGCCGTACTGTACTACACATGACAGATATCTTTTATGTATGATATGTTATATATATAAATATGACTTTATAAAGTTTAAGATAAAAAATATTTGTCATGTTTTCCTTGGGAACTATACTTTACTTTCAAAAGGGAATTGGGGCTCCTGGGTGGTTCAGTGGATTAAGCCTCTGCCTTTGGCTCAGGTCATGATCTCAAGGTCCTGGGATTGAGCCCTGCATCGGGCTCTCTGCTCAGCAGGGAGCCTGCTTCACTCTCTGTCTCTGCCTGCCTCTCTGCCTACTTGTGGTCTCTCTCTCTCTGTCAAATAAATAAATAAAATCTTAAAAAAAAAAAAAAAAGAAATTACTCTCATTATCAGGAGCCCGCCTTGTTCTACCGAAATGGTATTATACTTTCACCATCTCATTTACAGAGAAAAGTTAGGTTGCTTAAAAAAACAGACAGACAAAAAAACCCAAAAACAAAACAAAGAAACCTGATGAATTTAAGGAGCATATTTTGTTAATATTAGTTTAGATGATAGCTTAGTTATCTTGCCCCAAATATGAAGTTAGATACCTTGTCCTGAAGCCAGCACAATAAACTTCTTATTTTTTGATATGCGAAATACAATGCTAAATGAATTATTGATATTTCAATTATTTTGCCCAAAACTGTATTTTGTCTTTTCCAAAAAGTCAAAGCATTACAATGTGAAATATACGTGTATTTGTGAATAAATAAATGTACGGAATGTGTATAAGAAGAAGGATTTTTTTTTTAATTTAAAGATTTTATTTATTTAATTGACAGATAGAGATCACAAGTAGGCAGAGAGGCAGGCAGAGAGAGAGAGAGGAGGAAGCAGGCTCCCCACTGAGCAGAGAGCCCAATGAGGGGCTCGATCCTAGGACCCTGGGATCATGACCCGAGCTGAAGGCAGAGGCTTTAACCCACTGAGCCACCCAGGCACCCCAAGAAGAAGGATTTTATTCCTCAGGTATAACTACTGTATATGTTAGTGTACACATTTGTCTATATTTATTGTCCAGGTTGGCTAAAACTTCTTGTTTACTGAAACTAACCACAACATTTTTTATGCCTTATTTCCATATTTCTTGTGAAACTGGAAGAATTAGCTTTCAAATGATCCAGTAGTATCTGGACCTAAAAACCACTGAAAGTATTGTTAATACACATTTAATGAGAAGTAACAATTTTTAATGATACAGTCACACCTTATGTTGATTTCTGTATGTGAGAATATATAGGGAGAATTATAAAAATTATATCAGTCCTGGAAGTTATGAGGAAATATTTGATAGGTAGCAAGTAGTTTTGCCTTAATTGCATAACTAATCACTCGGATTCACATTTGAAAGTGCGTTTGACTCATTACTTCTTTTTATTAACAGGAATTTGCACTGTCATGTTCCTGAACACCGCATACACGACCTACAAATAAGGTAAAGTACGGCGTATTTTGTTTTATATTGAAGTTGACACATAAAGCCTCTTGTTAATTGTTGAGTAACTGAGAACTGTGCATTGTCAAGAAAACCGTAAGTAAATTTTGGGTTTGGAGATTGAAGTTACAATCATCATCGGTATGTCGGCAAATTGTTACTGTTCTTTTGTTTGATTGAAAACCTCCTTGCGTGGAGATATCCACTATTTGCTGCTTATTCTCCAGTGTTAGTAGTTTACGGCAAAATAAAAATGCTTGATTGACTTAATTTTTCTGCCATCCAGGAAAGACTTTCTTGCTGAGCATCATGAGGCAGCCGTGAGGCCACCACTGATCCCCTCATGTAGAAACATCTGTCCAGTCCAATGGCCACAAGGACAGAAGCATAGAAAGCACGCATGTCCCCCTGCTAGGAGAAACATAAAATCGATGATTGTGAGTGTGAAACAAAGTTAAGAAAGTGAAAAGAGTCCACTTCAAAAAAATACGTGGTTCTCTATTCTCAAGATCATATTGGTTTATCTGCGTCATTAAAAAGTGAGCAACGTTATTGAACTGACATAATATCTGAGACTATAAATTAATGGTAGACATTTTGTTTACCCTTTTATATATACTGGGGACAGATTTTGTAACAGCAAAAACATTTTGATACGCAAATCCATTCACTTGGGCTCTTGTTCTCTCCCAAGAGGCTCTTGTCAGTCTACTTTTGGCTAAGCACCTGTTAACAGGAAGGATGGAGGGGGCCAGGGCAGAGATGTTCTTACCTGAAAAGCAAATGCCCCTGGTGAAGTCCCGGCTTCTTAGAGGGCTGGATGGCAGGAAACACGCTTGTTTGAAAGGTCCTGTTGGTGTGTCTTGGGGTTCAAGTTATAGGGACCTGTGCTATGTTATTGCTCAGAAAGCAAATTATGTCTTAGTCTCAGAAATGAATTAAGGGACAAACATCACAGTTCAATATGTTAGTCATGTTTTTTTTTTTTTTTTTTTTCATTCTTAGCTTCTCATCAGAACTTTCAAAACAGTCTGGGTGGAAGAATTTGGAATCTTTCCAACCCTTGTATTTCTCAGCTGTTTCTCTTCTGGTTTCGGAAGGAGGTGGGATTAGATCTGAATACACATATTTCTAATTGAAAATAGTAAGACAACATTGAAAATTGGATGAAAAATAACTGATATGCATTTATATTCAATAGTTTTGTTTCTTAAAAAATGTCCTTTGATGCCAGTGGATATTTTTTTAAATTCATTTATCGCTGTTGATCATATAAGTTTAAAAGAACAGTAGAAAGATATGTGTGATTAAAAAAAAAAACGTCCCTGGACCTATTTAGCTTGTCTTTTCTAGCTACATCTCCCTGAAAATAAGAACTCATTATTCCTTCAATCCTTGATAGGATTAATAATGAAAGTAGAAAATGTCTTGCAATAAACCAGTCCTAAATTAAGCCATCTAAGTTTCTGCCTTCTTCAAGAATCCTGTTAGTGGTGTAACACAGTTAAATCTCAAAATGATTTTACTAGTCTGACAAATGAAATGCAGTACGTAATGCACAGTGGCCAAACTTTCTCTAAGGAGTTATTCAGAATAGTGATGAAAGAATTCACTCAATATTGAACCTGTCCCTTGCCTTTGAGGTATTTGTCTGGGTTTATGATCAAGGCTCATCCAGACACTCAGCTTAAGAATTGTTATGACTTCGAAAGTCTTCTGTATGTGTTTGGTCCAATCTTCTCACTGCCTGAGTGGGAATAATCTGTAGACGTATAATCGCCAAGGCAGGGAATCTAGGATTTCTTTTGGATGCACTCTTTTGTTACTGACTTTTAGGAGAAGAAAGGGGAATTAAGACTATCCACAACCCGAAGGATCAGTATGTGTCGCTGTTCTACGCTTATCGGGATAAAAGTGAATATACATTGTGCTTCTTTTTACTGCTCGTTCTAAGAAGCTGTCTTTGTAGGTCTATTTTTATGTATGTCTCATATTTAAAAGATAAAGCAATGCACATCATGTTTTCTTATCTGAACTTTTATTCTTTTTTTTTTTTGAATTTTTATTCTTGATTCTGCTGTCAGAGTGATGAATATGTATAGATAGGCACCTAGCAAGAGAACTTCTGAAAGTGATGGAGATAAGGAAATGCTTAGTATTCTCAGTAACAGATAAATGAAATGGAAATCTGTTCGTTACATTGGTATTCAGTTCTTTTAATCAGCACTTCGTAAGGCAGACTTACAGAGCTTTTTAGCTTTTTAGAATATTTGACATTCTCTGCTTTGTATATGCAAGCCCAGAGGACATTAACCAAGCAGAAGGTGACTGTTGTGGCCAATTCCATCTGTCCCACTTTTGGAATGCTTCCTTATAAGCAGCCTTCCTTCAGGGCGCCTGGGCATCTCACTTTTGGTTTCATCTCAAGTCATAATCTTAGGGTCATTAGATCGAGCCCTGAGTCAGGCTCCAAGCCCAGTGTGGAATCTGCTTGTCTTTCTCCCTCCCCCTCTGCTGCTCTTCCTCTGCCCCCCACCCCTCACATGCACATTCTCTTTCTCTCTTTCAAATAAATAAATAGAGAGATAAATAAATGAAATCTTTTTAAAAATCCTTTTTTAAAGATTTTATTTATTTATTTGAGAAAGAGAGTGAGAGAGAGAGAGAGCACAAGCAGGGGGAGTGGCAGAGGGAGAAGCAGGCACTGAACAAGGAGCCTGATGTGGGATTCGATCCCAGGATACTGGGATCATGACCTGAGCAGAAGGCAGACCCTTAACCAACTGAACCACCCAGGCATCCCATGTGTCTCCTTTCTTTTGGGTTATATCCTCCACCCCAGGTGTGGCTAGTGCACTATACCTTTTCTGTGCTTCTCTTGTTTGTAGAGTGATTTCCAGTTTCCTCTATACCTGCCTGCCCATCCTTGGGGGCCTCCTTCAAGCCTGACTTCTAAATTCTCCCCTACACGTTGCACCTTGCTACACTAAAGTCATTTTACCTTTATTATGCAATAATGGAACTCCATAAATACCCACCCATTATAAATCCCTTGACTTCTAATAGCACTGAATAATACATTAATTTATTAATGCACATTATTGTTCATTGATTTTGTATTGTACTCATGTTGTCTCCCCCGCTAGATGGGGAATTTCTAGTGGGATCGACCATGTTTCTATGAGAAGAGATCAAATAAAAATGCTTCTGAAGCCCAATACTCCAAGTGGCCATGTCCCAGGCATATGCTTTACAGAAGTAGTTTTTAGGAAATTGATGATTTATTAAAGGAGAGGTCTTCTTATGAGAAGCAGACGAAAAGGTTCTTATAAATTTGGTTTTGCAGTGATCAGATATGAGAACCTGTGCTGAGAAGACATGGGTTTGACAGGTCACAACAAAATAAATTATCTAGAATTTACAAACTGGTCAGTTGCATCCTAAACATCTGTCCAGAACCTGATTTGATTTGACTGCTTGTTTAGAGTTCTGTCTGTATTTAGAAATGTCATAACATTTTCACTAGCAAAGAATATGGATTCATATATTTTATATAATTGTGGAGGTTTTTTAATTCTTTATTTTGTAAAAGGAGGAATAGAGAATGTTTAGTATTTATTAATTTGGGGTTATAAACTTCATTCTTCTTCTTCTTCTTTTTTTTTTTTTACTAATATTTATAAACCTTTTCATAGACATATACATACACAGGAAAATTAGCCTGCTTGCAGAGAAGTTACTTAACAGCTGGGAGTCATCAGTGAGACTGTGGGGGCAGAAATTGGGTCTAGGAATACTTACCTCACACAACTGATGAGTCACGGATTGACTATTGTTACTGTAATGAGAGAGCTTAATGAAATGTCTGGCACTTAGTAAATGCTTAATAGATAGTGTATTCAGTGAGTAGCAGTCACAGAGACATTGTTAAAATTCTCATGTTCAGGGCATCATAGTGCTTATTTTTCTAATTATTTTTAAACTTTATTATAATCTTTCTTGCTCTTCATTTTTTAGAAAGGATGTCTTATTTTTTTATTTCTTCTGTATATCTCAAAATGTCTTTTTCTCATAAGCGTAATGATATATTTGCTGGAATAACGTTTTTAAGCTGAAACATATATATATGTATATGTGTGTGTGTATATATATATATATATATATATATATATATATTCATTCCAGTGTTTAATGATGTAGATTTTAGGCATCAATCCAATTCTTATATCTTTAGGTGTTTTTCCCTCTGAAGCTTCTATTTTTCTTTGTCATTAACATTTGAAAATTCCAGAAGGATGTGTCTTGTGTAATACTTCTCATTAAGTTAGTCTGCAAACACTCAATTTTTAAAAATGTGATATTCTTTAAATGAGGAAAATTTCTTTTATAATTATCTCTTTCCATGCTTTTTTTGTTCTGCTGCTTCTCTAATTATAGATTGAATCTTCCAGATCAGTTTTCCATCTCATTTTTTTCCTTTCTTTATTGGTTTATTCTCTACCCTTTTGCTTTGAATTTCTGGGAAATTTTACTGCATTATTTTCTATTAATATAGATGATTGAGTTCCTTCTTCCAACTGTTCTTTATTGTTTTTTTTTCTCTTGAGTTTTAATTTGACAATCTTGTTTTCCTTTGTCAGCAAGATCATGAATTTACAATAAGATCATGAATTAACATTATTCTTATAGCTAGTTCACATGATTTTACTGACAAAATTGAACCTTGAATCTGCAGAGAAAATTAAATTTCTTCTCTTTGGGCTGTAACTAATTTAAAGTATACCTTAAGCCTTCATGTCTTATTAGCTAGAAGGAAGAAATAAATAAATAAACCAGTCCAATTTTAATTAACCCAACTATGCAGTATTTAATCTCTCTTGAATAAAAAAACAAACAGAAACAAAAAACTCAGTGCCCCCCCCAAAGAAGTGACTTCGTGTGCATCTACATGGTGGTGTGTGGGGTGAGATATATGGGGGAGAGTGTCACCAACAGGATCTCATGATGACGTGAATGAAAATGTGGCTTTAGGCGCTCTGCTTCTTCTCCTCTTTGCCATGACATTCTTTGTTGCCCTGGGTCTTCATATGGTCCATGGTCTTGCTTAGGTGCCAGTGGTGAGGACACCTTTTCTTTGTTGAAGTATAACTCTGGAATTCCATTGTCTGGGCAGTTTGAGACTCTCTTTGAAGCCCTCTGTGAGGCCACCGTCCCTGGGGCAAAGATTCACTCCTTAGCTAGATTCTCAGCTAGGATCGTGTTTATGACACTAAAAAGGGCACTAAAATTCAAAGCTCCCCTCTCCCTCACAACAGTGTGGGGGGTTTTTTTGGTCTGCTTTGGATGGGGCTTCCAGTCTATAAGGCTCTGTGAGGATGGGAGACCCTACTCTGCTCTTGGTGGTATCTTCCCTTCCCTAACAAACTTTCCTTCTATGTTTGTCCACGTCTGTCACTCTTCTGTCATCATGATTGTTCTTCTCACAGATACCATAGATCAGAAATGTGGAAGCCAAACTTTTATTCCCATCTTTTCTCTGTATCTGCCAGATGTGGGAGCAGTAATAATCAGGAGGGAGGTTACTAGCTCTGAATCCTTATTGTTCTGTAGCTTTTATGCTAAGCTGAGTGTGAAGACCATTCTCTCCCAACACGGTGACCCAGCTCCCAAGGCTACTGACTCTTTCTGTCAGACCGATTTATAAGTTAGAAGCTGAAATTCTTGTTCCTACACTCAGCATGCCCATCTAAAATATCTTTCAATCTTTCCCAAACATGCTGATGTGCTGGGTAGACTAGAAGTGATGCTTTGCTATCCAGAAGACATGAAAGAAGCTCATAAGTAATATTCAGTTGTTCTCATGAATTTTGTAGAGTGGTGAATAATTTATTTTTCAATCACCTCTTCTATTTCCTATAATGAATCAGTGTCAATAGGAATACTCATTTCCAACATGCGATGTCCCCTTTCCTGAGAGCAGTTTTCCTAATACACTCCCTTTCCTCTCTTGACTTGTTCATCTTTTGGACCAGGAGGAAATGCTTTCATATGATTTATATATAATTAAGGAAAACTGAAGGTGTATTTTACCTAAGATTGGGTTTCTTGTGGCTGTAATCTTTCAGAGACAGAGAATTTTAGGTACAGATGAGTTGCAAGAAAATCTTTCTGGAGGGTGTCTGGGTGGCTCAGTCATTAAGTGTCTATTTTCAGCTGAAGTCAGGATTTCTGAGTCCTCGGATCGAGTCCCACATCAGGCCCCCTGCTCACTGGGGAGTCTGCTTCTCCCTCTCCCTCCTCCTCTCCCTCTTCTCCTCTTTCTCTCTCCCAAGTAAATAAATAAGGTTAAAAAAAAAAAAAGGAAATCTATCTGGAATAGTGACAAGCACGTATTCAGTTTAGATGATCACCTTTGCCAGGCTGACCCCTACATAGAATGGTGGGAGATTGTGACAAATTTTCGTAGATGAAGACAAATGGTATCTCAGGTAAGGAGCTACCTCCCATCCGTCCCATGGGTCTTGAGCTGCTGTGTTCTTCTGACCTTGACTTTGTGAGGATTGTGATGGTCATCCATGACCATGTAAGCTGGGGGAAACGTTCTCTCAATTAGATTAGCACATAGGGTCCTGAAACCTTCCTCTAGGGCTTTCCCCTCCCTTACACCAGCAGAAATTCCGTGTTGTATCTGTTATAGGTGGATTATGCCATCTATATATTTTAGCACCAGGGCACAGTTTTATTCTTTATTAAATTTTACATTTTATTTACATTTTGGTTTTACTTTGTTTTGTTTTACTTGCCAAACTAGATGCCAAGCTCAGTAAGATAG
Source organism: Martes martes (assembly GCF_963455335.1). Taxonomy (NCBI): domain Eukaryota; kingdom Metazoa; phylum Chordata; class Mammalia; order Carnivora; family Mustelidae; genus Martes; species Martes martes. The sequence goes on from NC_137902.1 coordinate 69,379,451, forward strand.
CTTACAGTTCTTGAATAGTTTTGAAATTTTATGGCCTTTACCCTCCTTTTTTTATTTTTAAAGATTTTATTTAATAGAGAGTGAGTGAGAGCAGAAGCAGGAGAAGCAGCAGAGGGGGAGGAAGAAGCAGATTCCTTGCCAAGCAAGGAGCCCGATGTGGGGCTCGATCCCAGGATACTGGGATCATGATCTGAGCCAAGGGCAGATGCTTAACCAATTGAGCCACCCAAGCACCCCATCCTACCTTAAACAAATGTATTTAGTTGTTTATCAGCTTTCCTCTTTTTGAGCTCTATTTATGAAAAACTGTGATGTCTTTTCATAGGATTATTTGATGAATTTTATTTTTATAAAATTAAATTTTTATAAAATTAATTTTTATAAAATTAAATTTTATTTTTATAAAATTAAATTTTATTAAATTTTATTTATTTTTATTTTGAAATACTTTGCTAAGGATTCCTATTACATTAGTTGCTTATCATTTAAGTCAATCAAAGTGATCTTTTCACTCCAAAGATCAGTCTTCCTTAAACTGTTTTTCATTCTCTGAGCATATGGTGTGTTTCTGAGTCTGTATATTTCCTCAGTCCAAACAGTGTTACCAAGGACAATATTTCTAAAATGAGTTTTTCTACATTAATCAATTGTTCAGTAAACAAAGGGTTAAAAATGATGTGGCATCAGCTCCATAGTTAATCTTTTCTCTAATTTTGTTTTTAGATACTACTGGGTAGTCTAGGGTTTGGCTGTGAAGTTCTTTGCCTTCCCTTATATGAAAGGTTATTTTGAAACTTTAGTGGTCTTCCCTAGGATTTTATTCATGTTCACAGTAAATAAAACTGATTGTTCATATCATATCCTGTTTAAAAAATTTTAAGAGCTATTTATTCAAATGCATTTAACATACTAAAACTTCATGCAGTCTCTCATCTGCCTCCCGAGTTTGTCACGATCATTCTTTATGACCTGTGTCATAACAGATAATGTATTAGAGTCCTTGAGGACTCCACGCGTTCATCTCAGTAGGCCAGCATGACTCTGCCATGTACAAGTTTGACTAAGAGCAGCCTGTCCTCTCATCTGCAGGAAGAGAGACTTAGCTGGGACACCCAGTTTTCTGCTTGAGATACTCTGCAGTTCACATCTATCTGACCTTTATTTTCTCACGTGAATTATTTCTTTGTATGTGCATGTTTGGGGCAGGGCTGAACATTCAGTCTCGTTGACAACTCTTGATAAAGAGCAAGCACTTAGTATGCGCCGAGTGCTTACACATTGGTGACATCATTTGGTCTTCCTAAAAATCCACATAGGGTGTTATTTCCCCTTCCATGTGTGGGAGGGAAGTGGACAGAATTATACAGGATTAGTGGAACTGATAGTACACTAGGGTCTGTCTCACACTAAGGGCCATTTCTCCCTAATTTTATTTTGCTGCTGCTTAACTATGCTAGCAGTAAAAATATGGGAGTTCTTAGATTTTGAGAGTCATCAATTTTTCAATGATCCAAGTCACTGATGCATATTCCACAATAAATGGGCTTCTCTAAGTGATGCAACTATATTAATATATATAGCTGATTGGAAACATTATTCATAACACATTGTGTCAAGTGCACTGCATGGAACATTTAACAAGACAGACCATATTCTAATTATATTCTCACAATACAATTAAAGGATTTAAGTCAAGCCAGCATCTGGAAGAAATCATTTGCTAATAGCACGTCTGATAAAGGACATGTACTCAGAATATATAAAGAACTCTGAAGATTCAATAATAAGAGAATCCAGTAAAATAAAAGAAAAAATATCTGAACATTCACTCTAATCAAAAAGATGTGTGGATGAAAAATAAGAATGCAAAAAGATATTCAACATCATTAGAGAGATGCAATTTAACGCCTACGTGAGGTCCCTCTAAACACATATCAAAAATTCTAAAATTAGTAAAATCCTGCAACAGTTTCTGGAAATCAGCTTGGCAATTTAAAAAAAAATAATTATTAAACATACATTCACATATGACCTTGCCTCTTCATTCTTATATATATACCTAAAAGAAATAAAAGCACGTGTTTGTGCAAAGATTTGGATATGAATATGCACAGCATCAACCCAGGAACGACCCAAATGTTCATCATCAGATAAGCATATAAACTTTGTGGTATACCAATGCAATGAAGTATTCAAAATTAAAGGGGAATGAGATGCACAACAACATGGAGAAATCTCAGAATACTCAGGCAGAGTGGATGAAGCCAGACAAAAGAACTAGCACATGTTTTATCTCCCCATGGTTGCATAATTCTAGAAGTCAAAAACTAGTCAATGTCAGAGGCCATCGGAAGTTGGGAGTGGAGAGTTTGGAAAGGGGCAGGCGGAACTTCTGGGAATGGTGGACATTCACAGTCTTGGTGGTGATGATAGTTTCACGGTGCTTACATATGTGAAACTTGTCAAATTACATACTGCACATATACAAAATACCTTGTATGTCAAAACTCAACATAAGCTGCCTAAAAAGTATTTATTGTGGACGGTGTTGAAAGTACCAGTGACATAAAAGAAAATTCCAAATAGAATCCTTCAGTACCAAATCCTTGGTCACCATTGTGGGAGAGTGGAGTATGAATTCTAGCTGGAAGTTTACAAAGAAAAAAGCATACAAGAAGAAAAAGTAAAAATGATTTATTTTCCACTGTGGGCTGGAAGTAAGTTGTTGTTTCTCCTGGAGTATGTACAGTTTTGTTTTCTTTTCCTATAGTTCATTGAAGAAAAAACTGAGCCTGAAACCAGAACAAGGAAAGGCCAATTCTATCCATATGTATGAAATGAATCACTTTTAAATAGTATCACATAATAATCATTGTAAATATTCAAATGAAATTAATTTCCCCAAAATGAATGTCTTATTATTTTTCATATTTAGACATGATTTTAACACTTATTTCCATTTAATTTAAAATTGTATCATGTTACTTTTTTCATTTATATTTTCTTTATATTCTTTTGAAACAGTATTGACATGAAACTATCAGATTTGGTAGTAAATGGACTTGCATACAAATCAGTTAATGAGGAGCAGAAGAGGAATATAGTTAGAATTTCAATGCGTAAATATAAGCACTTTATTTATATCAAGTTCTTATATGTAAATCTAGACACAATATGAATTGGAGATATGCACATCTTTATAAAGCATCTCTTCATCATAGAAATTTTCACGTGACTTCATTAATAATTACAAAGGCCTGGTGTTGTAATGCATTCCCAAAAGACCCCAAGGGGAGGAGAGCAGATATAGAGACTATGATTCATCAGTTTAGATGTTCTGGCAGAGTTGAATTCAGTCCAGAAGTGCAAATGAAGTGATGTCCTAATTGATACCCTGCCTATTCTTAGTTGTCTGATACCCTCTCAGTCAGATATAAAGATAAGCAGTGCCCTTGGCTGAGCTCTGTCCCACCCTGCTTCCTTGTGTAGCCCTCTTGGGAAATTCGTTAGCAATTTGAAATTCCAAACTAACAAGTGCAGTACAAAGGATATCTGTAATTTTTATGAGCGCACCCTTTAAAAGACTCCTATTCAAGAGATTTATAAATATGTGAATATTTTATCATTTAAAATACACGAATTAATATCATAAGATTGTGTACACACAGAATTCGTAATTTGAGATATGCACAGTTTTCTCTGTTACTTTAGAAAGGTGGAGAGAAATAGGAAAACCCGGGTACTTACTTGAAAGATCTGTCTTCCCAGAGTAAGTAGAATATAGAAGGGGGTAAAAAAAGCCTGGCAAATATGATAGCTAGATCATTCTTTTTAAAATTTTTATTTTTTACACCTAGATCATTCTTACAGTAAATAGGTATTAGAAGAAATGACTGCAAAATATCAATAATCCTTAGCTATCTTTCCTGGTGTGGAACTGTAAAAACAGGAGGCTGATATTTCTCTAATGTCAGATTTTAGAGTTAATGAGAAAAGCCAAGTCATTTAGTTCTTTTTTAAAATTTAATTTAATTTTTTCAGTGTGCCAGCATTCATTGTTTATGCACCACACCCAGTGTTCCATGCAATACCACGCCCCACAATACCCACCACCAGGCACACCCAGCTAACCACTTCCCTCCCCTCCAAAACCCTCAGTTTGTTTCTCAAGAGTCCAGTCTCTCATGCTTTGTCTCCCCTTCCAATTTCCCCCAACTCACTTCTCCTCTCCTTCACCCAATGTCCTCCGTGTTATTTCTTATGTTTCACAAGTAAGCAAAACCACATAATTGACTTTCTCTGCTTGACTTATTTCACTCAGCATAATCTCCAGTCTCATCCATGTTGGTACAAAAGTTGGGTATTCATCCTTTCTGATGGAGGCATCATACTCCATAGTGTATATGGACCACATCTTCCTTATCCATTCGTCCGTTGAAGGGCATCTTGGTTCTTTCCACAGTTTGGCGACTGTGGCCATTGCTGCTATGAACATTGGGGTACAGATGGGCCTTCTTTTCACTAATCAGTATCTTTGTGGTAAATACCCAGTAGTGCAATTGCAGGATCATAGGGTACCTCTATTTTTAATTTTTGAAGGAATCTCCACATTTTTTTTACAACGTCATTTAGTTCTATAAGCTTAGAAATCAATTTAAAGATGTTTTCATGTGTGAGGGGAAACTAGTCTAACTTTTAAAAAGTAAAATAAAGATGGAATATTTTCCCATTATTATACACAGATCATATTTATGTGATCTTTAATTTACTGGCATTCATGTGAATTTCACTTAACTTACAGCTTAATGACCTGTTTCTGTATTTGCAACGTATAAAAACAATGCTAGAGATTAAAACTCATTGAACTCTATTGCAAAAGTAATTTCTTATTAAATTCAACAACTGACTCTGAGAGAGACAGAGACACAGAGACACAGGGTTGGGGCGAAGGCAGGAAGGAGATTGTGTAGGCAGATCTATGGGTTCTTCTTGTAGTAATGTGTAACTAGATGATCTGTTCTTTTTCTTTTTTCTACTTATGAATAAAGTAATTTATTTCCAGGGAATAAATCACATTGAGACATAAAATAATTTTCCACCAGTGAGGGCCACTTCTTCCATATTTTCCACTTATGCAAAATCATTGTGCTTAAAACAAAGCCATACTGACAATTTACTCATTTTGTGTTTCCTTGTAAAATCTACCACTCTGAAAAACTGGCAATCAATTTTATTGACTGATAGCTGAGTAAAATCGTGGCTATGAAAAATAATTTGAAAGTTATATATATTTTTATTAGATAAAAGATTTTAAAATAAGCTTCTTTTTACACTGAGAATCTCTATAGCATAATGAGATTTGATAACACACAAAAATGCTAGAATCCACTTTATACATGACTTTTCCCCTTTTACCTGAAGGTAATTTTTCAAAGGTATATATTTGCTGGGATATATAAATATTGAGGTGAACACTTCTTAGATAGCCATATTTTCTTTAAGATACCTCCTGTCATCTAAGTATAAAATTAGATTGGAGACATTATTCATCCCTTTTATACTGTCTAGGAAAAAAAAAAAAAGCTCTCCAAATTTAACTAAATTAGATTCCAGGGTACTTACACTAAAATATAAGAATATATACATTTACAACATCCTATAAAGGTGTCCAGTAGGAATTTATTCTAAAATTCATTTTTTTTTGGAATAGCCATGAAATGTGTGTGATAGAAATTCTGAAATTGGTTTTATTTGGAGGTAATATTTTGGAACACATTTATTTATTTTACTCTAAAGCTTTTCATCAAATGAAGCTTAAGTACTTTTAAGTACTGCAGTGTAGTTTTGGAATATCAGCCAGAATAAATTCAAGAGGGTAGCTCTTGGCTTCAGTCTTCCCTGGGTGATTATTTGAAAGGGAGAGATGTTTGGGTCCAGATAGAAAAAGAAAACAAACAAACAAAGAAAAAACACTTCCTCTGTGGCCTGGAACACCAACTTGAGAAGTCACACTCTATCACAGAGGAAATTCCCCTGACAGCATCATTTAAAGCTGGTTTTCTGTGGATTCTCTTGCGTTTCACTGAACTAGATTACAAATCAAGTCAATTTGGCATGAACTACATTTATTCTGAGGACAGCAGTGCTTCAAAGCTCATGCTCTGGTTAAAGATGTAAATTGACTACTCATGGCTGTGGTCAGAATGAATGCTACTAATTCACTTCCAGTCCCACTGTCCTCTGTGACCCTAACTGTCAAGACAGCAACAGGAGGCATTTGGGTTGCTATATTTTTTATTAACTAGATGATCATCACTATTCTGAATAGGATTTTTTTTTTTTGAGGACTTGCTTTACCTTAAAATGGAAACTTGTAAACACATTTCACATCATTTTTTTTCATAAAAGAAAGTGTTCTTAAAATGAAATCCTTATTATAGATGGTATGTCATTAGAAAGGAGAGGATTCCCGATAGTAGAATGTATATATGGAAGTCTAATCATTTTGGGGAAGAGCAGTGGTGCCATTTTTTTTTTTTTTTTAATTCACTGCCCCCTTGAGGTGTTAGGAAAGATTTAATTAATTTCTGCCGTGGTTTTGTTTTGTTTTGCTTTGTTTTGTTTTGTTTTTCTTTTTTTTTTTTTTTTAAGACTTTATTTATTCTACAGACAGATCACAAGTAGGCAGAGAGTCAGGCAGAGAGAGAGGGGGCTCCCTGCTAAGCAGAGAGCCCGATGTAGGGCTCAATCTCAGGACCCTGAGATCATGACCTGAGCCGAAGGCAGAGGCTTTAACCCACTGAGCCACCCAGGAACCCCTGTTTTGTTTTGTTTTGTTTTTTAATGTATTTTTATTTTTATAAATTCTTTTAAAGATTTTATTTATTTATTTGAGAGAGACAGAAAGAGTGAGAGAGAGCATGAGTGGGAAAGAGAAGGAGAAGCAGCCTCCCTGCTCAGCAGGAAACGCCGTGCAGGGCTCAATCCCAGGATCCTGGGATCATGACCTGAGCAGAAGGCAAATACTTAACCGACTGAGCCACCCAAGCGCCCCTGTTTGTTTGTTTGTTTGTTGTTTACCCTATGCTGACTGTTTACAATATCAGTAAGAACATAACTATGGAGAAGTAAGTATTTTCTGAGGTTCAAACTATGGAGAAAATTCAACATTTAAAGCATGGTGCCTATGATATTACTTTCATAGGTAAAAATGCAAAATTGTAGCAGGCTATGCAAAACAAATTTTAATTGTTTTAGCTATAAAGGTAAAAATAATTTTCTAATATGTCTATTAACAACACTAGGGAAAGTCATATTGTTAAAAGTCCATTTCTTAAATCTGTTACTAATAAAGATAGGAGATCCTTTCTTTTCTTCAGTGATTTTTTTAATTCTTTTTTGATGCTAAAATAAAACTTCGTCTTCCATATTCAGTATCTAAATAATGTAGATTTGGTCATTCAACAAGGGAATACTGCTGGGGTCACTCAAGTTTCTAGACTTTGACAGTCTAGTCATGAACGAAACAGAAAAGAAACCTGTCTCCATTGGCACTTACTTTTAACCAATACTGGTATTTTCCTTTGCATTTCCAATGCATTTATTTAATTAGAAACATGTAACTGGTGACATTCTTGTCCACAGCTGCAAAACATGTTTGAGATAACATTTAAAAATAAAATGATACATTATTTTTAAAACTTCAGCTTTTAAGACAGACTTACTTGAAAAAGTATCACCAATTGGTTGATTTAGATTCCACATCATTCTGATGATTTGAATTAATCTTTAAAAATGGAGGTGCAGCCTAATCTGTTTCTGTCATTGGTTACACGGCTCCTACTTCCCTGGCTTTTGAGGTGGGAAATAAGATGTCCAAGTACGGGAGATTCCCAGTGTTAGTTATGGTGCTTCCTATGGTGAATTAATGTTGAAGACTTTGCATCAGGAATCCACACTTGGGAAGTTAAGAGAAAGGACGTATTTTAAAAAAAAAAAAGGTGGAAGGAGAAAGAGAGAAAGAAAAAAATGCTCTTTTGGCAAACAGTGTTTGAAAGATTTTATCCTATTTCTGTACCTTAATATGTTTGAGGCTTCCAAATTATATTATTGAGAAAGAAAGTAAAAATACATCCTTTAAACTATTAACTCAGTACCTATGTCTCTGAACTCAGATAGTAAGTGCATTAAATATAGCTTCTGAATGACTCTCATACTACCATATTCATCTGCCTCAAGGCATAGAAGAGGCAAAACCACTTCCTTACGTTCACTCTCCCAGAGAGAATACAAGTCTGTTTATTGTTCCCCTTTAATTCCTACTGACCCCACTGAGATATTCCTCAAAGGTCCCCTGCTCCAAAGCTCCTGAACACACACAGAAACCAAACTATGTTCTCATTTTACCTTGGGAGAAAAACCCAAAAGTATCAAAGTATCAAAAATTGCAGAGACCTTCCTTCTGCATTTTCTAAGTGCTGTTTAAAAGTCAGAAACGATACTGGAAGTCAATGCTGTATTTAATTCTACCTTGCCTGTGTATCTCCATCTGAAATTTCAGTGGAACTTTTATCACAGATATAGAATATTTTTGGAGAGAACCTAGAGGATTCTCCTTTTTCTTTAATTAAGTTTTTATTTTTTTATTGTTTTTAATTACAGTAGAATTAAGTGTTGTACAGTACACTTACAGTGTTTTATTACGTTTGGGTGTACAATATGATAGTTCAACAGTTCTATACATTGCTACATTGCTCCGTGCTCATCCTTAGGGCCCTCTTATCCTCTTCCACTGACTACACAACCCACTTCCCTTCTGGTGACCATCAGTGTGTTCTCTAGAGCTTAGGGTCTGTTTCTTGGTTTCTCTCTCTCTCTCTCTCTCTCTCTCTCTCTTTTACATTTGCCCATTTGTTTTGTTTCTTAAATTCCATATCAGTGAAATCATATGGTATTTGTTTTTCTCTAACTTATTTCGCTTAGCATTATAGTTTCTAGCTCCATCCAGAAAATACAAAAACACTAATTCAAAGGATTATTCTTTTTTCCTTTCAGTGTAATCCCTTTAAATTATATACAGAAAAAATGTATTTGTAAATGACAACATCAATAGGAAGTCATCTAGATGTTACATAAATACATTTTGTATTCCTGTATTTTATCCCAGTAAAGACAAAATTTTCTTCAACATATGCCATTTTAACATAAATATTACTAAGATCTAGTATGTACCTAATTCCTTATATGGGAATGTATAAATTAACATTCTTCCTCCTGATTTAGGGCCATCATTTCAAATTTTGATTATTGTACCCTATTGTAATCTGTGAGATAACAAACAAGGACCCAGTCTACTCAAGGGATCCTTGTCAGTAGCACTTTGAGCATCTACACACTATACGTTCTGTTGTACTTGTTGATTGATGGTAAAGAGAGGTGTGGTATGTGAGAACTTAATATGGAATCTGGATATAGAATATTGAATCAGGGTTTGGGGCTTATCCTAAGCACACATGAATCTACTTCAGGAAACTGGAAAGATGAGAAGAATGTGACTTTAGCTGAATCTCTAATGTTTTATTTTCTTTTTAAATTTAAGATTTATTCGAGAGAGAGAAAGAAAGAGAGCACATGGTGGGGGGAAACAGAGGGAGATGGAAAAAAAAGAATCTCAAGCAGACCCCCAACTGAGTATAGAGCCCGACTTAGGACTCCGTCCTACCACCCTGAGATCATGACCTGAGCCAAAATCAAGACTCAGACACTCAACCAACTGAGCCACCCAGGTGCCCTCTCTTCTTTTGAATGAGATCTGAAGCCAGTTTTGAAAATGTTAACATTAAAAACCATGGTAGTTATAATATTAATCTGGAAACTGTCCTCAAAGAAATATTGACACTCGATAGCTATAAATTAACAATCCATAGATTCATATTTATTTGTGGTTTTATACAAACTATATTTATGTACTATATCATATCATAAAGTATGAATCTGCATTTATTTATGAATTATATTTTATACATTAGAATATTGATATAACTAATAAGATTACATTTTTTATATTAAAGAGGAAACCAACATCCAGTGGACTTTTTCCAACATCTGCATATGTATATCTTATGCTGTCCTCTGCATTCTAAAAGTACTTTGTTATCACAGTTTATTTTACTAAATACTGTCATACAGTTTTCCATTTTAATGTTGTATTGTATAATATGGATCTTTAAGAACCAGACAGCCCTTAGTTTGACCCAATCTTTGCCACTTTCTAAGTATGTGTCATTGGAAGAACCAGTTAAACTTGATGAGCTTCAATTATTTTGATGCTAAGATAAAGTTTTATAATAAAAATTATATCTTTTCAGAGCACAATAACAGAAACTCATCTTGAGCACTGAACATACAGGAGGCTCAAGAATTATACATATAAATTATTTTATCTATAGCTCACATCTCTGTGGTGTAGGTGTTATTTTCATACTTGTATTAGAAAAGAAAAAATTAAGGAACAGAGTTGGAGTCATTTCCCCCAAGTTGTAACTGTGGTTTTAAGGACTTGATGGTTTCTTCAATCTGCTAGATGTGAAAATAATGGAATATGCTCTTTATGATCAGTAGAAATGGAGGATAGTCCAAGGCTGATCAAGCCATGTAGGTTCTGACCCTCCCTATGGAATATCTTTGTACTTGTAAATCGCAATAGACACTAATACCACATACATGTGACAAGGAGTGTGTGTAGATGGTGAGCACTTTGGAAATCATTTTGCCCCTATGATTGCTTGATTAAAAGCTCTTTGAGGGTAAGATTCAACATCTTATTTCATTGTTTTATTTCTTTACTTTTTAAAGATTATTTATTTATTTATTTGACACAGAGAGAGAGATCACAAGCAGGCAGAGAGGCAGGCAGAGAGAGGGGGAGAAGCAGGTTCCCTGCCAAGCAGAGAGCTCAATGCGGAGCTCAATCCAGGGACCCTGAGACAATGACCTGAGCAGAAGGCAGAGCCGTAACCCACTGAGCCACCCAGGCACCCCATTATTTTACTGTTTTATTTCTTACATAGCAAATAAATGTTGTTCAGTATGTCTTGGTTCCTATGTAATGCTTAAAAATGTTAGAATAATTTTCAAGAAATTGTTAACATGGAACACTTGGATGGCTCAGTTGTTAGACATCTGCCTTTGGCTCAGGTCATGATCCCAGGGTCTTGGGATGAGTCCAGCATCGGGCTCCCTGCTCTGCAAGAAGCCTCATTTTCCCTTTCCTACTCCTACTCCTTGTGTTCCCTCTTGCCGTGTCTGCCAAATAAGTAAATAAAATCTTAAAAAAAAGAAAGAAATTGTTGATAAATTGTTGTCTTTGAGGAAGGAGCTGATGATGGAAAAGATGTGACTGATTTTGTCTATGCATCAAGATGCTGATGTCCTCTCCAATACTTCTATGCCAAATTCTGCATTTAAATTAAAAATGTAGGGGCTCCTGGGTGGCTCAGTGAGTTAAGCCTCTGCCTTCGGCCCAGGTCATGATCTCAGGATCCTGGGATCGAGCCCCTCATCGGGCTCTCTGCCAGGCAGGGAGCCTGCTTCCCTCTCTCTCTCTGCCTGCCTCTCTGCCTACTTGTGATCTCTCTCTCTCAAATAAATAAATTAAATTAAATTAAAAATGCATATATTTTATGCAAACTGATTTCTATATGAATACATGCTTGCATCTTTATTAAAAAGTAATATTTGTTTTCTTGAGATGCTCAGTGTTTAATAGTGCAGGAAATCGTGTTATTGAAAATATCAATCATACATTGACCTCAGGGATGTAATTGATTAGATGGAGCTTCTTTAGCAGCAAGTAAATTGGTTAAAAAAAAAACATGCATTATACCCATGGACCAATATTATAGAGCTTATATTTTTAATTGGCTTTATGGAAGTTTGATAATGATAGCCTTAATCTGTAGGTAGCTATTTTCATTAGATGCTGAATTTGAAAATATGTAGACTATAAATCAACTTTATTATCAATCAACACTTTGCATATCTGACTACAAAATCAAATTACTCTGAGTATATAATGGAAATTTCCAAGTTTCTTTCAATAAACAATGAGATTTCTCACAGCTGTGGCTTTATTAGAATAAAATATAAACCGAATGAAAAAAATATTTCAAACTGTAAACCACCAAGTGATAGGTAGCTAAGGCTGTGAATAAATTATTTAAGTATAAAAATACACTAGAAATTTAAGATGGTTATTATTTCTTTTGGATAATGATTTACTTTTCTCAGATACTTTGATTTCCATTCTAAATCTTAAACAAAATTTTAGGTTACAACTTCTTCACATAATACTTTTTTTTTTCCTAGTCATTTTATTTACAAGGGACTTAGAACAGTGAGGTTATAAGTTATTCATTAGCATAAAGTTTTCAGATCTATTTGTTGTCTGAAATGTGCAGTTGGTTGCTTGGCTAATGGGCAGCAAGCCCACTGGAATGGTTCTCATTCTTCTCCTTGTATAGATTAGTCTTTATGTAAGAAAAAACTGAGATGGATGTTGTTATGTTTCCACCACAAAACTATCACGTTGAGGTAACTTTCTGGAAAATCTAGGAAGATTATACATTTTGTAGAAGCTACTTAACACAATTATGTTTAGTCCTTTAACAGTTCACGAACTTCACATAGAAATTTTTGTTTAGGTAGATTTCACCCATTGGTTATCTCTATTAAAGTTTATAACTACTCATAACCTTGTCAGGGGATAATAATACAGAATATACAGTGATTTTAGACTAAAATACCTGACAACATTATAAAACTCTGTAGACTTATATATAAAAAAGTATGCCTAAAAAGCATGTTTCAGTTCATTTCAGAGTTGGTAGCATTTATAACCTAAAAGGTCAAATTTACCATTTATTTAAGAGAAGCCTGCCCAGAAAATTGGTGTAAGTTATGGAATTCCTTACCTTTAGAAATCAGTTTTTTTTTTTAAAGCTTTTAGAATTCACAGAATAGTTCTAGAGCATTTCCAACATGACAGGTTTGTCCTTTGAGACCGTGGTTTGGTGCCTCAACACTGTGAGATCTGCTTGGCTAAGAATGGATGCTGAGGCATTTCTCTTTTCTTAGAAATGAGAAGTCAAATATCACATTTTCCAGACTGTACTTTCCTTGACATATCTGGCTTATCAGAGATTGATGGCTTGCTCATGTGATTATTTCCTCATTCCCATAGTTGCAAGACACTTAGTGACTCAGAGAAATTGTCCACTTCATAATCTAACTATACCAACCATGATGCAAGGATATTTGTTGGTGAGGGAATTAAAAGTTTGTATCATCTTCATCACCAGACTAAAATGGGACCTGTAAAACTTCCCACTTAATCTGATGAAATAATCTAGGGCAAATGAATGCAGAGTTATATTAAGATATAAACTATAATTATGCTAACATACCCCATACAGGGATCTACAAATATCCCCAAATGAGCTATTCACTGATATGTTTGATTAATAGATTGAGTAGATACAGATTGACTTAAAGTACATAGAGTAGATATAGATTTTCTTTGAAAATGTTACTTGGGAACTTTCAGAATATTTCTAGGCTATCATCCAGGTTGAGTATTTTCTGAGCTGAAGTGGTTCTCTGTTTCTTGTAACTTGAAGAAATGAACGAAAGCATCAGGAAATTGCTTTCTCATTGCACACGACATTTATAATTTCTCTCCCCTCTGGTTATTTATTAAAACTGGCAAATAAATATACGCTTGTTCTGGGAAAAAAAGTAAAATTATGTAAGAAAACTACTTCAAAAAAAGATGAGTTAAAGACAATTTATTTCGAGCCTTCTTAAGCACGCCCACTTGCTTTGATCCCAAGTCGCTAGGCTGAGGAGGCTAGGTCTGTAATAGCTCTTTCTGACTCACAGCCATGCCCACACCTTGCTTTGTCCAACCCGCTATAGCAAAATCAATTCTTTCCTCACCCTTCTTACCTTGAAATTGTTACACTCACAGCAGTTTATCACTAGCTTATTTTTATCCCGATGCCATTGTCCGAAGATATGAAGGGATGTAGAGGGCATTTTATAGCTTTTCAGTCATCAAGCATACACTGCTTGATCTTCACGAGGATGAAAATATAGTCAAAATTAGGAACTAGAATACTTTATAAAAGTGGGTCTCACTTACTAGTATAAGGTAATACTGATTTGTTGAATAAAAACAATTTATTCTAAGCCAATAAACATTCAGTTATCTCAACCTGAACAGATGGAATATGATTTTTTTTAAAGAATCTTCCCATTTGTTCACTTTATTCTGTTAAAGGAGAGGTCTCAGGCAGACTAGAGTTTCATTGGATTTTCCCTTTTTCTCCACGTGCGCTCGTTTTTCTTGGGATGCTAAGCTAATTCTATGCAGGTTATTATAGTTTTCTTCCTCTTAGATTTCTTCTGTAGCTGGCTGTTTTTTTCCTAATTCTTTGTTTCTGGAATTCGGAATGCATAAGAATGGCTGACCTCACTGTCTATGGCTGAGATTTATTCTCATATCCTCTGAAGAGTCTGGAAGCTACACCAACTCCGGAGAGCCAGAGGGTTCAGAATCTGAGTTTTCTTCTTACTGTCAGGCCAGAGACCTTAGCTGTATAACCTCTGATAAATCTATTCAGTTCAAGCAGCGCTACTGAACCCTGGCTGCACATTGGAATTAATTTAGAGATCTCTAGGTCCTGAAACGGAACTAGAAATTCTGATTTAATTGGTCTGAGGTATGGATATCTTAAAGCTCCACACACAATTCTAATATGTGGTGACCGTTGAGAGCCACCCTTTAAAAAACGGGGCTCAGAAGCTAGAGCAGATCCTAAGATGGCCATGGAGCTACAAGGAAGGCTCAGCGTTCCAGGACTTGTTTTCAAAATAAGTAAACACTTCTCACAAAGTAGCCCTGTAAATAACGGTTTGAAGATTCTTGTTCTGTTTTGATTTTGTTGTTGTACATCTAGTTGAGCTGAATGGGGGGATAGGAGTGAAAGAATGGTATATGAGATATTTTTAGGTGGAATTTTGACCTAAGCATTTGAAATCAAAATGGTGATGTTAGGGGTTCATAACTTCAGGTGTGTTTCAAAAATAACCCTAACACAAGACTGCTAGGCTTTAATAGATCACTGTTTCATGCAGGTCAGTCTTTCTCAAACTGTGACTCACAGACGTTCCGTGGCAGAGTCACCTGGGGACGTGCTGAAATGTGAAATTCCTGAAATTTGTGTGTCATAATCTGGGGGCAGGAGCTTGGTTTTCCAGGCCATTACCAGACACACTTGGTTTAAGAGCCACAGCTGTCTTCAGCTCAAGCTCTGAGGGGCACAATGAGCAACTCACCCTGCTTCTTAAAGCTCAGCATCTCTGAGTAATGCCAGCCAGCCTGTCGATCCTGATCATATGCAGATCTTCTTTCCTGTTTGGCAAATTATTGGGCCTCAACCATCTGCAAGGCAGTGTGCTCCCTGAGCAGGTATACACATCAGGAAAAGACTCAAGAAGTCTCCTTAATTCAATGGTGCTGGTACTGCAACGGGACGATGGGGCTGAACAGAGTTACTTACCTTCGAAGCCTATGCATGTAGAATATATTATGCAACTCCCCATTTTTGAGAGGATGGAGTGTTGCTAGACAGAATTCGTGCATCTAGGTGCTTCTGAAGTGCTGGCTGTTGGGGGCACTCCCTATGAAAATGCGTCCGTGTATGCAGGAGCGGGCTCCTGGGAGAGGCACTAGCTGTTTCCTGGGAGACAAAAACGTATGTATTGTTACGTTTTACCTCCTAAGTCCCTTCACTGGGTGGGCATCTGACCTTGAGGGCCGCTCTTAGGAGGTCACTATGTTTGAATAAATATACAGGTAGCAGTTATAAAGCTCTTACAATATGTCAGGCAATGGGACATGTGGTTTACAAGCATTATCAGGTTTTCATGCTGCAGTCCAATGAAGAAGGTACAACTCTTATATTCATCTTCTACAAGAGGAAATTGATATGTGAAGAGGATACAGAAGCCACACTACTCAGCAGCAGAGCTGAGCTGTAAGCCCATCTTTTTGATTTGGAATCGGAACACCTGTTCTTGAGACATACCACATGCACTTCCCTACAGGATGACTCTGGGCACTTGTATCTGAGTCCGAGGGCTGATGTCACCAGCCCTGTGGCTTGAAGCTACAGAAATCTATTCTCTCCTGGATCTGGAGGATAGGAGCTTGAAGTCAAGGTGAAGGCAAAACCATCTTTCTCTGACGTCTTGGGGTAGGACCCTTCCTCAGACGGGGGTACGCTGCTGGCGGTCTTAGGCACGCCTTCGTCCTCAGCTGTGCACCTGCCATCCTCCCTTCATGGTCACACGGCAATTTCCTTGTGTGTCTATGTTTCCCTGTCACAGTTTCCCTCTTACTGTAAGAATGCTGCTCATTGGATTAGGGCCCTCCCTAGTCTACTGTGAGCACCTCTTATCTCCGTTACACACGCAGGGAACATATTTTCAAATGAGGTCACGTTCACACTTTGGCAATAGACATGGGTTTTTTGGGGGAGGGGAGGATTAGTGTGAGTGGGACACTACTCCACCCAACAAGTCATTCATCAATGCCTTGTGGAAACTCTGAAGCCATGTGACTGTATGTGGGCTTATATTTCTGTTAATCAGCCTTAGCTCCCATGACATATTTCCATTGAAATACTTACCTTTTTATTTTCTCCGGTACCATGACTCCTGTGATTTCTGTAACGTTTTTAGGCTGAAGAGAGTGGAGAGTGTAGCACACTCCCTGTACAATAGAGTATGTCCCAGTTCTTTTATATCTTAAAGATCCACCAAGACAAGGCAGTCCTATATGACAGACTTCCACTAACAGTTCTGATTAATGGCATAGAAATAATATTGATTGCTTCATAGTTCTCTCCAAAGTCCACTTTCAAGTTCTTTCTGCTTAGTCTGTGATGCACTGATGGTGATAAAAATATGGGGAACAGGGGCTCTGTGGTAAGTCAGTCAGTGAAGCGTCTGCCTTTGGCTCAGTTCATGATCCCAGGATCCTGGGATGGAGCCCCATGTTGTCAGGCTCCCAGCCTGCTTCTCCCTCTGACCCTCCTCCTACTTGTTCATGATTGCGCGCGCTCTCTCTCTCTCTTTCTTTCATAAATAAATAAAATCTTAAAAAAAATTAAAAATAAATTTAAATTCTAACTCTCCCCTAGTGTACTCTGCTTCGATCTGGGCATTGTCAAAAATGAATGTGTCTCTTGGATAGCATTGGATACGATGAGGGTAAAACGCCGAACAGCAAAATGTGAAATGCTTGGAATGAGCACGCATCTATTAGAACAATCTGCACACAGTAGACACCTAGTACCTCTTTGCTGAGTGGTTGAAAGTAATCCAAAGTCAAACAGTCCCCAACAAAATAGCAAACACGGTGACTATGTTTGGAGAGATGGCAGGGGGGAGTCTCTGGAGACTGCGTCCCAGTACGCTCTGCCACGCATGCTTAGAAGGGCTGCAGAAAGCATGCTGTGGATTTTTTTCCCTTCCTGCTGCCAGAGCTGGCTACCCGGTCCTTCCTGGGTATCTTGCCTCTTGGACTGCCTAGGAGTTGGTGGTGGGTAGCTGTGGTTGTTCCTTGATGCTAATCATATCCTGCAGTTTATTTGATACATAGACTGTCTGAACTCTGAAGATATCACAATTACCGGATAAGCGTTTATTTTTGTCTTTCCACAAACAGCAAAATGACACTGTGTTCATTTCTTGTCAAACAAGAAATATTCCTAAGAGACCTTTTTCTTGTTCAGTGCAAACTCTAATAAAATTTGACAGCAGAGAATGTTTTTCTTTGGGTAAATGTTTGGCAGGCAGTAGATAGCTGCTCCAGATGCCAAGTTGTTAATTTTATCCTTCCAATCTACTGTCTTTCCATTTGTGCATTTCTTTCTCTGTGGAGAGGCTAAAGGGCTCTAGCATGATTTTAATTTCTTACAAGAAAAGAGAAAAAAAAAGTGTTAGTACACCTGGGATTCTATTCAACATTCTTCCTTTTAGAATTAGTTGGGGTGGGGGGGAAGGAGAGAAAAACAAGTTTTAAATGTAAATTCGGAATTGTAGTGAAATTGAGAATTTGTAAGATGTTTTCATCTTAGAATGAATTGATTCTGAAAGTAGGACTATAGAATTAATAACTAAAAATACAGCACTGTGTAGTGACAGGCAGTAGCTTCTCTTGGGGAAGAGTATGGCTCAATGTATGGACCTGTCAGATTGCAGTGTTGTGTACCTGAAGGTAATGCAACATGAAAGAAAGAGAAAAAAATAATTAGAAAATACTTGTCTTCTTTGGTGTTAAGTTTTTTTTTGGCTCCTAACAATACCTAGAGCTTTTTAAAAGTGTTGTATGCAAACATGAGAAAACCAAGAGATGTCTTGGTTTTTCCACTGACTTTCTCTCAGGAAAGGAAATGTCTGTCCCCCTTGACTGCGGTAAACTTCACAGAAATCCCTCTCCAAACATGGATCATAACCCAGTCAGCAAAGGAGCTGGAGTTACGGTAATTGGCTTAAATTAATCTACTGGGGTAATAATGGTGTTAGGAAGTTGAACACAATGCCTTCTATAATAACACTCCTTTGGATTAATGTTCTAATTAAATGAAAGAACTGAAATATTCAGAACTGTGCCTGGAACACCATCAGGGTTCATTGCATTGTTAGTATTTTTTTAAAAGATTTTATTTATTCATTTGAGAGAGAGAGAGAGGGAGAGAGCATGAGGGGGTTGAGGTGGGGCAGAGGGAGAGAGAGAAGAAAGAGAGAGAGGAGAGAGAGAGAAGCAGACTCCCTGTGAAGCAGAGAGCCTGATGTGGGGCTCGATCCCAGGACCCTGAGATCATGACCTGAGTGAAGGCAGACACTTAACCATGTGAGCCACCCAGGCGCCCCACATTGCTAGTATTCTTAATAGTGCTCCGTGATTCTCAAAACTCATATCTACTTGACTGCCAGATCCTGGGTTTTAGGTTTAAGAGAAGTTTCTTTTTTATCCGAACTTTCGTAAACATGTTGATCAGATCCAGTCTGTACTACTCCAGAGTTTTTACTGGTTGTCTTTCTCCTTCCCGTCACAAGCCCTGTTTCCTGAAGCAGAAGGATCACGGTTCTGCCTACATTCATCGTCCCTTCCTCACAGAGGGATACGGGGAGCCTGCCCCTTCTTAGTGGCTCCGGAACAGCTCAGATTGTCTGTTCTCCTTGTCCCAGCTCTGCAAATCATTCTACTATTGGGTTTAATCTACTTAGTGTTCTGTTCAATTTTCTGATTCAACATTGTCTTCTCATGTGCTACCCACATTTCTATGTTCTTGTTCTTCCTCTAGCTTTGGTTCCTCTCTTAGTTTAGACAGTGAGAGTGCCTGTAGCACAATTCAGAGATATTTACTGACATCGATCTGGACAGGCATCCTTCTGGGGCAGTGTCCCTGTTGTTTTTTATCAGAAGTGCTCCCTCCAGGGGGAGTCAGTGAACAGGCTGTGAGTGCGGCGCGGTGGAGAAGCATGGAGGGCAAGAGATTGCATCTGATGGGAGCACACTTCCTCCTCGACCACCAGTCCAACCTTTGCTGGAGACTGCAGTGAGTCAGCGTGGTCACCTGCAACCTCCTGAGAAGGCTTGGTGCAGGTTTACCCAACTAAGCATTCTGTCATTGGGAAGCTGCTACATTTGGGACAACGTGTGACAATGGCAATAGACAGTTAACAGGAGTTTCCCCGTAACGTGGTGTCGCATCTCCATATTTTAATCCATCCCCTTCATTTCTGCTTCTGCTGAGTCACTCACTGTGGCTATGGCTTCTTTCGGCAGTTTTACCTACAAAATTACACATGAAAACTGTCTATTACAAATGGATGTTATTTCGGCTTTCTCTCCTTCCTGTCCTTGGTCAATTTCTCCTAATTTCCACTTCACACTCTGTAGGTACCTGTGTCTCCTGTTCTCAAGGCCACTAATTTGTGCCTGTTAGGTTTTTCTTCCTGACACATTTATCTCTTACATGCAAAAAATCCCATGTGTGGTGAAGGATCACAGACTAGCCGTTTCTCCCCATTTCTCAGTAGTGTCATATTGCTGAATTTATAAAACTTTCATTTGTTAGAATTTGTGGGACTTGCCCACTCTGGATTCACACTGATCCATGTGGCATGATGCATTTTTAGAGAGACTTCATTAAGGAGAGCTTTAAACACGGTAGCTTATTTAACTGATTAGGTCCAATTAGGCAAGTATTCAAACATAACTGCTACATTTTTGACATCATTAAAAATCATTACAGTTGAGGAACGATATCACTCAGATCTTGTCCATTTCCTACACACAGACTCCCTGCACAACTTCATGGCTTTCCTTCCGACGACAGAAGGTTCAGTGCCAGTGCTAACCCGGGCCCTGACATGGCCCATCAAAAATAATGACGCTTGACAAACACAGCTTTAAATCTCCCTCTTCTCCTCTCACCGTATTTTTACCCCCAGCGCTTCAGTCCCCTGTAGATAAAAACAAGAGCTGTTCTCTATTCTGGCTCTTGCTTTCTGATGAAGGAAAATGGATGGCATAACAGCATGCGAGGAAATACAGTATT
This sequence comes from Martes martes, assembly GCF_963455335.1. Taxonomy (NCBI): domain Eukaryota; kingdom Metazoa; phylum Chordata; class Mammalia; order Carnivora; family Mustelidae; genus Martes; species Martes martes. The sequence continues at coordinate 69,400,144 of NC_137902.1, forward strand.
TTTTATAAAAGTAAATCTTACATAACACTCTTTTTCAGTGCCAGCTGAGAAAACAATGTTAAAATAGTAAGAAAGGAAATATCACTGTGACTTCAATCTTCTATAAAAGATTAAAACAAGATAAAAAAGTTTTATTCACTATGTATGTCCTAATCATAACTTAACGAACATTAGTGGTAGGAATACGGGAAAAAATGGGACACCTGGGTGGCTCAGTTGGTTAAGCATCTGCCTTCAGCTTGGGTCATGATTTCAGGGTCCTGGGATCGAGTCTTGCACTGGACTCCTTGCTCAGTGGGGAGCTTGCTTCTCCCTCTCCCTCCCCCTCTGCTCATGCTCTTTCTCTCTCTCAAATACATAAGCAAAATCTTTAAAAAATGGCATATAAAAATATAAAAAATTTATAAAAACAAATGAAACACTTAGGTGTTTCTATGATAATAGGTATATAATTGCAAGAATTGATAAAAGTTTATTTCTACCCTTTTCAAAAATGGCTCACTTTGATTAAAATGGGCATATGGGCATAAAAATTGCTCACACCTCCTCATCAAAAATAAGAAAACATTATTCTTCCCTAAATTCTCCCCTCCTCTCAATTGACAAGTTATTTGACTGAATGTGAAATTTCTATTTCCATTAACATTTCTTACAGCCTTTTGCCAATATATGCTACAAATGTTCTAGTTATTTAAATTTTTGCCATTCCATCTACTCAAGACAAAAAATACAAATTGAGTCAAATATTTTCTAGAAACAATTATGGATGCCCATCCCAGTACATTTACTTTCACTGAACTTGTGTGCAATTATCTCATTGTTTAAATCTTACTTTTGTGCCAAAATGACTGTATTCTATAAAGGCATATTGCTAGTCCAACATTGTATACATGTTTCCTCTCTGATGATTCCTGGAAAGTAGTTCCATACTTGGGGTATAGGCAAACCGACCCCGAGGGTACGGGACAGTCACAGGACTATGCTATGAGAGCAAATGCTACAAGGGTTTCTCCCACAGTCAACTGAAAGTGGATTGAATTAGAAGCTCCATGCAGGGTCCTAAAGATCCACAGTAACCCCTCCTGTCCTGAAAGGAGTGAGCACAAAGCATGTCTCATCTTCGTTTGCTTTAGTTCTGTACATCTTCTCCTCCAGAAGACCAGGAGATGAAAGATATAAGGGGGAATGAATTTCAAATCCTTTCAGGAGAAATGACATTAAAGTAAGTGTTATTCCAGCTAGTTTTTTTTTCTAGATTAAGGAGAAAGTACACTCAGATGTCTTAATACAAAGAAAATAAGTGAATCAGACAGATTGAACGAATTTGATTAAAATGTTGGAATATAACACCTAAGAGGAAAGATACTAAAGAGAAGGTTTTATATTTGGATTTAGTAGAGTCAATTCTGTATGGAAAAGATGGGGGAAAATGACCCTAACAATCACCCATGGGATAAAAGTGTCCAGGAAACTCAACTACCATGAGGTTAATCTGAAGAAATAATGGTCTAAGTCTGCGAATAACCAACATAGTGGACAAAATATCAATATATTGAGAAAACCATTTGTGAGACAAAATCGATAAAATCTGTCTCAGATCTTCAGTGGAGCAAGAAAACGTAATGGTAAATATAGAAATAAATGTATATTGTCCAAAACTAGTTGAAGAAACAAGTTATTTTTGCCCTGCTCTGACCAGATTAGAGCAGGAGTTATGGGCTGTGACTGCGGTGTCATATTTTATAAAATTCATCAACTTATGAGGACACATTGCTGAAAAGTATGGCCAGTTTACAAAAAGCTTGGAAAATCACATTAGTTGGAGCTTAAGAAGCATACATCAAGTCCGGGGTCTGTCCCAGCTGTTCTCACTGGGATGCTTGTGATGTTGGTTTTTCACATGCTGGGGATACGGAGGGGTTGTGATGCATCCCAAAGGGCGAAAAACCCCATTCTCAGACATGGTGCTATTTCTAAGAGCACGTATAGGATCACCATATGGGCATTTAGTGAAGCTGGTATCAGGCCCAGAGCTAGAAATCGGAATTCTGCAACGAAAACCTTTTGGATTTGTTAGGGATAAAAGAGATCAGTAGAGATCATGGCATAAACTGTGAGGCCACCTGAACGTCAGGTCCCAACTGACCAGGGGACTATTGCTGGTGTTCGTGCGTTTACAGGGAAAACTAGGTGTGCCCTGAACAATGGGCTCCTGCTTCCTGCGGGCTGAAGATAAAGGAAGCCAGGAACTAAGGGCAAAATCTTGTATAATGCCGCCTATGACTATTTTCTTTTTTAATTTTTTTTGAAGATTTATTTATTTGTTTTCGAGTGAGAGGGTGCAAGTGGGGAGGGGTAGAAGTAGAGGGAGAGAGAATCCCAAGCAGAGTCCTCATGTTCAGCATGGAGCCAATGCAGAGCTAGATCCCATGACTTTGAGATCATGACCCGAGCTCAAACCAACAGTCAGATAGTTAGCTGACTGAGTTCCCCAGGGACGCGACCATATTATTTTTTAAAATATATTTGGAAGCTGTATAAAGCCCACTGGAGTCTGAATCTTTGGAATATTTTCTATCAGGTTTCTAGGGATGAAGGCTTCTGATTAGACTTCTTGAAATTGCCTTGTGTGCTCTTTGCATGTACCTGCCAGTTCTGCTTCCTGAGTTAAAGGCGAGATAACGCTGTGCCCTTCCCACTGAACGCCTCGATGATGTCAAAAACCCTCTTGGACCCCAGCCCTCATATAACAAAGCCCTCCACATTGTGCATGAATCTCAATTCCCACACAGAAAAGAGGGAGAGGATGTCCAGGTGATAAAGTTTCAATCCATGAAGCACTTTGCTTGTCTAGAAGACATACCGCTTATTCACAGAATTTTTTTTTTCCCCAGAAAACAGTCATTAATCAATATTGATTTATCTGTATATCCAGAGTTCACATCTTTTGTTTTCAGGAGCCAAATATTCATTCAGATATTGAGAAATACAGAATAGAATATAGCATATGTGAGGTCACATAGTAAACCAAGCAGGGAGACACCAAGAACTCTTGGTGGAATTTTCGTAGCGATCTCCTGGACCTGTCTTGGGGGAGCGTATTTCTCAAGGTGGAAGGTGATTCTTGGAATGAGGTTTTATTTTTTATTTTTATTTTTATTTTTTGTACTTATTTTTTTAATTTTTTATTAACATGTAATGTATTATTAGCCCCAAGGGTACAGGTCTGTGAATCGCCAGGTTTATACATTTCACAGCACTCACCATAGCACATACCTTCCCCAACGTCCATAACCCCACCACCCTCTCCCTACCCTCTCCCTACCTTATTTTTATTTTTTTAAAGATTTTACTTATTTATTTGACAGAGAGACAGCAAGAGAGGGAACACAAGCAGGGGGAGTGGGAGAGGGAGAAGCAGGCTTCCCGCTGAACAGGGAGCCCAATGTGGATCTTGATCCCAGGACCCTGGCACCACCACCTGAGCCAAAAGCAGATGCATGATGATTGAGCCACCAGGGGTCCCTAGAATGAAGTTTTAAATTCTTGTTTATTACTCTTACTGCAGCAGTCACAACTCAGGGCTAATGACTGGCAATAAAAAGATACTCAAATAGTAATACTTATGATATTTTGCTGGAATTAGTGTCAGAGAAATTTAGGAATTCTGTGGAGTGGAAACTGAGTTGAGCCCGTCATCCTTCAGCTAATTTGAGAAAATGTTTTGGTGAAGGTAAAGATGACAAAGGGTGTTTGGAAGCAGAGTGTTGCAGTATCAAACAAGTCAGCAGTCTCTTGCATGTGCTGGCAAAATTCAGACTTGATATAAATATAATGTATGCATATATATGCATATGTGTATGTATTACATATTTATATTATGGTGAATACCTAGTACAGTACCTAATACCCCTGGTGGGTTCTAGACAAATATTTCACTATCAAACCCAGTATTTTTCCAATGAACATGTCTGTTTAGTTCAGGTTTTGCTCTCAAATGCATTTAAATGAATCTTAACGAAAAATAAAATAAAAACAACTTTTGATTTTTCAGAGTCTTTTAGTTTCAGGAATATGAATAACGTATTATGGTTACAGTGGCGTCTTAAAATTGTTATTTATCTGTATTCTAAAGTATCTAAAACTCATAAAACTAAAAGAAAAAACATTCTGAATATTTTATCACGGTATTTTTCACATTTTTACAGGAGCTATCATGGAAAGCTCGAGCATCATTTTGCCTGGGAGCCTTCCCTTTCAGATCAGGTTGTACCCCGGGCTAATTTCACCTGCCCCGAGTCCTCACATCTTCCGTCTGAGGCACTTTCTGCCTTTGTCCCGTGGCGGTCTTTCCGTGTCCTGCCCTTCCTGGGGCAGGTTTTCCTGACCAGAGGGGTTGCCGTCCTGGGAAGGGAAGAGACATTACAGGGTCAATCCAACTGATACACATTTTCTAAGGGAGACTTCTCAGCAAGAGCAGAACCATTAGAAACAATTCACTTTATCCACATGTTACACTTTTTCATTCATACCTTGTGACCTCCCTAGAAACCAAAAGCAATCATTGATCATTCCTCTTTGTCATTTGTGACTGCTGACCTACGGGGCAGCTTTTTCTGCATCTGCTAATATAATAGAGCCTTGGAAAAGAGCAAAGCATATTTTCAGCTGAATTAACAGCAATGCGTGTATCCCATTTAAGCTCTTGTTGTATGCTGCAATAAAAAGGGGGATTAGCTCAGGCTGAGAGCAGGCCAATTCACAAAATGACCAATTTACCAATTTGCCAAAAAAAAAAAAAAAAAGAGGAAATTGAAGTCTTACTCTAAAATATACATTTTGATTATTTTGATTACCACAGTTTGTGTTAAATATATATAATACTCAGAAAAATATGTTGTGTAATACAGTACAAATCCAGGGTGTCGTAAGGAATATGTTAGGTTACATTGATATGGTTTAATAATCTCTAAAGACAGTTTTTATAATCTTATATTTATGGTTCTTTTTCCCAGTTATTCCAAGGATTCGTTTAGCAGTTTTTTTTTTTTTTTAAGGGTTTTTATTTATTTATTTGACAGGGACAGAGAGACAGCGAGAGAGGGAACATAAGCAGGGGAGCTGGGAGAGGGAAAAGCAGACTCCCCACGGAGCAGGGAGCCTGATGCGGGGCTCGATCCCAGGACCCTGAAACCATGACCTGAGCTGAAGGCAGAGGCTTAACAACTGAGCCACCCAGGAATACTTGCCAGGTTCTTAATCGCATATTAACCTTAATTTGCCACTTACAATAACTAGTGCTCAAAATTTGCTATTATATTTCTCTAATCATTTCTAATTATCTTGTTGGGGTTTTTTTTTTTTTTTTAGTATTTTCAGCACTTTTATCTTAGCTGATTTTTGAACCTTTTATCATAAGATCACTTTTCTTGGATGGTATATATTACTAATCATCGTGTATTGTATACTACTTTCTAGGTTTTCTCACTTCCTTTCTTCTGCTTTAATCATCCCACCCTCTCGTGTTAAAACTTTCTGCCCTAAGCTACCAACACAATATATTCTGATTGTTGTTTGGTAGAAATCAACATTTTAGTATTTCACCTGACATACGGTGTTTCCAGCCACTTTTGCCTTTTTTTAAATGTTTTTGAATATTATTTTCTTGGAATCTAAATGTAAGCACTCACCTTGTAATTTGCCAAATCCTCAAGTAGCTATCTGACTTACTTGTACACTTGTAGTGATGGGTAACCAAAACTTGAGCATTTTATTATTTTTATTATTTTTTATTTGACAAGTAGCATTAGCACCTATCTGACTTTATATTCCTTTTTCCTTACATTGTCTTTCTCTTTGTTGAAGCTCTCCCTTTGTTCATCCATCATTCTCCTCACCATGGTAAGCGTCTTTAGGAATGTCATTTTGAACCCTTTATCAAGGAATCCATTGACCTCCGTTTTCCCTAAGGTTTCTGGACTCTTACCTTGTTCTTGTCTTTGGAGCACACTCTTTGTGTCTTCATTCTCCTTCACTCTGCGTGTGGGTTTTGTGTCTCTGATGAAACCACCACCTGTCCAGGCTCTCCCAGGGTCACCCAGCTAGAAGAGAGACCCTGTGCTTCAGCCTGGCCCGGCTCTTGAGTGTTTCTCCCACTCCAGGGCTGTCTACATCCCCTCCTTGTTCCTCAGCTCAGTAGGACCTGCAGGAGTCCCAGAGGGAAGGCTTGTTGCAGGCTGACTGGAAGCCAGACTCTCAGGCCGTAGCTCAAGTGTATACCTTGACCTCTCACGGGGAAGCCCTGGGAGCTGGCGGCTTCTGCCTGCTCCTTCTGTGCTGAGCCCTAGGAGGGTTAGTGGGTTAAGGATGGTTTCTTTGTTTGGCACATGCCTGTGTGACCCGTGAGCTCAAGCCCCACCAGCCACCAGAGCCAAGCCATCAAGGGGTCCGTCCCCCAGGGGGCAGCCTCTTAGAGTCTGGGTGCCAGATGTGTGCACAGAGCTCCTCCCCGGGAAGTGCTGGGGATTTGGAGTGGGCTGTGTGGAAAACAGGAGATGCTGTCTGCTGGCTTCTGGCTTCCTTGCTCCCGGGGAGAAGGTGGGGGGAAGAGACACTGCAGTTTGTCCCTAGATCATTGACAAATTAGAAGCTTAACCCTTAGGCTACAGTTGAAGAGAGGCAAACAGGACCTCCTGAAGGGAAAGGCTGGGAAGAGGGTATTTTTGTCGGCTCCCCACTATGCTGAGTGTCGAGCCCTGAGCCCTGAGCCCCGAGTGGGAGCCACAGTGAGTCCTGAGAGGCAGCCAGGAGCTCTAAGTCTTGCGGTTCTTGTGGGCACAAGCCCTGTTTTCTCTCAGAGCTAGGTGTTCTGGCTGTGGAAGGCTTGATTAGCAGGGTGCTAGATGCTTCGTCCAAACTGTACCCTCCTCAGGGAGAAGCTGGGAGTTGTGTGTTCCCTCCCTATTCTGCATCGCTGTGCGGGGGGGGGGGGGGGGGGGAGGCAGAGTTTATGGCGAGAATGTGTCTCAGCCCCTCCTACCCTTTCCTTGTGGGCATTTTCTTGTTCCCCTGATGTGTAGGAGTCATTCAGCTAGTTTCTGGATTTCCGTCAAAAGGAATTGTACCATATGTAGTGTAGACGGAGTGTGTCCGTTGTAGGCGGGGAGTTCAAGAGCCTGCCGCTCACCTTCCTGAACCAGAATCTGTCCCTTCTATTTTATAGTCATCTGAAATATATCAGATGCTGGGGGCCAATCTGTTGAGAAATTTTGGTTGCATTACATTATAAAATAGACATTTTCATATATTAAATATATTCATAAGAAGACTGTGTCATCTTTTGATTCTTATTGTTTCACAAATAGAATATGTATGTAAATGTTCCCAAGAAGACTAAATTTTTCAACAGTGAATTGATAGGTATTATTAAAAACTGCTTAAATCGTATTATGTCATATGAATTGCATTTCATCTTTAAGTGCTTTCTTTTGAAAATTGGTATATTTTGAAAATTTAGAGAATTTGTCTACAAATTTTTATCTAATTACCTTGGAATTTCATTTTTTAAGATTTTATTTATTTAATTGACAGAGAGAGAGAGTACAAGTAGGGGGATTGGCAGAGGGAGAGGGAGAAGCAGACTCCCCGATGAGCAGGGAGGCTCAACCAGGGCTCCATCCCAGGACCCCGGAATCATGATCTGAGTTGAAGGCAGACATTCAAACTACTGAGCCACCCGGGCATCCCTAACATTTATTTTGCACTATCATAGACTGTGTCATGATGTGCCCTAGAATCATTTTAGTAATTTAGTAATCAATTTGGATTTCAAATGGTATTAACTGAGAGAAAAAAATACATCAAACTCAACCACATTATTAATATTTCACAAATACTAGAGATACAAACATAGGAACTTACAGTTAACATTGCTTCTACCCCAACGTAAGATGCTGTGGGAGGTGTAGGACTTTAAATTAAAACCTGCCAACTCATGATCAAACCATAATTAGTATTTTATGTATGGCCAATGAATCAAAAGATCCCACTGAAACAGTACTTTTTTTTTTTTTTTTTTAATAGCCAACTGGAGAAAGGAGAAAAGGACCTAGAGACTGAAGTAATGATGTAACAGCAGGTGCATTGCATGTTCCTGATGGCCTAAGTTAAAGCCTCACATTTAGTCACAGACGGAACAGAGAGTAGCAGCCAAGACACTTGGAAAGAGGTTGGGGGAGATTAAAACAAAACAAAACAAAACAAAACAGTAAGGTAATTAAGCCATCGTTCTTACAAAGGACGGACTCAAATAGTTCAGATTCCATGGCCCAGAAGTAAGCAAAAGACATAGCAAGGTCTTTGTGAGATTCAACGGCTTGCTAAAGACCAAAGTGGACAGCAAGTCAGTGAGTGCAATTTTTCTCATTTAAAAAAGAAAATAAAATTTTCTAAGCTTCAGTACACATTTCACTGAGCATTGTATTAAAAACAACAAAACAAACATAGCATACATATTAATAAGCAAATAAAAATGTGTAATTTTGCAAAAAAAAAGTTATCCAGTGCAATTTGGCTTTTTATTTTTTTTTTCAATTTTTCAGATAGCAAATTAGGATATGAAAGATACTAAAAATATTTCTGGTCTGGCCACATCAGTGTCCTATGGATCATTAAACAGTCTTACAGAGCATGTTCTCACTGGGGTAGGTTTCTGTCCATCTTCTTCAGTCTTTACTTGGCTAAATCCTAAAAATGTTGTCACCCTCAGCTTAAATATTACCTTTTCAACAAAATCTCCTCGGACATCCTTGTCTAAATTAGTCCCCAGCTTTCAGTTATATAGCAGATTTCCGGAGACTGAATGAAACAAAAGTATCTGAAGGTGGCAGGATCATGCAGGCACATAATGAGCACTGAAAACATTGCATTATTCATACTGTTGTCATCAGTCATTATTAGATCGCATAAAGTGTGTGGGTTTGGAATTCAGGTCCTGACTGCCACTGACCAGTATTTGGCCACTGAAACAACTTTCTAGAAACTTCTGGATATCCATTTTCTCCTTTATAAGGGAGTCAGAGGAATTATAGCTAATTCTATAAGGCATAAAGTAGAAGTGGATGTGGAGGTAGGTGCTTGATAACAGTTTTCATTCACACGCACACTTTTGCTAGCCTTCTCTGCTATGTACTTAAATGACTTAATTTGCTGCAGGAAAGTAGCCATTAATACAATTCCCGTGTGCTCCTTACTAAGGAGTGGAAGTCTGAAAGTACTCAAATGTATTTTATGGTATGTAAAGTTGAAAACACCTGAGTCTCCAATTTGATTCCAGGTAAATTGATCTGTTCCTTAGATTCTAACAGGAGGGTGTGACCCTGTAGGCAGGGAAGTTCTGAGTGTAGTTAGACAGTGAAACCAAACTACAGAAGGATGATTAGTCTTTGTGTGAAGGAGAAGATAAAATATTAATGAAAGAACTCAACATAATTCTAGAAGATAAATGAAAATATAGGGCAATTAAAATACATACTAATCTATAATGTACAATGTGAAATCATATGACAAGTTCATGCACCATTGCAAGACTCTTTGCAAGACTAACTTGGGGAAGGAAGTTTTTGTCTCCATCTTTCAGTATCCACATTGCTTAGATTAAAAGCTACAGTACAGGGCAAACCAATTCAGTTTTCACCATTAAAAATCCTGAAGTTTAATGGCTATCAGACACATGAAAAAACATTCATCATCACTAGCCATCAGGGAGATTCAAATCAAAACCACATTAAGATACCACCTTACACCAGCTAGAACGGCAAAAACTAACAAGGCAAGAAACAACAAATGTTGGTGAGGATATGGAGAAAGGGGAATTCTCTTACACTGTTGGTGGGAATGCAAGCTTGCACAGCCACTCTGGAAAACAGTGTAGAGGTTCCTCAAAAAATTAAAAATAGAGCTACCCTGTGACCCAGCATTTGCACTACTGGGTATCTTACCCCAAAGATACAGATGTAGTGAAAAGAAGGGCCATATGCACCCCAGTGTTCATAGCAGCAATGTCCACAATAGCCAAACTGTGGAAAGAGCTGAGATGCTCTTCAACAGAGGAATGAATAAAGAAGATGTGGTCCATATATACAATGGAATATTACTCACCCATCAGAAAGGATGAATACCCACCATTTACATTGACATGGATGGGACTGGAGGACTAGCTACATGAAATAAATCAAGTAGAGAAAGTCAACTATCATATTGTTTCACTTATTTGTGGAAAATAAGGAATAGCATGGAGGACATTAGTAGAAGCAAGAGAAAAATGAAGGGGGGTATTGGAGGGGGAGATGAACCATGAGAGACTATGGATTCTGGGAAACAAACTGAGGGTTTTAGAGGGGAGAGGGGTAGAGGGACGGATTAGCCCGGAGATGGGTATTAAGGAAGACATATATTGCACAGAGCATGGAATGTAGACACAAGCAACGAGTCATGGAACACTCCATCAAAAACTACTGATGTACTGTATGGTGACTAACATAACATAATAAAACAAAATCCTGAAGTTCAGACCTTCACATTTTTAGCAGATTCAGGAAGACTGAGATAGAACTAGGGGGCAGATACTCAAATCCTGAAAATATCTATCAGTGACAAAACTACTTAAGGATATTCACTAATTTGAAGCTGAGACCAGGAATTCTAAGCCAAAACTTCATGGAAATTGCCTTTCACACTGTACATTCTGATGTAGCATAGGATACGTAGTAACGTGGGTGACCCATAAAGCAGAGTGATACACAGTGCGTGTACACAGAGTAGTGTGAACCCTGGGTGCGGGGACACATCTGAATGTTGTGTAAGACCCACATCTGTTCTGACAGCTTTTCATTTTTTAAATTAAAATTATTATTTTTTTTTATCTTGGCTTATTTATTTATTTTCCTAAATTGAACGTCATGTTGGGCAGGGATCATCCATTCATGAGGCCTATTACCCAAAACAATTAGCATATTGGCAAGGAAAGGTTTTGGCTTAATAATTGGATACAGGTGGAGGAAAGTAATGCCAAGGTTGACTCATTAGCAGGGATGACATATCCTTGCCCTGCTCATCCTTCCTTGCATCTCCTATTAAAAACAAACACACACACAAACAAAACTTCACTGTTAGAAAACCTAATGATCAGCAAGAGTCAAGTTTACGTATTTCAAATAGGAAGTTGAGTGTATCATGGTAGTCTGGTGTCAGATGATGCAGCAAATACCAAGACATCACCAAAGGAGTTAGAGAAAAGAGCATTTTCTTTTAGGCATTGCTAGATTTTCTTTGGTATTAACACTTAATATGCAGTAAAACTAAATAATTAGTACAAGAATACGAAACTCTGGGGTGCCTGGGTGGCTCAGTGGTTTAAAGCCTCTGCTTTCAGCTCAGGTCATGATCCCAGGGTCCTGGGATGGAGCCCTGCATCAGGCTCTCTGCTCAGCAGGGAGCCTGCTTCCTCCTCTCTCTCTGCCTGCCTCTCTGCCTACTTGTGATCTCTCTCTGTCAAATACATAAATAAAATCTTAAAAAAAAATAAGAGAATACAGAACTGTGCACAATTTCTTTTTTTTAAGAAAATAAATTATGGGGCACCTGGGTAGCTCAGTTGCTTGAGTGACTGCCTTCAGCTCAGGCCATGATACTGGAGTCCTATGATCGAGTTCCACATTGGGATACCTGGTTGGTGGGAGGTCCGACCTTCCCCCTCTCATGCTTGCTCTCTCTCATTCTCTCTCTCTCTCTCAAATAAATAAATAAAATCTTAAAAAAAAAGAAAATTAATTATATACTTGATTGTTTATGTGACTATTCCACCGTCCCTAGATTCCAAATGCATTTCAGGTAAAATTTCTTGCAGTCGGGGAAAATTCCTGTGTTTTAATTTGCTTACCCAGTACTCAGGCATCAGAAGCATTTAAAGTGTAATATCGAGGAAATGAATTATTTCAGGTCAAATCATGGTCCTTTTGAGTTCAAACAATGTCATGTATTGAAGACAGTAAAATGTCACTTTTCCATTTACATTCTCTCTGTGCCATTCTTTCGGGTTTTCTTGTGATTTACACTCCACAACCCTTTACCTTCTCTGTGGCACTTGCTTCGTCCCTCTGCACGTAGACTCAGCAGAGCAGGACTGTCTACTCAACGTTGCACACTGAACGGCCACAGCAGAACAGATGTGAGCACAGCAGATGCTCAACGCTCTCCTGAGGCCCTGGTCTTCCTGGGCCACATACACAGAACTCTGACCATAGTATTCGATGTAGCACGCAGTACCGATAGCGGTTTGGCTGAACTTCAAAGAGGCAGCCAGCCTTTTGAGGGAACCAAAAATAAAGTGTCCCATTCCTGATTTGACCCAGCCTTGATGGAGGGAGCAAGCCCTGGGGAGTGGATCTCCGTTCAGATTTCAGTGTCCACTTCCTGCTTAGCCAGAGTTGTCAGTGGGAGCTGCCTGACCATCCCACAGGGTCCTCGGCACCCTCACAGGTAGCAAGTGGCATTTTGGAAATAACCACTCCATTCTGTGTCTACTGTTTTCTTGTCACAATGAGCTAAACATCTTTTAAAATTATAAAATTAGCAAAGTATACATTCTAGGAGGTAATAGGGCACACCGCAAAGAAAAAATCCATTTCCTAAAAACTCTGATTTGAAGAATCCTTTAAAAATCCCTCATTCAATGCGGTGCCTGGGTGGCTCAGTCAGGTAAGCATCTGACTCTTGAAATATTGGTATGGGTGGTCGTCTCCTGGTCATGATCTCAGGGTTCCAGTTTCAAGCCCCATGTTGGGCTCCAACTCAGCAGGGGGACTGCTTGAGATGCTCTGATCCCCTCTCCCTCTGCCCCCTCCTGCTGTGCACGCTCATTCTGTCTTTCTCAAATAAATAAGAAAATCTTTAAGAATAACCCTCAATGTGATTCTAAATCTTTATCCAAACATATTTTTTTACTTTTTAAAAAAAATTTGTAAAGATTTCTTTTAATTTATTTATTTTTGAGAGAGAGAGAGAGAGCAATGAGTGGGGTGGGGGGAGGGACAAGAGGAGAAGGAGAAGCAGGGAGCCAGATGTGGGGCTCGGAGACCTGAGTCAAAAGCAAATGCGTAACAAACTGAGCCACCCAGGTGCCCTGAACACATTTTTTTTAAAATTAAAAAATAATAGAACAAGAAAAATGTAACGGAGAACATTAGTAGTTTAATCCTCCTCTTAATCCTGCTCTTTGAGGCTAAACCTAAGATAATTATTGTGACACAATTAAATTCAGCTGAATTTTTTGAAAATTAGTTATTTTAACAACATTTTCTGACACACATCAAATCATAAAATGGTAGTCACCAGGCTCATGGCAGAAATTTATTAAAAAGTTCTCACAAAAACCTTATTGAGTATTTTAATAATGCTGATGAAATGAAATTGAACTTTGTTTCTCAACTTCCTAATTTTAATGGCATTATCAGTGACTGCTGGATGCGGATTTGTATTTCTACAGATGTCAAAAATACTCTGAGAGAAAGAAAAAAAAAAAAAAAAAGCGTACAGAAGCCCTTCTCTGGCCACAGATAGTTTCCAGCAGAGGGAGAGTCAGAGAAAGAAGAAATAGATGCACAGGGAGCAGGAAGGCTCATGTCTGTATTTATGTTAAAAGAATGAGAAGAGTCATATGTCTGGCAGGGCTCCAGCCCCCAAGAGATGTTCTTGAGTCCCATTCTGCCCCCAAACTGTCTTAACATCTTGATTTCAACACAGTTTGTTCGGTCTCCCATTCTCCTGCTCCACACACACACACACACACACACACACACACACACACTCTTTCTCTCTCTCTCTCTCTCTCTCTCTCTCTCTCTCCATAAAATCGAGATTTCTGGCAGCATGACGATACTTTCCCAAGTCATGGAAGCAGCACGACACCTCTTCTGTAACCTCAGTTCATCGAATGTGTGAGCCAGACGGAACTGGCTCTTTAGATTTCATTATGCTTCAGGTATCAGCTCTTCTTTGTGACAAGTGGTTGAATATATAGAGTTATTTTTGCTTCTTTTAAACCGTGCTCCTCTTATCTCAGTACAGTAACACTGGGCCGTGTATGAAAGGTTACAGCAGCCGTACTCTATTATGTGTTGAGACAAGCAGGCTAGGTGCTGTACCGCAAGTATTTTCTTGTTTTCTCAAATAGTCAAAGGCTAAGCTATGATTATGATTTTTGCGCTACGTTTCCAAAGTGGGAACTCATCACCCTGATCCCCATCTTGAGCATCTGTGATACATCAGGGACCATTTCCGAGCCTTCACTTGCTTATCTAATCATTGTACTGCATTTACGGAAGCAAACTTATCTAATAAGCTATGTCGTTTCCACAGCCCTCAACGTATTTCAATGAAACTCACTTTATGTTGCAGAAATGATACAATGTAAGGATTAAGTCAAAGTAAAGGGTACATTTCTAGGAAAGCTTAGCCACTATTTGAGTCTCAAGTCCATGAGCAAAACCTTCTGACTGAATTCTCTCAGGACATGAAGAGAACGTTAAGCGGTAGAAGAGTAAGTAAAGATCAAGTGTCAGCCTGTCAGATGTCTGTAAATCACAATTAAGTTGTTTTCTAATTATAGATGTATTCGTTGGCATTCAGCTCCACTCCAGCATGTCAGGAAGAAATGTTAATATTCTGACCCTGAGGTCTGGCAGCATTAGACCTGCCTGATTGTTACGTTTACATATTAATATAAGGTTCTTCTTTGTTTGTCTCAGATGCCTCTCTCTTGCAGCAGGATGACAATTACTTCCCTGCCGGGGTCCTTGGATTGGCAGGCAAGGCTCTCCCTGTGCCCTTTCTCACTGACGTTCCAGAAGCCAGGTGATACAAAAACAAGGAAAGAAAGCTTTATTTAGACATTTTAAAAGGGCTTTCTGGATGTTGGCTAAGAAGATAGACTCCAGTGTTACATTTCCCAAACTATTTGAAATATATGTTAGATTCCCCTGACTCTTGTAAAGATTATGAAAACCAGTAATGGGCTTTTGATGGTATGTTATTGGTATTTCTCTTTCTAATCATCAACTTTTATTGCATTTACATGTCCTGACGCTTCTTCTCCCCGAATAAAGTCTGACTTCCTCTTTCTTGGGCCATTTCAAACCTTATTTGCTCTGGAATTTCTTCATGGCCAACTGTTTGCCGTAAAATAGTAGAGACGGTCTACATTCTCTGGTC
Organism: Martes martes; assembly: GCF_963455335.1. NCBI lineage: Eukaryota > Metazoa > Chordata > Mammalia > Carnivora > Mustelidae > Martes > Martes martes. The sequence goes on from NC_137902.1 coordinate 69,415,411, forward strand.
TCATTCTGCACCATGAGGAGTAACAAACGTTTGATTTATTCAAAAGATGTTGTAGTCTGTTTCAAAGAGATTTGTTTAGATGAGAAAATGTAATATAAAATGCAGCTTAATTTTACTGGCAATCCACAAACATAAACAAGAGATTCTCTGATGTCATTCTATAAGTCGGGTGAGAGATTGTAAGCAGGCTCATAGCCAAATCCACACAGTTTTGAAGATCAGTTCAACTTTAGGATGCCTGTGTCCCTTAAGTGTCTGCTGTCAGCTCAGGTCATGATCCCAACTTCTTGGGATCCAGCCCAGCGTGGGGCTCCCTGCTCAGCGGGGGACCTGCTTCTCCCCCTTCCCCTGCTCATGCTTATGTTCCCTCTTTCTCTGTCAAATACCTAAATAAAAATCTTTTAAAAAAAATAGAACGATCAGTTCAACTTTGTCTATAGTTATAGCATTCCACATTCCTCATCTATGTTTACATAACAAAGTCAGAAGGAGATCCCTTAATAAGATTCTGTAACATTTATTTTAAAACTAGAACCTTTGATAAGTCCTTATAAGACTTCATGACAGAATTTTCTTCTGGGGTTTGAATCCTAATGTGTTAACAAAAATTCACTGCTATAATAGAAATGTAAGCAAAGGGCAGGTCACCAGATACAAAGCATGAGTTAATACAACCATAGAGTACCCAAAAGAAATACATCTTGTTAAGGAAAGGGTACTCATAATTTAAAGAGTGTGCTGGATAGAAAAAAACAAAAAACAAAAAACAAACCTATAGTTATAGGGACTCTCCCAATTAAATAATTCTCATTTGTTCATTCTCTCTTTCTCTGGACCTCTCTGTGTCTTTCTCCTGCTCTCTTTCTCTGTCCCTCTCTCTCTCTCTCACACACACACACATAGCTCCATACCCACACACATTTGCATATATTCCTCTTTGCCTTTTTTGCTGTCTTACATATTTGAAATTACCAAGAAAGTTCATGAATTTTGTGGTAACTTTAGGGACAAAGTCCAAGTCCCTTGGCGTAATTCAAGCTCTTCACCTGTGACGTGATTTATTCTCATAATTCTAACCCTCTTCTCCCTGTGGCAACAATTAAATATGTTTGCTAAAATGAGGTCTAGCAATGCAGAACTATCCTATCAAATAAAACACGGTTTATATCAGAGTATTATCAGTCTAAAGATCTCTTTATAAGCATATGTGCAGGTAGAAAAAGAGATAGGTACAAGTTTAACTATTTCACTAGAATGATAAATGTATTTATGAAAATGGATTATAGTATGCATGTATATTTAATGGAAATATTAAATACAATCTGCTTTCATTTAAGAAAAGAAAATTTAAATGGAAATCAAAGCAATTGATGAATTTCAGATAATAATTTTTAAAGATTCAATTAAGAATGACAAGAAGATTCCAAAAATATTAATAAGTTAAAGCCATTATGTTTTAAAATACATTTCAATATTACCCAGTGTAGATTGACTCGATATAAAAATTTGAGAAGACAGCCATTATTATTTCTCCTAATTTTATGAATCGCATTATTTATTTTTTTAAAGATTTTATTTCTTTATTTGACAGAGAAAGAGAGATCACAAGTAGGCAGAGAGTCAGGCAGAGAGAGAGGAGGAAGCAGGCTCCCTGCTGAGCAGAGAGCCCGATGCAGGGCTTGATCCCAGGACCCTGAGATCATGACCTGAGCCGAAGGCAGCGGCTTAATCCACTGAACCACCCAGGCACCCCATCATATTATTTTTTTAAAAAACCTTGTGGCATGTGGCAATAATAATTGCATTCAGTTTTTTAATGATTTCTCACTATTTTTTTTAATTTAATTGTATCGAATTCTCTCTTCTTGCCCTTTAAACATAGTTCTTTCCATGACACCTGACTTCAATATTTTCCTTAATTTTTAATCAGTTCAAAGTATGTGTTTGTTAAAGACCCACGGTAGTTGTATTAGTAATTCTTTTTTTCACATTTAAGAAAGTTTCCATTGTTTTTGTTTTGTTTATCCATAAACAGTGTCTTGGCTGGTTATATCTTCAGGCCATGTTTTCTTTAGAAATTTGAGACATTGTCTGCTGACTTCTTGTTTTTGTTGTCATTTGGGAAAACTCTCAAGCTGCTTAAATTTCACTTTTTTTTAGGGAATTTGATTTTTTTGGCCTTGGTAGCTGAAGAAAATTTGTCTTAATGTGGAATATATTATAGTCCTTATGTCCACGTTTTCTAGAATATGATTTGTTCTTTCAAACTGCATATTCTGTTCTTCATTTTTTTTTCAAAACAATGTGCCTGAAATATTTTGAACATCTTTTTGATCCATTATAAGTTATGTTTAAGTAAGTTCTTTATTTTATTTTTTAAAGTATTTTATTTATTTATTTATTTGAGACTGAGAGAATATGAGCAGGGGGAGGGGCAAAGGGAGAAGCTAGCACCCCGCTGAGCAAGGAGCCCACCATGGGGCTGATCCCAGGACTCTGAGATCATGACCCAATCCAAAGGCAGACAATTAACCGATTGAGCCTCGCAGGTGCCCCGTTTTATTTTATCATTAATTTTTGAGCATAGCTGACACACAGTGTAATCTTACTTTCAGGTGTACAACACAGTGATGTAACATCTCTGTGTTCTCCACAGTGGCAGCTCCCACCTGTCACCATCCCACGATATTACAGTGGCATTGACTGTATTTTCCATGCTGTACCTTTCATCCTTTTGACTTATTCCTTCCATAACTGGAAGCCTGGAAGCCTGTATCTCCCTTTCCCCTTCATCCATTTTGTCCATGCCCTCCATCCTTGTTTATTTTCTTTCACTCGCTTTCTTTTTTTTTTTAGATTTCACATATGAGTAAAATCATATGGTATTTGTCTTTCTCTGACTGACTTATCCCACGTAGCATAATGCCCTCTGGGTCCATCAACGTTGTAGCAAATGAAGAAAGCTCATCCCATTTTATGGCTCTGTAATCTCTGTCTCTCTCTGTGTGTGTGTGTATATACATATACACCATGTCTTCTTTATCTTTTCATATAACAATGACCCTCAGGTTGCTTCCTTATCTTGGCTATTGTAAACAATGCTGCAGTAAACATAATCCTGCATATATCTTTTGAATTAGTATTTCTGTTGTCTTCGGGTCATGTACTGTATATAGTAAACCCTAATGACTCCACTACAAAACAAAACAAACAAACAAAGAACTCCACCAAACCAACCAAGCAAGCAACCAATGAACAAACAAAAAATGACTAGAAGTAATAAGTGAATTCTGTAAGATTGCAGATTATAAAGTTAATATCCAGAAATCAGTCATATTTCTATATCTTAATATTGAAGTATCAGATGATAAATGAAGAAAACCATTTAATTTACCTTTGCACCAAAAAAGAATAAAATATTTAGGAATCCAGTCAACCAAAGAGGTGAGAGACTTGTACTCTGAAAATCATAAAACACTGATGAAAAAAATTGAAGTTGACACAAATGGAAAGATATTCATGTTCATGGATTGAAAGAATTAATATTGTTAAAATTTCTATACTACCCACAAAAATCTACAGGTTCAATGCAATCCCAGCCAAAGTACCAGAAGCATTTTTTTCATAGAACTGAACAAATAATACTAAAATATGTATAGAACCAGAAAAGACCCCCAACAGCCAAAGTGATCTTGAGAAAGGAGAACAAAGATGGAGCTATCAAAATCCCAGATTTCAAGATATATTACAAATCCTTAATAATCAAAATGCCATGGTACTAGCACAAAAATAGACACATAGATCAATAGAACAGAATAGAGAACCCAGAAATAAACCCACACTTAGATGGTCAATTAATCTTTAGCAAAGCAGGAAGAATATACAATGGGAAAAGATGGTCTCTTCAACAAATGATTCTGGGAAAACTGGACAGCCACATGCAAAGGAATGAAACTAGACCAATTTCTTATGCTATGCACAAAAATAAATTCACAATGGATTTAAAGACCTAAATGTGAGAACTGAAACCATAAACTCCCAGAAAAAGACACGGGCAGTAAGGTCTCTGACATTAGCTGTAACAACATCTTTCTAGATATGACTTTACAGGCAAGGGAAACAAAAGCAAAAATAAGATGTTGGGACTACATCAAAAGAAAAAGCTTCTGTGCAATGAAGGAAATCAATATAACTCAAAAAGAACCTATAGAATGGGGGAAGATATTTGCAAATGACATATCTGATAAAGGGTTAGTATCCAAAAATATATAAAGAATTTATACAACTGCACACCCAAAAACAAATAATCCAATTAAGAAATGGGCAAAAGACATGAACAGACATTTCTCCAAAGAAGGCAGCCAAATGGCCAACAGACACATGAAAAGATGCTCAACATCCCTCATCATCAGGGAAATTCAAATCAAAGCTATGATGAGAAATCATTTCACACCTATAAAAATGGCTAAAATAAAAAACACAGAAATAGTAAGTGTTAACAAGGATGTGGAAAAAGGGGAACTCTTGGGCACTGTTGGTGGGAATGTAAATTGGTGGTGCAGCCACTGTAGAAAACAGTGGTCTTCAAAAAGTTAAAAAACAGAGGGTCCTCAAAAAGTTTAAAAAAAAAAAAAAAGAAATACCATATGATACAGTAATTTCCAGTACTAAGCATTTTTAAGAGTATTTAACCTCTGTGATAAGTTGCTCTTATATTGGACTATCATTGCAGTAATAACTATTATCTTCTCTCTGATGTTTTCTTACATTCACTTTGATTACCTCAAACTTTTTCTCTATATCATTTATGTAATCTTCAGAATGTCATACTGTTAATTGTTCTGTGATGGTATCATTTAAAGTCATTTATTAGTTTTGCAATTTCCTTATTGCAATTTATTGTTCTTTCTTTCTTGCATTTTTTAAAAATGTAATTCCTGATACTATGAAGGTTGTCAGTAAAGTAAAAACTTCTGGTAAGATAATTTCTTTTGTTCCCAGGAGAATATTTTATTCTGTACTGGATTCCTCATATCTGTCTCTCTCCATGTGTATACACACACACACACACACACACACATACACACATACACACATATATATTTATATATATATATTATATATGTATAAACCATTTAAAGACTTTATTTATATATGTATAAACCATTTAAAGACTTCTATTTACTTGCTTAGATATGAAAACTGTCTAACAGCTCAACATGGGGTGGATTATTTTTTCTTATTCAACAAATATGAAATTTCTTTATTTTGAAAATAAAGCTCAGCAGAGACTCTGAGGTTTGGACACATTTGCACACATGCATATGTCAGAGAGAGCCAAGATCATGTTTCTTTTCTTTTCTTGAGAGATTTTATTGAACCTACTCTAAATTTTCGCTCACCTGGTGTTTATTTTACCTCAGTAGGGAATGCCTTCCTTTTCTGGTTATTCAGTCAACTGAGCTTAAAACCATGAATTTTTAATTCCGTCAGATTGACTCACCCTCTGTTCTTCATGTCTTTCTTGTCAACCGGCCACCCCCAAGGAACTCTGTTTTCTTTCCAGATTTGAGGATGTTGGTGATGAATCTCAGACAATTTTTGAACCAGAATTATTTCTCAGAAGTGGGGATGGAATTCGAAGCTTTGTGTGTTCCAATAAAATCTTTAGCTGCTTGTACTAGTAGGTTCCTCTGTTTCTTTGAAAAGTATATGTCTGTTTGTAATCTTGTCTTTGTGGGCTCTTTCTGAGTTTTTAAGAGGTTTTCATTTAATTGTTTTCGGTTTTAGCCACATTTTTCTTACTTTTTTTTTTTTTTTTTAATATGTCACACTTTATTTGCCATGTATAGGGGAAGACGATTCTTTGGCCTACTTAAATTGGAACATTTTACTCAGTTTCCTTCCAGGTGATTTTAAAATAGGCATGCAATTTTTATATAGAATTTTGTGATAACAATGTCTTTGAAACTTGATGAGTTTGTGAGAATGCTAAAATGTAATTTCTTTATGATGATTCACTGCTTTGTACTGAATGGGGGCTATATGACCATGGGGGTCTGTATGCATGGGGCGGGGGTTATGCGTGTTGGTAAAGATGTGTGTGTCATGAGGTTGTATGTATTTGTATGTAAGGTAGTATCTATTTGCATGGAAGGATACATGCATTTGCCCAGGGCTATATGTACGGATGCATATGTGGGACTGTGTATATGGAGGGTTGTTGGTGTGCATGTGAGGAGGGAGGGCTGAGAGAGAGAAAACATTTCTGTATGAATGGAAGCTCCTAATGTTGGCAAAACCAATAGCAAGTTGAGAGGTCAATGTCATGTCATAAATGATGTATTTCTAGGTTTGGAAATAAATGTTGACACTTTCCACATTGCTGGTATTAACTCTAGACTCATTACCTGTGATCATGAGGGTGCACTTGTCTCCCTTCTTCAGTGTAGCTCTACTGACAGTGTTCTTTGAAATCCTTAATTGTACTATTGTCTCTGTTAAACATAATATTATAATTTAGTAGCTGACTAAGCTATTGTCCTTTTTGCTCTGTAGGCTGTAATAGCACTGAGCTTCACCCAGAGAGTTATTCACTCCCACTGTAGCTTAGTCTTCTCAGTAAGAAACTGCCGGGCGTGAACGATGCAGTTAATTGACCTTTACCTCTTGATTCCTGTGCTGCATGAAATAAAGGTCCTCAGCAGATTTTTTAGAAGTTGAAAATACAATGGGTGCTGCATCAGCATGAACCTAAAATGGGCAGAGGTTAACAGAGTACATGCTAGGATAGAACAAATTGACACTTGTAGATGCAACATTGTAGCTTTAAGAAGTTCATTTTCACAACTAGGAAGGACAAAGGCAATAGTAGCATATTTTCAATGTTTCGTTCATTATTAATCACTAAATATTGCCTATACAGACCGTATTAGCTAAGCCATTTTATGCATGGATACAACAGATAGTCTATAGCATTTGTTCCAATATTACACCTTAAAAATGCTAAACATTCTCTCTCCAAGAACACATAGGGGCAGAAAATTCTGTTTTGTGTTCAGATTTTTCCTAAGCTAACTTTAACTCTTTCTTTCTCCCTTCCTTCCTTCCTTCCACTGTTCTTATCCGCATATCTCTCTCTCCCCATCTCCCTCCCTCTCTTCCTCTCTTCCTCTCTGCTCATGGGAGTTATCTTACATAGTGTGAAGAATATGAGTTTGGGGGAATTTAAGAATCTAACTTCAGGGGTGCCTGGGTGGCTCAGTTGTTAAGTGTCTGCTTTCGGCTCAGGTCATGATCCCAGGGTCCTGGGATTGAGCTCCGCATCGGGCTCTCTGCTCAGCGGGAAGCCTGCTTCTCCCTCTCCCACTCCCCCTACTTGTATTCCCTCTCTCACTGTCTCTCTCTCTCCCTGTCAAACAAATAAAACCTTTAAAAAAAAGAATCTAAGTTTAAATCTCAGTAATAAAAACACTGGACATAGTTCTATTTTAGATTGATGATAGACATTGTGTTAGACATCAGATACCCATTACAGTAATTGATGTATGAGTGTTGTTAATAGTTCCATTTTATAAATGAAGAAGAAATTAAGACTGTGAGAGATTAAGTGACCTGGCCAATAAGTGGCATTTGAAGAGTCAAAGCCGTTTGGGGTGTGTGTGTGTGTGTGTGTGTGTGTGTGTGTGTGTGGTGTTTTGTTGTTGTTGTTGTTTGTTTTTTGTTTTGCTTTGTTTTCCCCTCACTCTAGAGTCAGAGGTTCTAACAATTTGGTCGTATGGATCATTAAAAGATTTCAGTACTAAAACAAATACTCAATTTTTCAGGATCCCAGTCTACCCACAATTAAACACTAAAAAGGATCTGGTATGAAAGAAAGTCTTTAAGAGTCCCATGAACTGAGACTAGAGTCCATTCTGGTTAGTTGGTGCCAGAATGTACTGACTGCTAGCAAATTTGTATCATCCCTGTGTATTATTCAGTCTTCTCCAGAAAAGAAAGGCCAGTAGGGTGGAAGGCTGGGGGTAGGGGGGAGAAAGAGAGAGTGAGTGAGAGAGAGAGAGACAGAGAGACAGATATGGGGGGAGAGATGGAGAAAGAGAGATATTGATTGACTTTACATAATTGTGGGAACTGACAAATCCAAAAACTAATAAGTCAGGTTGGAAACTCAAGGAGGAGTTGCTTGCAGGCTTGCCTCTGAAAACCACAATGAAGGTCAGCAGGTTAGAAACTCAGACAGAATGTTTCCGTTACAGACTTGAGGGGACCTGACTCTGTATTCTTAAGGCCATTAACGGTTTGGATGAGGCCACTCAAATTGTAGAGAGTAATCTGCTTTACTCACCCTACTGATGGTAAATACTAATCCCATGTTTAAAAAAAAAATGCAGTCATAGTAATGTCTAGAGTAATGTCTGTCCAAGTAACTGGTCAGCATTGCCCTGTCAGATTGATACATAAATGAGTGATAATATTTGTAAATATCTGTATCTTACTAATGATGCAATCTTGAGACAGTTACTTATCTTTTTTGAGACCCTGTTTCTTATCAGTGACATGTAGCTAATGATACGTTAGTGTCTGAGATCCGTGCACTGTGTATATATGCAGGCATATATCGTTAATATATACATATACGTATAGCTTATGCATAGAGTACATTTCTTATTCTCCTTCTCTTGGGTGAATATAGAACTGCCCCTCATTAGCTCTGCAGTCCCAGTAATTTCTCCCTTATTAGCCTTCAGTGTCCTCACCTATAAAAGGTAGCATATGGGAGTAGAAGTCCTTGAGTTCTCATCTGGCTGGAATGTGTCATCAATGTGTAGTGTCACCTTCAGTGACATTTGTTTATATCATGATTCATAAAACCCCAAAGTGATCTCTATATTTAAAACTATTGACAGAAAAGATGTTGTCATCATATAGCACAGATGATCAGAGAAATAAGGTCCTCATTTTTCTACCAGTTGGGATAGTTTCAAACTGGACCATGCACAGTCCCTTGTCTGGTTGCCCTGGTGACCACAGTCATATGTTTGTGGGAAATGAGGTCAGTACCTAGGGAACACGATTTTTTTATATTATGCCAACCTACTGACCAGGATGAGGACTGAGTGGCTCCCAGGGTGAGATGTACCTGCACAAGAAAATGTATGAATATTAAGAAAGGAAGCTAAGCATTTCATAACAGGATTAAACTCAAATGCCATTGTTTACGATTTCTAGTATTTTTATTTAGCTGGCTAAAATTTATCTCCACTATCTTTCCCTATTTGTGTATTGAAATAGAATTGGCATTTAATGCAGACATGTTACCAAAAAATGTCAGGCAATGCCTGATTTACATCTAGCATTGATTATCTGTGCTCAGAGTTAATTCAGGTCCGAGTGGATGTCTGTGACCGATTCAGATGGGTAGTGATGGAATAGCATTGCCAAAGCTTCTCCTGGGGCTCCTCAGCCTGTTCCAAAGCAGTCTCTTCATGTTCACGGCCAACAGGGATATCAGCTGTCTGAAAAGGTTTTTCATGAGCCCACTTTGGCATCAAGTTGGAGAATGGGGACATGAAAGAAGCTTTAGATATGTAGATGTTTCAGGAGCACTGAAAAAAATCTGTAAAAATGAAGTAGTTCATATTTCCTGAATTAAGAATATTTACATCTGAGGAAAAGACAGCTAAATGAACATGCAGATATCTCTTATTCCGTGTGTGCAGTAGGCAACTCGTTTTGGGTTTTATTTTTCTCTCGCCAAACCTAAGTCGTTAGGTGTGTCTTACTCACGCTGAAAGCTGTCTACAGGGGTCCTCAGACTCTGTCTCTTCTCTAGTGAAATCCTCTCCCCAGTTGGCCACTTAATATACTAAATGTTTTATGGTGATAGAACCCCTGAACTCGTCAAACTGCAGAGCATTTAATTACACCTTTCTTTTAAGTGTGATTTGCGCCCAGAAGTGAAAACATACCCATCGGCATGGGGAGTTCTAGCTCATTTCTTTTCTGAGTGATTGAGCTCTTGGAGATGATGCTGTATTCGTAGACTGCTAGTTTGTTTCTGCTTCAGCAATTCTGTTTCCAAAGCTGCAGTATATGCTTCACACAAGCATTGAGAATTCAAGTTGTGAGTCGACCAGATCTCCACTCAGAACAAGATGTAAACGTACTCCCCACAAGTTAGCAGACAGCCCATTTTGAAGAACCAGTAAAATGGGGAAAAACGTTACTTTAAAAATCATCCAGTACTAATCTTTATTGATATTATGAAGATGCCGGTGTTTCTTTTGAAATGTATTTAATATTTAACACTATGAATTATTTCAACTGTTGAAAATGTTTTGCTGTCAGTAACCTTGTCCTTTTATTGTATGTTCCCATTAAGTATCACTCACACAAAAATGAAATCTTAAGAGCATGAATATAGTCAACATAGTTTTTTTTTTTTTTTTTTTTGGTTTGTTTGTTTTTTTTAAGCTTAGGACTGAAAGAAATACATTTGAGTTATCTTTTATCCTAAAGTTCTATTTTCAAGAATTGAAATAGAAGTGCTTCTGTGGGTGATTGTATTTATCAGAGTGTATTGATAAACACTGGCACATGTGCATAGTGATTACTTGCTTGTTCTAAAGATAAATTAACTTTCCCTAAGGACAGTCACCTTCTCCTAAGATATACAGATCCATTTCATATTTGTGCGTCATTGTCATGATTTGGTTGGTAGCTTCTCCATTACTCTACGCTTGCCTCTTCATTTTGTGACGTTGAGGAAAAGCAGACAATCTATGTGCTGGATCCCCCCCCCCCCCATTATTAGAGAATATTTTCATGTGTCTGTTGAGATATATGGCAGACCTTGCTGTTTGTTCTGAACATTTTTCCCCCTGAGGTAATAGCATTATTATAATTTAGAAGTAAAACAGATTTCAGTGTTTCAATGTTGAGATAACGGAATTAGGTGATCTGAATAAAACTGATAAAACACTCTCCCTGCAAGCCTTTATCTATGAGGCGCCACCAGTGTTAGAACAAAGGAACCAAGAGATGTGTGCAGACAAATGGGCACATTTCTCCACTTGCAGAAGGAGACAGGTCTACCTTATCCTTTGCTAGGACAGTGTACAACCAACAACAACCATGAAAGAGCCTCCAGGAGCTTCAGACACAGAGGGCATGTGATTTAGGACCAAACTGGATATTTCTGAGGAGAAAGGGAGGGCTTTATTAACAAACAGAAGGAACCAGTGCTGCCTAGCTGTTCCACGTTGTCCTCTCTGCTCTCAACAGCTTGGAAGGCCGGTGATGAGATGCATAGACTCCATTCTGTGCCATAAAGTAAGCCAGCATTCAGTCCATGCCTTTTGAATTGAGCACAGAAATCTAATTTGGGTCGACTAAACTCCATTTCTGGCCCCACCACTTGCTAGATGCTCAGCTTTGGGCAACCTGTCATGTGTCTGTGTACTTCCAACTTCCCACTAAATAATGTGCCTGACGATAGTACCCGTTTCCTGGTATCAGGGGTAATTTCATGAGATTTTATGCTCACGGCATCTAGGACAATGCAAAGCATCAGTGACTCAATCAACATTTACTTTTACCAGGATCCTTTTCCTGGGGTATTATTATTATCATTATTATTATTATTGATTACAGTTCTCTAATTAGAATATAGAATGAGAATCTAGGCTCCAAACTGACCTCATAACAAATCTATTTTCGCTTGCACCACTATTGCCTTTCCCAGCTTTGTTCGCAAGTACATTTTCTTCACTAAAATCAGGCAGAGGCTTTTTCTAAATCCTTCCAAGGCCTATCCATCATCCCTGGAGTGAAATCCAAGTCTTTTTCTACAGGCTGTGTCCATAACCAGCCCTGGAAATCCGATCTCATGTGCCTCTTCCCAGCGCTCAAGCCTTCACTAAATACCCATGTTCCTGCCATTTCGGGGGGAACATTCTAAGCTTACAGAACTCCAGGGCCTTTGCACTCCCAGTTCTCCCAGACAGAGAGTCTCTTATCAGGGTCACGCCATTCAGGCCTCCACGTGAATCTCTGCCTGAGAAAGGACTTCCCCAACCTGCTCCCCATCCCTCTTTGTTTATTTACCCAACTTTTTTTTCCTCTGAACCATGAGCCTGTCTCCAGTACCACATGTCTGTTTGTTTTCTGTCTCTACTGTAAGTTTCTATATGTCACATGTGGGGTAATATTCATCCCCAGAACTGCGCCTGGTACATAGGAGCCACTGAAAATGATTATTTGTTTAAATGAATGCCAGAGTGAATAATGAATGGAGTAACCGAGTGAATACATGTTTAGGATAACTCATGTTTCAACAAACAGAAGAAAAAGAGAAAATACATTATCACCAGCAATCCCATTAAAGACGAGATTATTTTCTCAAGGTGTGGGCAAACACACACACACACACACACACACACACACACACACACACATCTATTTATGTAACATCGGTAAGAAGGTTTGATGGAATAGTTACGTTCCAACTTGAAAGCAAATTTTTTTTTCCAGCCAGAATCTCTAAGTGTAAGTGAGTAGAAGTTAAGTCTATTGCTAAAGGTCAGAATGTAAGTCAAGTGCAATAAAATCTACGGAACTCATAAGGTGACTCGTAATGAACTTATAAGCCTGGCTGTACAGATTACCAAGATCCTAAATTCTTGTTCTGGATCTGCCTTTACTTGTTTTTAGTGCCCCTGGGAAGGCTTTTTCCTCTTTCTCCAAGGCTTATCAACAGCACAGTCCTATGATCGGATTTTATGATATTCCCCATGCTCCATTAATAGGTAGCGGGGGTCCATGCCAAGATATTTTAATACTTCTAATGTACTAAATATTTTACTGAGAACTATATCTAAAACCCATGCTTCCCTGAACACTAGTTGATATTCAGTCCAGAACATCAGTGCCTAGGGTAATTGATCACATAATCCACAGCATTTATGAAATATCCAGAACAAAAGAAAACTTAGTTTTCCAAATAAGCTATTCAGTTTTACAAATGTATGTATGTATGTGTGTGTGTGTGTGTGTGTGTGTATTCTTAAACAGCAGCTGATCTGGGGCGAGTGTGATTGAATCAGCAGAAAGCTTCTTCTATCACCTAGAGCAGAACTGTTGGAGCTCTGATCCCTCCTCACCCATACTGAAAATCTGCTTTGCACCTACATTGTCAAGCATCATGTTCAGAGAACTCAGAACATGCTAGATACAATAAATATCTGTTGTCTTCGCCAACTAAATGAGAGTGGTGATTAGCTCTATAATAATTTTAAAGGTTTCAGTAAGCTCAGCAGGCAACTTAATAAGATGCTGTGCTTTCTGCCAGGTCTTCCATAGTGAAAATCAGGACTCTGCTCCCAATGGAGAGAAGGGGAGGGAAGTGGATTTGATTTAAATGACTATGTACTGAAAATTGCTTTTTCTCTCACTGTCTATCTTGCAGACTTCAGGAAAAAAAATAATTAACACTAAAAAGTACAATATTGTAAATTTAGCAGAATGAAGACATTTTGAAAGCAAGACTCAGGAGGCTAATACGTGCTTTTTAATGGGTCATGTTTGAGTCACTGGTTCCAACATTGCCCAGTTTGGGATTAGTGGATGTTGCCATCTGGTGTTTGTTTGACAGTTTATGAAAAAGGAAGCATTCATGCCAGTGTTTCTTGAACAAACATTTGAAAACCATTATAAATATTTGTATTCTTCTTCGTATCCTCAAGAGAGACTGTAGCACTTTGATACAGAGTAGCTGTTCCTTCAGAAAGCACTTGAGCAATGACAGTGACATTGCTCATACCAAAATCACTCTCGGGCTACACAGCTGCCGTCAGCCAGAGGTGAGCTGCCGGTCTGGCCATCTGCTACCACAAGCCATGTCCTGGCTTCCATTCCCAACGACATGCATATTCCCGTATGTGTACTTGGAACCTGGCTCCTGGCATGCTCACAAGTCCAATTTGAGTCTTCTTCATGTTTTTAGTAGGAAAGGTAAATAGCTTTCATCTCAAGAGACTTCTAGTGACTGCTTATGTTTCTATAGAGTGCTGTGTCTAAAATCCTGTGTGGGCTTCCAAGTTCAGTAGAAAAGAATACTAGTGTTAATTACATTTTCTAGGGAGCAGAGATGCTCATATACTTCCTTTGTATCTGCCTTCCCTGGTAAAGATTATCCTATCTTTTTTTTTTTTTTTTAGGATTTTATTTATTTGACACAGAGAGAGAGAGAGAGAGAGAGAGAGAGAGAGAGAGTACAAGCAGGGGGAATAACAGAGGGAGAAGGGGAAACAGGCTTCCCACTAAGCAGGGAGCCCAATGTGGGGCTTGATCCCAGGACCCCAGGATCATGACCTGAGCCGAAGGCAGACGCTTAACCTACTCGGCCACCTGGGTACCTGTAGATTATCCTATCTTTTATGATTTAGCAGACAGGGAAGATGAGGACTTTTTAGCACCTCACTCATATTTTTAGTGTGTGTTTTTAAAAACACGTGTCTTGATATGCTTAAAATCTTCTTTAAATTTTTTTTCTCTACAATGCACTTTCTTGGATTTTCAATTTATTTAGAGGGAATGTTGCTTTACTGAGTGTAAAATGTAGACCGTTACAATGATTTATGTCCATTTATCATCCACTGCATTCACTATCTTTTGATTTCAGAAGGATTTCATCTATATACATTAAAATATCCCATAAGATATTAATATAGGTTTTTTGGGGGATTTTATTTGTTAGAGAGAGAGAGGATGCACACAAGCAAGGGAGAGGGGAGAGGAAGAAGTCCACTGAGCAGGAAGTCTGACACGGGGCTTGATCCCAGGACCCCGAGTTCATCACCTGAGCTGAAAACAGACACTTAACCAGTTGAGGCACCCAGGTGCCCCAGGTTTTGTTTTAAATGTGACATAAGCTTTAAAATGTACTTGGAGGAAAAATAGTCATTTATATTTACCTGAATGTTTGCAATTTTGGTGTCTTCATTATTCCCTGAAGATAAGAGTCTCTATATGACTTTCATTTCCCTTCGCCCCAAATAATTGCCATTAACATTTTTTTGGAAATAATATTCTATAGTCAACAAATTCTCTTCATTTTCTTTTATCTAAAGACATCATTACTCTTTTTCTTTTTACTTCAGTTATGTTTATATTGTTTCTGACTTTTTTTTTTTTTTTAAAGTAGGCTCCATGCTCAGTATGGAGCCCAACATAGGGCTTCAACTCATGACCCTGAGGACATGACCTGAGCTGAGATCAAGAGTTGGATACCTAACTGACTGAGTCCCCCAGGAACCACTATTATTTCTGACTTCTTAAACTTTTCCTAATGTTAAGAACTGGTATTAAAGAACAACTTGTTGAAGAAAAGTGTTGTTTCTACAAGCAAGGGAGAATCAGGGCAGAGGGAGTTGGAGGGAACAGAAAAACATAAAGATAAAAAATAAAACAGGGGCGCCTCGGTGGCTCAGGGGGTTAAGCCCCAGCCTTCGGCTCAGGTCGTGATCTCAGGATCCTGGAATCGAGTCCCGCATCGGGCTCTCTGCTTGGCAGGGAACCTGCTTCCCCCTCTCTCTCTGCCTGCCTCTCTGCCTACTTGTGATCTCTCTCTCTGTCAAAGAAATAAATAAGAAATCTTTAAAAAAATAAAATAAAATACAAAACCCCCACAAAATTACAATTAAAGTCAACATAGTCCTTGCTCATCATTCTAACGTTTGTTAATGCTTCTGATCTATGAGGTTCGGTAGATGGCTTTTTCCTATTGCTTAATGACTATTTGGATAGTCCATCAATTTTAACATCCTTTACCTTGGTTTTCTTTACCAAGGGAATTATTTTATTTCGGGGGGGGTGGGGCGTGACTCTTTCTTTCATTTAGGATACCTGGCCCTTCACCAGAGGCTTTTCTCTTCCCATCCAGCTTGTCTGTCTTCTCTCAGCTTTAATTTTTACCTGTGAAACAAAGTGTGGATGAGGTCATGCACGCTGATGTCCTGTTCCTGATTATATCATGCTGTTCTTGGTCACTCATTGCAGTCTTTGTTTTTGTTTTTTTTTTTAAGATTTTATTTATTCACTTTACAGACAGAATCACATATTTTATATATATATACACACACACATATTTTATATGTGTATATATATGATATATATGTATGTGTGTATGTATATATATACATACACACATACATATATATAAAATTTGTCATAGTGCTTCAGTGGATCTATAAATTATTTCTTTTGGGTGGGCTGATCTTATTTCAAATTTTCTTATTTCAGTTGTGTCTTGCCCTTTTATATTCTTCTCACACGTCTACCATTTTAAGTCTATGTTGAACATAATTAATTTGATGTGATTAACCATACTTTTATTAAACTATCTTAATGTCAAGAAGAATTTCTACAAAGCAATCTAAGGCTGATAGAAAGTTCCCAGATATTGGACCTACAGATTGATTGATTAGCTTATTCAGTCAACAAACATTAATTGAGTCTATAATGAGTCTGGCCTTTTGCTAGGTTCCTGTGATACAAATATAAAAAGATAATTTCCCTGCAATGTAAGGAGTAAAGATCTTAAACAATAATATAAAGTATACAAAAAGAATTACTAACTCTATCTGAAAGCATCAGGCAGTGTTTTACTGGAGAGAGATACTCTTCATGAAAAGAATTTTTATTTAAAAGCTGTGAGTGCTCTAAGAAATTGTCATCTGCTGCCATGATGGACTTACATGTTCAATAAATCATTCAAAATTAGAGGCTGCAAGAGCAGTCTGTATACTTAGCAAATATATTACAGAGAATATGATGCTTCCTGATACTTTATATGTTTTGTGCTATGTGTAACGACTCCATAATATCACTGATCAATTCCATGTTGTAACATGCAAAAAGGAACATATTGGTGATGTCAGTGAATGTATCAGTAATATTTGCTGATTAGTCAAGGTGGCTGGGACTAGGATCTTACCAGACATGAAGAACATTTACATTGTTTAAATAGGGTATTTTTAATTAAGAAATAAAAACATAACCTTTTCATATTTTAGGGGAAAACGTGGTGATACTTCCACTCCTATATTCTGTCTCTGTACATTTTCTCTGCAGTATGGGATTCAGTGAAGAGGTACTGTTCCTTTATTTCCCATGAAGACTTGTTAATTTCCCATGGGTTGCTGGCATCCTCTTGATCATGTCCACAAGGTCACGACCCTCTCACCTTCTGTACCTTTGCTTTCCCATCTTTCTCTATTCTCGGAACTGACCATTGGAACACTTGCTAGAAGCTAGCAGAAGCCTTTAGGGCCTTGTTATTTAGCACAGAGATCATAGCAATGGGTGGAGAGAGGCTCATGGTATACTGGTGAGACCTGGTTATTCTTGCTCTTTCTTCAAGGTCGCAGGTGGGAAAAAGCCCCAATTAACCCTACCAGACACCTTGCAGCCTGTCATGTTTTCCACAGTTGTTTCTGGGTTTTGTTTCCTTGCTTTTTTTGTCTTTTTTGTCTTTTTTTGTTTGTTTTTCTTCTCTGAGGGTCCTTGAAAAATGACGGTTGATGGGGTCCGTTATCAAAGGAACGAGACTGATACAAATTAAAAGTTAGGTAAAGCTTTATTTTTATGCCAGACATCAGAAACCAGACTGACCAGTCAGGGCTGCCTCTGAAGAGGGCGACTCCGTTCCGATCTCACATACTGGTTTTATAGAGCATAACCGCAGACCTCAAGGTACATGGCTTTTATTGTTAGGGCATTTACTCCCGGAATCGATACCCGGAACGGATACCAGGAACTGCTGGGGCGTTTATTCCCAGAATGAAGTCCGTAGATGTAAACAACAATATGACTACCTAGGCAATATGGAGTCGCTCTGGCTAAGCAGGCCCTAATAGTTAAACAGGTTTTAACATTAAATCGGCCCTAACTTTGGGTCAAGCAAGGACTTTTACTTCTGGTTTCTTGCTCGTTCTGTAAATTACCGTTTAGTGTCCCCTACAACAGTGGGCTTCAATATGTGCATCCAAGAACATACATTTAAGTCCTGTGGCAACACTTGGGGATCCATTAACAAGCGAGAAATGTTTATAGGGACTAAGAGAACTGAAAAAATCAGATAGTACTCTCAAATTTTATGACAGCACCCCTGTGGAAATTCTTCCACATGCATTCAGATAGGAGATGTAAGACTTTCCTTGGAAACCCCAGAGCCATAAAGAGGTAGTCCTAATACAGTTTGACAGTGGGAATGTGGCAGGGTCTGTTGGTATGCTTGGCAAGTTGTAGACTTATAAGAATTGAAACTAAATTCTTTTGCCTTTTCTGTTACAACCCTGGGAATGCAGGGAAGAGAAATTGCATAGACGATTCAAGAAAATCCTACAAAAAAATAATCAGGTATCATTTCTTAGGTTGTATGTAGCTTTTCGAAAGCATATATCTTTTTAATCATTTTTCTGAGGCACTTTCTTTTTTTTTTTATAAGACTTTTTATTTACTTATTTATTTGAGAGAGAGAGACAGAGAGAGCAAGCAGGGGGAGGGACAGAGGGAGAGGGAGACGGAGAAGCAGACTCCCTGCTGAGCAGGGAACCCAATGCGGGACTCGATCCCAGGACCCTGAGATCATGACCTGAGCCCAAGGGAGATGCTCAAAGAACTGAGCCACCCAGGTGCTCTGAGACAAACAGTTTTTATTAGATTTTTCTAATTTCAAAATTATGTGCAGAAATGAGCTTCCTTTGAGCAAAACAAGGCCAGATAGCACAATTTGGTACAAGATTTGTTATCTTGTGGCTTATTTTTCATTGACAAAAAAAATTATTACAACAGGATAGTATAACCATTAGTAGCTCTGGTTTTAAGATCAGGAAAAAAAAATCTGGATTCAATTTTGATGTTTCCTACATACGATTACTCAGCCCCCTCTGCATTTCATTTAATTTAGCATGAACAAAAATAATATAAAAGGCACATACTTCACACGGTTGTTGGAAGTAGGTGTGAAACTGCCATGAAGTACTTAGAGCAGAGCTGGGTTGTTACCTGTGTTCTTCGCTTTCCACAGTAGCCAAGCCGAAATCCTGAATCTGTGTCCTCAGTGATAAAATGCACGTGGTGATCTCATCCCTCCAGAGGCGGGTTGACCACACAGTCACCTAAGGGGGAGACTCAGAACATCTCACTCTCATGCAGTGACATGCTGAACCATGCTGGGTTCTGAGGCAAAATGAAAATGTATACTTACAGGTGTGTTTGTGTGTGTGTGTGTGTACGCACGTGCTTATATCTGCTGGTGTTTTTTTCCCCCAAAACATTGCATTTATATATTATTATTTGTTTTGATTAGCGAGTTTTGGGGGGCTCTCAAACATGCACAGGATGAGTGCCTCACTCACTAGCCCTGATCTCATAGTCCCTTCCCAGGACTGCAGCAAACTGCAGAGAATATTTAAGATCAATCATCATGCAAAAACCAAACCAAACCAAACCAAACAGAAACCTACACCAAAACAAAACAAACACTACCTTAAATTCCAAATCCTACTGCTCCTGCAAAGTAGAAACTTGATAGAGAATTTATCAAATTTGACAAGAATACTCAAAATTTATAGTTGTGCAGCAAAGGGAATGTCTGAGGTATCAATAACAACAAGAAGATAAATCACAGTAACTAGAAGACTGAATTATCTTTCAATTATCACTGGAGATATCAGTATAACAAAATTGCTGTCATACAAGAAACAATCAAGGATGATGAGTCCAAAACATGTAAGAAAAAAATAAGTACTAGCGATTTCTATCATGCGTGCTCATTTATTTTGAAAAAAAAAAAAAAATTTGTATATTGTGATGCTAGTGGCATAGGCCAACTATTAAAAAATGTAATTAGTCATGATTTACTTTCTCATGTTAAATAAACGTTCTCTTTTGCTTTTAATTTTACATTTGTAAATTTGCATTTTTTTTTAAAGAAAGTCAGAAAATTGTCTAAATTTTAGGCCTTATGAAAAGGGTACTGCCACTATCCCTACCAGTGGAGGGAGAAAGAAGCTTAAGCAGACTCCATGCTCAGCTTGGAGCCTGACGTGGAGCTCAATCCCACGACTCGAAGACTATGACCTGAGCTGAAACCAAAGGTCAGAGTATCAACCAACAGTGCCACTGAGGCACCCCTTGAGAACATAAAATTGAAGGAACCAAGAAGGACCAATTCTGACCTGTGTGATTTCTTTCCACTTTAGAGCAATTTTTACAACAGAAAGAACCAGAAAAGTATGGCAGAATGTTAGATTCTTGCATTCAAGAAGATCGAGGGAGGGCACTGATGAGCGGTAAAGTGGGCAGCAAGAGGGACGTGGAGTACTGTCAGAAACAGAGCGTCTCTTCATACCAGTGAGTGGATCACTATGTAGAGCCTGGTGATGGCAGAAGGAGAACGTAGGGGGGACAGAGGTGCATGTTCAGGCTCCCGTCTACCTTGGGTTCTCCAAACCTCTCATAGCATCAGAGGGAACTTGAGTAAATTCCTCCTGCCCTGCTAAGATGATGTTTCTGCCACTGTTGGAGTGATTTCTGTAGGGAAGATAGCAAACTTCTCACATATTTGGCACACATAGAGCCCTTGAGAATAATTTCTTGGTTATCAATTGGATTTTTTTTGGAAAACTGGTGATGACAGCAGTTGATACTACATCAATCAAAGTACGCTTTCTCATAATGTTAGAGGATATTCACCCACATTATAAAACATAAGGGGGAGAGGAAAAAAAACATTCTGGAAAAATCTATAGCAGTTCCTTCTCTATGGAAAAAAATTATAACTGACCTTAGTCATATGACAGGTTTGACATTTAAATATATTGAACTTATCACCTCCTAAGGGAACATATAAGTCACACAATAAAGGGAGGTAATTTCCACAGTTAAAATAGATTTATTGTAGTATATAATCTTAATACCTATGCCTTTTATCCCGTTTTGTTGGATGCTACCTACACGATGGGTAAAAATTACATAGAAACATTAGTGAAACTGAGAAGTGTTTAAAAAAAATGAACAGACCTTTTGCAAAAAAGACATCCAAATGGCCAACAGACACATGAAAAAGTGCTCAATATCACTCAGCATCAAGGAAATACAAATCAAAACCACAATGAGATACCACCTCATACCCATCAGAATGGCTAAAATTAACCAGTCAGGAAATAACAGGTGTTGGTGAGGATATGGAGAAAGGGGAACCCTCCTACATTATTGGTGGGGATGCAAGTTGGTGCAGCCACTCTGGAATACAGCATAAAGGTTCCTCAAAAAGTTGAAAATAGAGCTACCCTATGACCCAGCAATTGCACTACTGGGTATTTACCCTAAAGATATAAATGTAGTGATCCTAAGGGGCATATGCACCCAAGTGTTTATAGCAGCAATGTCCCCAGTAATGAAACTATGGAAAGAACCAAGAGATCCATCAATAGATGAATGATAAAGATGTGGTGTGTGTGTGTGTGTGTGTGTACACACACACACACACATGCACACACACAATGGAATAGTATGCAGCCATCAAATTGCAGTCTTGCCATTTGCAACAGACGTGGATGGAAGTAGAAGGTATTATGCTAAGTGAAATAAGTCAATCAGAGAAAAATGATTGTATAATCTCACTGATATGAGGAATTTGAGAAACAATACAGAGGATCATAGGAGAAGGGAGAGAAAAATGAAATAAGATGAAACCAGAGAAGGAGACAAACCATAAAAGAGACTCTTAATTTCAGGAAACACACTGAGGGTTGGCTGGAAGGGAGGGGAGTGAGTGGATTGGGGTGGCTGGGGGATGGACATTGGGGAGGGTATGTGCTGTGGTTAGTGCTGTGAATTGTGTAAGACTGATGAATCACAGACCTGTAGCCCTGAAACAAATAATACATTATATGTTAATTAAAAAAAAAAAACAAAAAAATTAAAAAACTACATAAAACACATTACCTAATATATTATTTTTTATTACTGAAACTTAATGAGAAAATAACCTCTAAAATCATGGGCATTGCAATATCTATGAATTTTTTTTAATAAAAAAATTTTTTTTTATAAACATAAAATGTATTATTAGCCCCAGGGGTACAGATCTGTGAATTGCCAGGTTTACACACTTCACGGCACTCACCATATACATACCCTCCCCAATGCCCTTAACCCCCTCACCCTCTCCCTTACCCCCTCCCCCCAACCACCCTCAGTTTGTTTTGTGAGATTAAGAGTCTCTTATGGTTTGTCTCCCTCCCGATCCCATCTTGATTCATTTATTCTTTTCCTACCCCCCAAACCCCCATGTCACATCTCCACTTCCTCATATCAGGGAGATCATATGATAGTTGTCTTTCTCCAATTGACTTATTTCACTAAGCACAATACCCTCTAGTTCCATCCACATCGTTGCAAATGGCAAGATTTCATTTCTTTTGATGGCTGCATAGTATTCCATTGTATATATATACCACATCTTCTTTTTCCGTTCATCTGTTGATGGACATCTAGGTTCTTTCTATAGTTTGGCTTTTGTGGACATTGCTGCTATAAACACTTGGGTGCATGTGCCCCTTCGGATCACTAGATTTGTATCTTTAGGGTAAATACCCAGTAGTACAATTGCTGGGTCATAGGGTAGCTCTATTTTCAACTTTTTGAGGAACCTCCATGCTGTTTTCCAGAGTGGTTGCACCAGCTTGCATTCCCACCAACAGTGTAGGAGGGTTCTCCTTTCCCCACATCCTCACCAGCATCTGTCATTTCCTGACTTGTTAATTTTAGCCATTCTGACTGGTGTGAGGTGGTATCTCATTGTGGTTTTGATTTGTATTTCCCTGATGCCGAGTGATGTGGAGCACTTTTTCATATGTCTGTTGGCCATCTGGATGTCTTCTCTGCAGAAATGTCTGTTTATGTCCTCTGCCCATTTCTTGATTGGATTATTTGTTCTTTGGGTGTTGAGTTTGCTAAGCTGTTTATAGATTTTGGATACTAGCCCTTTATCTGATATGTCGTTTGCAAATATCTTCTTCCATTCTGTCAGTTATATTTTGGTTTTGTGAACTGTTTCCTTTGCTGTGCAAAAGCTTTTGATCTTGATGAAGTCCCAATAGTTCATTTTTGCTAAGAATATTTTTTTAAAAAGAGGAAACTCTGTTAGTTTCAATTTTTTCTCAATAAATGATGCTAAATGAAAGTCAGTTATCACTTGTAAGAATGGCAAAGAATTTCAGTTTTTAGATTTCAACTAATTACACGATTGAATATGAACAAGCATTATGAGTTAAAGACTCAAAATATGGGCAAGGGAGATAAGGTACACTAATTGAATGTTTTTTTTTATGTATAAGATTATGAGAGTTGCTATATTAGTTATCATGAATTTTTAAAATGTAATATTAGGGACCTTGCATGTCCTCAATGAAACAAATCCAATCAAACCATCAGCAAGTACTTTATTTTATTTTTTAGTACTTGCAGGTACTTAATTGTGTCCCCAGACGCTGTTCTGAAAGAATTTATGTTCTAAGAAAAATCAGTGTTCTAGTTACTCTTGTTGTATAACAAATAGCTTAAAGCGACAATAAAAAATTTATGATTCCTTGTTGTTTCTATGAGTCGAAGCGTCTGGGAAGTTCTTACCCAGCAGTTCTGGGTCAGGGTCTGAAAGTTACAGTCAGATGGTAAATGACGCTCAGATTGCGGTGAGAGAAGGGCAGGGAACGGGAGAGCTGTCCAGGCCTGTCTTGCTCTTCCAGGAGCCCCACAGACTCTTCTGCAATCTGTCTCCAGGTCTCAGCACAGTCAGGACTTCAAATTATCCTCTCAAGAGGTCTGGATGGAACCTGGAAAACATTTATCACCTAGTTTCAGAAGTCACATAGCATCCCTGGCACTGGAGTCAGAGTGACAAGCCAGCCTAGGTTTGGGGGAGAGATCATGAGACAGCCTTAACAGGAAGAGGGACACGTTGTAAGAGAGACATGTGTGATGAGAGACACGGAGGTGAACATCTCTGTGTGGCAAAATTTGCCACAATTAGAAATCACTTAATAGTTTCACTGAACAGACCCTAATAATGAATCAGTCAATTTGATTCTTTTCCGAATAAATAAAAATCTTTTTCTTTAAAAATGTTCCATTCTAAATGGAGACTTGCCACATGAACATTTTAAGCTAGACATTAATCAATGCTTTATGATGGATAGGTAGATTAAATGAAACAAAAATAATCTAGATGGCACAGATGATGAAAAATGAAGAAGATGAAAAAAAGAATTATAGATTTCAATACCCCAGACTTTGAGCAGGAACTATGTACTAAGTTGTATGGGAGGAGCTAAGAAGGTATAAGTAAGAATGAAACTGTCCCTTCCTTAATATAGTTTCCTGTCCTCTGAGGTATTTAGGCACACAAATAATTATAATTCAAGAAAGAACAAATTCTATGCTTTTAATCTATGTATAACTATGAAGTGGATTGTAACAATTATAACAGATGTAGGTAAGGCTAGTAAAATGAAAAGACCTTCTGGGTGTCTGTGTCATTTCATGAGTGTCTTAACACTTTGGTAACTAGCATTTCATTTATGGAAATGGGATGATGAATGGGCCTTCCAAGAGTACATTGTGTTAAGGACATTTGTGGGCCCCATAGTAACCCCAAAGGCACAGTGTGTAATTCATTAGAAGATAGGTTCAGTGCAACGACTGGATTGAAAATGACCATCAATTGTTCATCTTGCTACTCTTTCACTTACGATTTTACCAATAGAATGATCTCTGTGGTAAAGATCCACAGCAGTGATATTGAAGTGATCTGCTGGGCCACAGGATGAATCTTTCCTTTTTGACAAATTCACACTCACTTTGGATTTCCTTAACATTGAGGCAATTGATAGAGATGATTAAGAATGTGGGTTTTAGAGATAGGCAGATTGATTATCTTGCTCTGCCTTTTAGTGCCTGTTTGATCCCAGGAAGTTAATTTAATATCATTAAGGCTGTATTTCCCCATTCTTCTATTGGAGATTATAACATTGACTTTAAAAGATTCATCGTGATTGTTCTAGACAAGGTGGCTCATTATTATTAGAGCTTCTAAGACTATTCCTCAAGTGTAGTATACAATGAATGCTTTCACACAGAAAGGAATTATTACAGTACACTCTCAGTTTGATTTTTCTGGACATTTCTTTTAATATACTCTGTATATTTAATGTTAGAATTTCTCAGTATACTAAATAGTATTTTTATGAGGTGGATCACAACAGAGTCTGGTCCTTGTTCCAAGATATGCATGGTTGACAGTTAAGGTTTAGGTTGCTTTCACTCAAATGAGTACAAAGAAGCGAGTAAGTCAACCAAAAGAAGAATATACAGACGGGTAGGCTCACTTTTATTTATTAAGATAAAACTAAATGTATGAGTTTCTCTTGGGTAGCACTGCAGCCCATAAAGAGGGAGAAACTATAAGGTCGGCGTAGCTTTGAACTGCTGAATTACCACATTTTATACCATTAAAATATAAAGCCATGGAAGGAGAAGGACAGGATTAATTTAAGAGTCTATCCTGTATGGGGTGCCTGAGTGGCTCAGTCAGTTAAGGGTCCAACTCTTGATTTCGGCTCAGGTCATGACCTCAGGGTCGTGAGATTGAATTCTGCATTGGGCTCCTTGATCAGCATGGAGTCTGCTTGATATTCTCTCTCCCTTTCCCTCTGCCCCTGCCCACTTTCTCTCGCTCTCTCTCTCTAAAATAAGTAAATAAAACTCTTTAAAAAATGCATCCTGTAAACATATAGGGAATATTTCTTTGTTATATATTTGTATCTTCTTGTCCTGTAGCAGATCTGTTTAAATCTACCCTCTAGGGAAGTATTCACATTTACTTACTGTTAACTTTATATATTATTTTTATTTCATTACTTTGGTCTAATAAAAGTACGTTTCTATGGCTTTTGATTATTCCCTCAGGAATGACCAGATAGTTTGTTGAGTTGAGAACAGTTTCCCCTCCTGCCCCCTGCCCACATAAATCAAAGGGCATAAAAAAGTCTTAGTTTCTCATTTCCCTTTGGTAAAACTTTATGTCCACAAGCATGGCTGGTGTTTTGACACAGTGATTTATGTTTGCCTTCTGGTGCTTTGAAAGAATTGTTTCCTAAACAACCAATAAAGTGACTTGAAACAATTCTAACTTAATAATTATGTGTTTCTTTCTCACTCAGCAACTTGTAGAACGTCAAATGATCCACTAGATTTCAGTTAAATCCATTACCAATTATTCTGCATACACTGCAAAGTCTTAAGCTATGAAAGAGAGAGACCTGAGTTTAAATATGGGCTTTTGTATCCATTTACTTAATACTATTTAAATATATATTAAGCATTTTCCAATTGTCAGGTGCTGTCTTAAGTATCAGGAATATAATGCTGAGGAAAACATATGAGCTCACAGTGCATGGAGGAGACAAGTAAACATTTACTGTGCAGGATATGTTCCAGATATTCAACTGGTATACAGGAGAGGCATTTGACTAAGAATTGGGTGAATGAAGGGCGCCTGGGTGGCTCAGTGGGTTAAAGACTCTGCCTTCTGCTCAGATCATGATCCCGGAGACCTGGGATCGAGCCCTGCATCGAGCCCTGCATCGAGCTCTCTGCTCGGCAGAGAGTCTGCTTCCCTTCCTCTCTCTCTGCCTGCCTTTCTGCCTACTTGTGATCTGTGTCAAATAAAGAAATAAAATCTTAAAAAAAAAAAAAAAAGAATTGGGTGAATGAGAAGCTGTCACACTGCAGACTCTAGCTGAGATGTAGAAGACCCAAAGGTGTGAGCAAAACATCCCATGACTGGGAGCTGGAGTGAAGATCAAGAGAGAAAAAGTGTTGCAGGCAGATCTAGAAGCAAGTAGAGAAACCCAGAAGCAGGTGCATGTTTAGTGGGGGGACAGAAATAATGTACTAGAGCTGATGTACAGAATAGAGCTTTTTTCTGCTGTAAAACATGGTGGCTGGATCAGAAAAGACCTATTATGCTATTTGAAGGATGTCAGCATTTACTATCTGCAAGGCATTGCAAGATCATTTTTCTCTAAGCTCAGATTTCTCTTCTGTAATCATGGAAATAATATCTTCTGTCATAGTCTGAATGCCTGAGTCCCCCCAAAATCCATATGTTGAAGCCCTGTTTCCCAATGTGATGGTATATGGAGGTGAGGCTTTTGAGAGGTAATTAGGTTTTCATGAATGAGGTCATGGGAGTAGAGCCCCCGCATTGGGACTGGTTGAGATTGGTACCCTAAAGAGTGGAGGAAGGGACCAGAGCATGCACTCACTCACTCCCATGCGTTCAATCTCTTCCTCCCCACCCCTTCATCCCCTCTTCCCTCCCTCCCCTGAGGTTACAGCAAGATGGTAGCCATCTATGAATCAGGAAGAGTTCCTCCACTAAGAACCCAACCGTGCCTCCAGATCTATGAGAAATAAATGTCTGTTATTCCAGCCACTCAGTCTGTGGTAATTTTGCGAGAGCTTCCAAAACTGACTAAGACAATTACATTGAGAAATTATTGTGAGAATTACATAAAAATCATCCATTTCTTTTTGCCAAAGGTCTTACATGTTACATACACATGTTTAAATTTTTTTCTGTGTTGACATTTCCATACTTTTTCCATCAAGTAAAACTATTAGTTAAAGATAAATTCAAATAAACAGATACTTCCGTTCATTGTGTTTGACGCTGGGCTTATAATAGAGACCTACTTATTGGTCTCATCACACTTATGACCCTGTGGACAAGATCAACACTGAACAACAAATAGAGGAATAAATAACAATATATACAATGTTCTATTATGGAAGCATATACATTAGCTTAGAGAATAAGCTAGCTTAAATGTTCAGGAGCTTGAAATATTTAAGATTTCAAGAAAATGTAAAAAAATAGTTAGGTGTATAGTATATGTACAGAGTGTGGGTTGGAGATAAAAATTATTTTTTGTCCAGCAGAAAATATAGCTTTTGTGAGCACTACAGGGATAGTGTTCAGAGTCACTGGTGTGTAGATAGTCAAGAGAGGAGTGTGATGGAGGAATTCTGTAAGGAAGAATGAGGCCAGATTTTAAGAGATTGCAGAGAACATGAATGGATTCCAAATGGTGACCTCAATCAGAGATGTTACTAAAAAGTAACTTAATCAGAACTTAATCAGACATTCCTTTGTGATATGCAGAATCAATTGAAGAGAGGCAGGAATAGATATGGAAAGTTCAGGGTCTCTTGCTTTATTTTGAAGAGCAACGGTTGTGGTGTCCAGGGGCTGGAGAATAAAGAATAGATTTCAGATATGTTCAGGAGGTATGGATAGCATCACCAATGTGTCCTTGATTAGAGGGGAAGTGAGAGAACGTTAGGGGTCTGAGGTGGCTCCCTGATTTCTGACTCAGGTAACTGTGTAGATGGGATTGTCTTTTGTGGACAAGGGAACACAGGCTGCATGAACACTGGGGGAAGAGTGGAAGTGATAGAGGGATCTCATATTTCTTGTGAGTTTTTGGCACATCCAAATGGAGGCATCTAGTAGGCATATGTGAATGGGGATGGAGATGTGCTCTAGACATGAAAGCTGGGGAGTCATCTGCTCCACTAGAAAATCCATGGATCGGGAGGGACTGAGCCCTTGGGAAGGAGAACCTAAGCTAGAATCTGGGTGTTTTTTAAAATCTAAAAGTGAAGAAAAAAAGAGCCATAAGAAGACACTGAAAAGGAACAGCAGAGGCTCAGGAGGACACCAGGAGCACGTGGTTTCTGGCAATGAATGATATGCTAGTAGGACAATTTATCACAGTTTCTGCAAAGTCCTGAAAGGGGAAGGGAAGGGAAGATTAAGGATCTTGGGGCCTGCATGAGAAGGAGTGAGATGTTCTGTAGGTGGTAGAATCCACATTAAAATGTCAGAGCACTAAACAGGAGGTATAGATGATCTTCTGGAAAAGAGTTTGATATTTAAGGGAGAAAGAGAGAGCGACATAGATGGGAACAACCAATGACTTTATTGACTTTATTTACTTATTCATTTTTCTGTATTTTTCAGTTTGTCTCTCCTATGAGTTGGTTTGGGAAGAGAATTTGATGATGTGAGAGAGAAAACTTATTCTTCTTGATTGGGTACATTTTTGATATTTGAGATTGTGGTGTGAAGACGTTTTGTAACTGATAGTCTCCTAACATTTCACCACTTCTGTTACCACCTTGATGAATTAAGAGTTATGAAGATGTACTTATTTTGGAGAAGGGCTTACATTTATGCTTCCTTAGCAATTTAAAATCTGTTGAAGTGTGTTTATAAATGCTGGATAGGATTGGAGGTAAGGTTTTGAAAAAAATGAAAAAAAAATCCTATTCTGAAGAAAGCATGGTTTGTAACTATTATTCTAAGAACAAGTGATCTCATTCAACTCTTTCAATTGAGATGACAATCAGCTTAGTTCCTCTTTACAGAGATAATTCTAACAGTCCCAATGAATTTTCAAATGTTAATCACATAGCTATCATTGAATTATTATTGAATGTACTATTTCTTAGAAATTGGCAACTGCGTGATGACATGATACTTTATATGGAAAACCCAAAAGACTCCACCCCCAAACTACTAGAACTCATACAGCAATTCAGTAACGTGACAGGATACAAAGTCAATGTACAGAAATCAGTTGCTTTCTTATACACTAACAATGAAAATACAAAAAGGGAAATTAGAGAATCAATTCCATATATAGCACCAAGAATCATAAGATACCTGGGAATAAACCTAACCAAAGAGGTAAAGGATCTGTACTCAAGGAACTACAGAATACTCATGAAAGAAATTGAAGAAGACACAAAAAGATGGGAGACCATTCCATGCTCTTGGATCAGAAGTATAAACATTGTTAAAATGTCTATACTGCCTAGAGCAATCTATACTTTTAATGTCATTCCGATCAAAATTCCACCGGTATTTTTCAAAGAGCTGGAGCAAGTAATCCTAAAATTTGTATGGAAATCCTAAGGAAATGTTGAAAAACAAAAATAAAACTGGCGGCATCACGTTACCTGATTTCAAGCTTTACTACAAAGCTGTGATCACCAAGACAGCATGGTACTGGCATAAAAACAGACACATAGACCAGTGGAACAGAGTAGAGAGCCCAGATATGGACCCTCAACTCTATGGTCAAATAATCTTTGACAAAGCAGGAAAAAATATACAGTGGAAAAAAGACAGTCTCTTCAATAAATGGTGCTGGGAAAACTGGACAGCTATATGTAGAAGAATGAAACTCGACCATTCACTTACACCATAGACAAAGATAAACTCGAAATGGAGAAAAGACCTCAATGTGAGACAGGAATCCATCAGATTCCTAGAGGAGAACATAGGCAGTAACCTCTTCGATATCAGCCACAGCAACTTCTTTCAAGATATGTCTCCAAAGGCAAAGGAAACAAAAGTGAAAATGAGCTTTTAGGACTTCATCAAGATCAAAAGCTTCTGCACAGCAAAGGAAACAGTCAACAAAACAAAGAGGCAACCCACGGAATGGGAGAAGATATTTGCAAATGACAGTACAGGCAAAAGGTTGATATCCAGGATCTATAAAGAACTTCTCAAACTCAACACACACAAAACAGATAATCATATGAAAAAATGGGCAGAAGATATGACCAGACACTTCTCGAATGAAGACATGCAAATGGCTATCAGAAACATGAAAAAATGTTCATCATCACTAGCCATCAGGGAGATTCAAATTAAAACCACTTTGAGATACCACGTTACACCAGTTGGAATGGCCAAAATTAGCAAGACAGGAAACAACATGTGTTGGAGAGGATGTGGAGAAAGGGGAACCCTCTTACACTGTTGGTGGGAATGCAAGTTGGTGCAGCCACCTTGGAGAACAGTGTGGAGATTCCTGAAGAAATTAAAAATAGAGCTTCCCTATGACCCTGCAATTGCACTACTGGGCATTTACCCCAAAGATACAGATGTAGTGAAAAGAAGGGCCATCTGTACCCCCAAGGTTTATAGCAGCAATGGCCACGGTCGCCAAACTGTGGAAAGAACCAAGATGCCCTTCAACGGACGAATGGATAAGGAAGATGTGGTCCACATCTTCCACTCCACACAGTGGAGTATTATGCCTCCATCAGAAAGGATGAATACCCAACTTTTGTAGCAACATGGACGGGACTGGAAGAGATTATGCTGAGTGAAATAAGTCAAGAAGAGAGAGTCAATTATCATATGGTTTCACTTATTTGCGGAGCATAACAAATAACACGGAGGACATGGGGAGATGGAGAGGAGAAGGGAGTTGAGGGAAATTGGAAGGGGAGATGAACCATGAGAGACTATGGACTCTAAAAAACAACCTGAGAGTTTTGAAGGGGCGGGGGGTGGAAGGTTGGGGGAGCCAGGTGGTGGGTATTATGGAGGGCACGCATTGCATGGAGCACTGGGTGTGGTGCAAAAACAATGAATTCTGTTACGCTGAAAAGAAATAAAAAAAAAAAAAGAAATTGACAACTGCGTGAATGTTAAAACAGAACTGCACAGGGAAAGGGAATGATCAGTGGGATTAACTAAATCATAGACATACCCCAATCAGTGCAAAGGGGTCAATGTTTGGACTCCTGGGCAACCCATGTTTCTTCCGTCAGAAGTTTTTCTCAGGTAAACATATTCCATTTAATTACGTGAAAATGCTATTAGAAACAAAGCTTCAGATTTGTTTATCATGCTAAAGATTATGTTGCATTTATTTATTTATGAAGATTTTATTTATTTACTTGTTACACAGAGTGAGAGGGAACAGAAGCAAGGGGAGCAGGCAGAGGGCAAGGGAGTAGCAGACTCCCCACTGAGCAGGGAGCCCAATGTGGGACTGGATCCCAGGACCCTGGGATAATGACCTGAGCTGAAGTCAGATGCTTAACAACTGAGCCACCCAGGCGGTTTTTTTTTTTTGTTTGTTTGTTTGTTTTTTGTTGTTGTTTTTTAGATTTTACTTAAATTCAAGGTAGTTAATATAGAATGTATTATTAGTTTCAGGGGTAGAATTTAGTGATTCTTCGGGTACACATAATACCCAGTACTCATTACATCACATGCCCTCCTGAATGCCCATCCCCCAGTTACCCCATCCCCCATCCACCTCCCCTCCAGCGGCCATCAGGCACTTATTCTTCATATATTTTTATGCAGGATGGTTCCAACATATTTCAGAAACTCATTAAAGATGTAGAACAATTATAAGAAAAATTTTGAACAAAAATAGTCTCAAACTTGCAACCGTAGCTGGATAGTGGAGTCCTCTTTCTGCAGATCCTTTTTGCTCTTCTCTTCTTATCACCATGCACTACAGAGTTATGATCTTAAGAAATTCTTGTCTCTTCTAATGTTAACCTGAGGTTTAAAATAGTGTTGAGATAGAAGATCACCAACAGCTTGCTTTAATCGAATCTATTTGCTAACTAATTGGCTTGTATTTTGAAAAGAAAAAAAAAAAAACATTTTATTTAGGATTCAGTTAGGTTGCAAATTCAAACTCCAGTTCTAGTATTACAATACTAACTTCTGTTGTCATTGCAAAAAGATCAGCTTCCATGCATATTCTCACATTAGACCCCCTTATTAATACAGGCCAGCAGAATATATTCACTTTCATTCTGGGGGTTGACCTTGAGTATTTGCCTTTATGTTTGACTCATTTTAAGGTGAAATCTAGATTAGAATATATGTGGGTCAATTCAAGAGATTTGGGTACCAACAAAGTTATATAATTTTACGTATTTATCTATTCTTGTAACAAATTTTGATATGTGAATTGTGTAACATACGTGTGTTTGTGCCTTCAGAAAGGGGAATTGATTAATATTTATTA
Organism: Martes martes; assembly: GCF_963455335.1. Classification (NCBI taxonomy): domain Eukaryota; kingdom Metazoa; phylum Chordata; class Mammalia; order Carnivora; family Mustelidae; genus Martes; species Martes martes. The sequence goes on from NC_137902.1 coordinate 69,448,401, forward strand.
ATAAGCCCCTTCTAATAATGACAGATGCTGATCACATGATTTTTTAGCAAGTATATGAATTGGAAGTCAATAAAACTTGGTGGTCAATGGACCACCAAACTACCAGAACACCCTGATGCAGAAGGCATGCACTTCTTTTTTTTTTAAAAAAATATTTTATTTATTCATTTGACAGACAGAGATCACAAGTAGGCAGAGAGGCAGGCAGAGAGAGAGGTAGGAAAGCAGGCTCCCTGCTGAGCAGAGAGCCAGACTCAGGGCTTTATCCAGGACCCTGAGATCATGACCTGAGCTGAAGGCAGAGGCTTTAACCCACTGAGCCACCCAGGCGCCCTGGCATGCACTTCTTAATACAAGTTTAGGATAGTACCTCAGTGGCATTCCATAGCTAAAGTAAGGGAAATTCTAGACCATATAGCAGACTTGGGAGAAATAGGTGGAATTATTCTTGGGTATATGAAAGGTGAATGGAAAAAATCACACCAACGATAATGCTTCTGAGATGAAGAAGGGGCATCTGAGATGTATTGTGCCTCAGTATTACACACAGATCTTCTCCTGTCTCAGAGGTCCTGAGGGTGACGAGGAAGGAAATCCAGAGCTCTGTTTCTCATTGATTTTTGAAAACTAACTAGAGGTCCCTGAGTGTTTATTTTTGGGGGGAGCAATTGGTAAATATTTAAAAGCACACGGTTTGAGATTGCAAGAAAATATTACTTTTCAGTAGGAAGTATGTTAGATGTGTGATCAGATCTAAGCAGAGAGGTGTTTGCTCCAAATGTAAGAGTTGTTTTTCCCAAACTGTATTTGTTCCAGATATGAGTTGTTTCCCCCAAACTATACTTGTAAGCTGCCACACCCACTATGGTTGAAGTTAAAATAACCTCTAAATAGCAGAGGCTCCTGATGGAAACATAACCACATTTGTTCTCACTGTTCGAAGCGGGGGTGGGGGGGTGTCTGGGTTGAGTAACCTGACAGCATCACCCACGTCCTCATCTCCCACTTGCTTTCCTGCCTTGCCCTCTTTCGATGATCCAGACTCCTTTTGAGGAACACCTGCTCTCGTGCATGCTTGTCCTCAATTGTCCTGTTTACTACCGCATTGCTGGTCCCCAAACCTTCCCTGGCAGGTCAGTAGCCCTCAGTATCGAGTGAACAGACCTGCGTCGTTGCTTCTCCCCATAGAGGATGTGTGCATTAAGAGCAGGTGAGGGTCTAGAAAATGTGGTGATGATACCAGGCAAAGGTGTGTGCGATAAATCTACCTCTGCCCAGGATGCTGGATTTCACTGTCGTTTCATTGAAATACATTTGCCGAGCTTGTAATTTCTTACGGACGGTGTTGGCATTTAACATCGCGATGCTCCAAATTATAGGATTGACGTACTTGCTTTGTTGGCCAGGACATCCCTTATAAACTTCTTCATTCATTGATTCACTCAGGACTGTGTGAGAATGACAGGGACAACCAAAGATGTCAATACACTGGAGTTTATGTTCCCTTTGTTTTTACCTATTAATTTACGGAAAGCCACATCTAAGAAAATGGTACTAACCGAGAATGTTGGCAAGAGCATGATTAAGATTGCAGTGATCTCTGGTAAATCTAGAATCTAACAGCTCACCTAACATGCTACAATAAGAGACTCTGTGGGTCTAATAATTGGAAAACAATATTCACACCTAAAATGATGTATGCAGTATCCCCCGGTGTCATTTATACGCTTTTACTATGGCCATACTTGTATCAGTTTTTAATCATCTAGATGAGGAAGAAAAATATTGTTTCTCAGGCTGTCACTGTTAGTCTAGCTTTTTAGTGCAATCTATTTGTTTTTCAAATATTTAAATTCTCTGTAGAGTCAATTCAACAAAAAAGTGAACGTACATGTAGTTAAAAGTCTGTGGGTCTTGGAAGATATCCCTGCTTCCATATTTCCACCTGTTCCCATTAACTACGAAATTATTCTGTCATGTCACTTTGAATCTGGAGTGAAACCTGATCTTGTTCCAAAATACAGGACATGGTAATCTGTCGCTATGGAAATTATGAAGCCCTTTTAAACGAAGCTAGAAAGCAGTTATAAATTCCTTCAGTTCAGCGGGATATAGAGGTAAGGGAAGAATATACATTTTGGAGAGATCTGAGCAATTGCCAAGAAATAAATCAACTGTCCATAAGCCTTTAAGCTCAGGGTGCTGGGGTGACTCTGAAAGGTGTCCAGGGGAGCTTCCAAGGAGACTGGCCGGCTCTCCACTTGCTTGGGGATGTTGGGGAGCAGAGAGCCCGCACTCAGGCCACACTCCCAGGCTCACTTCGGTGTGCACCTCTGTGGATGAGAAGCAGCTTGCTGGCCTTGGGAATGAGCAGGCCTCTGCGTCCCCTCTGCCCACAGAGCTTTGTTTGGGGAAGCCTGGCAGACGGGCCTGCTGCTTGGACGGAATGGCGGCTTTCCTTGAACACAGCAGCTAGTGACAGCTTTTGGCGGAGGCGGGGAAGGATAGAAAGACAGAACAGACTCACTTAAGAACTTGGGGAACGAGTCTGTCTCCCCAGATTCTGCTCTTTGCAGTGGACAAAAGTAGTGGTTACTGAGTCAAAGAGAAACCAGTGTAAATCAGAGAGTAAAGTAGTAGAAGCCTCAGTTACAGCAAACCTTAGTGATCTGTCTTATTTCATTTAAAAATAATATTTATAATTTATAATCTAATGTTGGGTCTCGTATAGAAAGCACCAGCTTTCTATAATATTTATAATTTATAATAATATTTATAATTTATAATCTAATGTTGGGTCTGGTATAGAAAGCACCAGATTAAAAAACAAAACAAAAAGAAACTAAAAAACAAAAGGAGGAAAGGGAGGAAGGAAGGGAGAGAGAGAGGAAGGAAAAGAAAGAAAGAAAGAAAGAAAGAGAAAGAAAGAAAAGAAAGGAGGGAGGAAGGGAAGAAAGAAAGAAAGAAAGAAAGAACTAATATTTGCTGATACTGGGGCTCCTGAAGGACTACAAAATGTGTATGAATTTAAAATTATAGTTTTAGAATTATAGATAGCTGAGACCATTTTAAAGTCAGCAAAACATGGTGCTGAGGATTTCTTCCTAAGCCCCAGGGTAGCAGAGTGATGAAGGTGATTTATAAAACTCTTAACCCTGTCACCTGAAGTCCAACAAGGAACACTTTTTAGAAAAGATTTTATATATGTTTTTGATAGAGAGAGACACAGCAAGAGGGGCAACACAAGCAGAGGGAGTGGGAGAGGGAGTAGCAGACTTCTGGCTGAGCAGGGAGCCCAGTGCGGGGCTCGATCCCAGGACCCTGGGACCATGACCTGAGCTCAGGGCGGATGCTTAAGGAGTGAGCCACCCAGGCACCCCCAACAAAGAGCATTTTAATTACCAAAATAATTCTGTAAGTACCTACTGAACGGCTTCATGTGTGTTTATTTGTGCATTTACTTCTCTCTCTCTCTCTCTCTCTCTCTCTCTCACATATGCACACACACACACACACACACACACACACACGCACGCAGAGTCTCTGTATACTAATAGGCTTTAAGTTCAAGGAATCTAAGAGGATACCTTGTTAATCCTTGGATTTTCTGTGGAAGGTGGGGAAACAAAACAAAGCTAATTGAAGTTTTATTTTTACCTACTACTAAGAAAAGAAAAAAAAGTTCCTGAGTCCTCAGGAAATTATATAAAAGTATAATTCATAGTAGGTACTACCTACCCTACATTATGTAGTCCCTTAATTCCTCTACTGCATGTGGCTTAAGGTTACATTGAGATTCTTTTAATTTTTTCTGTTTATATTTTGGAAATATTTTCCTCAACAATTCTGGTCTTAAATATCAACTATTTAAGTATCAAAGTGATCAGATTTCAGTAGGAGTTTTAGCATATTGTTTTTTTGTTTCCCTGATAAAATAACATATACTTTTACATATTTGAAGTCCTATGATGTTTTCAAAAATATTGAAAGTAAGCTTTGATGGTTCAGAATCTTCAATTACTTTATTTTTTAAAAATATTATTGATTTATTTGTTTGTGAGAGAGAGAGCGAGAGAGCGAGCACGAGCAGGGTGAACAGTGGGCAGAGGGAGAAGTAGGCTTCCTGCCAAGCAATGAGGCCGATGCAGGACTCGATCCCAGAACCCTGAGATCATGGCCTGATCTCATGGCCTGAGCTGAAAGCAGATGCTTAACTGACAGCTACCCAGGCACCCCTCTATTACTTTATTGTTTTAAGTTACTATTTATGTCTAGATAGATGCAGTTTTGTGTCTCCCTGAAGGTATTAAGTGCAGTAGGAGTCAATCCATTGTTCAGAATTCTAGGGTGGCCCTTTGGTCTCTGCATGGACTCTTATGCAGCATCCCCTCTCCTTGAATGTGGGAGACTTGTACCTACCTGACTTATAACCAATGGGAAATGGCAAAGCTTATGGGCTGTCCATCTTGCAATGATATCACACGAGAATATCAGGCTTTTTCTTGCTGGTACGCAGAGAGAGCTTCTCCTGTTGGCCTAGAGGAAACCAACAGCCATGCTATAAGCTAACGAGGGGGTCACAGTGGAGAAGAAACAAGGGGCATCCTCCAGCCCCTGAGCACAAGCACCTACCAGTGGTCAGGGAGATGTCAAGGTCAAACCAGGACTCTGGGTCATACCATCATAACCAAATCAAGTCTGCAAATAATCTGAATGAGCTTTAAACAGACGGTTTTCTTAGTTGATCACAGCTTTGTGTGGGATCCTGGCCTGGACCCGGGACCCCTACAAAGTATGAATTGGCACATGCGTGTTGTTTTAAGCTACAGTGGTGGTAAAGTGTCACACAACAATGCAATACTAACACATCTAGCATAGAAGACTTATAACTGAAAAGGGGCAACATGAGTAATACAGGGTTGCTTTTTTTTTTTCCTTTGGTTCTATTTAAAGCAACAAAATTATTTTATAATATCTACACTTCTCTCTTTAGGGAAAAGAAAAGTATCTTTAAGGCAGGTACAAAATAGCTAAAAAAGTAAGCAGTTGGCATTTCGATAATATTTTATAGCAATTACCATCTTCTTAAAACTTTTTTCTAGTTTTATTTTTCTGGTTTCAAAAGATTTTAGGTTATATAAAATAGTCAAATTATTTGACCTTATAATTTTGTCCAAACTTAAAATTAATTTTTCTTTTTGGAAGCCCATCAGATGTACATAGAAATAAATGCCCTCTTCTAAATTCAATGTTCTTTAAGAATTAAGTTTTTAAAAAATTATGTGCACAGTTTCAGCATCTTCACGTATTTTAGTCACATTATATATGTGCACACATAACTATGTTTATGAAATTAGTTATGGCTTTCAACATTGTCCTTGAACTACTGTATTATATCCCCAAATTGCTCTTCTAAAATAATCCGCCTGTTGGACACTCAGCACAGCTAAGTATTAACTGGAGATTATGCTGTTCTTACCCTTGAAACTATAATACAGGCAAGTCCTGGGTGGAAGGAAGGAAGGAAGGAAGGTAAGTAGGTTAGGAAGAGGGAAAGGAAAGAAAGGGGGAGTGGAAGGAAGAAAGGGAGGGATGAAGGGAGAGAGAGAGGGAGGAAAGGAGGAGGGAGGGAGGGAGGGAGGAATGAGGGGAAGAAAAGCATTGCTGGAAAAAACCAAAAATAAATAAAACAAAACCTTTGTTAACTAGAGCTACCTTGAATCCTGACAATAAAGGGGTGTCAAAATAAAAAATAAAGTTATATAACATGAAATCATGACAAAGGCTTATTGGTGTGTGTCCAGGTAACACCAGCCCCCAGATCCCTGGTCGAGGGTTTATTGTTTGGTTGTTGTACCCACTAGCTTTGAATCCCAACTTTCAATGACCATGGACATTAACAAGCCTAGAATGGCTTGATCCCAGGCAACTTGGTGAGACACTGCTTGTAATGAGTAAGGCTCTTTTGATAATACTGCTGAGGCTTTTGTTCACTAAAACTTTAATCTGGGTTAAAAAGAAGAAGAAGCCTTCTCTTTTTCTTTTTGCTTTGAATCTCCTATTGACTCAAGGACTCAGTCCTCATTCCGGAAGGATAGACAAAATCCTCTTATGTCTTGCTTTCTCAATGAGGTATGTATGAGAATAGTGTATGAGTTAGTATTGGTTTGCTTAACTTTAATGGGATGCTCCGAAATGCTTCCTACCAGCAAACGGTAGTCTAAAGCCCTAACGAAACATTCTATTTAGTTAGTATACAAATTTGCCAGAGCTGGTGAATGGAGTGAGCAATGTTTCAAATCTCTTGATAAGAGGAGACGTAGCTTTGCATTATAATATATACACGTGCTGTTTGTAGGTATAATAGAAACCTACTGTTAAGTCAAATCCCCCCCAAAAAAAATTAGATACAGAAAATAGAACTTGTATCTTTGACCAGCTATTTGCTTTTTATTGTTCATTAAATCCCTGTGCACGGATGAACTGGCATGAATACAAAGGTTTATGGTAATCTTCACAGCTGTATGTAGAGTGTAGCTGGTGTTGGCACGCAGCTGGAGCAATATGGGTGTCCCATCGCTCTGTAAAATGTGCAGCATTCATTTTTATAAAAAAAAATTCTCCCTAAATGCTAATATAATTAATTTTGTGAGTTTTTAGAATAACACAAAATACATATTTTGCACAATTACATACAAAAATGCATGTGATATTCAAGCAGTTATCTGTGGAAGAGGAGGTGAGTGAAAGAAGCGGTGCTAAAAAGGAATGTAAGAAATAAACATTCATTAAAGGAAATATTTGTGTGGGGAGAATCCACTGTGGTTTCTCTGTGATTATATATAACCACCCTATTTCTGTCCACCATTATACATGTGAATATGTATACACGGTAATGTAGTTTCTAAGAGAGGATGCATACTATTTTTCTTCAGTTTTAAAATTTGACCACCTATTTTATTTTGCCACATTTTTCATGGATTTCATGATTAGAACTTTAAAGGCTGCATAAGCCTCCTTTAGGTCATATAATATGATTTGCATTTCCACATCGCCATTGTTGACTGCCTTTATTTTTTTATTTTTTTAAGATCTTATTTATGCATTTGACAAAGAGAGAGAGCACAAGCAGGGGGAGTGGTAGAGGGAGAGAGAGAAGCAGGCTCCCCGCTGAGCAGTGAGCCTGATGTAGTCCTCTTAGGACCCTGGGATCATGACCAGAGCTAAAGGCAGACATTTAACTGACTCAGCCACCCAGACACACCAGTTGGCCAACTTTAATGAATCATTTTTAACTGTATAGATAACATTTTGTTCATGTTCTAAAATAAATGAAATCCTCACCTTCAATGTTTAAATGTTTTTAAATGTTAAAAATGTTTAAAATCTTTCCAAAGCATGTAATATAACTAATTTCTTCTTTATTTTTTTAAGATTTTATTTATTTATTTGACAGAGAGAGAGATTATAAGCAGGCAGAGGCAGGCAGGGAGAGAGGGGGAAGCAGGCTCCCTGCTGAGCAGAGAGCCGGATGTGGGCTTCTTCCCAGGACCCTGAGATCATGACCTGAGCCCAAGGCAGAGGCTTGGTGCCACCCAGGCACCCCTAATTTCTTTTTTAATAAAGTAAATTAAAGTGAGTTTCATGTATGTGTGATTGGCTGCTGTTCTTTAAAGTATGAGACTTTGAAGCACCTGGGTGGCTCAGTTGGTTAAGCCTCTGCCTTTGGCTCAGGTCATGATCTCAGGGTTCTGGGATTGAGCCCTGTGTTGGGCTCCCTGTTCAGTGAGGAGCCTGCTTCTCCCTCTGCCTGCTGCTCACCCCCAGCTTGTATGCTTTCTCTCTCCCTCTCTCTTTCCCTTTCTCTCAAATAAATAAAATCTTTTAAAAAATTAGATTTAGGGATTCCTTTATCTGGAATTTCCCACATGAGCTGACACTCTCTTGTCTGCACCTATAACCTAATCATACCAAACTTTATGTTAAAATGATAATACTAATACCTAAAAATTACCACATATATGCAATATTCCATTAAATTATAAGTATTTGCAAAATATTTCCCATTTAAATCTCTTAATGAACCTGTGAGGTATAGATACTATTAGTACTTTAATATCTAGTTTAGAAATCAGAGTCTCAGAGAGGTTAAGGAATTAGTTCAAGTTATAGGACCATCAGATCTCAAACACTTGCATCCCAGCCTCAACACTCTTACATGGGATGCTGTAAGTCCCCCAGATTGTAGACATGCCCACAAAACCATGAGGAGGCGTAATGTCTTTAGTGAATAGCAGGCTCTTTAGCAACATAGTTAAACGGCTTTGAAAATGCCCGGTTTTTTGCTCCCTGTGTGAGAAGGATGACCAAGAGTTATGAAGCCCAGTTACTAGCCAGCCCATGGAGTCAGGGCCAGAAGCCACATCCAGGTCCAGTTCCTAGCTCATTGCAGTTCCCAGCCTCTCCGATGCATCTTCTTTCTCAACGGCACCTGCCACTCAGTCCACTTTGCTGGAATCCCCCCTTTGGAATTAGTTACAGATTCCCATGACTGTGTTCCAATTCTGATGTACACCCTAAATCACAGCCAGGCTATGAGAATATGTGTATCTGAAGCAGAAGTGTTTTCTTCATTCTTTTTTATTTTCCTGCTTCATAAGAACCTAGTCCGTAATGGTTCCCATTTCCATGTGTATCTGTCACACAGACCCGATTTCCACAGACATTTGTGTTCTCTGATTTGAGAGCTCGTTTCGTCTCTGCATGTCCTGGATTATTGCTTCTGGCCCTTCAGAATTCTGTGTTCCCCATTCTCTGTCCACCATGAGCTGCACCACTCCTTTCCATATTGCTAAGGGAAGGGAAGCCTCATAGTGTTGACTAAGATAGAGTATTTTACAGTGTTTAAATCCATTCATTTTGAGGGCGTATTGGACATGCCCATTGGTGTGTTGGACTTTTAGGTGTAACTTTACATGTGAGACACGTGGCTAGAGGCAGTAGGCGTACAGACCTAAATTAAATAAGACCCGGCCTTTGTGGAACAGAGAGAGTTAAGGATGTCCAGATACACACAGAACTCTTCAAGTGTCATCTGTAAGAATTCACACAATAATATTGAATGACCGACTCCCTTTGACCAACCTTTTCCACTCCTAGAATGTCATGCTAATAGAGTAGAATAAAAGATAGTTGAACAAATACATCAGAATTAAAAACTAAATGTCAAAACATAAGTATTTTGTGAAATAACATATCTGTGTATATGCATATATATTGAAAGATCAGTAATGACCCCTTAGATCTAGATTTATTGACAAAAGGAATGTCCATGGCATGTTGTAGAATAGGATTCAATTTGTTCTTAAAGTATGTGCGTGTGGGGTGCTGGATGGCTCAGTCGATTAAGTGCTGGACTCTTGGTTTTGGCTCAGGTCATGATCTCAGGGTTGTGAGATAGACCACCACATCGGGCTCCTTGATCACGTGGAGTCCGCTTAGATTCTCTCTCCCTTCATCCCATGGGTCGAATGCTCTCTCTCTCCTCTCTCTCTCTCTCAAATAAATAATAAATAAATAAAATACTTAATTTAAAAAAAATGTGTGTGTGAGAGAGAAAAAAGAGAGGTGTAGAGAAGTCGACACCATATTTCTCTTGCTGTCTCAAGTTCGTCCCTTTCTCAGTGGCTTTTCCCTTTTGTTCATTGTGTTTTTAAATTGGTTCTCTGAAACTCATGCAAGGTCATCCTGTACTATATAGTGCATTTTTTACATCTTATTAAAAATATATCTTTTTCCTAAAGCCTTAAATAAGGTGCTTTAAAAAGAAACAAAAATCAGCTATTGTCACCCATAAGAGTTTAATTCATAATAATCTAATTCCTCATAGGAGGTGAGGAAGAGATGGACTTTTCTATATTCTAGTTATCTTTCTGATGTATCAATAACCATCACCAGGAATGAGGCTGATTTTGTTATTCGTGAAAACTACATTTAATAATTCATGTCACTAAAAAAAATATTCATAACAGCAGTGGCTTTATTTAACCAGCAATATCAATGTATAGATCATTCCACAAATGTCGTGTTTCAGAGAAATGATAAAAAAAAAGTCTCAAACAAAATATACACAAATTTCTTTAAACATTATTGATAAAGACATCTTTATTAAAGCATCAATATTTAAATCTTTACAACATCAATTCTTACAACTGTGAAATACGTCTTAACACTTCCTCCCCCGTGGCCCCCAGTCTTGTGTGTCTTGAAGGAAGCAAATGATTCCGTTTGTGTGAGTTGTAAATAAAATAAGAGCAACTGGGTTCTGCCCAGGGGCTCTGGGGGTTTACCTATGATTCATCTGTGATTTAATTATATATCTTTTTCTGTTTGACATTCATTTGGCCGACTTCAGATTGTTTTCACATTGCTCAAGATTTTTTTTTCCCTCTCCTTTGGAAAACTGAACTTGGAAGATAAGTAAATTTTGCATTAAATGAGATGTTACCCTCTGTGAACATATACATCCAAATACGGTAACACTCTAGAGGTATTTTGTGATACATACTTTTTTCTTAAAGAGGCTGAGTGATAATGATGCATAATTCACCTTGTTCATGAGCAAGATATGGGATAGGGGATTCTGTCTGTGTCCTCTTCACCTTTTCATTTTTATTTTTATGTTTATTTTTTTCACCTTTTCATTTTTAAACAAACTCAGGGCCTTTGGTCTTGTTGAAACCACTGCTCTAATAAGTACTGATGTTGCTTTCATTTTTAGATTCTTCCTGCTCAGGGTTCAGATGAGCATGTGGACAAATTTTGGTATGGGCTTGAGTAAGTTCTAGGCATGGCAAGTTCCTTAAGAAATGTGCACTCGGGGGGCGCCTGGGTGGCTCAGTGGGTTAAGCCGCTGCCTTCGGCTCAGGTCATGATCTCAGGGTCCTGGGATCAAGTCCCGCATCGGGCTCTCTGCTTGGTGGGGAGTCTGCTTCCCTCTCTCTCTCTGTCTGCCTCTCTGCCTACTTGTGATCTCTGTCTGTAAAATAAATAAATAAAAAATCTTAAAAAAAAATAATCATCTCTCTTAAAAAAAAAAAAAAAAAAGAAATGTGCACTCGGGGATGCCTGGGTGGCTCAGTGGGTTAAGTGACTGCCTTCAGCTCGGGTCATGATCCCAGGGTCATGGGATCCAGTCCCTCATCTGGCTCCCTGCTCAGCGGGGCGTCTGCTTCTCCCTCTCCCTCTGCACCTCCCCCTGCTCATGCTTCTCTCTCAAATAAAAAGATAAAATCTAAAAAAAAAAAAAAAAAAAAGAGGAGCGCCTGGGATCAGTGGGTTAAAGCCTCTGCCTTGGGCTCAGGTCATGATCCCAGGGTCCTGGAATCCAGCCCTGTGTCAGGCTCTCTGCTCAGCGGGGAGCCTGTTTCCCCTCCCCTCTCTCTGCCTCCTCTCTCCTTATTTGTGGTCTCTGTCTGTCAAATAAATAAATAAAATCTTAAAAAAAAAAAAAAAAAAGAAATGTGCACTTGATTTAGGTAACAGAATAACCGTGTGTGTTAGTGTGTTTCCACCAGCTTACATGTAAATTTGTTGTGAGGATCATGTATTTAAGAAATATATTATTACTTTTCTTATAATGTGATTCTCCATAATGCCCTTCCATGACTTATATGTGCTTCCCAAAACCTGAAACTGTCTTCTTAGCTTCTAGAGAGAGTGTGAAGTTTCTCTCTGCCCAGGAGATGCAGAGAGGTGGAGAGCTGGCTCTAAGAGGGTGGGTTTAAACCCGGATTGGGGGGGCGGGGTGAGGCCCAGAGCGAAGGCTGGGAGGTGGAAGGGGCTTCAGGGATTATGGTGACTTGTTGCTAATATCCTCCCAGAGTGTAAGCTGCTGAACTTCTTAGCACCGATGGGGTAAAACAGAAAACACAGCCACAACAAAAGAGAGCGGAGAATCACAGACCGGCTGAGAAAACACAGTACAATAAACCGCCAACACCGATGATGAGCGGGGCATCAGTTTGTCTTGGGGGCTGCAGCACCTGCTACTAATTGGCGTGGTGAGCTCACCAGTCGCCGCGTGGTTTCACGCACTGTCTGCCCTGTGTGTGGGGGAGAAGCAGGCCAGCTAATTGCTGTTGCTCTCGTGCCAGTGAATCAACGTGCGGAGCTAATAGTGACAGATAGAGGGCAGACAGACTCCTGCTCGCAGCTCCGAGTTCGCCGCTTGCCATAACTGAGGCAGCAGGCATGCAACTCGGCGCGGGGACAAGGATAGTGTGCGTCCTGCCTTAACATGTAGAGGGGCTTTTTAAAAGGAAAAAAATCCCTGGTAACATTTTTTTTGGATGATGCAAGACTGGATACTAATGCCTCCCGGAAACAAGAAGCAGTCCGTGTGAGCAAGTCCTCTGGGACCTGGAGGATGAGCGCTGGCTGTTTTGAAAGGGATGTTCAGGACGCAGCCTTGGCAAGAAAACTTGCTGCATAATCTTCCACGGGCTGAAGATGAAACTTTAAACCGGCAAGTAAGTTGCTTTTTTCTTCCCCCTCCTGTCCCTTAATCTTTCCAATGTGAGGCAGCAGGAAGTACAGAGAAAGTTAAGACTTCGTTGCAGTGCTGTGAGTCTGTGTCATGCTATCACTTTGTGTCCTGCTTGTTCAAAGAATAGAGTGGGGATGGTGTACAATTATCTGCTACAGGAGGAAACACAGCCCCATCTTCTTGTTCTTCTGGATCCCTGCATGTGGGCATATGGTTTTGTTGAGATGTTAATGTAAAATTTAGGAAGTCCCATGCTTCGGAATTATAACTCTTTGCAGCTTGACCTGTTTTAAAAATGCTCAACCACTTTCTTCTGCCGCTTCTTTCTCCCTGACAAAATGTAGAAAGAGGGAGAGAGTGTTGATAGCATGTTTCTTTTTTTCCTTTTTGTGTGCAAATGCACCTGTGTGTCATTTCATTTTATGAGTGGCAGTTGCTGGAGATTATCGTTAATGGGGAAGTGTAAGAGGCTAACTCTGCCCCACAATGAATATTCTGTGATTTGTTTGGATCTGGAGGGCCCTGATGTTTTCCTAGAGATGTGTTAGTGTATTAGAATATGTGCTCCTTTACAAAAGTGTCGGGAAGCATTAACCATTTAGAATTTGGATCCAGGTCGACTTTATGTCCCACATGCAGAATTAGTGCTAGGTGGTACTAACAGCTTGCCCGCTTTGCGGTGTGGCCTTTACTTTACAAGCACACTCTGGATGTCGCAGGAAAGGTGAGCCTGAGGAGCAAGTTCCAGGCTGATGGGTCTCTCTAATACGTGCAGGTGGTCACCGATTTGATGAAGTTGTGGCAGGCATGCAGGGGTTGGGCTGAGGGGGGGGTGGTCACTGTTCACGGGGTGAGCACGTCGGCCTCCCATCAGGCTGACTCCAAGTCCAAACTCATTTGCTTTCAGGAACAGAGCTGAGTGTCAAAGCTAGTAACCAAACACTTGCAGGGCAGAGTTTTTGTGTGGCTTAATGTCAGAGAAGCAAACAATTGTAAAAGAGGTACATATTGAAGCATAGAAGGTTTCCTCTCATTTTCAAGGCAACATGGAAGCCTTTTGCACACACTTGCACAGAGTTACTGTTCACTGCAAATGGTTCTTCCATTCGCTCTTTGCTTTTGTTCTGCCTTGGCTAAGTGTGAGTCAGTGTATGTATCTTTGCATGCGAGTCTTCAGATTTCAGAAACTTGATCTCCTTGACTGTGTGCTCATTCTCCCCTGAAACACAGGTACAGCCTCATGCGTGTCCAGTTGCACGGACTGGGGCCGTCCTCGCTTTTCACCTCCTGCAATGATGGGGTGAGCAGGGAACGTGTATCTTCATCCCTTCACCACCGAAATGACCCCTGGGTGTTAGCCATTCAGGGATCCGAGCAGGTCAGAGTGTGTGGCTATCTTACTGCTAGCTGGCTTTTTGGAATATCGTGGGATAGAAGTTTTGAGTACTTTTTATACAGAGGTTTAAATAAATCCTTCCATTTTCTGAGAGACTTTAAAACTTAAATCCACTAATACTATTATTTGATAAGTACATGTCCAATCTAAAACAGTAGTTTTAAAAGGAGGACTGATAATTATAATTCTGAGCATAAAAGAACTCAGAGTTTAAGCCACATGCCTATTGCAATATTTTTCCTCAGTCTTCCTCAGTTTCGATTGTGCAAAATGCGTGTTGTGGTTTTTTGTTTGCTGGTTGGTTTATCTGTTTGGTTTTGTTTTACTACCCAACTTGAACAGCAGACCAGCAGATATAAACTGAAGCCACTTGCAAAAATTCCCCAGTATTTGTCAGTACCCGGACTGAGGTGGAAGTTAAAAGCAAATGGCAATTATTATTTTTTTCTCATCAAGGAAAATAACTCTCTCTCTTTGATCACAAAATGTGTGTCAAACAAATGTACGTTGAGTAATTATTGATTCCTTTCAGTAATCACTTGATCATGTGGGCTTTGACTCCCTGAATAAATAATGAACCTTTACAATCATAGTAAAAAAGTAAAAGAAAGAAAATAATCCTCTAACTGTAAATATTTGTCTAAGGGTAGATGAGTGTTCCCCCATTGTTGTAACTGTGCAGGTGCAAGTTCAGACAAGAGGGACTTTTGCTCCTACTTACGTGGAGTAAAATGATACAAAACTTTTCCCCTAAGTTAGCTGTTATCTCTTCTCTGGCCCAGAAAGCCCCTGTATATGTTTACCTGTTATTGCAACCTTCACACTGAAGAAAATCTTAGGGTTTTAAGTTTTCCCCTGAACCCCAGCCTAGGAATATATTCACATCGGCAGAAGCAATAATCCCCACAAAAGGACTGTGTTGCTTCCAAGAGGAGTGAGCATGTTTTATCATCTGAAAGTTTAATTTTACTTGGGACTCCATGTTATGAGTAGGTTTCCGTCATACTCCTTTTGTCATTAGATTTTTTTCTTTTTTTTTCTTCCCCCACTTCTTTTGAAAAGAGTTTGTCCTTATTTGTGGGAAGGTTGGTGTCCTGATCTCTGCGTTTCTGGGGAAAACTGCATAATTATGATGCTGAAAACCAGGATCATCGATAGGGCGACTTTTCAAAGCTATTTTTGTTACTCTCAATTTAAACTCTGTTTGGTTGTAGATCTGCTTTCTCTTTTTATAGTTTTTCTTTTGTATTTGTCACCCCTCTGTAATATGACAAGCTTTGTAGATTCATAACAAATGGTGGCACGTGGGGCCTCCTCTCCGAACCTCCATGCTCAGATGCCCCCGGGTCGGGTGAGGATATATTTGGGGCACCTGTGGGGACTCGTTAGCGCTCAGAGTCGACTTCAGGTAAGAAACAGGAGCTGCTGCTGAGGAATGCATGGCAAGATTATGTTCTGTGGGTAGAGTCTCTGTGCGAAATCCAAAGAATCAAAGCCCTCAGAGATGGAGTTAATGTATAACTTTCATCTAAATCAAATCCTAGAGCCCCTTAGATTGGGACGGTGGCAGGACCGAAGAATTTACACAGATATTCCCAGTGCAGCCGTTCCTCCTTTACACGTGTGAGCAAGAGGCCGGGGGGTAGAGGGGTGTTGATATTGAGTGTGGGTTTGAAGAGGCTGACTTTGAAGTGTCATCACCACCTGTGACATACACACACAAAGTCCCAGATTTACAGGGCTGTGGAGATACACGGCACTTGGTTCCAGCCTGCAGTCACACACCAAGAAGTGAGATGGACACACACACACACACACACACACGCACACACGTGCATACAATTTATTAATTTATAGAAGGAGCATGGAAGCCTCCGCTTCTGGTACAAAGACAGTTCTTATCCTTGGAAGCCCTGGCACATTCCCTAAACATTTTTGCCTCAGTGACCACATCTATAAAAGTCAGCCCATCGGAGTTTTTGCAGGGATCGGCTAAGATAATGAATAAGAAACTGACAAATGGCTAATAATCTAAAGTACAATTAGTTCTAATCTTCTAGCATTTACTTCTCAAGATGATCGTGTGTGTGTGTGTGTGTGTGTGTGTCTACAAACAATAACGGCAGCAAGACACTTTCCACTCTAGTGAATAAGGGTTTCTACCTGAGCACCATCGTGGATAAATCTCCTTTTATCTCACCAGTTGTTTAAAGGTTGCACTCAACCTTAAATATCAGATCATGGCTATTGAAGCTATAAATGTAAAAGGCAAAGACAGTCATTATTTCGAGAAACTAAAGAAAATAAAGCATTTCTTTCCTTTGGGCTGGTAAATGGAAAAATTCAAAGCTTGTTTATTGTGTTCTGTGATGGATTAAAAAAAAAATGACAGGAGGTGTGACTTTCTTTACGGCTTTTAGAGTGTAAGCTTTCTCAGGCCATGGCAGATGTGTAGTTCCCATTACTTTGATAAGTCATTCATTCAAATGCCCAGTGAAAGGGCGGGTTTCAGACAGAAGTGAGCACTGTTTGCTGACGGGGAGGAAAGCGGTATGTGCGATGAAGTGCGTCATTCAAACTGGAGCCCAGCTAATGAATGCCCTCCCTGTTGTTTTCATGGAGGTGTTAGAATGAGCCTTTTCTGATTCTGCATCACTGAATCCTTATGGAAATGCAAATTGTTTATCCAAGGACAGTGACTTTCCTTTTTGCTTTATCATTTAGGGGACCTATTTCTTCAACTTTGCAGCACACCACTGGCATCCAGAGAAGGCTCATTAAAACTAGATGAGAGGTTGTTATTTCTTTAGAACCTTAAGTCCCTGTCTGAGAAATGGGGAGAAGTCAGAGAGAGACACTCACAGACCAGCAGACTCGGAAAGACCCAGAGATTGTCTGCAAAGAGCAAGAGAAGTAGAGAGACTCCCAAAAGGAGAGAGACAGGAAGTTAGAGACACGGGGTGAAAGCTGACAAACACTGAACAGGGGCCCAAGAGAAACTCCCTGAGTAGCGGTGGAGGCAGAGAGACAGGAGAGCAGCAGGACAGTGTCAGGCAGGGGAATGGACAGAAAAAGACTGACAGATTTCCAGAAAGATGAGTGTGCAGGGAAAAGGGAACAGAGAAGGGAAATTGAGAGAGAGAGAGAAAGAGAAACCAGAAACGGAGAGAGAGAAGCAGAAAGATGGAGGAGAGAGAATGTGATACAGGGATGGAGAGGGAAGGAGAGAGGGAGTGGGGAAGAGAGAGTAAAGGAGAGGGAGAGAGATGGGGAGGAGGCAGAGAGGCTGGGAGGAGAGCAGGAGGAACTGGGCCTCTATCCTGCACCAGCCCCTCCTAGTGATGAGCCTAAGCTCTAGGTCCTGCTTTCTGTCTGTAAGGATGCCATTCAGGGACAAGGATGCTATTCAGGGACAGAAACCAGCCCTGCCCCAGGCTGGGGAACCAGGGCCGCCTGAGTTCCAGGGTCAGTGTCTCCCATATGCCCCTCCTCATCCATAGGGGGGCCCGACAGAGCGGACTTTGGGGTGGGGGCCCTTCTCTCCGCGCCCGCTATAGGGAAGTGTTTCAGCTGGAGAAGCTGTTTCTTCCTCACCTGGGAGCCTCAGATACTGTTTTCTTCCTCGTCCTCTTGCTCAGGGAATTAGGTGAAAGTGTGTGTTTCATCCGGGCTCTGCACAGTGTGGTTTCCTCTCCACCAATGAGCTCAGTGCCTAGAATTTAGCAAGGGCTCTGGAACGATCTCAGCGATGAACCCATTTTTGCCCGGAGTATTCGTTCCTATGGAGTCAGGAAGAGCTGAAATGGTATCTCGGTGTTTCAGCGGGAACCTCTGCACTGCGGCAGTCGCCCCGTCCCGAGGGTGGGCTGCTGAGCTGCGGAATTCCCACACCCGGGGTCCCTGCTGTGCACCCGGCCTCTTGAAGAGCAGGAACGTGAGAGCTGTGGCCATGCACGGGTGTATGGCCCTGGTGGCGACTTTTGGTCTTTTTTACTCCTCTCCTCACTCAAAACGGGGACTATTTGTAGAAGAGACAGGTGGTGGGAATTTGGAAATAAGGGAACCTCTGTCGTGAGAGGCATGGAGGTGGCCCCAGGGACCGGACGTGGACAATTCAATTAGAAGAAGGCACGCAACTGAGAAAGGAGGAGGATATCATAAAAATGAGATAAATGTGCGCTCCTTTTCCTGAACTCCAAGACGAGCTGAGAGGAAGGTGTGTGTGTACAGTTTATAAATGATAATGTACATTGTGGAGCTATAAAGTTATCCCTGGCTATCAGGCAGATAATGAGAACATAAAACACTTTGCCAGAAAATCATTGAAGTGCTCAAAATTTCAATTTCAATTGTTTTCTTTTACTTTTCTTTAATTCTTGAATTTTTAAATACTGAGCTCTCGTCACTAAATAGATTCCTTCTGAGTGGCTGTATTTGGAAGCAAGCAATCTAAGAATCTATGCAAGCATTGGATTTTTTCCGTTTTTTTTTTTTTTTGATGTGTTGTCAAATTTGTTTGATAAATGAAGAAAATAATAAATATCGAGTGCCTACTGCGTCCCCAGAAGTATTCCCAGTACCTTTGAATATGTCATCTGTTTAACCTCTGCGAGGTAACATGTATAGAACAGGTGCTCCCCTCCCCAATGAGCTTGACTTCTGAATATCCCTGCGTGAGTTTCTGCATCAAAGAGGTGCTGACAGTTTGTTAAACAACCTCACTTTCTGTCTGATGCCCTGTACATGAAATAGAATGTTCTGTTTTGGACCATTACCGATTGTTACACTGGCGTGCTAATACTTTACAGAAAATGACAGTTAGCAAAACTTCTGGGCATTTTTACAAGGTTTATGGAGAAATTTTCGCTCAGGATATACTGAGTTCTATAGAGCATTCATTATATGAATTCTTATTTCATATTCACAAATGAGGGTGAAGAATAGAATAAAATTCAACAGAGCGTCAGATAATAAGGCTTCACTTTATTACAGTCACAAAGAGTTTTTCCAAATAATGGCAACTTCAGTTACCATCAGAAAGATATTTTGTGGATGAGATAATGCTAAAGCAAAGAGCATTTCTTGTATTTATGGGGGATAATACATATTTCCTAAACAGTTACCATTTGGATTATTTACCCTTCTTTTTTTTTTTAAACACACGTAAACATAGGCATATATGTACACATACACAAATCAAAGGAATTTCTTAGTGCTCATGTTTTCTTAAAGCAGGTATGCATGGTTAAAAAAATCAGATTGTGCAAATAATTAAATATATACTAGTTTCTGCTTCTCTAACCAAGTCCCCACACAACTTTGTTCTACTCTTTTGTGGGTGTTTCTCCTTTATTTCTACTTGTACCTCTAAATAATATGCTTATGATGTTACCTCTTGATTTATTTATTCAAAGTATTATTTCCTATTATGGTGCTAAACATTTGGTTGCTTTTATTTTCAGCACATTTTTTATTCTATCTCATGTTTGAAATAGAGTAAGATATCATAAATTCTAGTTACTTTAATATGCTAATGCTCTGCCAACAATAAGCTATGATTTTATTTTCCAGTTTTTGTTTTTCTATATTTAATACATGGCATACTTATGTTTACTTTTCTGAATATCTCTCTTTCATTTTTTTTCTGCAAAAATATTAAATTCCACAAATGATTCCACAAATCATGCAAGTCAATAGAATTTCCCCAAGATCTTGGAAACATTAGTGGTCCAGTACCATTATTTTCCCAACTTGGTGACCCTCTCTTCAGTCATACTGGGATACAGACTTACACTAGTGCATTGCCGCTGAGACAGGCGTGAGGTCCACTGCCCACTGGGACCCCAAAGCTGCCAGGAGGGGGGGTGGGGGAAATAGAGGGCTGTTCTCACTGCTCTGTGGCTGCAGGGCTGGGGGGTGTGGTGTCTACAGTGTACAAGCTCAGCCTTCACCCTTCTCTAATTAAGTCTGCCTGGTTCTTGACTGGCGTGGAGGCTTACCTGATGCGCTTCATGGAGGGGCTCTCCGACGGGTATTTATTTGTGACTCCTAAGAGAGATTGATTGATTATAAGGAGTCAGCTCGTGCCCTTAAGGGGGCTGTGTGTCTTGAGATCTCTGTAGCAGGCAGCTAGGGAATGGGAGAGCTCATGATGTGTGGTCCAGTCCAGACGTTATAGGCAGACCAGGGTCCCAGCCTAAAGACCCACAGAGAGTGTGAACCCGCCCTTCCTCAGCCTTTTTGCTCTGCTCTGGCCTCCAACATGCTGTGCACAAGCAGAATCCAGTGCCCAAATCAGAGGACTCTGCAGACGTGGGGTTCAGAGAGGAGCTTGGCGCTGGGTGTGCATGTGTAAGAAAAGACGTGTGAGGGCTGAGCTCTGGGGCTCTCGAGTCTTGGAAGCCGTTGATGGTTCCAGAATGACAGGAACCAGGAAATAACACTGGTTTCAGCAGCTGGAGCACGTGGGTGACCATCGCGACAGTTCAAGGGTGTTACTGATTAGAAAGCAGTTGACCTGGAAGTATTTTGGTCATTGTTCTTGTCATTACTTTTCCATTTTTGTTTTCCAATTTGCACTTTCAAGAGCTCCTTTCTTGTTCTTGTTAATTTATTTGCTTTTTTAAATTAATTTATTCTCTGATCTTTATAAAGGCACTGGTTATAGCTCTGTTTATGTATTGACTGAGGTGTCATTTGGCTCCCTCTGTAATATTTTCCCTCCCAACTCTAAGTGATCAGTTAGTCATGCCTCTTCACTCTCATGTAAGAATGTGTTAGTTAGGGTAGGCAAGTCATGGAAACAAATACACCCTCACAGGTCCTTGTTCAACATTTCTATTTTGCTCACATGACTATCTGCTAGTTATAAGGTGGTTCTTAGGTCAACGGGATGTTGGGGGTCTAGGGGTTGATCTTCAACAATGGCTCCCAGATGTTCTCCGAATTCCTCATCCATGCAGCCCTCTGTGGAAAACAAGAAAAATATGCAAGAGAGGTTATATGGGTCAAGACAGGACTCGGTGGGACACATGTGACTTTCTCAGACATTCCTATGCCTCGAACTCAGTCACCTGGTCACTTTTAATTACTATGCAGGTTAAGACACTCACTTTTTTACTTTCGAAGTGTGTCCAGATAGAAGAGGAAAATGAATTTTTATGAACAGGCAGGTGTCTGTGTCACTAAAGGCAAGTCGTTGAAATGCTCTTCAGTGGTTCCTGTATTTGCTCAGGACTTGTCAGCAGGTGTCAAGGATCTACGCAAAGAGATAGCTTTGTGTGTGATGACCCAGAGTCCACGGATCTGTGACAGCATCTTCAGAAAACACTCCGATGTCTGAGCTGTGGAATAGGGAAGGCTTAGAGGACGATTGCTCAGCACGTGGGCAGGGATCCAGGTTATTCAATGGATACCCTCCTGTAGGATATCCAGCTGACTCCAGCACCCTCCACTGCTTGTCCTGGCGTGCCCTTTGTTGAGCTCCCCATACTGGATGTTCTGCAGGATCAGTGGGGATGGGCTTTTTGACATAACCACTATCTCTTCACTTCTGCCATTTGCTGTGTAATCTTTTGTACTTTGCTACATAAGTTTCTCATCTTCCACTTCAAATTTGTTGAAATCACACATTTTCTTTTGCTGCTTCTTTGTCTTCGTGGTTTCATATTTCTTTCAATTTCTATGCTGAACTGAGTGTGTGGAGGAGAACAGATAAGTACTTTTGATTGATCTATCTTAATACCACAAATTTGTGTTTGAAAACCAAGTTAAGAAAAGGAGTTATGAAGAATGATTGGTTGGTAAGGAGTTGTATTTAAACATGGAATCTAAAAATTAAAATGTTCAGTGAATATCTTTTATTGATAACAAGATACCAGAAAGATATCAATTGCTTTCTGTAAACTGGTGATTATAATCATTGCTTCTTTGGAAATATTTAGTTTTGAAGCTGTATGTCAGTTCCTTTTCAGTGAATTATATTTGCAGCTATTAAAGTCAACTTGAGCCTCTACGTTTTGCTACACACACACACACACACACACACACACACACACGAGGCCAGGCTTCATATCACACTTACTTCTGCTGCAGTGCAATTTACTGTGGAGCACGGATGTTGAAGGCACATCGGGAGGAAGGAATAGCTGTTACACAGCTCATCAGGAAATTCTCTCTCCTGCAGCTTTTCAGCAAGTTACAGGGTAGGAATTTAACAAGGAACAAAATAGAAACAAGATTTTTGGATAAAGTACAACATTCACACAAAGAGCATGTCTTCGGGGGGCTTTATTTTTTATTTATTTTCTTGGCTGTATCAGAGATTCTTGGAAAGGTTATAAAATATCTCGGTTGTCAAATCAGTTTTAAGTTATGAATGTTTTTGAAGCCACCTGCCATGGTCGAGGTGCTTATTTTGCCGTGGAGTAAAAGTCAGCCACAGTTTCTGAGACATTCCCTGTCATTTCCCCTGGCCCTGGGTAGTCATCAGGATTCTTCTTGTGGGAAGTGATACTGTGCCTTGAGAGTCTCATATAGGAAATTATCAGGTTTCTAGGGGTCCTTGATTCTGTAAAGAATTCGGTGCATATGTCTGAATTCAACTTCAAATGCACTGACCCATTAAATGAATTCTTGAAGCCATTGCTCTGTTTCCACAACCCTCCAACAGCCTTCTGCTGCTTGTCTGAGATGTGTAATAGTGTGTCCCCCTGCCAAGCCCCCACACGGTCCCTGCCACGGCCAGCGTACCCTCTCACATTTGGTCTTCTGTACCCATCCGCAAGACCCTGTATTCTGACAACTCCTTCATCTTTGAGCCTCTCTCCTCTCTGACTTCCCATGGCATACATTTCTCTTTTGTTCTGTTGTTACTGCAGTTTGATTTTTGAGTCTTACTTCTTAAGATGCCCTTCAGGATCATTTTTTTGGCAGTTCTTCCTTAAAGTATGGCTCACAGGTTCACATGTTCCAGTGTTCTTCCTCACTGTTCTCCTCTTCCCTTCTTCCACATGACTTTCCGTTTCCTGCATGTACTGTTGAGTTCTTAACTCATCCTTGTCTGAAGATGGCAGCTAAGCTCATACCTCCAAAACCTCCAGCTGTCATTCCAAAGCTGAGTTCTGCAGAAGCAACCGCCTACAGACGTCGCATGGGTGCTTCAGGTTCATGGAGTGTGAGCTGGGTTCGCCTTCTCTCCTCTTCTCCCCTGTATCCTATTTCACTGGCGAATAATAACCAACACCACAGGGCTCAAAACCTGAATATCAGCATTTGGATTCTGCCTGTTTAACTGTCAGTCTACCTCCTCCATGGCCGGAGAACCAAACTCTCCTCCCACGCTTCCCTGGAGGTCCTCGTCATTTCTCGTGGGATCCCTAACTGCCCTGTTTTTCCTCCTTCCACTCTGCGTACAGTGCTTCTCCCTTCTGCGGTCTTCACGCTTCCCCAACAGTGTGTGCCAACCTTGTTCTAGAATGCTTTGTTTCATGGTGCTGTGTAGAAGCTGTGTGCTTTACGGGTGGGAGGTTTAGGAACCCTGCATCAAGCACCTCTATATGGACCCCTTTTCCAGCAATGATTGCTCACTTTGTGTTTCTGGGTCACATGTTGAGAATTCTCGCAATACTTTAAACTTTTTATTATTCTATTTATTATGGTGATCTATGACCAGTGATTATGACTCCCTGAAAGCTCAGATGATTCATAGAATTTATTAGTAACCAAATATTTTAAAATTACGGTATGAACTTTTTTTTTTTTTTTTTTTTAGACAGACTGCTATTGCACACCTAAGAGGTTACAGCATTGTGTGAATAATAACTTTTATATTTGGTAGGAAACTGAAAAATCCACTGGGCTCTATTTATTGTGTTATTTGCCTTGCTAGCATGGTCTGGAATCAATTCCTGATATATCCCAGGTATATCTGACAATCTCATCCTTGCCTTGCTGAGATATTTTAATATTTTCCCATTCTGTTTATTGAGACTCTTCCTTGGATCCTTTCTCTCTGCCTAAGCAAGTTTATTCAAAAGAACACAAAGGAAATGTATTGTCCTATGTAACTGAGAACCCAGAAATGTAGATCTGACTTGCTACAAGGATTTTAGACTCAAACATGACTTTGAGATGTATCTCCCCATTTACTTTCTTTCCTAGTTGAATCTGTCCTCCAAATCCTGTGTTGGCTGTTGGCCCCTATGAGCTCACACCATCACAGCATCTAGGACAAAAGAAAATAAGGAAGTCTGTGCTGTGATATTGTTCAATAAAAAATCTCTATATGGAGTCTTCTTGGTTCTGATTTACCTAATTGCTTTATTAGTCCAGAGGGGAGGATGAAAAACGTTTTAAGTCAAGACAGATCTCTCTTGCAACTAATCCATACTTCATATCTTTGATTTCTATAAACATTCTAAGTCAAAGGCTCTACTCTCAGTTCCCTGGAGAAGGATCACTTCTAGACAATATAGTAGCAATGCACCTTGGTTTGCAAAAGAGAACACTTGAAAAATAGCTGAAGTAGTAAACACTGTAATAGCTTCTCACACTGAACCAAGTGTAGTCTTTCGGCATCAGCGCTGTCACATACCAATGTATGAATCCTTCAGCATGTTCTGTAAAAAGTCAAATGCAGACTTTCAAATATATATACTTTTGAAACAAAGGACTGTACCTACCACGTATCATATAAACTATCAGTATGATATCGCAGAGAACGTGGGCCCAGAAGTATGGTACAGATTGTTATGTTCAATTCTTTGCATTCTTTTTTTAAAAATTATGTTATATTAGTCACCATAGTACATCATTAGTTTGTGATGCAGTGTTCCATAATTCACTGTTTATGCACCACACCCAGTCTCCATGCAACACGTGCCGTCCTTAATACCCACCACCAGGCTCACCCATCCCCCCACCCCCTCCTTTCTAACAGCCTCCGTTTGATTCTCAGAGTCCACAGTCTCTCAATGGTTCGTCTCCCCCTCCGATTTCCCCCAATTCACTTTTCCTTGCCTTCTCCTAACATCCTCCATGTTATTCCTTATGCTCCACAAGTAAGTGAATCCATATGATAACTGACTTTCTCTGCTTGACTTATTTCACTCAGCACAGTCTCTTCCAGTCCCATCCGTGTTGCTACAAAAGTTGAGTATTCATCCTTTCTGATGGAGGCATAATACTCCATTGTGCATATGGACCACATCTTCTTTATCCATTCATCCATTGAAGGGCATCTTGGTTCTTTTCACAGTTTGGCAACTGTGGCCATTGCTGCTATGAGCATTGGGGTACAGATGGCCCTTCTTTTCACTACATCTGATCATTTGCATTCTTGTGGCATGGATTTTTTTTTTTCTCTTTCCATCTTCATGTAGGGTATTTTTAAAAACTTTTAAACTCTGGAGTATAATTTATAAACTGCTTTTAGGATGTACTTGTTAGAAATTTTTAAATTAAAAAATTAAATAAGCAGTTTAATTAAACAATACAATGTGATTCACTTTAAAAGGGAGATACACATTATGTCAACCTGACATTCTGTTTGAAGGTAAGATATTCAAAAGTGGACAGTTTAAGGAACCGGTTTTTGATGTTACCCTTCTTGGCCAGACCAGCAAAATCTAGAACAAACATCTTTGGTGATATGACATAGCAATAGAAATATAAATACATAGTTAACCTTGGAAGGAGGTAGCAAAGATAATTACAATGAGTACAGACTATAAAAGCACCGTAGTGATGGGATAATATCATTCCATATTTGATTTTATTCCCATTGTGTTAAAATAATAATTGTTATCGGGGCACCTGGGTGGCTGAATGGGTTAAAGACTTTGCCTTCAGCTCGGGTCATGATCTCAGGGTCCTGGGATCGAGCCCTGCTTCGGGCTCTCTGCTCAGCAGGGAGCCTGCTTCCTCCTCTCTCTCTCTGCCTGCCTCTCTGCCTACTTGTGATCTCCGTCCGTCAAATAAATAAATAAAATCTTTTAAAAAGCTAATAATAATAATTGTTATCTCAAGAAAAGATACACGAGAAACTGTCCCAACTCACACAGTGAAGAATAAATGCCAACAAACTCTGATTTCTCGTTTCTTTGAATTGACATGGATCCAAGAATTTATAACTCATCTATTCTAGAAAATATCCTCCTCATTAGAAATGCTGCTGCTATATTTATATTTTTCATATTTATATTTCCAACAGCAGTGACCTGTATGGTGCCAACAAATGCTTATTAAGTGAATAAATCAGATTTGTTTTTCAAAACAGCTTTTTCTTGCGACTAATCTATACTTTATATCTTTGATTTCTATAAGCAGAGCATTATTAAAGACATTTGAAAATTGAATTGCCTGAATCCTTGGAAAATATTGTTGCGAACCTTTTGTTTATAATTTCATCCAGTCTTTTGAGTTATATTATGGAAGACCTTTTTACAGAAGCTCTTACTATAATTAGTGGCAGATACTGAAGCAATGACACAATGAAGTGATGATACGTGATGATACATGTCGTAGGCAATTCATTCAGAAGCTACATGAGAGGATTCAACTGTGGACCTCCCAGGTGATGTGATCTCCTTAAAATATCCTCTACCACAGATGCATCGATGAGTGATGGAAGTCATGTTCTCAGCCAGCTGCCAGTTTTGTTTCATACATTTTACAATCATACCATAGTAACTGGTGGTGATGATGAGACTTTCCTGTTATTCCAGACCTCAGTCATTGTTTCTATGTTCACACACTGAGAGCTGTGGACGAGTAGACCGGTTATAAGTGTGGCATACAATGCATTAGTTGAATGAATACAGGAACAATTTTTTTTTTCTATTCAATTAAAGCTTGCTATAATACCATTGGATAGTCATAGCTAATATTTATTAGAATGAGAAGTATGTCTGTTTTGTTTTTACTAAATTAAATACATACATATAAATAGCTATTTAAGAAGTTCAGTATAAATCATTGAAAAGATTTGGGGTATTTATTGTCTTGGTGTCTTTAGAGAAACTGAATAGATGGGAGTGTCCAAGGCAAGGCTATTCTTGTTGTGCAGTAGAAGTTAAGAAGAAGGGTCCCCTCACTGGGGCACGTGGCTGGTTCAGTTGTTGAGCATCTGCCTTCGGCTCAGGTTATGATCCTTGAGCCCTGGATCGAGCCCTGCATCAGGTTCCCTGCTCAGTGGGAAGCCTTCTTCTCCCTCTCCCACTCCCCCTGCTTGTGTTCCCTCTCTCACTGTCTGTCTGTCTCTCTCTCTCTAATAAGTAAATAAAATCTTTAAAAAAAAAAAAGGTCCTTATTAAATGCTTAGAGTGTAATTTACAAATACATATACTTTTTTTCTGAACCTCTGGAGGATTCTGACTGAATAGCTTAATCTTCTTTAACCCACGAAAACATGGATAATCCACTGAATGAGAAAACTGATATTGTTTCTATTTTACTCCTTTCCCTATACAAAATTCACTAAGCCCAGATCAGACTCCATTAGTGAAAATTCTCAGAGGGAAAACTGGTTTTCTGTGTGTACCCTATTAATAATTCTTTTGTGCACATAAGAAAAGAAAGTATGAATAATGTACACCTCTATGCAAATGGAGATATTTGTATTTCTGGTCAATTATAATTTCACAATACCTGTTGGCATTTTGATTTTTCTATTAACATTATCATATGAATATGTTGAAGAGAAAAAGGAAAGTAACCTTGCCATAAATTTGCTTCTAATTTGATTTGTTTACCCTGAATAGTATATACACTAATACATACAAACTTGGTAAGTCATGGTTTCAATTACAATTACTTTTGCCTTTATGTATTTAGTCATTATACTGTTGTTTTCTTGTTTATGCATACCAATGTGATTAGAGGGTAATTATACCCAATAGTTGATTCTTTCTGCTGTCAACAAATGTTTGGAGATTCTGACATCATGTGATGATCAATTACCATTCTGAGGCATGTGGACACTGAGGTAGGATGAGTGATCCCATATTAAAACCAGCATACAACTCCTGTATCAGTCATCTCTTGCTAACATAATGCTGTGTAACAAGTGACCTTAAAATCTCAGCAGCTTAGAGCAAGATAAAACACCTCTGTGTTCTTGACTGGGCTCAGGCTCAGCTAAGTGTTGGCTCTCTGTTGGCTGATGTCTGCTCTCCTTTGCTGACAGTATGGGGACTGCTCAGCCATGCTTCCTAAGTCTCTAACTGTCCAAGCTATTTTGGCATGGTATCAATCAGATGGAAAAGGCACAAAAGATAGGGCAAACTCAGACACTCAAGTGCTTTACAGGCTCTCCGTCTGTTAAAACAAGTCACGGGCTGGACTCAAGTCCGAGTGGGAGGACCCTGCTAAGTTACATGGCAGAAAGAGAGGGTGCAGGGAAAGGTGTAAATTAGAACCATTCGGGCAGCATATTTTATATATATGTATACATATGTATGTATATATATTTATATATATGATTGTTTACATGCATATATACATAAATTATCTCAAAATATTCCCGTTAAAAGGTTACTAGAAAATTGCTTCAGGGACTTAGCATTTTCAGTAGTGGAGCAAAAGGCAGGGAATTCAAATGGTGGCGCCTAGTGGGGGGTCAAGTGGATGGCACATCTGAGGAATCCCTCTGTGAGCGGAAGGACCCCGAGAACTCAGAAGTGCAGCAGTCACGGTCTTGTGCTGACAAAGAACTAGCACACTTGTATGGCCACTGGGTAGCAGATTAGGAATTAGAGACAAGGTGGCATTCTGGTACCTCAAAGTAGACACCAGGAACTGGAGACCACAGAGAGGTAAGTGTGGATCGCCAGAGCCCACTCAGGCTGGTAAGGCCATGAGACCCAATTCCTGCAAGGAAAATTAGGGAAAAATTAGGCACCTCATCAGTCACGACTCTGCTTCTGGATTCTGGAATAGAATGAGACGTTGCTTTCTAAGTCTTGGGAGATAAGAGATAAGGAAGCCAAGGCTATTGCTTCTTGCTGGTGGTGATTTAAATCTAGAATAATGGGGAACCACACAGGACCCTTTTCCCACTCAAGAAAGGAATTCAAAGGGGGGGTATAGTAGATGTTAAGTTTATAGGCAGCACATGAGGACTCCTTCAGGGTTCTGTTCCCAGGCTGTTTTCAGTTCAGCTGTTCCTAGGTTCCTTACCATAGGAAGGAAACATCTAATGTTAGAATTGAGGGTGATTAAACAATAGGATGTCTTTTCTGAGTTCTATCTCTGAAGAGACAGATGGAGGTAGCTGCCATCCCTGAGACCAACATTGAAGATTTCTACAGAGGACAGTAGACATGTTTTTCTTGCCTCAGCCTGAGGTTATAGGGCTGGAACAGAGGGGCTTGAAAGTTGAGAAGCTATGGGCATTTATGTTGGTATCTAAGCTGACCACAGGGAGAAATCGGAATCATGAGATCCTGCCTTGAGGGTTGAAGATGTTGGGGGACCAGTGCTTCTTAGGAACATTCCTTCAGACGAGGAGGGGCCCAGCTACACCTGTCACTGGTGTTCAGGGAGTGATTCTGTCAGTGCTTCCTCACACGGTCTCGCAGAATGGGTTGTGGGGTGCTTACAAGGCATCACCCCATCTGGCAGCTTATTAGGGGATGGAAAATGAAGGTAGGAGGCACACCTGGGTGGCTCAGTTGGTTAAGCATCTGACTCTTGATTTTGGCTCAGGCTATGATCTGAGCATTGTGAGATTTGAGCCCCAAGTCGGACTCCATGTTCAGCTGGGAGTCTGCTTGAGATTTTCCCAGTCTCTCTCTCTCTCTCTCCTTCAAAATAAATGAATAAATCAGGAAGGGAGGAAGAAAGGAAGGGAGGGAGGGCGGAAGGAATGGAGGGGGAAAGTGAAGGTAGGAAAAGAGGAAGGGTTTGAGGGAGAAAAACACACACATCATTCAAGTATTGATTCTGAGCTACGGTCCCAGGTGCAGCAAGAAGGAGGGAAAGGTTGAGGTGAGATCCTGCAGGTAAGGAAAGATTGAGCAGTTATTTTCCCCAGTAGTGAAGGTTCTAGAATAAATAGCTATTTTTCAAGGGGAATAAATAAGAGAGAAAGACATTTTTATAGCATAGATCTAGCTTTATGCTATCTTTGCTTGCTTTCTTTCTCTTCTCTTCTCTTCTCTTCTCTTCTCTTCTCTTCTCTTCTCTGTATTTTCTCCTGACTTGATTTTTGGTTACATTTGTGTGACCGAGGGTTTGTTCTGTTCTGAAATGCAGATATATTTCTGTTCTTGGTCATCATTGTCTCAGGGCTTAGGGATGGTTGGTGACTGACGTGACAGGTGGAAAGCCGCTATTGAGTTTAACATGGAGTCAAGGGAGTGGGGTGGTCAGAGGAAGAAAAAATAAAATAATACCTCATGTCAAAATTTAATTCATTCACCTGTTATTAGTTCTCCATTATTCACGGCCAAAACAAGAGTGATTGAAGGGTATAAAGAAAGTAAAAATAAATAATGTGTTCTATTATATGTTTATACAGGTTTATACACACAGATATCTACTGCTTTTGTTCTTCTATCCATTTTCTCCTCTGGTAATAGCATTCCATTTTTCCTTGGGAGACAACCCTCTCTACCTCAGTTCTAATTCATTTAGCTTGTTTGGTGATAGCCCACCCAAAGTTTCCATGTGTGAACACAGGAACATGCATGATGAATCAGAAGCATGGTGATTGCCCAACCCAGGAAACATGTCCTAATCCAGGCTAAATAGAACTAATATGTATCACACCTGGGAATTTTCATGGCAACTCCCAGGAGAATGCCACTGTGTTTCTGCTGGAAAATATGCGCACACATACCTGCATAGATCAGGTGTTTTTTTGTTTGTTTGTTTGTTTGTTTTTAAAAGAACATATTCCCTCCACATATTTATTTAGAAATGTGCCAGAGAAGGGTTAAATTTTGGGGGTAGGTACAATGCAACCAAGGCCAATGTTATGAATTCATTGTATGTCCCCTACATTTGCACATTAATTTTACTACTCTTTTCCTTGTGTAATCCCAAGGACATTATGAATCTGAGTTAGTAGAATTGGAACTAGTTTTATTTTAGGTCTACTGAGACTGTTTGTGCCCGTAGGGCTGCCTGAGTGTGGGTCTGAAAGGGAAGTGTTGAGAATTGTAATTGCGGTGTCCAACATGGGGCACTCTTGGAACAAATGAAAATTGAGAGAATGAGCTCTTTGTCCCCAGAAGAAAATTGAGACACTTCCAGGGACCCAGGCTACTGGGGCATCTTCTTCGAGTAGACTGGTGGTGTCCTGTCAGACCAGGGAGCCCTCTCTGCCTGGGGTTTGAGAGTTAGCCTCCTGCTCTGTTGGGTTACCTGAGCCTCCAGGGAGGAGGGTCACTCAGCAGGAAGGGGGAGCCGAAGGGGTGATGCAGACCTCTTTTTTACTCATGTCAGTAATTGTTTTTGTAACTACTTGGAAATAGAGGAGATTTGATGGCATGGTATTTTGTCATCTTATCTTGTTTGACATACATTAATTGAATGCTGCTCTTTGTTAAATGATGGGAAAACAATGGTACTCACATTTAACCAAATGCTTCATAGGTCATTATTAGCCCAATTTCAAAGATCTAGAAATTGAGGCTCACGGAGTTTAAGAAAGCACTGATAAATTGTAGAGTCATAAGGAGACCCATGTATGTTGGCTACACAGCCCATGCTTATTCCCAGGGTCCTAATACCAGCCAATGCAATCATTTGGCATTCTCAAAACCTGCCCTTCACTGATTGTGTAATCACTATTATTGAGTGAAGATCAAGTTCTTGTCAAGCAAAGTGACTAAATCATCTGTCTTCTACATAATGCTTCTAAAGACCTGTCAGTTCTGTTGTAGAGATTTCTATAACCTAACTGATTAAAGATTATATTTTGTTTTTTAAAAGTCCCTTATCCCAAGGCTTATTAGCTCATTTGAATTATTTACCTGTGTGTTTTCCGTGCCCTGTGACAAATCTAGATTACTTGAAACTGCACAGTCTCTTTGTACGATTTCTTCTGTCTACATGTAAACACACAACACCAGCTGTTGAGGTAATTGGAAAAAGGAACCTTGCATTTGAAACATTTCTTCATATGGGTAATATTCTTTCAAAGCACTATCCTCCTTCCAGAAGGAAGGATGTATCTAAAGGAAACAGATGGTAAAGATGTTTACGGAGCTACCATATTTAAATTCAGTGGGAAGTAGACACATTTAGAGAACTAATATCCAATAGTTTGAATATAGAAAACTAATAAAGTTTGCTTGAAAAAAAAACCTGACAATTTTTGTTTAAAAGTATTTTGTGGGCTCAGTGATTCATAGTACATTTATTGGAAAAATATATTAGTGTGATTGTTCCATAAGGGTTACTTTATTCCCATGAGTAACGTCTCATTAGTTGTAAACTACAACCTCATTTTAATAATGACATTACAGAGAAAAAAACAAATGTACATTAAATGTAAATGTATTTTGATGGAGCATATATCATTATTACAAAGCCATTGGGATAGGAAAAGGGCATATCAGATTCAGGGAAGCATGGTTTCTCCCTCTAGTCAACAACTGTCTACTTAGATATGTTATTTTTTGTGAGGCATGTGCACACCATGTTAAAAAATGTTTGACATTTCCCATATGGCCTGGATCCCAAATGTATTGTGTTATAAACTACTGACGGCATTTATTTTAAAAGAGGTTTGGCTAGAAGTGAGAGAGAAAGTGGGACGTGAGGTGACTTTTCCATATTGCAGCTGTCACTGTCCTCTACCACAGATAATGCACATTGAGTTCTCACCTTCTGTATTTCTATTTTGGGGACAAGATGGCAATTTTTTTTTTTTCATAAGGAGCTTTTCATTTTGCTGCAGCATTTTAGCTCCCATTCAGGCTCTGACTTTTGTCACCAGGCAAGGGTCTCAATCTTTCAGGGCTCCCAGGATCAGTCAGCTACCGAGTGACTCCAGAATCGTTGGTTCTCATTTGTTAAAAGACAAAATTTATTTTCCAGAATTTTCTTTTGCAAATGCCTTATGAACTAACGAATACAAAAGGGGCCACCTTTTCCCAAATTTATTGAGATATAATTTACATATAATGTTATTTAAGTTTAAGGTGATATTGATTTGGTACCTCTGTATATTACAAAGGAATTATCCCCATGGCTATCACCTCCATCCCATCACATAAATTACTATTTCTTTTTTGTAGTAAGGACATTTAAATTCTACTCTCTTAACGAATTCAAGTATATAATACATTATGATGAGCTATAATCACTAGGCCGTATATTAGATTCCTCAGCACTTATTAATCTTATTACTAGAAGTTTGTAACTTTTGACCAGTATCCCCTCATTTTCCACACACTTCCAGCCCCTGGTAATCACCACTGTGTTCTCTGTTTGTCTGAGTTTAGCATTTTAAGATTACAAGTGAGATCACAGAAGTATGTGTCTTTCTCTGCCTGTCTTATTTCAGTTAGCATAATGCCCTCAAGATTCATCCAGGTTGTTGTAGACAACAGGATTTCCTTCTTTCTCATCAGGGAAGAAGCCTCACTTCTTTATTCATATATCTGTGATGGGCATGAAGACATGTTAGCACTCCCATGTTCCCTATAGCATTATTCCCAATAACCATGATATGGAAAGGGCCACATTATTATTCATGTCTCAAATCCTGGTGCCCCAAGCCCCTTTCCTCGGTTAGAAGTTTGTCAGGTTCAAACCTCCTAGCAGAGGTTCCTTTCCTCAAAATGTTTCTAAGGATATTTGATTTATGAGAACAGCTCATCTTTGTCAGTTTATGCTGATAATGTAGTGAAATCTCACACAGTTTGTTAGCAAAGAGTATAAAGAATAACTCACAAAAAACCAAACCAAACCAAACCAAAACAAAACCC
Source organism: Martes martes (assembly GCF_963455335.1). Classification (NCBI taxonomy): domain Eukaryota; kingdom Metazoa; phylum Chordata; class Mammalia; order Carnivora; family Mustelidae; genus Martes; species Martes martes. The sequence goes on from NC_137902.1 coordinate 69,482,284, forward strand.
ATCCTCAAAAGAGATATTTCTCCACATCTCCTTTTGAGATATTTTGGTTGCACATCTGCTTTGGAGAGCAAACCATTCTGTGGTTCTCAAGGCTTATGGGTTTTGCATTAGACAGTTGACCTAGAGTCAGTGAAATAAGGACTTTCTTCTCTTATGTGATAACAGTGAACGCACTTGAGAAGAACTTTAGGAAAAATGTAAATTTATTACTGAAATCAAGCAACACACAGTAAAAGCCTAAACAATTCAGGTTTTTTCCCACTGCTTTTTATAAGAATGAGTGCAAATATTTTTCATACAGTGGGTATGCTCTATGGTTACAATAACAGAAATCAACACCATCCAGTTAGCTCCAGAAAGGACCCATCTGGAGGATATTCGACCCCAGAACTGAAGCTTTGAGAATGAAACACACATATACACAGTGCAGTAAGCCTCCAAGGTCTAAATAGCAAAGTCACATTGACAATGTTGACAGAGTTCTACCAACTGAATGGATGAGGTCCATTCATTTTTCTCATTCCTGGTTATTGCATTCACAATTCAAATTACTGGAAATGAGAGCAGGATTCACTTAAGCTCTGCTAATTCTCTATTGTATCCAATGTTTGGCTAAGTGATTTACATTCTAAGAAGAATTTATGTTGAGCCAGAGCATCCCAGGACAGAGAAGAATCAGGGTGCCATTATCAACAGAAAGTGGAAGAAATGGAGGAAAAAAGTAGCAAAAAAATGCCATATATACCTGAGTGTGCTTATGTTTATGACTGAATCTTGGTCCTGGCTGCTATGAATCCTGGCGGAGTTGAGATTATAAAGGACAGGGCTCTTTCCTTGCTGAAGAGTTGTGTTCACCAGACTAGGCTCCTTATTTCATCACAATACATTTTGACTCTGGAATATGCTTATTCTTTCCTAAATATCTTCTTCGGAAGCTACCATAAGGTCTATGTTGTTTTTAGCATTCTGCTTCTTCAAAGAGCATCAGAATCCTCTGTCCTTCCTGATTTAGAAGTTGTACAAATGTGAGAGGAGAAGTCTCTTCATACAGCAGCTCCGTCTCAGTCCCATAAAATCAGGCCACTGGGACCAAGGGGAGGATGAAACCCGTCTACCTCTGGGTGACACCCCCAGTATCACCAACCTACATACAGCCCTTGACATGCAGTTTCTTGTTCTGGTGTCTCAATCTAACGTGATTCAGTTATTAGAGTCTTTGACTTCTTCAGAAATTGTGATGGTATAACTGGTCTTCCATTATCGAGGACATTTCAGTTTATTTCAGTAATTAACATGAAATTTGTTCTGACCATTAAAGAGTAGAGGAATCTGAAGGAGAATTTCTTTTAGAACTATATTTAATGTGGGGCCCCTTGGTGGCTCAGTCGATTAGGCGTCTGCCTTCAGCTCAGGTCATGATCTCAGGGTCCTGGAATCGAGTCCCACATCAGGCTCCCTGCTTAGCAGGGAGTCTGCTTCTCCCTCTGCCTCTGCCTGCTGCTTCCCACAACTATGCATGTGTTCTCTCTCCCTCTGTCTAATAAATAAATAAAGCCTTAAAATAATTATATTTAATGAAACCTGAAATAACTAATAATCCTAGATATATCTTAATTTTAAGGAGGATTATGCATCATTCTAACAGGGTAAAAACATCAATCAGAAGCAAAAGCATACACAAACACCTGGCTGTACAACCTTTATAAAATTAAGTAAGAACATATGCTCCTCACATACTCTGTGCTTTCCTTACTCCATAGCCCTTCCATAGAGCAGAAAATATTTCATACTTATCCAGAGAAATACTAGCTGCTAAACCTCCCTGGAACTATTAATGAGTTTTCTGAGTGGCATTTAATAGAGTGACAATATCCTCAAAATCCTGGGCTTCTGTAGTATAAATAGGGAATCTGCAATGAACAAGTAAGCACACAAAACACCTCTCTACTCTAGAAATGTATGCTGCTAAATGCAAGGGAATTCCTCAGTAAATCAGCCTAAGACTCAATCTTCAGGTTGAATTTATGCCTGCAAATATGTGGCTTTTGTGTTAGTTTCTTCCTTTCCTTCCCTTCCCTTCTCCCTTCCCTGCTCCCTTTCCTTTCCTTTCCTTTGTTTTTTTTTTTTTTTTTTTTTCCCATTGTCAGTAGATGACTATAAAATCTGGTGAGAGGAAAGTTGCATCTTGGATGTAGCAATTAAGGTGTTTCTAACAACTCTTTCCTCACTTCACGTGTCTTGGTCGCTGTCTTCTGATCCTTTCTGTACACGGTATGCACACAGTTAATAACTCTCTTCAGGTTCATCCTTTTGCTAGCTGTACTATACTGATCTCCTGAACTGACTCATTTCCAGCAGGACCAACTGCAATAAAGGGATGCTCTAAAATCCCAGGCTACTAGCTGACATACTTGGGAAAACTCTTAAGGGGTCCTCACTTCGTGCTTATATTTGGCAAAATAAATCCTTTTCATTGTTTCCCTTTTCAATTATTCTTCAAATAAGTATAAAAGAGAATTTCAGAAATTATTTCAGATTACAAAATCTGAAAGAAAGATTATGTGGAGAATCATAGAGGAAAAGGAGTACCTTGAAACTGCAAAAGGAGAAAAGTGTACTTAAACTGGACAGATGCTTAAGTGAAGTGACTGGAGACTTATCTGAGTCCATATTACCTTCTTATGTCAGCTCTATTATGAAGAGAACTCCTTACACCCTTGGAATTCTCCTCTAACCCAGAGGAAGTGACCCTCTTATAGGTAGTCTTGGCTCTTGCTTCAACCCTGCTTTGGAGTTCCCCTTCCCCTTTTGAATGGATACCTCCAAGATTGTTCTTTTTTTTTTCTAAATTGAAATATGTTTGATATATAACATTGTGTAAGTTTAAGGGTCACAATATGTTGTTTTGATACACTTATATATTGCAATACAGTTGCCTTATAGTATTATCAAATACTTTCTATCAAGCCACATAATTATTTATTCTTTGTGAGAGGAATAATTAAGATCTAGTCTCTTAGCAAGTTTGATTATTATAATACTGTTGTCTATGATCTATAGACTATGTCTATGTATAATATAATGTTGTCTATTATCATTCTATCACACATTAGATCTCCAGGCCTTATTTATCTACTCATTGCAAGTTTATACCCTTAAACAACATCTCTCCAATTCCCCAACTCCTCAGCCCCTTGTAATTACCACTCTACTCTCTGTTTTTTTGGGGGGGGGTTCAGATGTCTTTTTAGACTCCTTATATAAGTTATAACATATAGTATCTGTCTTTGTCTGACTTATCTCATATAACATAATTATCTGAATGAAAGTCCATTCATGTTGTCACAAATGATAAGACTTCCTTCTTTCTCATGGCTGAATATTTCATTTTACACACACACACACACACACACACACACACACAAATACACACACCCTGCATCTCTTCTTTATCCATTCATCCATTGATAGAAAGTTGCATTGTTTAATAGACACATTGACCAGTGGAACAGAAAAGAGATCCCAAAATTAATTTGCTGCATTTATAGTCAACTGGTATCTGACAAGGGAATCAAGAACACCCAATAGATAATGGGTAGTCTCTCAACAAATGGTTTGAAAAACTGGGCAACCAGTAACCACATACAGAAAAATGAAATTGGACCCACCACTGTATTATACCACTCATGAATGGTAAGTCTATATGGATCAAAGGCTTAAATGTAGGACCCAATACCAAAAACGCCTAGATGAATACATGTGGGAGGAGTTCCTTGACATTGGTCTTGGCAATGATTTTTGGGGGATGATACCAAAAGCTCAAACAACAAGCCAAAAATCAACAAGTAGAACTATATCGAACTTAAAACTTCTTCACAGCAGAATAAACCGTCAAGATCACATTTTCATTCCCCAGAACAGTCAGTAGTGTTGACCACTGGCATCTCTTGACTTAAGCCCCAGTTTAGAAGCTGCCTTCCACTGAAGAGAGGTGCCACGAGTTTGTCCACACTCACCCACGCCAGCCGAGACGCCAGCACCCGATGAGTGGTCTAGCAGTGGTGTCCAGGTTGACGTAGAAGGTGTTATGTAAAGATTTCCAACACTTGCATCAAGGTGAGACAACTCTCAGGTGCTAATTCTGAAACAATTACACACAAATAGCTATAACAAGTCTGTTTCCATGGCAACCAACCTAGGTCATCCTTTGTGATATTTCCCCAAACAAAGCCAACACATCAAACAGAAATTGATATTTTAATGAAGTTTGAACACAAACGTTGAGTTCATATTCTGTACAACATACAATTAAAATTTATCTTAAAATGTATTGCCCCCACTTCCTTGTTTTTTAGTTTTTTTCTTTCTTTCTTTTTTGGTCTTCCTAGAGACTTCCTTTTGATATTTGTGTCTCTCACCCTGCCTCCAATCTCCTTCTGTTGTTAAACTTGGACTGTCTCCTGCTCCTCACCTTGCCTTGTGGTGGCTTCACCTCCCCGCGCTGCCCTCCCCCCCCCATCAAGAGAATTAGGAAACTACAAAATATGGTAAACCAAACCCAGCCCCTAATAAAATCAGGTGTTCTTTTAGGGGAAAATCCTGCTTGTGGGACTATTTTGTGTTCCCCCCAACACTGTGTGTGTGTGTGTGTGTGTGTGTTGTATTCCCTTTAGTCTGCACTAAAAACTGAAGCATTCTGTGACATGCCCTTTCTTGCCCCCTCTCTATTGGGCTGCTCTTCTCTTGCACAAGCTCTAGACCATCAGTGCTCACTTCCATGCAGATGCTTTGTAACTAGCAATAGAAAACCATTGTTCTCATATTTAATTAGAGGCTAGGTTGAGGTCTTAGGCCTGCAGATAGAAGCCATTACTGCATTTTTATTTGTACTCTTTTGATAGCACAGTTGCAGTCTTGTCCAAATGCCCTGTGCTTCTAGATCTCAGATGACTTAGACTGGGACTGGTCAATTTTGTCAGCAGTTTGACAAATCATTCCTTGAATTAAAATGTCAGTTGATAAAATAATTTCATTGTGTTGAGATTCTATGGACGGAAATTGCAATAAAACCTCAGTATATAAAGTCCTTTATCTTGTTAGGATAAAAACATAATGACGGTAAATCAGATTATTTCTGGGATTACTATTCTGCCTGAGACTCTGTTGGCCATTTATTATCAAGTTTTTGAGGCATTTCTCTTCCTTGGATTCTCAAAAGGTTACATAATGTATTTTTAGTGGACAGTAACAACATCTGTATATTTCCCACATAATTGGATTATACTTTTGTCCTGCTAAATTACATTTAGTGTTTAATAATCCATCAATATGATTCAGGCCAATTGCTTTGGAGGGCATATTATAAAAGTGATGCTTGTGTTTAAGTAAATTTCGAAGAGGAAAAAAACCCACTTTTTTCTTCTTCTTTATTAAATAGATTATCTTCAAACCAGGGGGATATATAATAAGAAATAAAGTTAATATGATAAAAAGGAGTAAATGTCAGAATTCTACTGAAAGTAGTAAGCCCCTAATAATGACTTACCTAAGATTTCAAGAGCTGTGGTTTCTAATATTTATTCACTGATTAAACACTATGCTAAGTTTTGACATTTAGATTTTGCCTACTAGTGGAATTTAAATGAAAATAATGGCCTCTGAGGCTTAGTAGGTAATACTCTCTGGAATAACTAACCATTGGTGAATTTAAATATGTAGGGTTTGCTAGACATAGGTTTCATTTAACATTAATTTATACGTGTGTACAATTATGTACACCCATGCAAGGGGGTTTATTCTTGGAGAGATGTGTATTTAAAATGTGTGATGCTTGTTTTTCCTTTTAGTTTCATGGTATAATACATTCATATAAGCCCATTCAGTCTAGATTTCAACCTGCCAGTTTATAGTAAACACTGATTGTTTTTACTGCTCTTAATGATTATGACATTAATGAATTTGGAACACTGTGAAGAATGCCAGTTCATCTAGACTTGAACTTTTATGAAGTGATAAGCAACAGGCATTAAGCAACAGACTGCCAGAGAAAAGACATGGGTCTTACTCCGTCACAAAGCTGACCACGTGAGAAATCAGCTTATCCTTATTGTATGAGGCTGCTAGATTTTTTTTTTTTTTCTTTCCAGCCAGATTGACTTTGGCAGCATTACATGATATTTTCTTGATATTTTTGCAAATGACAAAAATAAAAACACCTAGAAATAATCAAGAACTTCTAACAGTAGTGTCCCTAGTCAGAGGTGAGAAGGGCATGTTATCTAACATATTTATAGATAAAAGCAAGAAGTGCCGGAAGGAACAAGTCCCTATGGGACAATAGGACAATTATCCCTGCCACCTCCAAGGCTCTAATAACTAGAAGAATTAACTAGATTTCTCCCTTGCTCATGTGACACTGAAAATGAGTGGGGGCTGAAACTGTATGGACAGATGTGGGTGATTAATGACAAAATATAACGAGGCTTTGACGGCCTGGAGTCAGGACCCAGACGCTAGCTACCTCTGCTTTGTGAAGATCTTCTCTTGTGTCTGTTTTTTGACACCCCACATCGCTGATGAGCACAGTTTTAATTATTAAAAAAAAAAAAACATTCAGGAGCATTGAGCATTTATGTACATTTGTATCTCATGTGTTATCCATGATTCATTTAGGTCTGATTTCCCTAAGACAATGTGTTTAAACAAGTTATACTGTATGTTCTGTATTATACCATTATTGAAGTTATAGTTATACTGCACTAAGTTATCGTTGTAGTTATAATATAAACATTTTAAATCATTTATTTCAGAAGTAAATATTAGAGGGACACCTGGGTGGCTCAGTGGGTTAAGCATCTGCCTTCAGCTCAGGTCGTCATCTCAGGGTCCTGGGATCGAGCCCCACATCTGCTTCCCTGCTCATCTGGAAGTCTGCTTCTCCCTCCCCTCCCAGCTTGTGCTCTCTCTTCTTATCTCTGTCTCCCTCTCTCTGTCAAATAAATAAATAAAATCTTTTTGAAAAATAAATATTAGGGGCACCTGGGTGGCTCAGTGGGTTAAAGCCTCTGCCTTTGGCTCAGGTCATGATCCCAGGGTCCTGGGATCAAGCCCCACATCGGGCTCTCTGCTAGGCAGGAAGCCTGCTTCCCTTCCTCTCTCTGCCTCTCTCTGCCTACTTGTGATCTTTCTCTCTGTCAAATAAATAAATAAAAATCTAAAATAAATAAATAAATAAATATTAGAAAAATAGTACATATTGTTAAATATTAGAAAAATGTTCAAACGTGGACATTACAAAGCATAGAGCAGGCTTGAAATTGTGCATGTAATGTCTCTTCCTAAATAAACTTACTTAAGCCTTGGAATGCAGCTGAAAGGCTGATAAATTAAAAGTAACAACTTAAATTTATATAATATATAGCTATAAAGGCATGTTGGAAGTTTCATTGATTTCAGGATTTTAAGTTTCCATTCCTTTCTCCCATAAAACAAGGAAGAGGAAAACACTGAGAAGACTAACAGGTGTATTTTCCTGTTAGATGTCTCTATACTTAACAGCTGACAGTCAAAGCATGTTTTGTGCTGTGACAACTAATACCACCAAATATTTAATATGCAGCCTTCAAACCCTCTGTCTTTTTGCAGTATGGTACCATAAGGAAGATTTTTAGATGTGACTTTGTCTGCATTTACATGTATGAAATTTAAGAAACAAAACAAACAAGCCTAGGGGAAAGGAGAGAGATGGAGACAAACCAGGAAACAGACTCCTGGGGCACTTGGGTGGCTCACTGGGTTAAGCGGCTGCCTTTGGCTCAGGTCGTGGTCTTGGGGTCCTGGGATAGAGCCCTGCACTGAGCTCTCTGTTCAGCAGGAAACCTACTTCTCCCTCTACCACTTCCCCTGCTTATGTTCCCTCTCTCCCTGTCTCTCTCGGTCAAAAAAACAAATAAAATCTTAAAAAAAAAAAAAAAAAAAGGAATAACAGACTCTTAACTACGGAGAATACAGTGATGGTCACCAGAGGGGAATGGGGTGGAGGGAGGGGAAAAACAGGTGATGGGGCTTCAGGAGTACACTTGTTTTGATGAACACAGGGTGATGTATGGAAGTGTTGAATCACTGTATTGTACACCTGACACTGATATTACACTGTATATAAGCTAACTAGAATTTAAGTAAAAATGTCAAAGAATACTTTTCACTTACTAATTTATATTCGAATGGTGATACAGACCAGTCTATATGTGTAAGTAAATAGAAGATGTATTTTATGAATGTTTTAGGATGGGGATGCCTGGGTGGCTCAGTTAGGCATCTGCCTTTGGCTCAGGTCATGATTCCAGAATCCTGGGATGGAGCCCCGCATCAGACTCCCTGCTCAGCGGGGAGGCTGCTTCTCCCTCTGCTGTTCACCCCTTTCATTCTCTTTCTCAAATAAATAAATACAATCTTTAAAGAAGTATTTTAGGATGGATGTGTGAATTAATTTTTTAATTAATCAGTTTTAAAGAGTTATTCTTTTGGGGGAAGGGGCAGTGGGAGAGGGAGAGAGAGAATCTCAAGCCAACTCCCTACTGGCATGAAGCCCAACTGGTGCTCAATCCCAGGACCTTGAAATCACAACCTGAGCTCAAACCAAGAGTCAGATGTTTAACCAACGGAGCTGCTCAGGGGCCCAGATGTGTGAATTTAAATCAAACCTTAATTGTTCTTCTTCATTCTGTGTTTAAGTATCAGTATAACAAATCTTCATAATTATGCTTAATTTGTATTTATCAAAATGAATGTGTATTTTCCTGGTGTTATTTCATATTGGCAATTTTGTTAAGCCCTTTTCAGTTCGTGAAATTATTGTTGGCATACCAATTTTTTCATAATATCTGAAACAATTCAAACCTGTTGGTGAAATTCACTTAGAAACTAAGCCCTATAATTTCATCACTGAATCCTGATTAGTTTGAACCATCAAGTTTTAGAGATTTGTCTTATAGTAATAACCTTAAAGAGATCATTCAGGAAAATATATTATCAAATGTCTAGCTTAAAGGTATTCAATTAAATGATGGTACAGAAAATAAGAGTCAAATATATGTTGTTATTGTTTGGGTTTTTTTTTTTTTCCCCCTGAACTGATCACTTTCCCAGCATTTAAATCTACAACAGATTTGACAAGGTTAAATCCATCCAAAGTAGTAGTTTCTTTCTCCTGTTCTCTTTGCCAGCATCTGTCATAGCACACACAGTTGGACATTTAACTTCAAACACAGTTAACCATTGTGGGGACATTAAAACAATATTCTGGCAGAAGGAGGCAGAACCGTGGTGGTTGAATCATCCCTGAGCAGCTGAGTTCAGAGTTCCCATCTGGGCCATGAGGGTTGTATCGACAGTGCAGGAAGCCTTCCTGGGCAGAGGGCAAGGAGACATGAATGGTGCACCATCATCTCAAGAACATATCCCAGATAGATTCTGATATTGCTATTTGCGGTTCCCTCCTGCCCTAAATACTTTCCCATAAAACAACTGGCTATCTTAGAAGAAAGTTAAAAAAAAAAAAAAAAAGTCATTAGAAGCTTGCAGAAAGACACCCTTTTCAAAGAAAGGCTAAACCATCAAGTTGCAGGAAGGACCAGATGAGGACAGCTCTGGGGTCTGGAGAAGAAGAGCTAATAAGAATTTGTTTCAGGTAAGGGCTGCTGTGTAAGTTAACTCAGTTTATTTTTGCTCCTTGGGGTAAGTCCCTGTAGCATAAAATCCAGTTGGGGGGTGCCTGGGTGGCTCAGTGGGTTAAAGCCTCTGCCTTCAGCTCAGGTCATGGTCTCAGGGTCCTGGGATCGAGCCCTGCGTCGGGCTCCCTGCTCAGTGGGGAACCTGCTTCCCTTCCTCTCTCTGCCTGCCTCTCTGTCTACTTGTGATCTCTGTCTGTCAAATAAATTAATTAATTAATAAAAAAAATCCAGTTGGTTAACTTGTTTCCTATGTCAAGCACTAGGACAGGGGAGGATGGGTAGACCATTTTGATGGACAGGGGTAGGAGGGTTGCATATATCAGAGGAGATTTTTCAAAATTGGGGCCCCCTTAGCAAAAGAAAGGGAAGTGTTTGCTAGGCAGGTACAGTAGTAAATGCCCACTTTACCCTCTGCATTTCAGACCTCCCTGAACCAAACTGAACTCTCAAATACAAGCCAAACATCTTTTCCTAAAAGGGTGAGTCTTTTAATGTCAGCATTTAGACTTTACTAATAGGATATAATATCACTCATGATGAGGTTGCTCAGAGGAAGCCTTCAATGCTTGATAATGAGTGCTAATGAGATTTGATTTTTGTTACTCTAAAATGAAATGAGCTCCGCACCTAATTTGATCACTTGTAACCTTACCGGCAAAATCAAACAGAATAATGGAGCGAAGGATGAATGTGATATCACATGGTATCAAGGTTATCACTTGAAACCCTTAGCAGAATCAATCAATCCATTAAGAAAGGCCTCTCTCATCTGAATCCAGGCACGTGCGCCTTTCATTGCCTGAGTGCTAGCTGTCCACAAGAACTTTCTTCAGTGATAGAAATGTCCTATATATGCGTTGTCAGATATGATAGCTTTCTGAGTGTTTGCTTTCATCTGACAAGCAAGCCAGAAGGAGACACCTATACAGAAAAAAGAGAATGTATCTGCAGAAGAACTCAAGAGAGACATTGCCAGAAGAAGAGAAAGATTACGTCTATCAGTGTTCTGAGTTGCAAACAATAGATTTCTTACCAACAAGATAATAACAAAGAAAATATGATCAAGGGATACCGAATGCTAGTTTGCCTGCTGACTATGGGGCAGTAGATTCTAGAAACCTTGTCACAACTCTTTCCCCCAAGGAGGAGGCTTCCACTCTCACCTTCCCCAGAATGGTTCTATACAGAAATTGTTCTTTCATGCTTTATTGGGTTGATGTCTCCTGTGACAGTGACACAGTTGCGGGTCCCTGGTTGCGTGCTGGCATCTGACACACAAGGAAGTCTAGGTGGCTGATTTTCTGTGTTGTGTCACAGGAGGCACAGACTCAGAGGATGAGTTTACAGAGGGTGCTGAGTTCCCCCGCATCACCAATATTCCTGAGAAACTGAATTTACGAAAGAGCAAAACTTCATGACGGCATCCTCCACCATCATTCACTGTTCTGAGAAATATTCCGGCAGATGCCTCAAGCATCTTTTAACTTAACAAAAAGTTCACTTGTAGGGGCACCTGGGTGGCTCAGTGGGTTAAAGCCTCTGCCTTTGGCTCAGGTCATGATCCCAGGGTCCTGGGATCAAGCCCCGCGTAGGGCTCTCTGCTCAGCAGGGAGCCTGCTTCTTCCTCTCTCTCTGCCTGCCTCTCTGCCTACTTGTGATCTCTGTTAAATAAATAACTAAATAAAATCTTTAAAAAAAAAAATTCACTTATAGATGCTTGGTCAAAAGCAAAATCTTCCACTGTAGAATTAAAAAATGGAATTCATATTCTGTTGGCAAATGTGCCTTCTGTTCTGTTCAGTATGTATAAGCCCTGCGGTGACTGGCCATGTGAACCCACTGTCATCTTCACTTGTTTTACTGTTTCCTGTTTCTGTTGCTCTCCCTGTGAAGTTACCTTGCGACTTTGATTATGAGTGTTTAAAGGTAGATTTTTTTTTTTTTATTCCACTTAGCTCCTATAGAGGAACAACTATTCATAGAAACCTGATATGCGTATGGAAATTTGTCTTCAGATCCTTTGGTTGCTTGAGAGAAATGATGAGGTTGTCATTTCCATGTAGGCTTTCATGATGCAGATGGCCTAGGGAATGAAAATTAAATGTTTCCATGCTGAGTCTCAAAGCTTCATCTGTTCCCAGCCAGAACCCTGCTCTTGGTGTAGCCGACTGTCTAGGTTTCAAATGTGCCTTCCTCTGGAGTTCTGGAGTTGGAAGATTGAAGCCTAGTCCCGGGCGGTACCATTCTTTGCTTTCTGGCTGTAGGAGATAAACTCTTCTTTGTGGGAGGTTCTAGTCTCTTTTTTTAAAAATTATTATTATTTTTGTTATGTTATGTTATTCAATATGTAGTACATTATTAGTTTTTGATGCAGTGTTCCATGATTCACTGTTTGTATATAACACCCAGTGCTCCATGCAGTCCATGCCCTCCCTATTACCCATCACCAGGCCAACCCATACCCCAAACCCCCTCCCTTCTAAAACCCTCGGTTTGATTCTCAGAGTCCACAGTTTCTCATGGCTTATCTCCCCCTCTGATTTTCCCTTCTTCGTTTTTCCCTTCCTTCTCCTAATACCCTCCATGTTATTCCCTATGTTCCACAAATAAGTGAAACCACATGATAATCGACTTTCTCTGCTTGACTTATTTCACTCAGTGTAATCTCCTCCAGTCCCATCCATGTTGATGGAAAAGTTGGGTATTCATCCTTTCTGATGGCTGAGTAACACTCCATTGTATCTATGGACCATATCTTCTTTATTCATTCATCTGTTGAAGGGCATCTTGGCTCTTTCCACAGTTTGACTGTTGTGGACAATGGTGCTATGAACATTGGGGTACAGATGGCCCTTCTTTTCACTACATCTGTACCTTTGGGGTAAATACCCAGGAGGCTCTAGTCTTCAGTGGATAATCAATCATTCTCAGCCTGTCATTGTCTTCCTCAAAACACCAGTTGCCCCAGTAGGAACCATCCCATGTCAGTGTTCTTACAGTGACTAAATGCACATAATTTCCAAACACTTGATATAGAGCATGTCTTTGAGCATATCCTTCCACCAGAACCCCATGTCAGTTCACTCCCATCAGTGAGAACTTGACAATCACAAGCTATCTCATTCCATGGCTGTCTAGACCCAACCACACCCAGTGATGGGGTCCCCATCACCTGCCAGACAGCAGCCCATGCAACTCCACAATCTCAACTTCATGTCGGTTTTCTCAGGCCATCTGTGCCTCCAATAGCTGCTACTTGGGTTCCTCATAAAGACGACTCTGACACGGAGGTTATCTCAGGGGAGGTGTATCGGGATGTGCTTCTAGGACCAGTATTTATAGCTCTTGGTCTATTTCTGACCATCTCTGTTTATTTTTATCATGTTGTGTGTGTTCCTCATGCACCTGATTTCTGTATGCCTGTGTGATATCATAGTTGTGGAACTATTGTAGCAATAATTTGAAGCTTAGAACAACAAGATTTACCTGCAAAGAGGAACAGTTTTTGCTTCTGCTGGTAAAATGAGGACACTCACAATCGAGGGTCACAGCAATTCAATTTCTGCAACTGACAGAATTAATGGCTGCGCCGAGAATTGTATGCAGGGCTTTGTACTTCCAGTTGTCTCTACTCTATGGAAGTGAACTTTGCGATTTCTGGCAGAAAGTAAAGAGTTCATCAGTTCTTATTTATCGGGTTATGGGCTGTAATTGGTTTTTCTCTCTGGATCTGCAGGAATGGTAAATTTTTCACTTCACCCTCTCAACCTCTCAGTGGTCCCTGTGGGGTTAGGAAATGCCCTCAGGATTGAAACATCCCAAAACACTCAACTCATTTCCCTAGGTTTCTGTCGTATCTCCTCATCCCCACATCGTAGTCTGTTAATTCTTCACTATTTTGTTGACTCTATGATACCTTCAAGCAGATTTTTAAATCTTTCTAGCTTTTTAAATAATTCTCAGAAGATAGGCTTATGCAAATTATTTAATCCACCATTAGCAGAAGTCCAAGTTAGTATCTTTCAAAGTATATTTACGTTGCCTCTGACCTGCAGGCACTAATCTTTAGAACAGATAGCTGAACACATGTTGGATTTATCATCCTAAACCTTATAATGTCACAGTACAGATGTGAAGAGATGCAACCTCTGAAGGTTACAGTCTGTACTGTTCATATGTGCAACTTGGCTGGAACATTGTGTGCACATATGTTTAAGAGTCATGTAAACAGGAAAAAATTACATGAAACACATATCTTACATGCAAACAAGACAACTATGATATGGCTATTAGTTTGTTTCAGAAAGCTAAAATATGTTCAAGTTGTTGAAGGAGATTTTGAATAAGTCCATATCAAATAATGACAAGAGATGATCACTCTAGTGTATTGTTTTCTCTCTGTAAGACAGTAATATGGTTCTCTCACAGGATTAAGCTGAGGGATACCATCCCTGAGAAATACTGAATCAGTGGTATTTCCGTCTTTGGTGCATTAGGGGGAAAAAAATGTTTTGCTGACTTAAGGACACATTTTTTGCTTTCAACTACTCACATTCTACCATTAAAATGGAATTTAAAATACAGACTAGAGAATGTTGCATTTGGCTTGTGAGCCATAGGAAAGGAAAGGTTAATGAAAGCACAGTCTTACAGAATAAGGCAAGAGGGAAAAAACAGAAAAGGTGTTCATTTGACTTATGTGGGATTTTTGATTCTTATTGGGTGTAATTCTGGAGAGGCTGAATAATGTGAGTATTTGAAAGACAAGAAGATTTAGAAAATACTATTATGAAGTGTCACAGCATGATAGAGAATGGACATCTCCATGTTTATATAGGGTATTTATCCATTCTGCTGAACAAGCATATCCTATTCATTGTAATTTTGTCTTTGATCCTTCTAAACTTCCCTTACATTTTCTTTGAACTTAAATAAGATTTTGTAGAATGAACTCCCTTAGTTCAACCATAATAAATATTTATTGGGCATACATATGTGTTTGACCTGTAAAATAAATTTAAGGTCAGACAACCTGGTTTTACCTCAAAACTGAAATTTGATACATGACACAACAATGAGCACCTGTAACAGAAGTCATTCTTAATTTTCACCACTTCCCGCACCAACATCACCATCACCACCACTACCACTATCACCATCACCAATACCCCATCATCACCACCACCACTACTATCACCATCACCCCATCACCCCATCACCACCATCACCACTACTATCACCATCACCCCATTACCCCATCACCACTACTAACACCACCATCACCACCACCACCATCACTACTACCACCACCACCATCACCCCATCACCACTATCACCAACACCACCAACACCACCCCATCACCATCACCACCACTACCACTATTGCCATCACACTACCACCACCACCACTACCACCTTCACCATCACCCCATCAACACCATCACCACCTCCACCACTATCATCACCACCACCATCACCCCATCACCATCACAAACACCACCACAAACACCACCACCACCACTCCATCACCATCACCACCACTACCACCTTCACCATCACCCCATCAACACCATCACCATCACCACCTCCACCATCACCATCACCACCACCGTCACCACCACCACCACCATCACTGCCACCACCACCATCACCACCACCACCATCACCACTGCCACCATCACCCCATCACCATCATCACCATCATCACCACCACCACCAGCATTACCCCATCACCACTACTACTCCATCACCACCATCACCACCATCACCATCATCCTTATCACTATCATCTCCATCACCATCACCTGCTAGTATTAATTTAGATGTAAAGATTAATAGGAGACAACCCTTTCATTGAATGTGGAGAGGGAAGTTAGCCAGTGTTTGCAATGTTGAGGACAATGATAGATGTATTCTATGAGAGGCTAAATGAGGGTATTCAGTGCTCTTGACATAACTAAATTCTAGAGGAAGAAAAGATATTTTCAAAATTATACAGGTATTTAGCAGGATAGTTAGTGCAGGAACATTAGAGCAGCTTAGAATTGTACTAACCGTAAATGAAGTTCCAAGTGAGATGACCTGGGTCTGGATTGGAGACAAGGGTGAAGTCAGGGAAGGTTGGATATGCCCTGCAAGGAACTTGGATTAGGTGCTAAAGGTGATGGTGAAGCACTGAGGGATATCCAGGAATACTTTCTCTCTGTTAAAGCTGGAAACTGAAGAAAAATGAGAAGTTAATATAAGATTCAGATTTGGATTACTTTGGATGGAAGGTGTACTTCACTACATCCATATTGGTGTTAGAAGTGGTCCTTTGGGCCCCGATTAATTCTTTTCTAAAGCTGCTCAGTGTCTCCAGGGTCCTCAGAATAAAAACACAGAGAATATGATCTCAGCCTTTAGCTCTCTTCCTCAGTTTGTGTTACTTAGTTTCAGTGGTGTTTCTCGTGTAGATTATAATCTTGATTAGGGTTACATCTTTTTATGGATAAATTGAAAGAATAACAGGTAGATGGCCAGGCTCTCTAGATGATGCACTCTACTCTTTCCATGCGCCATGTCACACACATCTGATATTGGCACATAGCCACACAGAAACGTAGAATCACAGGGTATAAAGGCTACATACCACTAACCTAATTTACGGCTGTTGATACTGACCTGCCTGGATCACCTGCAGAAGCAGTGTTTGTCAGATCTTTCCACTGTGGAATCACCACTTTTATCCCTGTCCAGACTATAGCCTTCGGAAGGAAGTCACTGCATACAGTACACAGTTGCGAATTAAGGGATGGAGGGGCATGTCGGGGGTCAGTTGGTTAAACAGCAGACTCGATTTTGGCTCAGGTCATGATCTTGGGTGCTGAGATCCAGCTCCACATCCAGTTTTGAGGCCAGCGCAGAGTCTGCACAAGACTCTCTCTTTCCTTCCGCCTCTGCTCCTCCCCTGCTTACTCCCAGATAGATAGGTAGGTAGGGAGATAAATAAATTAAATCTAAAAGAAAAGAATTGAGAAGTTACACATGGAGTATCTGCATAATTATTAGGAATTCTTAATGGGAAAATTGTCTCTTCTCCCCATTTATTAATTTATTTAGTCATCTGGTCTTTCTGTCAATATAGACTGATGTAAATAAATATGTGCATATTTGTTCTATACTTTGAATTATCATCAAATATTATTTTTTGTTTCATTAGTAGAATTAAGGTTTTCCCCAGTCTTTTTCAATACCTGTAACAATTATTTTCAACTTTGTCCATTCTCATTCAATATTTTAAAATGTTTCAGCATTTTAATGAATTTTGAGCCAATTAACTACATATTTTTCAAAACTGTGAAACCATATCTACAGATTAGAGAAACAAAGCCATTATCATGTGTCATGTTTAAGAAACAATCCTTTAAATCTACAATGCTAAAACCTAGCATTTATAGTTGCCAAAGTTAGTAAATATGATTATATGTTGAATAAGAAGTTTATATCAAGAACAAAACAAAAGAATAGATAGATTTTTAAATATATTTGTAGCCTTAAAATTAACTGATTTATTTCCATTTAATACATATTATTGACCCAGAAATTTTAATAAAACACTAGTGTGTTTCCTGCCCTTGAAGAACTCCTAAGTCTAGAGAGACCTAAAATAAATAACTTTTTTATAGTGTGTTAAGTGCTACAATAGAAAGATATCCAAAATCCCTGAAAAATGCTTAAACTTCTTTCAGCTGGTTATAGAGTATGTATTAAGAAGATAAAATTTTATAAATGTTTGATAATAACTTTAATAAAAGCAAAAAAGACCTACTGTTATTCTTTTTCTTCTAACTGGAATATAAGCTTGTTTTACATACTTGATAATTATTCAGTAAATGAACAGATGGATGAAAGAGGCTTTATGCAGTTCCATGCCATGTTTCAGCCACAGTTAAAAATCATAGGTCAGGGGTGCCTGGGTGGCTCAGTTGTTAAGCATCTGCCTTCAGCTCAGGTCATGATCCCAGGGTCCTGGGATTGAGCCCTGCATCGGGCTTTCTGCTTGGCAGGAAGCCTGCTTCTCCCTCTCCCACTCCCCCTGCTTGTGTTCCCTCTCTTGTTGTGTCTCTCTCTGTCGAATAAATAAATAAAATCTTTAAAAAAATTCATAGGTCAGACACAAAAGGCAATTGGCTGAAGAGCACATGAACTGCTTATATAATAGCTTTCTTAATTTTTTAACCTAGTTTACTTGGTTCAGTTGATTTGCTATTTTAAAACATTTTCCCCAAGACTGCTTAATTAAAGCACTCTTCATTAATCCTTCAAACTCACACGCACACACAGAGGATCTATTCTTTGTAGTTCTCATTAAAATAAAAAACTTACAAGGGGATATCATACTGTGTCATAATTTTTAACTTTAATTACAACCATGTATAAAAATGATAACATACAGGGTAAGTCGGGAGAACAAGGAGATGTAAAGGAATTTATAATTTTGTCTTGTATCACAGATCAGATAACAGCTAAGTAGTGTTCCTACTTCACAAAGTTGACTGTTTCAGGTAATGAAGCACGATAATTAATTACAGGCATATGCTTTTAAACCTTAACAAACATTTTATATTTTAACCAAAATAACACAGTGAATCAACATTATATAAAGATCAGTTTGCATACATATTTAACAGAAAGGCATACATGACATTTTAAACACTGGTAGAGTAATGTGGTGCACGCCAATTGCAGCAGAATTCTTCTGTTTAAGAGGTAAAGTGGGGTCTCTTTTTCTGTACTTTCAGGTACCCTGCTGCAGATCCCATAGAAGCTTATGTACTTTATGCAATCTCCTTTAAAAATAGCAAGGTGATGTCATCCTAATTACTGTGAGACAGGGCGTTATGGATTATTTCCCTGTGTGATTATGGGATTAACTTCAGTTTGAAGTTTAACTAAGATGTCAGAAATCTCAGTAATAGGTGTGGGTACCTGATTTCTATGTACTTTTTTTTTTTTTTTTAAACCTGTGATGTAGTGTTCTCATGAAGGCCAAAAAAAATGTCCAATTTTCCTATTAAATGAGAAAGCGTTCCTAATACCCTCTCACACGGCTGGTGCAGAACCCCCATAGGCAACCAAGAAGGTGGCCGGACTGAGGAAGGAAACACCAGGTATGAAACTTGATCGGGGGCGGGGGGATGGGTGGGCAGAGAAGCCAGAAACACAGTGTAAACTCCAATCATAGAGATATAATAGTGCTGCTGTCGTATGATTGCATAACTTAATGACACGAGTTAATGTGGAGCTGAGATCTAAAATGTACCAGGTACTTATTGTTATTGAGATTTTTTTAAGGCCATGTGATTTTTAAGTCATGCCCATTATTCCAGCAATAATTCCATTATTCCCAGCAACCCTGATAAGAAGGATGCATTACCACCCCCAACAAATGGATTTGAATATTTGAATTTTGTTTTGCCCTTGATAACTGGCTTTGAATCTTCTCAGCTTTCTGCATTCTAAGATGGGAAGTAATTTATGGGTTAAAATACATTAATGGTCATTAGCTTGGTAAATACTAACAGGCATTATTGTCGTTGAAGCTATTTTGATTACTTTTCAAATGGGAAAACAGAGGCACAAAGAAGACAACTTGCCTTAGATTGCATAACTGTTAAATGTCAGGGTTGAGATCTAAACACACATCTTGTCCAGATCCAACATCAAATCTGAAGGACCCAAATAAAAGACCAAGTTTATTTATTTATTTTTTTTAGATATTTTATTTATTCATTTGAGAAAGAGAGAGAGAGCACAAGCAGGGGGAGAGGCAGAGGGAGAGGAAAAAGCAGACTCTTTGCTGAGCAGGGAGCCCAATGTGGGACTCAATCCCAGGACCTTGGGATCATGACCTGAGCTGAAGGCAGATGCTTAACTACCTGAGCCACCCAGGCATCCCTAAAAGACCAGGTTTAAAATGAGAATGTCATAAACTGGAGCTGGAGGCAAGGATAATTGCATGGGACTATGTGAAAAAGAAACAAGGATTGCCCTCTGTGTTCTGTGCATTTTCTTTTGAGCTTCAGAAGTTTATCCAAGTGGGTGTATCAGATTGATACAAAGGTCAAGAATGAGAGTTGATGCCAAAAACCTAACTTTCTATATATTTGTGAACTTGCATACTGTCTGATAGCTAAGAGCACTCTGTCTCTTCCCCGTAGAGGTTTTGAGATGATGAATAGTTTGGTAGTTTCCCTCCAGTGGTACAAAAACCAATCTTGGTACACAAGAATTTTAATAGAGTACTCCTGGCTTTTCATAGCAATTACAAAGAATTGACACATCTTTAATCAAACTTTCAGACCTAGACTGCCATGTCTATTCTCGTTGGCCTTATTTTCCAGTAGTTCCCCAAGACTCGCATTTCTGCACGCGGGAAGAGAGAGCCATCCCATTTCTCCTGTTAAGGAAATATACTTTATACATCACATCAATAAATCAAATCTACCCTTGTTTGTTTCAAAAACACATTTGCTGCATCTTTAAACATATTATCAGAATTCTATAAACATACTTTCTAGACACATAAAATGTTTTTTTTTTCATTTTGATCATGTGAGACTTTGGCTCTTGTATAAAATGATTTCTGAGGTTTGAGTTCCACTAGACAGCCACCGAGATTCTATTAAAATTAGGATTCTTTGAATTAAAAATTCCATATGTTGGCATTATATAACATATGTGAATTGGTATTTTCCATTTCTCTCTATGTTGTATTTTTTTGCTTGGACCTGAATTCATATTTTTAAGGCATAGTTAATGGCGTCTAGTGGTAAGTTGTATGCAATATTCAATTCGTTAAACAAAAATAGCAAAAGCAATGCTAGAATATTTCCAGTGTGTCCTGCCACAAAGTACTTATAAGTTCCACCAGAGGAAAGGTGATACTTAAGGTTTTGAATTTCACATGGGCATGCATGATGTTTTCTTCTCATGAATTCCAATTTAACTTATAAGAATATATTATCTCTGCCTTCTACTGCAACAGAACCAAACAAAACCACTAAAAAGTAAAATGTGGCACTTACAAGGTGGTTCTAGCCAAACTGGTCTCCATTTTTATTAAATAAGAGTTTATATTTTTTTTTGATAGCATGAGAAAATAGAGTCCAAGCATAATCCTGAAACAAAACCCTACAGTAGTTCTAAAATAAAAGTTGAATGCACTATCTCTATTCTGGTTGTGCCTCGGTTAATTTGGGAATATCTAAGTGGGGTCAAGACCTACACTAATGCCTTCACAGTAGGATTCTGTTTTCTTTGTTTTGTTTTTTAGATTCCACGTGTAAGTAGAATCCTGCAGTATTTGTCTTATTTTACTTAGTGTATACCCTTGAGTTTTATCCATGTTGCCACAGATGGCAAGATTTCTATTTCTGTGGCAGGGTAGTACTCCATTGTGTGTGTGTGTGTGTGTGTGTGTGTGTGTGTGTGTGTGTGTGTGTACATCACATCTTTGACTATTCATCCATCAGTGGACACTTTGCTTGTTCCCATATCCTGACTACCATACTTACTCATTCATCAATGAACATAGGAGTACATATATCTAGAAAAGGATATTTGAAACACCCTGCAGAGATGAGTATTTAGTTACAAATATAATTCCAACACAAAGATCTATTCATCAAGAGCAAATTAGGCCAAATTAATAGACAAAATTCATTTTGATTTTTAGTACTACACCTTAGAATTCTCCATCCTTTCCTCATATTTTCAAAAAAGAAAGGTATATTTCAGAATTATTCCTCTACACCTACTTTCTTTTTAATTTTTATTAACATGTAATATATTACTTGCCCCAGGTGTACAGGTTTGTGAATCCTTAGGCTTACACATTTCACAGCACTCACCATAGCACATACCCTCCCCAGTGACCATAATCCAACCACCCTCTCCCTACCCTACCACTCCACAGCAAACTTCAGTTTGTTTTGTGAGATTAAGAGTCTCATATGGTCTGTCTCTCTCCCAATCCCATCTTGTTTCATTTTTCCCTTCCCTACCCCCTTAACCCCCGGCCCTGCCTCTCAATTTCCTCATATCAGAGAGATCATATGGTAATTGTCTTTCTCTGACTGACTTATTTTGCTTAGCATAATACCCTCTAGTTCCATCCATGTTGTTGCAAATGGCAAGATTTCAATTCTTTTGATGGCTGCATAGTATTCCATTGTGTGTGTGTGTGTGTGTGTGTGTGTGTGTGTGTGTGTATCACATCTTTATCCATTCATCTGTTGATGGACATCTTTCTGTAGTTTGGCTATTGTGGACATTACTGCTATAAACATTGGGGTACCTGTCCCCCTTTGGATCACTACATTTCTATCTTTAGGGTAAATACCCAGAGTGTGATTTCTGGATCATAGAGTAGCTCTATTTTCAACTTTTTTAGGAACCTTCATGCTGTTTTCCAGAGTGGTTGCAGCAGCTTGCATTCCCACCAAAAGTATAGGAGGGTTCCCCTTTCTCTGCATCCTTGCCAATGTCTGTCATTTCCTGACTTGTTAGTTTTAGCCATCCTGACTGCTGTGATGTTGTATCTCACTGTGGTTTTGATTTGTATTTCCCTGATGCTGAGTGATGTGGAGCACTTTTTCATGTGTCTGTTGGCCATCTGGATGTCTTCTTTGCAGAAATGTCTATTCATGTCTTCTGCCCATTTCTTGATTGGATTATTTGTTCTTTGGGTGTTGAGTTTGCTAATAAGTTCTTTATAGATTTTGGATACTAGCCCTTTATCTGATATGTCTTTTGCAAATATCTTCTCCCATTCTGTCAGTTGTCTTTTGGTTTTTTGACTGTTTCCTTTGTTGTGCAAAACCTTGATCTTTTTTTTTTTTTTTTAAGATTTTTATTTATTTATTTGACAGAGATCACAAGTAGGCAGAGATGCAGGCAGAGAGAGAGAGAGAGGGAAGAAGACTCCCCATTGAGCAGAGAGCCCAATGTGGGGCTCAATCCCAGGACATTGAGATCATGACCTGAGCCAAAGGCAAAGGCTTTAACCTACTGAGCCACCCAGGTGCCCCCAAAACCTTGATCTTGATAAAGACCCAGTAGTTCATTTTTGCCCTTGGTTCCCTTGCCTTTGGCGATGTTTCTAGGAAGAAGTTGCTGCGGCTGAGGTCGTAGAGGTTGCTGCCTGTGTTCTTCTCAAGGCTTTTGATGGATTCCTGTCTCACATTGAGGTCTTTCATGCATTTGGAGTCTATTTTTGTGTGTCATGTAAGGAAATGGTCCAGTTTCATTTTTCTGCATGTGGCTGTCTAATTTTCCCAACACCATTTGTTGAAGAGACTGTCTTTTTTCCATTAGACATTCTTTCCTGCTTTGTCGAAGATTAGTTAATCATAGAGTTGAGGGTCTATCTGGGTTCTCTATTCTGTTCCATTGATCTGTATGTCTGTTTTTGTGCCAGTACCATACTGTCTTGATGATTACAGCTTTGTAATAGAGTTTGATCTGGAATTGTGATGCCGCCAACATTGGCTTTCTTTTTCAATATTCCTCTGGCTATTTGGGGTCTCTTTTGGATCCATATAAATTCTAGGATTATTTGTTCCATTTCTTTGAAAAAAAAATTGATGGTATTTTCATAAGGATTTCATTGAATGTGTCGATTGCTTTAGGTAGCATAGACATTTTTACAATATTTGCTCTTCCAATCCATGAGCATGGAACGTTTTCCCATTTCTTTTTTGTCTTCCTCAATTACTTTCATGAGTACTTTATAGTTTTCTGAGTACAGATTCCTTGCCTCTTTGGTTAGGTTTATTCCTAGGTATCTTATGGTTTGGGGTGTAATTGTAAATAGCTCAACTCCTTAATTTCTCTCTTCTGTGTTGCTGTTGGTGTATAGAAATGCAACTGATTTCTGTGCTTTGATTTTATATCTTCACACTTTATGAATTCCTGTATGAGTTCTAGCAATATTGGAGTAGAGTCTTTTGGGTTTTCCACATAAAGTATCCTATCATCTGCAAAGAATGAGAGTTTGACTTCTTCTTTGGCAATTCAGATGCCTTTTATTTCTTTTCCTTGTCTGATTGCTGAGGCTAAGATTTCTAGTACTGTGATGAATAGCAGTGATAATAGTGGACATCCCTGCCGTGTTCCTGAACTTTGGGTGAAAGCTTTCAGTTTTCCCCCGTTGAGAATGATATTCACTGTGGGTTTTTCATAGAAAGCTTTGGTGGTATTGAGGTATGTACCCTCTATCCCTACACTGTGAAGAGTTTAGATCAAGAAAGGATACTATACTTTGTCAAATGCCTTTTCAGCATCTATTGAGCGTATCATATGGTTCTTGTTATTTCTTTTATTAATGGTTTTTATCACATTGATTGATTTGTGGATGTTGAACCAACCTTGCGGTCCTGGAATAAATCCCACTTGGTCGTGGTGGATAATCCTTTTAATGTACTGTTGGATTCTATTGGCTAGGATTTTGGTGAGAATTTTTGATCCATGTTCATCAAGGATATTGATCTGTAATTCTCCTTTTTGTTGGGGTCTTTGGTTTTGAGATCAAGGTAATGCTGGCCTCATAAAATGAGTTTAGAAGTTTTCCTTCCATTTCTATTTTTTGGAACAGTTTCAGAAGACTAGGTGTTAATTGCTCTTTAAATGTTTGGTAGAATTCCCTGGGAAGCTGTCTGGCCCTGGGCTCCTGTTTTTTGGGAGGTTTTTGATGACTGCTTTAATCTCCTTACTGGTTATGGGTCTGTTCAGGTTTTCTGTTTCTTCCTGGTTCAGTTTTGGTAGTTTATGTCTCTAGGAATGCATCCATTTCTTCCAGATTGTCAAGTTTGCTGGTGTATAGTTGCTCATAATATGTTCTTATAATTGTATGTATTCTTTTGATGTTGGTTGTGATCTCTCCTCTTTCACTCATGATTTTATTTATTTGAGTCCTTTCTCTTTTCTTTTGGATAAGTCTTGCCTGGGTTTTATCAATTTTATTAATTCTTTCAAAAACCATCTCCTACTTTCATTGATTTGTTCTTTGGTTTCTATTTCATTGATTTCTGCTCTAATATTTTTTTTAATATTTTATTTGTTTGACAGAGAGAAATCACAACTAGACAGAGAGGCAGGCAGAGAGAGAGGAGGAAGCAGGGTCCCTGTGGTCTGCTCTGATCTTTATGATTTGTCTTCTCCTGCTGGGTTTAGGCTTTCTTTGCTGTTCTTTCTCCAGGTCCTTTAGGTGTAGGGTTAGGTTGTGTATTTGAGACCTTTCTTGTTTCTTGAGAAAGGCTTATATCACTATATACTTTCCTCTCAGGACTGCCTTTGCTATGTCCCAAAGATTTTGAACAGTTTTGTTTTCAAAACTATTCGATTGAATTTTTTCAATTCTTTTCAATTCTTTTTCAATTCTTCTTTAATTTCCTTTAATTTCTTTAATTTCCTGTTTGAGCCATTCATTTTTACCCAGATAAGAATATATGAATGAGAGAGTAAAATACTAAAAGGGTGGCAAAGAACCCAGAGAAATATCTGCTTACCAAATCAGAAGAGACCTGAAACCAGAGGGAGAAGAAAGGGGGAAGAAACAAAAGAATGTGTGTGTGTGTGTGTGTGTGTGTGTGTATTGTGTGTGTGTGTGTGTATGTATTTATATATGACTGGTGGATAGAACAGAGCCACCCACTTGATTTTGGGTGTATTTTGGTCTCTTAGAGAAAAGTAACTCCCAAAATTATTAAGAAGGAAAAACCTATGTATATATACAAAATAAGGGTAAACACAATGAAGGGATGGAATGTTACTGTCAAGATGAAAATTTCAAAAGATTCTAAAAAAGAAATTGATAAGTGGGTTGGAAAAAGAAAAAAACAAAGCATAGAGAATGTGATCAAGCTGGAGCTAGATTTAGGGTATATTTTGGTCTATTTGAAGTAATTGTATTCCAAAATTTAAAGAAAAAAAAACCTATGTGTATACAAAAAATTAGGTTAAATGCAATGAAGCGATAAAATATAACCATACAATGAAAATTTAAAAAGATTTTTTAAAGAGGTATTGATAAGATGAAATAGTTAAAAAGCATTAAAAAAGGAAAGAGGGAACATTAAAAAATAGAGTATGAAAAAAATAAAATTTAAAAAAATTTGACTTTGTAAGACTAAAGGATCATGGGAAAGAAGACATGAATTCTATGTGTTGCTTTCCCCTAGCTCTGGAGTTCCACAGATCTCGTTGATTCATGAATTTGGTCTTGGCTGGGTGTTCTTGCTGATCTTCTGGGCAAGGGGCCTGTTGCAGTGATTCTCAAATGTCTTTGCCCAAGGCGGAATTGTACTGCCCTTGCCAGGGGCCAGTCTAAGTAATCTGCTCGGGTTCATTCTAAGGAGCTTTTGTTCCCTGAATGCTTTCCATAGAGTTTTGGAGGACAGGAATGAAAATGGCACCCTTGGGGCGCCTGGGTGGCTCAGTGGGTTAAGGCCTCTGCCTTCGGCTCAGGTCATGATCTCAGGGTCCTGGGATCGAGCCCCGCATCGGGCTCTCTGCTCAGCGGGGAGCCTGCTTCCTCCTCTCTCTCTGCCTGCCTCTCTGCCTACTTGTGATCTCTGTCTGTCAAATAAATAAATAAATAAATCTTTAAAAAAAAAAAAAAAGAACTGTTTAGAAAATGGTGCCCTCCCAATCTTCATTCCAGAGGAGCAGAGAGCTCAGAGCCCCACTCTTCAGTTCACCCTCAGAGAGAAGCAGTCAGTCTCTCCCATCTCCCTGGTCTCCTGCCGCATTCCATGCTCACCCGAACTGTGACTGAGTGATTCTGTCTCTGACGCACGGCCCCATTTGGAGTCTCCAAATGCAGCAGATTCCTGCCACGTGCTCCTGTGCTGGAGAAGGAAGGAGGGGGTCTCTCTGGTTCTGCCACTTGTGGGGTCCCTGCTTGAAGAGCAGTGGCCCGACTGTGCTGAAGATCATGATTTAAGGTAATCCCGAGCTGAGAGCCTGCTGCCCAACTCCGTCTCTATAGCTGGCTTCCCTACTCCAATACCTAGGATCTCTGCAACACTCAGACACCCCCAGTCTTTCTTTGACCCCGCATGTCCTGAGACCACACTGTCCCCCCAAGGGCTCTACTCCTGCTTAGCCTCTGGAGTGACATCCCTCACTGGAGCAGACTTCTAACAGTTCTGACTTTGTGCTCTGCTGCTCCATCGCTTGCTCATAGCCAGTCCCTCCCCTGCAGTCTATCTCGCTTCTAATTCACTTCTCTGCACATCATACCTTCCAGAAAGTGGTCGATTTTCTGTTCCTAGAATTTTTGCTCTTCATCTCTTCTATCTCTTGTTGAGTTTGTAGGTATTTGGAATGGTTTGATAACTATCTAGCTGAACTTCTGGGACCTAATGCTATTCAGTCTCCCACTCCTCTGCCATCTTGTTTCCTCCCTTCCACACCTCTGTTTTAAACATTTTGAAATTATTGTGAAGCACACCACTATTGTAAATGGTTTGAAATTCCCAAGATCAGAAGCAGCAGTGTGGTAGAAAGTGTCAGGTCCTCCCAAATAAAGCCACACTTTAAATAAGCCCCAGGATTTTGATATATCACCTTATGTGGCAAAAGGAATTTTGCAGACATAATTCTGGTTATGACCCTGAAAATAGCTTATTTTGTATCAGCTTGGTTTAGTTAATCAAATTGCATGAACTCTTAAAGAAGAGATGTTTCTCTGGCTGGAAATGGGAGAGTCATGGCAGAAGGAGAAGCCAGAGAGATTCCAAGTGACTGAGTATCTGGAGGACTGAACTTTCTTGCTCTTGGATGGAGGAGGACAAGTGCAGGTGTAGATGGAGAAGAGCCTTGAGAAGCTAAGGGCAGTGCCCAGGAACATCCAGCAAGGGAAGAGACATCCCAGTCTCACAGTCCTCCAGCAAGAGGCTGAGTTCTGCCCAACTAAGCCTAAAAGTAGATTCTTCCAATGATTCCTCTTAAGAACCCTGCTAGCCAGCCCATGAGTTTCAGCCCTGGAAACCCAGAGTGGAGACATCCCCACGTATCCAACCCAAACATCTGGCCTCAGAACTGGGATATGACAAATGATACATTGTTTTTAGACACTAAATTTTTGGTAATTTGTTACAACAATGATGAAAATCATTTACAAGCTACATCTGCCTCTTTCCATTACATCAGTAAGGGGTCATTACTCTTTAAAATGTCCCTTTCAAACAAATTCCAAATAACTATGTTCTATGGGCTGTTTCATTTATACAATATGAGATAGAGAAGAGAGTGCTTAAGTTATTGAGCAAATGAAATAATTTTTTTCAAAATTTAAAGTCAGAATTCTTAACTATAAATTACATACTCAATATTCTTTTTTTCAGCTCATTTGCTTCCAAGCTAAGAAATATTGGGTTATAAGTATCATAGACATTTGATGATTTTTAGTTATATTTAATACTTTAAATGGAAGTGTAATCTATCCAAATGGAAATTTATTTAAGGAACTTGTGAATTGTTTTATTGATTAAGGTAATCGTTGCATTGTTTTCATCAATAGAAGTGCAGTTCTTATACAAGTAGCATTCTGTTTTAATTGAAGAACTTTCATACATTAGAGAACTTTAATGGAAGAATTTCATTCATAACTTTCATACAAAAGAACTTTCATACTCGATTTCTTTGCAGCTCTTCTGGGCATTTCTGGAGGAAAAAAATAGAAGTTAAGAGCTAAGGCTCTCTTTTCCATTTCTTCCCACTTCATTTAATGGTCTTTTCATGTTAAAGTTTCTTTATCATCAATGGTGCTATTGAGTAGATGATTCATTATTTTAGCTTACTGTACATTAAGCACTGTGTTTTGTGCTTTACATTCAAGAATCTCAGTAGGACCATGAGGGGATATCATTATTTTCTCTATTTTACTGATTAGAATTCTGAAACCCAGTGAGTTTAACTGTCCGAGTATTTAAGACAAAGTCCATGCTTTAAGAACTATTCTATTCTCCTTCTAATTAGCCCATGTGCCTGTGGGCCTTGCTGATTTTTTTTTTAAACCTACTAAATATTAGAAAAGTGAATTCCATTATCTTCAACACTAACTGTAAGGCAATCTGTAATAAATAGTTCTGATTTAGAGTTCTTATCCCATTTTTAAAAAATAGCACAATGCCAAATATATATGCCAAATATATCAAGTATTCATTTTTCTATATAAACTATCTCTATCCATACCTGTGTGACAGGTTATATTTTTATTTATTTATTTATTTGACAGAGAGAGAGATCACAAGTAGGCAGAGAGGCAGGCAGAGAGAGAGAGGGGGAAGCAGGCTCCCTTCTAAGCAGAGAGCCTGATGCGGGGCTCGATCCCAGGATCCTGAGATCATGACCTGACCTGAAGGCAGAGGCTTAACCCACTGAGCCACCCAGGTACCCCGACAGGTTATATTTTAAGTCTGAAAAGGTAGCAGTGAAAAAATATGCAACAATAGCCTACACAAAATTTTTGTTTAACTCTGGGTCTGGGTCTAATGTGAAGTGATAGAGAAATTAACAAGTGAAATATATAGTAGATAGGTGATCACAGGTGTTACAAGGAAATAGGAGAGCAGATATGAGGCAAAAGTGTGGTGAATGGGAATGCTATTCCAAATAGTGAAGTCAGGTGAGATTTTATTAGTTGGGTGACATTTGAACAGAGATTTGAAGAAGGTAAGGGGTTAAGCCAGGTGTGCATCCAGAGTCAAAACTTTCTAGGGAAAGGGAAAAGCAGATGCAGAGATCTTGAGACAGAAGTGTGCATGGCATGGCAGGGAGAACATCAAAAAGAGCGTGGTTGGATCAAAGTGAGTGAAGGGGAGAGAACTATACTATCAAGTCACATAGTTTGTGGGGATGAAATCATATTAGAGTTTGTTGATATGAATAAGACAGGGTTATGTGATCTGGCTAATTTCTAATAGAATTCCTGTAGACACAGGGTTGTGAATGAATTCTGAATGGCAAAGGTAGAGGATACCTATAAAGAAACTAGTCCGAAAAGGAGGTCTGTATGGCTTGGACCAGGGAGGTAATGAGAAGTCTTAGAGATATACTAATGATAAGATATGGTTGATAGATATGATAGAGAGGTTTCCAGAAGTCTAGGAGAATCAACAGTACATCATCACAGATAAGATGCAGTCTGTGAGAATAAAAGGAGTCAAGTATGACCCCAAGGTATTGCCTTTGAGTAAAGTGGTGAAGACAGAAAGATGTAATCTGAAGGAGTTGAGGAGGAATTCAGTTTTGAACATTAAATGGGCTCTCTCTTGGACATCCAAATGGAAATGAGGAGTAGAGTATGAGATGAGTATGTGTGTGGAGTTCAAAGGAGAGGTTTCAATTGGAAATATAACATTGGCAATTTTTATATTATAAACGGGTTTTCAAGTCATAGGACTAATTGGTATTATAAAGAGAGGGATACCCATAGAAAAAGAGTAACTCTAGGCACAAACCCTTTGTACCTCAGTATCTGGAGATCAGAGATGGGAGGACATATCAGCAAAGGGACATACGAAGGCAGAAGGAAATTGAGAAATGGCAGAAGAAATGAAGGGTGTTGAACCTGGAAGTACAATAAATTTTTCTTCAATGAGGAGAGAGTAATCAGCTGTATCAAACGATGCTAATAGTTCCAGTAAGATGAGTATGGATAACTGGCCGTTGGCTTCAGTAATCTGAAGCCAACAGGCAGTGGAGGTTCAGGAGTGTGGTAGAGAAAGGAGACTGATTAGAATGGGTTCACATGTTGACAGAGGAAGAGCAGATACAAAAGAGCATGTAGAGAGCTGGTGGAAAAGTTACAGGTGAGTGTGGTGGGGTTTCCATGGGCATAAAGGCAGGAGGTGTGGGATGTATGCTAATGAGTATCACCGGGATGGAGGTGGGCAGGTAACGATGCTGAGAGAGAGGGATGGCTGCTAGATGACACCTTTGAATAGATGAAAGCAGAATAATTATACCATCACCTGGAATAACTTCATATAGAAATACTAAAAGACCAGCGAGTCCCCTATCACTTCTTGCCAGTTTGTTTGCCCTCTAAATTAAACACAGCAAATGTTTTGATTCACATTACTCTCCTCTCCAACTTTTTGTTTTTCTTAATACAAGATTAACATGGATTTTTTTTCCCCAAAAAACAAAAGCAGAGTACTTTCTTTAACTTTTAAAAGCCTATTTATAATGCATGAAAAGTTCTTTTCTATCATTGTATGATTCATTCATACAAAGAGACATCTTTTTTCCCTTGATTAGTAATGTCATAGTTGGCATTAATCACATTGACCTGTGTAATAGAAATTTATACTTAGCTTAGCTTTTATCCTTGACAAGATGCTAACACTTCTGATTTATAAATCAACTAGTCAAAACTTTTAAAAAGTATCAGCACTTGGAATAATTTAAAGCAGGTCAAATCAGAAGAGAATTCCATACAGTGTATGAATACACTAACTTTTTAAAAGTATGAAAGTGTAGAATATTTCATTCTTCGTTTACCTCATCTCATTACATTGAGATATTTCAAAAAGCAGACAGATAATAGGTTTAGTAGGTAGATAGATGGTAGGTTGATAGCTCAATCAGTCAGTATCCTCCCACCACACATTTGTTTTTGCTCTCCCTCATCTCTACTTTTCACCTGTTTATTTTTTGCATTTTTCTAGCAAAAGAAACTGTAACATATTACTCATTTTTATTCCCTATGTTTTTATTGTTGGTATAATTTTCTTTTATTCCCAGGTTTATAACATGACTATTTTCCTTCAACTAGGAGATATACAAGGTGTACAGACTATATTTCACACAAAAACACTGCATGCCAGAGGAAAGGTAATGACTCTTGTATCACTATATAGACACAAGAGCATGCAGTACTTAGCATGAAGTCATAAATCCTAGGAGTGAAGATTGGAGTCTCCTTTCCACGTGGAGCATAGAAGGCAATGCGATCAAACATGGCCTTCTCCTGTCTTCTTTGAAATTGTGCCATTTCCTTGGTGATATTTTCGCAGGACCAGTAACTTCTAGGGGGTGGTCAGCTGTCAAGGAAAGAGTCCATGCTTTGAAGTCTGCTTGGCTTTGGACAACTTACTCAACATATCTGACTATAGTTTCTCTTCTGTAAAATGAGGGCAATACCACCATTCTCAGAGGAATTCCTAGAAATCACACAGGCTACTCTGTGTATAATAGTTGGCACAGAAAAGGGCATATAGTGGAAGGTCATGGGGTAATTTCATCTAATACAAATGATTTTCCATCTTTTAAAATTTATTCAGTCCTTCGATAAATCTAAGTACTGTGTGCAAACACAGCTCTCAGCAGTGGGGACATAGCAGTTAGGGGGAAAAAAAGGAAAAGAAAATTCTGCTCTCATGAAGTTTATGTTCCAGTTCTTTTCTTCGCATCATTTTGAGTTTTTCCTTCCATCCATGATTATCATCTCCAATCCTTTTTTTTTTTTTTCCCTAATTTTTAAAATTCTTCCTTGCCAAAGAGGTTTGACAGTGGTTCAAGAAGTCGTTATCCCTTGGGGGTGTAGAAAATTCTGGAGGGGAATACATCCAGACAGCTTGCCAATGGACTTCCTGTCCCATAGTCCTGCATCTCCTCTTACTACTTGATGCGTTCTCCTTGGCATTCGCAGATCTCCAGAGCTCTGTGTCTGGCATGGCAAAAAGCTCACTCAGTGAATCCTGTTCTGATCTATCTGTGCCTGGAACAAAGCTAGATACTGTGGATATTCAAGTTCATAAAATGCTTAGAGACCACTGGAAATACATATATTTATTTTCCTTTGCCTTATTTTCCACTCCAGTTTGTTTTGCTTGGTATGTATTGAGCTCAGGACAAGGGTACCTTGGTAAAGGTTTTCTTTCTTTTTCAGGTTCATGGAAAAAAAAATCCCTCTTTTTACTTTTAAAGATTGGTCCTAATTGATCTCATTTGCATAGTTGACAGGCTACCATCCAGTTTTTCAGGGAAATCTGCAGGTTTCTCTTGAAACTTCATAAAAGGCTACATATTATGTTTTAACATAAATGCCACTGGTGCCCATAATTACTCCCAAGAGCTCTTACTGCCAATAGCAAGGTAAGTGCAGTCACTTTAAGAAAGGGAGGACTCCATTGTAGTATTTCATCAGGCTTCCATGCCCTTATTGAACTATGAAACTTCCTAACATCTGTGTTGTTATCATCTTAGGGAGTCTGAGCTGCAGAATGTGAGTGTTCTTCTGGCTGCGTCCACATACCCGACACCTGGTTCTCCGTGGGTGCCACCTGTCCTGGTGCACAGTGACATCGCGGGGGTTTGCTGGCAAAGCCCTGGGGTTTTCTCCTTCAGTGTTAGTCTTTGTGTTTATCTGCACCAACCACCTGGCCCTTTCCAGCTTTCACAAAAAGCCGTGGTGGGCCCTTCCTCCAAACAAGTCCCCCTAGTCCCTGAGAGACAGATGAGATGATGTCCTCTCACAGATGGTCTGTGGCGCATACCTCAATTGAATATCTAATCATGACAAGTCGTTAAGGATTAACTGCAAAATGTAAAATCCACTTAAATTGTGACACAAACCTATGTTCTAAAAGCGTAGAGCAAAAAAGAGATTATTTCAAGAGGACAACAATGTTGGCAACTATCCCCTTTTTAAAATATGCATTTGACAGTTGCATTTCATTTCATTGCAACGCATCTAAACAGCTCAAATGTGTGGATGCAATTGAAATATATTGTTGTTCCATTACAAAAACATGAGTTTGCATGACTCTGCTTTCTTTAATGCCAGTGACAGTGCTCAAGATTTTCATAAATGTTTACTCTAAGAACACTTATGTGTGTGTGTGTGTGTATATATATATGTATATATATAATATTTACATATATAGTTAAAATGTTCTAAGAGTTTATATGTTGTTATATTTATTATTTTATATATTATATATAAATATATATAAAAACATCACCCTAATAGTGAATATAGATTAATATACAGTATATAGTATATAGTATACTATATGTAGTATCGTATGGTATACAGTATACAATAGTATATAATATATAGTACATATATGGCTTTTCAAAGACAAATGTCAGCTAAGATCTCCACATAACATTTGACTTCGTCATTCAAGGAAGTTTTTGTTTGTTTTTGTTTTATTGAATGACCCATCAGCTATGCTGTAACAATTAGAAATGTCAACTCTTGGATTTGTGAAGTAGGGGAGGAAAACATTTTCTTGAACCTCTTGGGGGTCCTGGCTGGGTCTGACAAACTGGAAAAGACAGATTAACAGGAGAAAAGCACACACATGTGTTTAATATAAGTCTTATGTGACATGGTGTTTTCAGAAGGAAAGGGAGCTGAGTATTTTTATGCTGGGTCTGGTGGAGAGTAGAGACTCATGCAAAACTTTGAAGCATTGGCACAAGTGTGTCAGACTAGGAGGAAGTTAGCAAGACCTGTTTGTTTAGATTCTTTTCAGCATCCCTTGTCTTCAGAGATATTGGTGCTCCCAGTACTGATGGTACTGATGGGACATGTCTCACAGGAAGGTTTTATAACCTGTTTCAAGAGAGAAGACTGGAGGGAGAGTAGAGTGACCTTCCTACTTCCGCCATTTTCTCTCATTCCTTCAGCTTAAAATAGTCCATGTTCCCTGGTGCCATATTTTGGGGTACTGTGTCCTGAACCCCAGTCTTATATCTTCATTATCATCAGATAATTACCCAAGAAATTTTAACCTAACTTTTCCTTCAAAGAGCTACCCTGCATATAACCATACTTAACCCAGCCTACACCAAATTCTTGTGTTGCTTTTTTTCCTGAGAGTACAATGGTTTGTATGTTTGCCACTATCTCTAACAATATTTTTTCTTAAAGTGGATTTACATGTGAATACTTTTTCAACATGAATTTTTACTCTAATTAACATTTTAGTCAGTTAAAAACAATGAGCTATAAAAATTTCACTCTGTAATATTTTTTCCATATGATTATGATTATATATTCTTCTGACAGTATGCTGCAAGTCAAAAGTAGGTCAAATGTGATTCAAGGTTGAATTAGTGGGGTAGTTTACATGAGTTCTCACTTTACTAGTACGAAGATTAGTCTACTAAGCACAGTGAAGGTCTGTTTTCAGAGGTGTGAACACTGTGTTTGGACTAGAATGAGGTGATACATATATTGTTATCACTGCATGACCTCTTGTTTTCTTAACTTTTACCATTGCTTCTTCTCTGGAATGCTCCAACTGCTTAAGAATGTTTTAGTTCTGTATTAAGGATTTCTCTTATAATGCTTGCCTTTTAACTGTAAGAAACCAGTCAGTTTTGACTGACCAGAATCCTTCCTTTATTATTTTGGTGAAAGAATATTGGCTTTATTTTGGAGAATTACTTCTCTCCTAATTCTTAGACCACTGATTTCAAAACCAGAGTTGGGTATACATATTACCAAGGTCATTCTGTTCCCTAATAAATGTGGCTGGTTAGTACATCACAAGTATGACTCAAGCTAGGCAAAATAAGAATTAGTCTTAAGATTTTTACTGGAAATGCCTGGAAAAAAAGTTATTTTTTGTGGGGGAAGACCATCAAGAGGGGTCAGTGGTTTAGGATGTAAGAGTTTGTAATGATCATCTTTGCCACCATTATGGGGAGTCAGCTTGGAAACTGAGTCATCACAGAAGCCAGAGAAACAGAGATGCAGGCTTCTAATGACATTGTCTGAGGCTCTGAATCCAGCTTTTCTTCCTTTGAAGTACCAGTTATCTGAGTCAATAGTCACTGTATGTTATGAACTATTTTGGATTTGGATGTCTACACACAATAAAGGCGTGCTTATTATTCTATCTTAGCATTCATTAATTTGAGCTCAGATTGTCCCCCACCTTCCTCTACCCCTTCCATTCTGTCTGGAAGGAGAACTTCTATTAATAAAGAGATAATAGATACACGAGCATTGTGCTCATCAATTTTACTTAACTTTGCATTCTTCTGCCATCTAAACTCGACATTCAATTCTAACCATCTTAAATTGTTTATGATGTTCACTGTCCTGATAAATAAACAAAAAGGATGGATCATTGAATTCAGTAACTTCAAAGAGAGAAAATGATCAAGAGCACCAACATCATCAAATGCTTCTATTAAAACACAGGCTCAGGCAGCAGCCTGTGAATTGCATGGATACTTCCATGCTTTCCTTGGGATCTGAGCTAATTTGAATAAGATACTTAGTAGCCACTTCCGCTCTTCTCATCATCCAAAGTGTCAACACATTAGATGAGGCCCAGAGTGGTATGTGTGTGAGGAACTGTCCCTCATGTCAGTGAGGTTATTGATTATGGGGGGGAATATCTATCTATCTATCTATCTATCTATCTATCTAGAAATGTTCATCTCATCTGTTTTAAAACAGTTTTTCAAAGAGGCAACAGTAAATAGAACTTCAAAGAACTAGCAAGGTAAACTCGCAGAAAAATATGGTCACTTATTTACTTTGGTGATGTGTAAAGGATATTTTGAGAAAATAGTTGAAGGTGCTGTTGCCATAGTAAATTGTATAATATAGTGCTTACTTCTTCATAAATTGTGATCAAAGTTTTCAAAAATTTGTAAGTATGGGAAAAAGTTAACAATTATATACTCATGAAACCTCCTGAAAGTAAATACAGGCAAGCTTCGCTGGATTTGGAGGGAGTGGGTTTTTTTTTTTTTTTTTTTTTTTTTTTTTTTTTTTTTTTAGTAAATATATTATGCCCTGAAAGCTAAGTATCTATTTGTTTTGCTAACTCCTGAGTTCAGTATAAATGCACTACCCTACTTTGTCCCACATGTTCGAGGAAGACCACCCTTCCTTGCCCCATACACGTGAAGAGGATTATCCTCCTTTGTCCCATGGACCAAATGAAGAGTATTTCGTTCTAAAGCAGGAGCACAGGGGAAGATACTTCTACATCCCTGTCAGGCTGGTTTTGCTTGGGAATAGTAGTGAAAGGAACATTCTGGATGTAGCTACACAGAGGCACCAATAACATCAACAAATTCAACCCCCAAATGATATAAGTGTAGGACTGATGAGAGAAACTAAGAATAAACCTATCGCCTGGAGTGAACTTCAGGATTTTTCAAAAAGTTCATGGGCTCTAGGAGCACCTGTGTGGCTCATTTGGTTAAGCATCTGCCTTCGGCTCAGGTCATGATCTTCAGGGTCTGGGATCGAGTCCCACATCGGGCTCCCTGGTCAGTGGGGAGTCTGCTTCTCCCTCTCCCTCTGTCCCTGCATGTGTTGTTTTGTTCTCACTCACTCTCTTTAAAATACATAAATAAAACCGTAAAAAAAAAAAATTCCTAGATATTTTATGTCATGGTGGTTTGCATTATGGCTTGAAGGTGAATGTCAATCTTTGATGGCATATTATCTTCTTCTTCATTCATGAAGATTAAACAAAATGTCCTAAGAGATGCATGATGCATAATGCTGTTCCCAGGCATGGCCTTGATATTTTCTAACTTATGACAGGGAGAATGGAGGCATACATGGTTAAGGAATTTAAGCAAATATCAAAAGTAAGTATGGAAATGGAAATTTCTGTATGATTTATATATTTTCTGAAAGTCCTTGATCTTTATTCTTTTACATACCATTTTAATGAAGCTAATTCATATTAATATTAAATTTTTCATATTTTGAATATTGTATCCTGCTTTATTGCTTCATTGACAGAAAATTTTAAAAAGTCACATTTTGCAACCTGAAGAAAAATTCAGGTGTGTGCTTGAGTAGTGTTTGAGTGGAATTGAGCAGTTCTGGAAGTGATTTACTTTGAATATCATATTCTTCATTGTAAAGGTGAAGACAGTAATATCCTTCCAATGCCTTCTTAAAATCTAGCTTATCATATCAAGTGATTATTTTTCCTCTTTGTATAAAAGGGTGCTGATATGAAGGAAGATAGGAAGAGGGGAAGGAAAGGGAGGGCCAGGGGTGGGAGCCCACGGGGAAGGTCAGGCAGAGGAAGGGACGTCCACGGGTGCATGCCGGGGAGATGAGAGGAGGTCATCAGGAGATCAGAAATGAGAGGGCAGAGGAAGCCAGCCCCAGAGGAGGCAAGGATAAAAGAGCGTCCAGGCACATGTCAGGATTCTTGGAAGGATAAGTTCATGCAGTGGACCAGTATAACTAGGAAAGGCTCTGCTGACAAAACAAACAAAACAAAACAAAACAAAAAAACCTTACAGAATGTAATATTTACCAGATTAAAAAATTAAATAATACTATTGCTTTATTAACAGACCATTCAAAATTCAAGCCAAAAGTCCAGTCTTTAGGTTTTTGTGTGCGTTTCCTTCACAATGATATTCAGGCTTCTCTACAGTCTGAATCAACTGAGTATCCTCATTGATCTGGTTCCACTTCCTTTTAATAAAGGAGAAAAACATGCACAGTTTAACTATAAAAGAAAAGTCAACGTTAATATCTGAAGGTACTTGAAATCGAGTGATTTGGCATATTTAGACACTAAGATGTTAATTTGAGGTACTAATATTTACATTTAATGAGCTATATAGTATATCATTTATAATTTAAAAATTTTGATGTTCATATTAAAGGCATATTCATGTTATTTTTTAATTTATTATGGAGACAGTGCAGGGAGACGGGCAGAGGGACAGGGAAAGGGATAGAGAATCCCAAGGAGACTCTGCGCTGAGTACAGAGCTGATGAGGGTCTCCATCCCACAGCCCTCCAACCACGACCTGAGACTGTGCCACCCACGTGCCCCATGTATTCATTTATTTATTTTTCATGTGTGTTCTCATCAGTAGTCTACTCAACTATGTTAGGGCTCTTTTGGTTGTAAGAATTAGAAAAGCAGGTCAAATAAACTTAAGCTATAAAGAATGTCACAGGGAGTTTTTCAAGCATCACTATATTCAGGGACTCAAACAGACTTCTTTTTTGATGTCTTTTTTTTTTTTTTTTTTTAAGGTTGTGTCCAGTGACATGGGGCTTTTGTTCTCAGTCGGATTTGTCCATCCAGATACATGTTAAGGCTGCTGATAACCCAATACTTAAGCTCTTGACTGTATTTACTAAGAAAAGGAGGATCTCTCTCTCCTGGAATACATTACAAAAACTTGAGGGGATCCTCCCATTCATTGGTCCCATTTATATTTCTTAGTTGGTGGTGGTAGCTATTACCCTGTGACTACTACAAAGAGAACAAAGGAAGTTGTTCCCTAGAGAAAAATCAATTCAAGAAAAAAGAGAGAGAAAGGGAAAGACAGAACAATGCTATGCTGGGGAAAACCAACAAGTGATCCATGCATCTGAATTATTGACACCCTAATATACACCTAAATGTGTAGTAGAAACAATTTCAAATTGCCCCCCACCTACTATAATACAACTATCTCACTGCAACTGAAATCTCCCCTGCCCAGAAGGAGACTATTAAGTGTTGTGTGTTATACTTATCATGTATCCCTCGTGTTATCTAAAGGACGTTGCCATCATGTTCTCTGAGACTTATGGTAATTCTATCGAATGTGAATTGCTTATTAAAGCCAATACTTACCAAAGCATGCTTTGTCTGCAAACAGAAGAAAAAGAAGTCCAAATACTAAACTCATCAAAACGTTCCTCCATCAGGACTCCTGGGTGGCTCAGTCAGTTAAGCGTCTGCCTTCAGCTCAGGTCATGATCCCAGGGTCCCCAG
Organism: Martes martes; assembly: GCF_963455335.1. NCBI lineage: Eukaryota > Metazoa > Chordata > Mammalia > Carnivora > Mustelidae > Martes > Martes martes. The sequence goes on from NC_137902.1 coordinate 69,521,799, forward strand.
ATTGATCCAGCCCCACGTCAGGCTCCCTGCTCAGTGTGGAGTCTGCTTCTCCTTCTCCCTCTGCCCTTCTGCACTATTCATTCTCTCTCTCTTGCTCTCTCCCAAATAAGTAAATAAAAAAAGTAAAATAAAATATAATAAAATGTTCCTCCTATTTGTGAACTTTGTTTTATTAACATACACTTCACAATGCAAGTATGAAAGAATAACTCAAACAATTAGTTAACATGCTTACTATTTACTTACATATACATTGGAAAAACCATACGTTCATCAGATGGGTTTCACTGGAGTTCTGATTAAGTCCTTTACTGATCCATCAAGTCCATTTTTTTTTTTTTTTCCTAAGAAGCCATTTGACCCATTAGGATATAGGTTTTTAGTTGTTTGTTTTTCTTTCTTTCTTTGACGTGTCCTCCACCTACAGCATTTAAATCAAATGGAAACAGATAGCCACACAAACGCACAGTCCAGCCTTGCAATCAGGACCATTCTCTGTATTTACCTTTTCAAGAAATGGCTGTTGCTTATCTCCTATTATATACCCGATACTCTGTAAGGCTGGGTGCCAGTAAGTTATGAGGCAGCTTTTGTTCCAGCATTCATGGGGTTTACATAACAGAATGAGAGCAAGCAATGCTGAGTTAGCATCCTATGTTCTCTGTACTGTAATAAATTAACACTCCCATGCATTTACTATTATGGAAGTTATCCATGATAACCCAGTGAAGAAAGCACTGTATTATCCTTATGACCCAACAGATATCTTTAGTTCATTCTTACTAATTTTATGCAAGAGGTTATCTAACTAACTTAACTGATTTAAAAAGAAAAATATACAGCTGGATCTTTATGTATGGGGCTGTGGATTCATAATCCAAGCACATGTTTAATAAAGTGTCAATAAGACTGCTGTTTCTTAGCTTATTTATATCTTTAGATCATATATCTTTCTCTTCCCTGGTCTTTCCATTCCTGTTTCTTTTTCTAAAACATGTCTGGGCTTATAAGTAATATAATTCTCCAATGATCAGACTTTAAGGTGTGACTGACTAATATTTTAGTTTGGATAAACATGATTTATTTCACACTCTAGACAAAACCATATAATATTAAGATGTATTTTCAAGAAAAGAATTATATTAATCATTTCCTGTATACTTGGTACTGCATGGGAGAATTAAGCCAATGCTGACATTGCTTTCTTTTTATTTTTTAATTTGTGAAAATTTTCTTTTGATTTTGTTTTTATTTTTTATTTTTTTGACATTGCTTTTTAAGTAAAGCAAAACTGTATATATGAACAAACAAGACAAATCATTTTACCTTAATATACTTAAATTATTTGAAAGACTGTAGCTTGAATCTGAGAAGAACATATGTGAATTGGCTATGTAATTCTTTCCTGGCATATTAATAATAATCCAATTATTGTGTGAACAGCAATACACTATAGTTGTTATTTCCATCAGTATTTTTGTTTCTTTATTTGAAGTAAAACACTTTGAAAAGAACTGAATATTCATATGGAATGTGAGTTGGAATTCATCTTTGAATTGGAACTGAAATCAAATTTGCCAAACATAACCTCTTAAAATTTGATAAATTGATAATAGTTAAATGATATGCTATATATCAGTGTCAAGATTTCTTACTTACAATATCTCTCTAATAAAAAAAAAATTCTCTCTAGTGAAAATCCATTTCTGATTATCAAGAAAAAACTAAGATAAAATCATCCTTAATTGAAATTATTTGATGGGTATTGTATTAATGGGAGATGTTGTTTTTGTCTGCTAAGACTTAACAAGGATTTAATTTTGATTAAATTTTGAGCATCCAAGGCTCAAATTCTATTTAGTTTGATGTGATATTGTATATCTTTAGTATATATTGCAAGTCTTGGAAAGAAAGAGAAAGAGTACATCCATTCTTTGCCAATCAATACTTATCAAGAATAACAATAATGCAACCTTGATTCAGTGTTTGTTAATTGCACCATCTCAGCCCACTAGATTGTCACTCTTAACCTAGAGTTTTATAAAGAATTGGCAATTTCCTGGTGATTTTAACCTAAAGAATGTAATCTAAAGAATCTATTTTTAAAGAAGTTTGACTAGCAGTAAAATTACCTGGTCTGCCACTCTGCTTAGCAGTAATGATCTGGGTAGTATCTTTCAAGTATGACCTGATTGAGGGCAGAGAGCCAGGACACTATGGTGCCAAGGTCACATTTCTCTGCTCAGGGACATGCTACCAGGGGAGACCATCTCAGCCTCTTAGTCTGAAGTGTATTTGATTATTGCTTCTTGCTTTTCAGAGAGCTTTTACATATACTATGATGTTCCATCCTTAACATAGCACAGTAGGAAGGAAAGACACATCTTCTTAAATTGTGGTTGAAAAGAAATTGAAGATAGAGATTATGTGACTTGGTAAGATCAAATAAACAGTTGGCATGAGAATGTAATTAACATAATTTAAAAAAATCCACACCTTTTTATTAATCCATACTAACCAAGATCTTCTGGTATTAGATCTGTATAACAGTACTCAATATATTTGACATGGATGGGGCATTTATATGTGGGTAATTCCTTCCCTATCTGTATCTCTGCTAGGTGATACATATTAGGCAGTCAGTATATGGCTGCTGAGTGAAAAACTAATCTTTGTCAGAGAATTGTATTGTGAGTGAGAAATGCCATGCATTTCTAAGGATTCTTCCTTCTTTTTTTCTATTCAGCGTCTCTTTTACTAATTTATTTGAACCCAATGGTAGGCTTATTTCTATACACATCACCAACTTTCACCGTGTTTTACGTGATCAGACCATGAACCATACTTCATGAATTTCTCTTTGTATGCCCTAGATTACAAGAGATGATAGGCAGGAGCATTTGAATGAGTACGACTCCCTCATGATGCTGATAAACCAGCAGGTTATCAGCGCTTTCCTGTCAGTTGGTTATATGACATTTTCATTGCTTTCGATCCTACAGATACATTGACATTATTTTTTCTTTTAGGAGCATAGAAGACATCAAAGAATGTAGTGGAATTAGCCAGTTCAGTATATTTGTTCAGGAATTTATATACCCCATAAAGACAGTAAAGCAAGAAGGGTTTATATGGCACATAGGAAACACTGATCCGTTCTTCAAAATATTTAAAATGACATTAACCTTACACAACTTTTGCAACAATTGTTAGTGCTTGTACATATTCCTGGCCAAACAGATGTAGTTTGTGAAGCAAATTAAAAGCACAAGAGATGTCCTTTAACTTTTATTTATCTGGCTAAATTATTTTGCATAGTAGTTTCAGAATAAAACAAGCGTTTTCTAGGCATTGTATTAATTATAGATTATGAAACAGGACCATGAGATTTATTGGTATGAGATACTGTTTTCTTTATACTACTAACTAGAAACGTACTGTCCTATGTTTCCTACCATACTGGGAAAGGCTTCTAAACAAAATGTTTTACAACTAAATTATTACTAGCTAATGTTACCATGTTTGAAAAGCTTTTGTTAATACTATGAGGATGATGAAGTTACTGAACAGTTCTGAATATTTTTCTTCTTATTGTTAAGAATTAGCATTGTCCACCTTTTAGACTGTGAAAAGAAGCCCTGTAAATATTATAAGTAAATCTGCTTTCTTGATAGAATATAGAAAGCTCTGGAAAGGGCTTGAAGAGACTGGGGTCAAGTCTGGATTTTGAAATTCTCTAAGTAGCAGATTGGCTAAACCACTTCACTCACTTCATCCAAGTTTTCTCTAAACAAAGCCCAAGTGTTGGACTAGACTGGTTTTTAAGGTTCTAACTGGATGTGGTATGATACATTGTAAACTCCCCAGCTCTCTCTTTGTGCTGGATACCCTTGAATATTTGAAAATATCAGGGTATTATTGCCCATTACATGTTTAAGAGGTGCCATCTGTTTGTGCATATTTTATAAGCAGTTTTAAAAAGCGCACTGTTTGAACAGCAGCAAGCTATATCAGAAAAATCACAGACTTAGAATTGCACACACCTCATTATGAATTCTGACCCTCTTAGCAGGCAGGCAACATTTTAACCACTTATAGCCTCAAGTTTTACTTCTTTAGCATAGTAGGGATAATTTTTATCTGTCCAGGTTGTAAAGTATAAGTGAACTACTCTGTAGAGTACTTATCTGTGGTCTACTTCTTATTAATTCTGAATGATATGTTGTATTTAGATACATTATTCTACCTAATGGAAATATATTTTAATACTAATACAGTTTTCAGAAGTAATTAGCATAGTATTTAATAGAGACGGTATGCCCACTAAATTCTATTAACTCTCTTGCTATTTCAGGGTACTTTTAACTCATACTTGTTTATACAACGTACACATTTTCTTAACTGCTGTTGGCACTATAATGCAGGGATGGCATTTCTAGGGAAATATACACTAGATATATCCAGCGTTAATAAAATTGAGAAATTACTATGCTGTTGTTGTTGGCGATGATCTTTGAGTTAGGAATTTTGAATTTTAGATATCATTAAGTTTGATGCTGGCAATTCTCAAATAATCTTTTCTTATGTAAACTGAAAAAAATATTATTGATTATGAAATAAAAGTAAGCTTGTAATATTACTTTTACTAAACAAATTTCCTTATGTATTTGTACTTTTTTCTGAATACAATAGTATGCAATTTGCACTAAGTAAAGAAAAATAAGTTTATTACTGATTTAAAATAACATTAGGGAGGGGAGACAAGATGGCGGGGAAGTAGGAGGAGGCGCCTTTTCAACCTGCACCCTAAAGTGAGCTGATTACCTACCAAAGAACTCCGATCACCCATGAAATCAGCCTGAGATCAGAATTATACACGTCTGGATCTCTACGGGGGCCAGAAGACGCCAGTGGGCAGGTAAAGTGGAGTGGGAACGTCGGACTGATATCGGAAGATAAACAAAAGGGGGAGGGAGCCACCAGAGGCGACCGACTGGAAAATAATACCCCAATACGAGAGTGCCCGGCATCTGGGGACCAGCATTAACTTGGAGTCTTGTTGAAAGCACTCAAAAGAGCAAAGACTCGAGCGGGGAAATTGTGGGAATCGGGGCGGATAGGGATAGGGGCTTAAGTCCCCAGACCCAGGGCAGCATCCCCTGGCGCTGAGCCGGAGAGTGCGGCGGAGAAACCTGGTCTTTGTCCCGGAGCCGCCAGTGCGCCCGAGAACGGGTGGAGTCCGGCTCCCGTGAGGGGCTGGGAGCCACACCAGACGGCAGAACGCGCACCTTACTGGAGATGCGCGCGTGCCTCAACCTCCCCTGAGAGAGGTGCACGAACGCCCAGCCTGGTGTTCTGGGACCCACGCGGCGATAGACCCACGCGGCGATAGAGCCGATAGAGCTGGAGGCGCCGCGCCCCAAACCATCCCCTGGGAGAGGTGCGCGCAAGCCCTGAGCTCTCAGCCCCAGCCAGCGGGAAAATCTCAGTGTGCGATTGCTGCTTGGAACCTCTCTGGCAGTCTGGAGCTGCCCAGACAGCCACAGCTGCCTTGGTTTTGCGTACAAGCAGGAGATCCTACGTCCCCAGGGACCGTGACTCAGAACCTGCTCTGCCAGCGGCCCAGCGGCTGCAGCACCTGCAGGGGAGCAGACTGAGGCTTCTCTCTGAGAGGGAGGTTGGGGTGCAGTTTTCTTTCCTCTAAACCTCCAAAAACCATCAAAAGCTGTCAAGGCGAGAGAAAAGAAGTGAACAAACATAAAAACCTCCAGAGAACAAAAACCTGAAAAAAAACGTTTTTCTCAGAGCCCACCCCCTTGAGGGGGTCGGGAGGACTTAACTCAGGGAACATCATTGACTGAAAACCCACGTGGCAGCCCCCTCCCCCAGAAAACAAATCAGGAAAAAAAAAAAAAAAAGACTACAAGAGAACAACCACCACTACTTCATAGATACAACTTTTATTTTTAATTCTTTCCCACTATTCTGGTTCATTTTTTTTCTTTTTTTATATAGATAATTTTTTAACCTATTTACCATCACAGTGAGATGTCCAGTACATCAAATTCCATGATAAACTTCTAACCTGAATTTTTTGATACATACACATGTGTTTTTCTTTTGCTTTTCTATTTTCTTAATTTTTAAAAAAAATTTTAATTTAGTTTAGTCCAGTTTATTCCTTTTTTATTTTTATTTTCTAATATTCATATAGAGTTAAACTTCAAGGTAATCCCCTTTCTCCAAGCAATGCTACCCCTATAGGTGAACCAATTTTTAATCCCCCTTTTTCTTAGGAAAGTTGAGTCCTTTAACAAAGATATCAAGATACATCCAGGAAGAATCAAAATAACCTTCCTCGCCCACACCGAGAATCTATAACCATGCTCCCATCTTTTTCTTCTGCCAGTGTCTCTGTGTATTTATGTTTGTCCGGATAGTATATAAATCTTATACTTGGGGTTCTTCTTGACGAGGCTCCTCCTTTTTTTTGCTTATATATATATATATATATTTTCTCTCGTCATATACTTTTATCAGTCTTTTTGTTTGTCTGTTTTTGTTTGTATACGTCATAAACCTTACCCTGGGGCCCATTTGGGCTGAACCTTCACTTTTATCTTCCCTTTTTTTCCTGTCTCTCTCTCTCCCTCTTTTTTCTTTTTCTTTTCTTTTTTCTCTCATTTGGGTGGGGAATCCTGAGTGCTCAGAAGCGTTCCAGGGTGCACCTTGACTGCACCACGGTCAATACATCCACCTACATCTGTCCAGTCATCTCTCACCAAAATGACTAGGAGGAGGAATCCCCAACAGAAGAAAAATACAGAGGATGGGCCTTCTGCAACAGAGCTAACGGCTATCAACATAGACAATATGTCAGAAAGAGAATTCAGGCTAACAATTATCCAGGCAATAGCTAGGTTGGAGAAAGCCATGGATGACCAAACAGAATTGATTAGGGCAGAATTGAAAGCGACCAGAGAGGAGGTTCATAATGTTAGGGCAGAGCTGAAGGCCACCAGGGATGAGGTTCACAACGCTCTCAATGAGTTCCAATCTAATCTAAATTCTCTAAAAGCTAGGGTAACTGAGACAGAAGATAGAATTAGTGATCTGGAGGACAAACAAATAGAGAGAAAGGATCAGGAGGAAGCCTGGAACAAACAGCTTAGAAGCCACGAAAACAGAATCAGGGAAATAAATGATGCCATGAAACGTTCCAACGTCAGAATTATTGGAATCCCTGAAGGGGAGGAGAAAGAAAGAAGTCTAGAAGATATAGTGGAACAAGTTTTTCATGAAAATTTTCCCAATCTTGCGAATGGAACAAGTGTTCATGTACTAGAAGTAGAAAGGTCCCCCCCCAAGATTATAAATTCAAAAAAAACATCCAGGCACCTCATAGTAAAATTGAGGAATCATAATTGTAGATACAATCTCTTGAAAGCCGCTAGGACAAAGAAGCTCCTTACATACAGAGGAAAGCCCATCAGAATAACGTCAGACCTGTCCACAGAGACCTGGCAAGCCAGAAAGGGCTGGCAAGATATATTCAGGGCACTAAATGAGAAGAACATGCAGCCAAGAATACTTTATCCAGCAAGACTGACATTCAAAATGGATGGAGAGATAAAGAGTTTCCAAGACCGGCAAGGCTTGAAAGACTATGCAACCACCAAGCCGACACTGCAGGAAATATTAAGGGGGGTTCTATAAAAGAGGAAAAATCCTAAGAATAGCATTGAACAGAAATATAGAGACAATCGACAGAAAGAAAGACTTCAAAGATAACACAATGTCAATAAAAACGTATCTCTCAATAATCACTCTCAATGTGAATGGCCTAAATGCACCCATAAAACGACACAGGGTTGCAGATTGGATAAAACGACAGGACCCATCCATATGTTGTCTACAAGAGACCCATTTTGAACCTAAAGATACACCCAGACTGAAAGTGAAGGGATGGAGAAGCATCTTTCACGCCAATGGGCCTCAAAAGAAGGCCGGGGTAGTGATTCTCATATCAGATAAATTAGATTTTAAACTAAAGACGGTAGTCAGGGATACAGAAGGACACTACATCATTCTTAAAGGGACTATCCACCAAGATGATCTAACAATTGTAAATATCTATGCCCCCAATATGGGAGCAGCCAATTACATAAGAAAACTATTAATCAAGATAAAGAGTCATATTGATATGAATACATTAATAGTAGGAGATCTTAACACGCCTCTCTCAGAAATAGACAGATCATCGAAGCAGAAAATCAATAAAGAAATAAGAGCATTGAATGATACATTGGACCAGATGGACCTCATAGATATATACAGAACATTCCACCCTAAAACAACAGAATACTCATTCTTCTCAAGTGCACATGGAACCTTCTCCAGAATAGACCACATACTGGGTCACAAATCAGGGCTCAACCGATACCAAAAGACTGAGATTATTCCCTGCATATTCTCAGATCACAATGCTTTGAAACTGGAGCTCAATCACAAGGAAAAGTTCAGAAGGAACTCAAATACCTGGAAGCTAAAGACCACCTTGCTTAAGAATGCTTGGATCAACCAGGAGATCAAAGAAGAACTTAAACAATTTATGGAAACCAATGAGAACGAAGACACTTCACTCCAAAACCTATGGGATACAGCAAAGGCGGTCCTAAGGGGGAAATTCATAGCCATCCAAGCCTCCCTCAAAAAAATTGAAAAATCCAGAATACACCAGCTGTCTCTACACCTTAAAGAACTGGAGAATCAACAACAAATCAAACTCACACGTAAGAAGGGAAATAATCAAGATTAGAGCAGAGATCAACGAGGTAGAAACCAGAGATACAGTAGAACGTATCAACGAAACTAGAAGCTGGTTTTTTGAAAGAATCAATAAGATCGATAAACCATTGGCCACACTAATCCAAAAGAAAAGAGAGAAAGCCCAAATTAATAAAATTAAGAATGAAAAGGGAGAGATCACAACTAACACCAAGGAAGTAGAAACAATCATCAGAAGCTATTATCAACAGTTATATGCCAATAAGCTAAGCAACCTAGATGAAATGGATGCATTCCTGGAAAACTATAAACTCCCAAAATTGAACCAGGAAGAAATTGACAACCTGAATAGACCGATATCTAGTAACGAGATTGAAGCAGTGATCAAAAACCTCCCAAAAAACAAGAGCCCAGGACCTGACGGATTCCCTGGGGAATTCTATCAAACTTTCAAAGAAGAAATAATACCTATTCTCCTGAAGCTGTTTCAAAAAATTGAAGCAGAAGGAAAACTTCCAGACTCTTTTTATGAAGCCAGCATCACCCTGATCCCCAAACCAGGCAAAGACCCTACCAAAAAGGAGAATTTCAGACCGATATCACTGATGAATATGGATGCTAAGATTCTCAACAAGATCCTAGCAAACAGGATCCAACAGCACATTAAAAAGATTATCCACCATGACCAGGTAGGATTCATCCCTGGGTTACAAGGATGGTTCAACATTCGCAAATCAATCAATGTGATAGAACAAATCAATAAGAGAAGAGAGAAGAACCACATGATCCTCTCCATTGATGCAGAAAAAGCTTTTGACAAAATCCAGCATCCGTTCCTGATTAAAACGCTTCAAAGTATAGGGATAGAGGGAACATTCCTGAACTTCATCAAATCTATCTATGAAAAACCCACAGCAAATATCATCCTCAATGGGAAAAAGCTTGCAGCCTTCCCATTGAGATCAGGAACACGACAAGGATGCCCACTCTCACCACTCTTGTTCAACATAGTATTAGAAGTCCTAGCAACAGCAATCAGACAACAAAGAGAAATAAAAGGTATCCAGATTGGCAAGGAAGAAGTCAAACTCTCTCTCTTCGCAGATGACATGATTCTTTATATGGAAAACCCGAAAGACTCCACCCCCAAACTACTAGAACTCATACAGCAATTCAGTAATGTAGCAGGATACAAAGTCAATGTCCAGAAATCAGTGGCTTTCTTATACACTAACAATGAAAATACAGAAAGGCAAATTAGAGAATTGATTCCATTTACTATAGCACCAAAAACCATAAGATACCTCGGAATAAACCTAACCAAAGAGGTTAAAGATCTGTACTCGAGGAACTACAGAACACTCCTAAAAGAAATTGAAGAAGACACAAAAAGATGGAAGACCATTCCATGCTCTTGGATCAGAAGAATAAACATCGTTAAAATGTCTATACTGCCCAGAGCAATCTATACTTTTAATGCCATTCCAATCAAAATTCCACCAGTATTTTTCAAAGAGCTGGAGCAAATAATCCTAAAATTTGTATGGAATCAGAAGAGACCCCGAATTGCTAAGGAAATGTTGAAAAACAAAAATAAAACTGGTGGCATCACGTTACCTGATTTCAAGCTTTACTACAAAGCTGTGATCACCAAGACAGCATGGTACTGGCATAAAAACAGACACATGGACCAGTGGAACAGAGTAGAGAGCCCAGATATGGACCCTCAACTCTATGGTCAAATAATCTTTGACAAAACAGGAAAAAATATCCAGTGGAAAAAAGACAGTCTCTTCAATAAATGGTGCTGGGAAAACTGGACAGCTATATGTAGAAGAATGAAACTTGACCATTCTCTTACACCGTACACAAAGATAAACTCGAAATGGATAAAAGACCTCAACGTGAGACAGGAATCCATCAGAATCCTCGAGGAGAACATAGGGAGTAACCTCTTTGATATCAGCCACAGCAACTTCTTTCAAGATATGTCTCCAAAGGCGAAGGAAACAAAGGCAAAGATGAACTTTTGGGACTTCATCAAGATAAAAAGCTTCTGCACAGCAAAAGAAACAGTCATCAAAACAAAGAGGCAACCCACGGAATGGGAGAAGATATTTGCAAATGACAGTACAGACAAAAGGTTGATATCCAGGATCTATAAAGAACTCCTCAAACTCAACACACACAAAACAGATAATCATATTAAAAAATGGGCAGAAGATATGAACAGACACTTCTCCAAGGAAGACATACAAATGGCTACCAGACACATGAAAAAATGTTCATCATCACTAGCCATCAGGGAGATTCAAATCAAAACCACATTGAGATACCACCTTACACCAGTTAGAATGGCCAAAATTAGCAAGACAGGAAACAACGTGTGTTGGAGAGGATGTGGAGAAAGGGGAACCCTCTTACACTGTTGGTGGGAATGCAAACTGGTGCAGCCACTTTGGAGAACAGTGTGGAGATTCCTCAGGAAATTAAAAATAGATCTTCCCTATGACCCTGCAATTGCACTGCTGGGTATTTACCCCAAAGATACAGATGTAGTGAAAAGAAGGGCCATCTGTACCCCAATGTTTATAGCAGCAATGGCCACGGTCGCCAAACTGTGGAAAGAACCAAGATGCCCTTCAATGGATGAATGGATAAGGAAGATGTGGTCCATATACACTATGGAGTATTATGCCTCCATCAGAAAGGACGAATACCCAACTTTTGTAGCAACATGGACAGGACTGGAAGAGATTATGCTGAGTGAAATAAGTCAAACAGAGAAAGTCAAGTATCATATGGTTTCACTTATTGGTGGAGCATAACAAATAACACGGAGGACATGGGGAGATGGAGAGGAGAAGGGAGTTGAGGGAAATTGGAAGGGGAGGTGAACCATGAGAGACTATGGACTCTGAAAAACAACCTGAGGGTTTTGAAGGGGCGGGGTGGGAGGGTGGGGGAACCAGGTGGTGGGTATTAGGGAGGGCACAGATTGCATGGAGCACTGGGTGTGGTGAAAAAACAATGAATACTGTTACGCTGAAAATAAATAAAAAATTAAAAAAAAACAAAAACAAAAACAAAACAAAACAAAAAAAAAAACAAAAAAAAATAAAATAACATTAGGAAGATAGTAATTCATAACAAAGAATGTTTGAGTTGTCTCCAAAAATACTATTTTTAAATAAAGTGAATTTAAAATTAAACATAATTCAAAAATTTTTTAAAAATGAGGGGCTCCTGGCTGGCTCAATTGGTAGAACATGTGACTCTTGATCTCAAGGTTATAAGTTCAAGCCCAGTGGAGGGTACAGAGATTGCTTAAAAAAGTAAAATCTTAAAAAAAAAAACAAACAAGACTTGAATATGGATTGTATAAGACAGTAAAGTATTTTTTTTTAATGATTTGATCTATCACCGTACAAATTAATTCTTTATACTCTCACTATCAAATCTTTGCCCTAAGTGACCCCTTTTCATTGAGGAGAATGTTTCCTATTGTTGGTTGACTACAGTGTTTAAAGAGAAAAAGCATAGCTACAGTGTTTAGTTATTTACCCTAAGTTTAACTCTTTTTTTAAAATCTTGATTAACTTCTCAGCTGTATTTTAAATTACCCTCAAATAAAGGAAGACCAAAAAAAGAGGAAGGAAAAGAGAGGGAGGGCATTGCATCGGTCTTGGGAGTAGGAGCCTTGATAATGAGGAAATAAATCTATTTCTGATGAAAGCACTAACATCCTGCACTCCAACACACACACACACACACACACACACACACACACACACCTCTCTCCCTTTAATGGGTGAGGAAACTGAGAAGTTAGGGTGGGGAAAAAATAAAGAAAAAGATGCTAAAAATAACTAATCTGGGTTGTGGCAAATCAGAATTCAAACTCCAGAGCCCATACTCCTAACTCACTTACTCAAGAAAAACAAAGCCCAGACAAGCACTTGGGTTTTTAAACTTCCAACTCTGCTACCACACATTTAATTTTGTCAATTGCTTTGACCTTTGTAATCTCTGCTTAAAAGTACAATAAAACTGAATACTAAGCAAAAGTACTTGGAGGGAAGCAACTGGCTGATTTCTGTTTCTATCTAAGAAGACTGTATGGAGCCAATTTGAAGAACTTCCAAAAAAGCACAGCCATTAAAATGAGTAAGTGAAGTTCTGGATTGTACAAAAGGAACTGGAAATGCTAATACAGTATTTCAAATATAAATTATCTTCCTGTAATCAGGCCAAAGAATAGAGTTTTGGATTCTACTAATACTTTCCTTAGGGTGAAATTTTATCATCATTTAGGATCCAGGAAGCAGTTTATTCAAAAGCAACTGCTTTATAATGTATTTCTTCTTAACTCTGACCATAGCAGTCTCTATAAATTATCATCATTATGAACTATGTGTTTATATTATCACAAAAATATTACATTTAAGTTAAATGTCTTAAATAGAAAGATACGGGAGTAGATCCTGAAGCAGCTTTGCATATGGCAGAAGGAGTCTGGCCTAGAATTGGAAGGTTGCTCTTATTGGCACAGCGAACTGGTCCTTTCTTCCTGGAGTGCTATCAGGTATGTTACGTCAACTTTGTGATCTCAGCCCAGGTATCTGTCCAAGACAGCAGCATTTGCCGAGCCCTTTTCACCTTCTGGGAAATGATGGGTACAGAATAGTTCTCTTAAGGTACAGTTGTTTACAAGAAACAAAAGTAGCTATCACAACACAGAGGGAGAGAGTTAGAAGGAATAACGGGCAGGCAAAGTCGTGGCCAGGGATCTGGGCCCGATGTGTCTTATCCATCTAACCAGAAATACGGACGTTAAAAGGAACGAGGAGAGGATTTCAGATCCAAGTGCTCCATCTAATGAATGCTTTCCAATCCTGTTCTCATAAACTGCAAACACAGAAGATAAAGTTTTTAGGACACACTCTGGAGGATGCTTTTGCCTTTTATGTCAGAGGTTTTGGGTACAACCTAAGGCCTTCTCCAGCCCTGTTTGGAATCTTTTGAATGGTATCAGGGTCCACCTGGAACTCATTCTTAGTACAGCTTAGACTCAAGGAAACAAATCCTGTAAGGTGTTCTGTTTTGTCTTTATTACATTTCTATTTAAATCATGTTTGCCTTTAAACTAAGGACCTAAAATACCCCGGAAATACATGGACTGTGGACTGTGATCCCTATAAGCCTTATTTAAAAAAAAATTTTTTTTTAAACCATTTGTTAAATACTATTTGGCATAGACTTTGCAAGATTCTGGGGAGATCAAGGTGAGAAGGAAGAGGAAGGACACTGCTCTTCTTAGACTCCACTCAGAGTAGGGAGGATTGGTGGCCAATTATGGTGGCCATTACCATATTTCACTACCATAGAAAGAGTGGCTTATTCTGTTTTTTTTTAAAAATCAGATGAAGCTACTTTTTGCAAACCGTCAAATTAACCCAGAGCAGTTTGTCTAGACTGAAGAACAGTAGATCAACTATTTAAAAAAAAAAAATGTAACCACTGAGTGATTTTTATCTTAAAAAATGCTACAGAAAAGTGGTGTTCATGCAGTCTAGATTTAAAACAAACTCCTTATTCTTTGAGTGGTTGTGTTTGGAAAGTGTATGATCAGAATATTACCATATATCATGTCCTTTTCACTAAAAATGGATTCCTCTGTGGCATATTGAATTATTTGGAGATTTCTGGAAATGCTTGTCAAGGGTGGCACAATGAACCAAAATCTTCTATTTAATTCTAAAATCTGTGATTATACTTCATGGCCTGGAACATTTCCCGTGATTTAAGACTAAGAATCCCTAGGAACAAAAGTTTAAATAAAGAAGTTTAATGACTTCTTACAGAAAACAATATAGACTGATTACTTAGTTAACTGACTCATTCTGTAAGTCTTGGGGTGCCTAAAATGTCATTGACATTTGACAGAACTTTGTGTAGTGAAGTGTGTAGAAAGAGTTAGTGGAGCAGGCTTGAGACCACTATCCTTAGGAAGACGTGCTTGCAAGGTTGATCCCTGGCCAGCATTTTGGAACTTGGATTTCTTGAAAATTTCCATCATTACTATCTGATAAGCTCAGCTCATGGTACATAAATTGTTTGTACAAACAATGTGGTTTTGGCTAAACACTTATTTATTTTCTCAGATTCCGGAGTTTTCATACATGCCATGCTAGGTAGTGAACATTAAGTGTCTAATGAGTTTTTTTGATAGACAGAAATTTCCACATGCAGTTACAGCTCATTGGTGGAGGAATTACCTGTATCTGTGTGACTCCAAAGGAAAAGGACGTCTTGGAAGCTTATACCTGGTTTCCTCTGAACTTGGTTCTATTTTCCCTTTGCTGATTTTGCTTTGTATCTTTTCACTGAAATATATGTGCCATGCTGTGATATATGCCTATATCCTGAATTCTGTGAGTCCTCCTAGTGAATCATTGGACTAGAGTGTGATCTTGGGACCCATGACACAGGAAGCACACACACACATACACACACACACACACACACACACACACACACACAGGTTTTGATGTCTAGGATTATAATTTTATTTGTACATGAGACATAGAAGCAAAAGTTTTTAGATTAGTGCTTCTTAACCAACAATGATTTTACCTAAAAGGGGGCATTTGGTAATGTCTGGAGAGATGTTTGGTTGTCAGAGCTGGGAGAGGGGAGTCATCCATTGGGGAGAGAGAGGGTAGGGATTCAGTTGAACATCTTACAATGCCCAAGACATCCCCCACTACAGAATTTAGCCATCCCAAAAGGTCAATAGTTCTGTGCCTAAGTAATGCCATGTAAGATTGCATGATAATAGTCAACCTAATATTAAAACAAAGAATGTTGAACATAAGTACTAAGGCAGAATGCACAAAATAATGTAATATGAACTAGAGTTGCTCCCATTCCTGTAATTCCTTAGAATACCTCTGATACTCTTGGATGCTGGCCTATCTGGGTCCCTTTCAAGTAGTTTGTATGCGCACATAGTCCACAGTGTTTAATGAATAGATTGTTTGAAATACAGACTCTTCTTTTCAAGGGGAACAACACCAGAATTCCTCTCTTGCAAGATATGCACAACTCCCCTTACACACCTTAAATGTACAGTGTGTGAAAACTGCACATATAGCCTATCACTACTAGGAAATGCATTTGGAACACAGAATTTCAGATGCCTATTATCTGTGCTGTAATTCTGTCAGTGTTTCTGCCAGTTATATGCCTACTATTAACAATAAATGGACCATATAAAGATTACATTGTTCCTTCTTTGAATTAATTCTTATATTCTAGAGAAATAATAATATAAATGATCATAGCGGGGCTTTGGGTTCAATAAATAAAGGAGAGTCATTTAAACTTCAACAGTACCCAGAAACAGGGCTATTCTCTGTATATTGGTATGGTGAGTTTAGGGGGATAAGAACATGAGCTAAGGCTTCAGGGACTTCCTGTTCAATAACAACTTGGTCTTCCTTGTTAAGCTAGACAGGTGGATGACAGGCAGATCTTAATAGGAGGGACTGGAATGTGTTGGGCTAGCCATGGTTATTCTCAAATAACGGCTGCTATACAATATGTATGGAAGAGAGTAAATCAGAGATCCTCTGGGCAATGGAATTGTACCAAATTAACCTTGGGATCCATCCAGGACATGCAAGAACAATGTTATGCAAATGTGGGGTTTCCGTGATAGTTCGGGGTGAATTAAGCATTTTAGAGTCAGAAAGATGTGGAGTCAAATTACAGTGATCCTGCTTAGGGACCGTATGGCTTTAGGGAGGTTATTTATCTTAACTGGATCTTCATAGTTTATCCAGTCTTCGTAACTCGTAAATTTGTGGTGTGATTTTGAGGGCCAGGCATGCAAACTGGATATGTTGCTCGAAGCAAGTGGTTAAGTGCATATTTAGCTGTTGCTGTTCTTGTCATGACTGGTTCCTCCCAAATGATGGACCCAAATGAAGGGAAGTATGGTGTGCACTCTCCATTTGAGGGCCAGCTGGGATCATTTATGTTCCTAGACACATGGGAGGGAGGGTGGGCCTGTATACAGTGACGTTCAGTCAACAGAAGCTGACAAAGCAGGAAGAGAGGGGCGGTTGCCCCCATCACACTAGGAGGAAGGCTCTTTACCTAGAGTAAATGATGGCTTGAAACAGTCAAAAGTAGGATGAGATCCTCGGTTCCAGCCTCACTGTTCCCAGTGGGTAAGCAGCTCAGTCCTCTCCGTGGCTGGATATTAAGGCCACCATGAAATGTTCCCAGGTTTAAGTATCTTTCCATGTGGTATAGGGTTACTGGTTTATGCTTTGAGGTCAAAGTGCCGAAAGGCCACTTTAAAGCCAAAAATGTGAGAGGATTGAAAACTTGGCAGCTGGGGCATGCTTTGAAATGTGAAAAAGTAACAGTGACATAATAGTGAAAAGGTTAAAAGGGGAAGGTTGGTGAATTGGAGGTATTTATGTCACTGTTCAGAGGAGAGGATGCTCTGGCTACGCTTCCATCAATTCTGTTTCTGTTACCTAAAATTCCTGCCCCACTACTACAACTCCAAGAAGATGTTCCGTAAAAGTATCTTCCTTTCTGTAATTTCTGGCTCACTCGACGATATTGTAACTAGTGATTAAACTTCCTAGATGTTTAGAAACTACTAAAGAAATGTGTGGGTCGATATTTGGGCCCTTCCCTGCAGGTTGATTTTACATTTTCCTCGTGTATACTAACCAGTTTTTAAATCGGTGAGTTCTGCTTGTGTCCCCTCCATACTTCCCTAAACTATAATCAGTCTTATATTAACTGATAAAAAACCAAGTTTCTCAACCTGCCTAGAGCATGAGGATCCCACAGAGGAGTAGCCCAATAGGGAATCCAGCCAGAAACCCCCCTGCAGTCTGATTTCAAGTTCAGTGCCAGATTTAGTATGTGGTGAAAGTAACGCATCCATCCATCTTGCATTAATAGACACATGCCTACCTAAACAGACAACACCTTTGCCCTTAGACATTACATCCTTGTTGATTCTTTATGTTTATTTTGTGCAACGTATCTGATTAGATCACTTTCTTCCCTTTTTACATTTCTTTCACTGTGCATATAAAGGACTGGTTTCCCTTTTTCCTTTCTTTGAATAGTGTTTCCTATGGTTACAGGCAATCAGCAAGCTAATTTCATCTGAGCTCCAATCACAAGCAATTTATAAAATCTTAGAAGAACACAGGTAGGTAGTAAGTAGTAATCAACTTAACTTTGATAGGACAATTTATTTTTTTATTGTCTGCCAGTCATCAGCCTGGTGAGTTGATTTGAATCGTGGAGGTATGATTGCTTTAGGAACTTCATTTTTCCCCTTCTCGTGAAGTACTGATTAACAAAATAGGGGGAAAAGTCTGTATTCAAAAATAAACATAATTTCATGTCATGAAGGAATTTTGACTTGTAAAATTCAGTTAGTGGTGGAATTATTATTTTTTTTTTTTAGGAGAGGTACCTTTGAAATTTGTTGGCAACATTACAGAGAGAACATGGGTAAACAAAGACAAAATGTTTCTCCTGAAGTGTATGGGCTTAGGCCTGCCACAAATTTGTTACATGGAACCTTATTTATTGTAATAGAGTATTCAAGTAATAATTACTCCCAGAGAAGGAGGTGCATTTGTGTGTGTTGCTTTAGAATATAAATTCTGACTTTGAATCTTTTTTTAAAAGATTTTATTTATTTATTTGGTGGAGAGAAAGAGATCACAAGTAGGCAGAGAGGCAGGCAGAGAGAGAGGGGGGAAGCAGGCTCCCTGCTGAGCAGAGAGCCTGATGCAGGGCTCGATCTCAGGACTTTGAGATCATGACCTGCGCCAAAGGTAGAGGCTTAACCCAGAGTCACCCAGGTGCCCCTGACTTTGAATCTTTTAAGCCATTGTTATAACTATCTCCCACACCTCTCTGTTTTCTATGTCCTTAAATTCACAGTATACAAGTCTGCAATGGTCTAGTTTTCTATTTGAGCATTTAACAAGTTCTAAGGAAAAGACACTTTATGATATTCAGATGCTACAGTCAAATGATACATTGAACTTTGATAATTATGGTAGCCTCCTCTAGTTCCAACTTCTAGGGAAAAATGTATTTTCTCTTGTGTGTTTGTGTATTTTTGTGCATTAGTTATACCTTTCTGTTTAACAGTTACTAAAGCAACAACCATTTATTAGCTCATAGTCTCTATAGGTCCGAAGACCAAGCAGGGCTTAGCTGGGCTCCTCCTGGACTGAACAGTTCACAAAGCAAGGTCTCCGTGGGGCTCCCATCACCCTGAGGCTCCCTCAGGGAGTGAGTGGACGTCCTTCCCTCCCCCCTGCAGAGGTCAAGGCTGGGACTGTTTTTCCTGGGCTCCCGGGTGGAGGACCTCAATCCTTTCCTTAATAGTTATTGGCCAGGGGCTTCCCTCACGGGTTTGTGACATGGATCTTCTCCATAAAGCAGCTCCACAACAGAGAGAGCAAGAGGACAAGATGCAGTGAGCAAGAACAAAGTCGCAGTCTTCTGTTACCCCAGAAATCATAACCTCAAGCATGATTTATCTCAAACCTGCTCTCACCGGGAGTGGACAGACTAGGAATAGCAGGGGGAAGGCATCCCTGAGAGCCCTTTCAGGAATCGCCTGCCACAGTGCGTGCGTGCGTGTGTGTGTGTGTGTGTGTGTTGGTTTACAAAAACAAAGTTCCTTTTTAAAAAGCAATTTCATTTTCCACTTTCCTTTCTTTGATTTTCTTTATACATCAGATATTTTAGAACCCAGCCCCTGAGGACAAAGAGACACTCCAGCCTGCATCTGTCACCTCGAGTATTTAGGACCACAGCACAGCACGTGTGATAGGAAGGGTGTTACTGTTGTCTGTATATTATGTTGAAAACGATAAGTTCATCTCTTGCGCTCCTTTCTCTCTTGGGTGGTGGTGATTTACAGTGACTGGCTTAAAGCATACTTAGAACCAAATGAAGAACTGTACCATAGGGTACGAGTATGCAGTTATTATAGAATGACTACGGGGGCCTGTGTGCTGCTTCATCATCTACCAACTCCCTTTTGCCCTCTTGTGTCATCTTTTTCTATTGGCTTACACCAAATGTGGCTTTCAAAATAGCAACTTTGGGTAAAATACAAATTGGTAGCAGCACATCACTAACAGTCTTCTAACAACATGCAGAGAAAGGGCTGATTTGCCAGACAAGCCCTAAATAAACTTCTAAGTTCCTTTAGAGTATTTATCACATCTTCCCCTCCTGTATCCGGCACTTATGTCTTGGATATCACTAGTCTAAAATCAGGTTTTCCCCAAACACTGAGTAAAAAGCCTGATCCCAGTTTCACTTGATTATGTATAAGAATTCAATCATTTATGAGGTGTCTAGAAACTACCACGGTCATGTATCTGCTCCAACATCTTTCTGGGTTGTTACTTGCCACCTCCATTTACCATCTGGTCCCAGGTCAGAACCTCTAACCCCTTTTCTTCAGAGCATTCATCCTGCGGGTGAGGCCCTCTGGTCCCTTTGTGTCCACATAGCATTTTGCAAAACATTTCATCCAAGTGGTGGACCCCTATCCATTTTTTTCTGCAAATAGAGCATAGAGGAAAGCCTGTAATTTCTAACAAAAATTATGCTGTAGATTATTAAGAGTGATGCAAATTTCAACACAAAGGCATACAAAATTCAGCCTGCAATATGACTGTTCTCAAAGGACATAAATCCTCACATCTCTAGAGACGTCCACTCTGGGGAATATGTCACCTGTGGAAGGGGTAGACTTTTTTTTTTTTTTTTTAACAATCTTGGGATCTTTTATTGTTTTTATACTTACCATGCCATGGATTCATAGGGAATGGGTTCCACAGCTCAGGCTCCTTTCCGTGCCCTTCTCTGGGTGGAACAGGCAGGCTCTTCAGTTGAATCCAAGTACCTTTCTCTTTGGCTTCCCTCTTTCTCTGATCATTTTCCTTCCCACACTTCAGGAAGCTCTCCTGGCTCTTTGAGCACCGAGTGTGCTCCACATGCACATGAATTCTCTCAGCAAGACTCTCCCCCTTCCCTCGTTTGTTTCCATGGTGCCAACAGCATGTTGGGCAACGTTGCCAACTCCTCCAGCTTTCCCAAGGTAACGTTTGTGGGGCTTTCCTTTTTGACCAGTGCCGATCCCCATGATGGTTATAACATGACCTTTCCTGTAGAATCACATGTATGTGACCAAAGGAACAGCTCCATGTTTTCTAAGAGGCCTAAACATGTAGCAGGTGCCTCTCCTCTCTCTCTCTGTGTTGCTTGTTTTGTTGAGTTCCTGGAAAATGGCGGTGCTGGCTGGATAAAGGCAGAAGAGACAGACTTTGTAGCTAACCCAAGGCTGCCACCTGAGCCATTATGGCAGTGTCCTTGGGTGTTTCTCTCCCATCTAGAAAGGAGACCTTAAATACAAGTCTCTGAGGAAAGAATATGCATAGACTTTTATCTGGAATAAGGCTTACCTCCACAGACCTAATAACCATACCCACGGTCTGCCACTTGTCATATGGAAATCTGCGGTGGAAATCTACAGTCTCTATAGAGTGGAAATGTACAGACTCTGTAGAGAAACAACAACAACAACAAAAACTCAGAAACAACTTTCCAGGAACACGGGCAGATAACCTTTCTCCATGTCCTTCAACATGACAGAGTCTTCACCATTCAATGATGAGTATATTAGAATATTTTCTAAGTGTGACTTCTTCAGTCTTGAGTAGCACCCTCATCCTTTTTTTTTTTTCTTTTAAGATTTTTATTTATTTGAGAGATAGAATGAGGGAGAGGGAAAGAGAGAGCATGAGAGGGGAGAAGTTCAGAGGGAGAAGCAGACTCCCCGCTGAGCAGGGAGCCGGATGTGGGACTAGCTCCTGGGACTCCAGGATGATGACCTGAGCTGAAGGTAGTCGCTTAACCAACTGAGCCACCCAGGTGCTTCCTCTTCCCTTTTAAGTGGGGGCTTTTACTTGTTCATCGTCCAAGAGGTAACAGGTAGACACACACATCCTAACTGCCTTTATGTTCTCTGCTTACAATTCCTCTAGTCACCTTCTGAAAAATAGCACACGTGCCCCCCAAGGATAAGCAAGATTAAACATGTACGGGAAAGTCTCCTGCACAGACACCTCCTCTCATGATCACACAGAGAAAGGCAGTAATATGGGACCATGTAAGTTG
The DNA here is from genome assembly GCF_963455335.1 of Martes martes. Classification (NCBI taxonomy): domain Eukaryota; kingdom Metazoa; phylum Chordata; class Mammalia; order Carnivora; family Mustelidae; genus Martes; species Martes martes. The sequence goes on from NC_137902.1 coordinate 69,543,843, forward strand.
TTGTCTATAAAGATGGGTTGACTTCATAAGATAAAATAATGAAATGGGAAAGTTTTGAAATGTCCTTGATCCTGCAGCATATGTTTAGATCGAGTTTGATGAAAGCTATGATGTAAGGGAAAGATTCACCTGGCATCATCCCCTTCAACCGATCCAGCATTGGTAGTAGACAGAATGAGGAGCCCCCTAATTCAGGTCCTAATCCCAGAACCTGGAGTATGTATTGTATAATGTAAGTGAAAATTAAACTTGCTCATTGTATGCCCTTGAGATGGAGAGATTATCCCAGATTATCATGGTGGGCCCAGGGTGATCATAAGCATCCTTTAAGATGGAAGAGAGAGAGAGAAGTGTCATGTCAGTCATGTCATGTCAGAGTGGTACACACTGAAAGAGATTCAGATGGCCATAGCTGGTTTTCAGGATCAAAGGGATCACACACCAAGAATGGTGACCAGCCAGCAGAGAATGGAAAAGCAAGGGATAGGTCTCCCCTTCTACCTGCAGGAGGACCACAGCCCTGCCAACATTGTGATTTTAGTCCAGTGAAACATGGGTTTCACCTTGTACCTTCAGAACTGTAGGATAAGCCACTAGTTCTGTGGTCATTTTTTACAGCAACAATACAGAATATATACACTTTTCTTCGTATTTCTTTGCCATCAGTGATCATACCTTCTCCAATCTGTAAGGCACCCTTTCTCCTTTCTGTATGACCTCCTCTGTTGTTGGGGACATTAGTGATTTCACGACATTGTGAAGAATACTTGCAATGAATATTTTTTTTTTTTTAGTAACCAATACAAACAATATATAGTACTGTTTATCTCTTTCTCTTTCCCTTTCATCACAGTACATAGAGCCAAATGTTACTTGTCTGCAATAGTGGCCTTCTGGCTCTGGATTGCTGGAGAAAGTGATTTGGGCACCTCAGGTACTTTAGGAAGGTCGAACTTTTAGTCACTCTGATGGCCAGAGTGGCAAAACCTAAATTAAAAGATGTTGACTCGTTAACTCATTTTAGCTAAGTCACTAATTTTAGAAGCATCATCGTCAGAAGTATCTTCTAGAAACTGTTTCCTCCCATGTCCTCGCCCCACTATAATCCATTCCAACGCAGCAGCCCAGGTGACCTTTTGAAAGTGAAACCATGTTCAAGTTCCTCAGTGACTCTCTATCTCATTCTGAGTAAAAGCCAAATTCTTCCAGTGTCCTGAGGGTGGACGTCAAATTCCTAGGACCCAGATCCTTTCTGTGTCCTACGTTCCTCTTAGCTCACTAGCACAGTGCCCAGAGTGGACTCTGTTTCTCTTACTTGAGCTCAAGCCAGAGTTCATCATGTTCCGCGCACGTGCCCCCCGGGCCCAGTCAGGACGCTGGACCTGGCCTTTCTGGTGGGGACACTCCTCCTGCATGATCCTGGAGCCTGGACCCCTCACCGTGCTCTCCAGAAAGCCTGGCTCTCTCTACCATGTTCAGCTTATTCACCCTCTGGCCTGCTTATCATACACCTTCCCTCCTGTTCCGCTGTAACATCTTTTAACAGATTGCTCACTGGCATTTTGCTTTATGACTCCACACACTAGGATTTAAGCTCCAAGAGGGCAGGATGTACATCTGTTTTGTTCATTACTGTGTCTTGCTAGCAACAAGACAGGGGTCTGAGAACCTGATTTGTGCTTAACAGTATTGGTTAGGTGAATGTTTACTTCCTTGCCATTGATTAAGGGTCAAAAGCACATCAATTTCAAAGTTTAGAAAATGCTTAGATGCCATCAGATTCATTCCTTGCTTTGCAGATGGAATAAACGAGGCCCAGAGAGATCACACAGTTATTTTCACCACAAGTAGAATTAGCAAGCTGTCCTGACTTTCTTAACTCATTAACAAAGATGAGTACCAGTGATTTACATAACTTCATACTTACAATAGCAGCAACCAAAAGCTCTTTCCATTCTTAAACATTTCAAAATGATTAACCTATTGTGTCCCTCGTGCTTTACTGTACTCTTAATGGAATTGTTCACTTCTAATGTGACATTCACTCTTATCTTTCCATTTTACTTTCTGAACTCTCTTACTTATTCAGTAAGTATGTTAATAACTGTGACATATAAAATACCCTTATAATACAGAGTGTGTCAAAGATGGGTTCCAGCTGCTGGTTCCAGCTTTATCATGCCCGGACACTAGACCAGAGAGTGCTCAGGTGCTGCCTGGGAGCCTTCAGGGTCTCCTGCCTCTGGACCAGGTGGTCTCCGTCATCTCCAGCCTGTCAGTGTGCAGTACCCGACAGGGGCTTGCCTCAGGGGCTTCGGTATCGCCCTGGAAGCATAGGGCGCCTTGGGACCCTCTTAGTACCCAGGCATATGTGGCTGAGTTGGACAGGGAGTTCGTGGTCCATCCATCAGGGGGAAACGGGAGTTTGCTTGTGATTTTGTCTTCCTGGAAACACTTTATTTGACCTCTTTGACGCTAGTCTTTCAAAACCCAGACACTGCCTTTAAGGACCTTGAATGCTAGCAAGAAAAGGTGTATTATCGTCAGACGTACATGACTATCACAAGTACCATGTGATCTATTATTAAGCACCTATAGAGGACACAAGTTCAAGGACAGAGAACTCTCTTTACAACTGAGGGATAGAAGGGTTTTGTTAAAAAAGTGAGCTTTATTAAGTATTGAATGATAGGCTGGCTTCTGATGGGAAGAGAGAGATGGAGAACATAAAACATATAGTTCAGGGGTCGGCTGTGGCACATCTGGGAGGTAAGCGTGAGATTGAGACCTGGACTGAGATAAAGATTTGGACGCTTAACTGACTGAGCCACCCAGGTTGGCCTATAGCTAGTCATTCTCTGCTCAAACACACATATGCTCTCCCATTCCTATAGCATCATAACAATAATGAGATTGCTTTTGAGACATGACCTCTAGGATCAGGCTCATTTTATAAACATATATACTTCTCATTTTTTCCATAAGTATTTATAATAAAATTTATTTTCTTGGAAGATTAAAATAAGTTGTTCTGTAGAATTTACTTTCTTAATCAATATTTCTGAGTTTATGGACTATTTTTTTAAGAAAGGGATAGAGAAGACTTTTAATGCTACCATCCACTCCCAGTCCCACAGAAGAAAAAGAAGAGGTGGCATGTGGATAAACTAGAACACTATCTCTGTAACTTGGACAAGCCCTTGTTAAGAAGGGAGTTATCCCAAGTTTGCTTGATGATAACTCGTTACTATCACCTGGGTGAGTCCAGACAGATTTCCATTTAGCTCACTTGCTGACCTGTGACAACCATCTGTACACATCAGTATTTGTCCCCCAAAGTGAAATCTGAAAGGCAGCTCCCGTGAATACCAGGTGCACCTTCTGGGATCCTCATCACAGCCAAGTATTTTTAAACACAGCTTCTCACATGGTTGCTGCTATTCTTTCCTCCTCAGTTTCAGCCTGAGACTTCGACTTGGTAAAAAAAGAAAGAAAGAAAGAAAACTGTAAAAAAATAGAATTATCAAGTTCCTCAGTAAGTTCTTAACTGACTCAGAGTTATGTGCAAGCTTGTCAACTATTTTTTTTATGAATACTGCAATTGCGGTTTCTTTTTAATTACAGTTCTCCTTGCAGCAGAGAAATGAGCTGCTCAATCATAACTTTGAATCAATGAAATTTAAATCTGTTACTTTCTCATAATTCATCCAGCTCATCATCTTAGAATTTAGACCTTTATCCGTAGTTTAAGAACACAAACATTCTCTTCAACGTTCATCAGCCTGGTAGTACCTTAGCTTTTAACTGTAACTTAAATACATGTTTGCAAATAAGTATTATTCATTCATAGAAATTTTTATAAGAAATGGTCAAAGCAGGGGAGCCTGGGTGGCTCAGTGGGTTAAGCCACTGCCTTCGGCTCAGGTCATGATCTCAGGGTCTTGGGATTGAGTCCTGCATCGGGCTCTCTGCTCAGCAGGGAACCTGCTTCCCTCTCTCTCTCTCTGCCTGCCTCTCTGTCTACTGTGATCTCTCTCTGTCAAATAAATAAATAAAAATCTTTAAAAAAAAGAAAAGAAAAGAAAAGAAATGGTCAAAGCAGGGGCACCCAGCTGGGTTAGCTGCTGGAGCATGTGACTTTTGATCTTAGGGTCATAAGTTCCAGCCCCATGTTGGGTGTAGAGATTATAAATAAATAAACTTAAAGAAAAAAAGAAATTGCCAAAGTGGTATCTCCATTATTATTACCATCTGTTTTTCAAAATAACCCATGAACTCTACGAGTTGTATTTGTAGCTACTGGGAAGATAGATGGGTGGATGAATGGACAAATGGATGGATGGATGGAAGGATAGAAGGATGGATAGATGGATTGGTGGATGGATAAATGGATGGGTAGATGGATAAATGGATGCAGGATGGATGGATAGATGGATGGGTAGATGGGTAGATGGATGGAAGGATGGATGGATGAATGGAAGGAAGGAAATGTAGATAAATGGTTGGATAGATGGATGGATGGTTGGATGCATGGATGGATAGTATTTTCTTCTCATGTTCAATCTTAATTCTCTCTCCTGTTGAGTAATTTATTTCAGAAGCCATTTATTTTTTGTAGATCTAATTTTGTTTATCAGCTTTTAGTAAATGAACTTTTTGAAGTATCCACTGCATTCTTTCTGTATTTTTAATTTTTTATTATTTATTTATTTGATATCAAGTATAATTAACATATAATGTTATAATACTTTCAGATGTACAATGTGATGATTCAACAATTCAATACATTGCTCAATGCTCATTATAGTAAGTTTACTTAATCTGCTTCACCTATTTCACATACTTCCCCCTATTTCCCCTCTTGTAAACATGCATTGTTCTCTATGGTTAAGAATCTGTTTTTTGGTTTGTCTTTTTCTTTGTCTTGTTTCTTAAATTCCACATGAGTGAAATGATATATTTGTCTTTCTCTGACTGACATATTTCACTTAGATTTATATACTCTAGATCCTTCCATATCACAAATACCAAGATATTTGTATAGCACCCAATATCTATATATTGACTATATTGAGTGTAATATGGCATAAAACATACATATATCACATCTTCTTTATCCATTTATCTATCCATTGACACAGGTTGCTTCCATAATTTGATTATTGTGCATAATGTTGCTATAGATGTAGGGGTGCATATATACCTTTGAATTAGTGTTTTCTATATAGAAATAATCAGTAGAGGAATTACTGGATCCTAGGATAGTTCTATTTTTAATTTTTTGAGTAAGCCCCCATACTGTTTTCCACAGTGGCTGTACCAGTTTGCATTCCTACAAGCATGCACAAGGATTCCTTTTTCTCTACATCCTCACCAACACTTGCTGTTTCTTGTTTTTTTTAATTTTTTTTTTGTCATTCTGATGGGTGTGAGGTATACCTCATTGTGGTTTTGATTTGTATTTCCCTGATGATGAGTGATGTTGAGACTCTTTTCCTGTGTCTGTTGGCCATCTGTATGTCTTCTATTTTTAATTAGATTACTTTTTTTTTTTTTTGGTGTTGAGTTGTGTAAGTTCTTTACATATTTTAGAAATATGTAACCCTTTAGCAAATATGTGTTTTGCAGATATCTTCTCCCATACCATAGGGTGACTCTTATTTTGTTGATGCTTCCTTTTGCTGTGAAGAAGTTTTTATTTTGATGTAGTCCCAATAGTTTATTTTTGCTTCTGATTGCCTTGCCTCAGAAGACATATCTAGAAAAGTATTGATGTGGCTAATGTCAGAGAAATTACTGTGTGAGCTCTCTTAAATGAGGCTTATGGTTTCAGGTCTCATATTTAGGTCCTTAATCCATTTTGAGTTTATTTTGTGAATGGTGTATGAATGTGGTCCAATTTCATTCTTTTGTATGTGGCTTTTCTGTTTTTCCAGTGCCATTTGTTGAAGAGACAGTCTTTTTCCCATTGGATATTTTTTCCTCCTTTGTTGATTTATTAACCATATAGTTGTGGGTTTATTTTTGGGCTCTCTATTCCATTGATCTATAAGTCTATTTGGTGCCAGTGTCATACTGTTCTGATTACTACATCTTTGCAATATAACTTGAAGTCTGGAATTGGGTCTCTTATAAGCAGCATATAGATAGCTTGTGCTTTTTTATCCATCTTATCACCCTATGTCTTTTGTTTGGAGTGTTTAGTTCATTTGCATTCAAAGTAATTATTGATAGCTACATATTTATTGCCATTTTGTTATTTGTTTTGTGTTTGTTTTTGTAGTTCTCTTTTCCTTTCTTCTCTTGCTCTCCTCTCTCATGGTTCACTATCTTTCTTTAGTAATATGCTTGGATTCCTTTTTCTCCATTATTTGCATATCTATTACTGTTTTTTGTTTTGCTTTGTTTTGCAGTTACCTTTTGGTTTATATATAATGTCTTAAGCATGTAGCAGTCTTTATTAAACTGATGGTTGCTTAAGTTTGAAACTACTCTGAAACTGCTAAATTTTTACTCCCCTCCCACCATGTTTTAGGTATATGGTATCATACTTTTACATCATTTTATTTTGTGAATCCCTTAAATGATTTTTATATAGGAAATTTTAACTGATTTTGCGCTTATTTTTCTTATTCCTGTTTATGGTCTTTCCTTTCAACTCAAAGTCCCTTTTAACATTTCTTGTATGGCTGGTTTAGTGGTCATGAGTTCCTTTAATTTTTGTTTCTCTGAGGAACTCTATCTCTATTCTGAATGATAGCACTGCTGGATTGAATATTCTTGGCGTCATTTTTTTTTTTTTTCTTTCAGCCCTTTGAATATATTTTGCCACTCTTTTCTAGTCTGTAATGTTTCTGCTGAAAAATCAGCTGATAGCCTTATGAGGTTTCCCTTAGCTGTAACTGTTTTCTTTTTTCTTGTTGCTTTAAAAATCCTCTCTTATCTACTTTTTGCCATTCTTAATAACTATGTGTTTTGGTGTGGACCTCCTTGCATTGTTTTATTGGGGCCTCTTTGTGCCTCCTGGATCTGGATTTCTGTTTTCTTCCCTGGATTTGAGAAGCTTTCAGCTATTATTTCTTCAAATAAATTTTTTGTCCCCCTTTTCTCTCTTCTCCTTCTGGGCTCTCTATAATGTAAATGTTATTATACTTGATATTTTGCTCATTCCCTTAGTCTATTTTCATTTTTTGTCATTTTTTCTCTCTCCTGTTTATTTTGATTGCTTTGTATTACTCTCCTCCAGGACACTGACCCATTCTTTTGCTTCCTCTAGTCTACTATTTATTCCCTCTAGTGTAATTTTAAAATTTCAGTTATTTAGGTTTTCATCTTTGATTAGTTCTTTTTTAATGTTTTCTATCTCTTTAAGGGTCTCACTGAGGTCCCCTCTTCTTTTCTCAAATCCATGGAGTATCTTTTTGACCGTTATTTTAAATTCTGTATCAGGCGTATTACTTCCCTCCATTTCATTCAGGCGTCCCTCCTTTATACACAACATTTGATCCAAAGCGTGTTTCCTTGTACCTGGCTGGGTTCCAGGGGATAGGATCTGCTTCAATAACCATTTTAAGAAAGAAAGTTTTATATGTATCTATCTACACAATTGTATATATTATTATATATAATTATTTTGTAATTATGTATATTAATATCACAGTTGATTTTTTTTTGTATATTCTGTTGAGCCATATAAATTTTACCCACAGTCTTTCAGTGTAGGTACACTACTCTCTACAGCTGATAGTAACTTATTAATGAATAAGAAGGTCAACTATATTCAAATGGTTCATATAGTCACCTTTTGAAAAGATAACTATTTTAATTCAAATTCAAATCAAGCATTGTACTGGGGATAAAGTGGTGAACTAAAGCAGATAATGTTTGTTGTCCTGGTGAGATTCATTATATTTATTTCCTGGTACATTTTCAGTTTGGGGACAGGCCTAGAAAAATAAATGGTAAAAATTACTAATCTCAATATTTTTTATTAACAGGCATGTGCCTAGTAATTTCTATTAACTTAATATGATAACATGAGAAATTAATTTTTTTTCCTCAAAAACTGAATAGAAAAGAATGTGCTACATGAGACGATATTAACATGTTTTTGGACTTGAATGTATTTGTTTACATCATGGCATAAAAATTATAAAAATGTAAGATTAAGTGAACAGAAAACATGAATACCTTCATAGTAATAGCTTGGGAATGATAGAAGGACCACTATAAAATATGAAGAGGTGTTAAGTGATGTTTTTAAAGACTAACCCTTTAAGGCAAGGCTTGAATTTAACTTCCTAGATCTTATAGCAAGTTAGTGGCACCATGTTATTAGGACATGAAGAACTGCCTTTAATGAATTTCTTAGGTTATTTGAGAAGCCTACAAGATAATTTTATTGTGTCCTTTGGAAAAAGTTACTCAGCCAAATGTCTCTTTTCAAAAGTTATGATTGCTATACTGGAATTAGATCATAATGCTATTAAAATCAGTGATTAAGGATTTTTTGAAACAGCTCTGGTGAGTCTTACTGAGGATAAGATTGTATTTTTTACAGGACATATGTGTATGCTGTGTGACTATCTGAGCCTGGGCATAATGCACTGGACACAAACACCATCTGAGTTTGTGCTCTAAGCTCTGCTATTTCATAATACTGTCTCTCTGCTCACCTCAACACCACTGGAAAAGCTGCCCTTTGGTTTTTACTGGAGAAGCTATTTACAGAAACTGGTGCTGTTTGCAGTAGACTGTTCACCTCACAAGATATCTGACACCTTCCTTAAAACAAGAACTCCTTCTCCGATTACTGTGCTATGTCCCATTTTTGGCTGTCCAGGATAGTTCTAAGTAGTGTATATCTGTGAGATTGTGAAAGGAAACATAGCCGACTAATAAGGGCTGCTAAGTGGTCAGCATTTCTAATACAAAAATGGAAGCTCAGAGAGGTCAAGTAACTTCAGTCAATCTGTCATCCTCACAGACTCTATCCTGTTACCACATGCCATGTTGCTTCACTGAAAAACATCACACATGGAATTAAGATGAGCTGCTTGGTTCTTCTGAAACCCAAATACAAAATTGTAGTCCTAAGTTCATCAAGTTAAAAATCTAATAGGAGGGGTGCCTGGGTGGCTCAGTGGGTTAAGCCTCTACTTTTGGCTCAGGTCATGATCTCAGGGTCCTGGGATGGAGCCCCGCATCGGGCTCTCTGCTCAGCAGGGAGCCTGCTTCCACCCTCTCTCTGCCTGCCTTTCTGCCTACTTATGATCTCTCTCTCTTTCTGTCAAATAAATAAATAAAATCTTTAAAAAAAATCAATAGGAGTTGGCAGGAAAAGAGTTTTATCTTTTTGATAAACTTAACATGTTTCATTTTTCTGAATCTAAGGAAAGAAATTTGGTAATTTTTTTAAGTTAATTTCTCAACAAATAAGGTACTTACAAAATAGAATAAACCTAATAGGTATATGGCAAATAAATTTAAAAAGTTCTTAGAACTTTGTCAAGAAATATTTGTTTTCCATAATAAAGTTTTTAGGTACATTGAGACTTTGCACAGACACTAGTTTTATTCTTCAGTTGAAATATTTACTGGCCTCTGAAATCTTCTCTGGTCTATAGAATTCTGAATAATCAATCCAGATTGTATTTAAACTGTCACTTCTTCAATTTCAAGAAGGCCACAGGAAAGCAGAGGAAAGGATTAGCATGCTTTAGCAACCTGAGCAATACTTAGGCAGCTGCTATTCACAGGGGAATATGATTTTCCACCCAGTACCGGTCTTGTTTACACAAGCACACTAGTCTTCTGCTTCTGTCCACAGAGCATAGCTGCAGAGTGACAATCCTGTGACTGGTTTTGAAATGGATTGTGTTGCAATTTTTCTTCAATGTGGACTACTAAGTGGAGACAACTTAAAAGAATCCCATTTGTAATTTTGAAATGTTATTCAGCTTCAGTTACGAACAGCTGGGTCTTAGAACTAATGCCAAATTGAATGAATTCTGTAAAATAAAACGTAAGCAAGCAACTGGTCCAGTTTTACTCCAGTGCATTGAGGGAAAGTTCAAATGCACCTCCCTTGCTACTGCTGATTTGTGCTGCCCACTGGTAAGGCCAGAGAGAAATAATCTCTTTAAATTTTGAGCTAGGAACTGAAAGGTGTCTTTGTAAATTCAATCCACGCCCTTCTTCTATCATGCATCTATCATACAGCTATTTACACATCAAATGCTAACATCTCCTTTTCTACATAGTAAGATTCAAAGTTCACCTGAACTATCCATTTCGTGATTATTTTAAGCAAAATTAAGGGAGTGAGACTTGATACAATATAACTGATAAGATGATTAATTCTGTATAGTTTTTAGTTTATACCTATATTACTCCCCAGCCCAGTTGGTTAACTTCTACCTCTCTCTCTTCTCACCATCTTCCTGCATTTCCAAGTAAAGCCTCCAAGTCCTAGTTCCCAGTGTCACTCTTGACAACTGTAGGAATGTTAAGTCACTGATCCCTTAGTTTTGCAACCCAAAACCCCAGTGAAACATCTCCCAGCCGTGCATCGGTGTCCATCCATCAACCTTCTCCCTTATTTGAACTGACCTGTGGAGCTTTTTCTGTCCTCCACTGTAAATGTAAAATTGTACTTGAACTTTTCCAAAACATCCCTGCTCATCACGAGACTTTCACAAGTGTATCTTGTCCCCATCATTGTCTCTTCCTCCAGTATTTCTTCATATGTCCCTCTACAGCTTGAATGTGGGGTGTATGTCTTTCCTGTGAGCCTTAAGGCTCAACAAAGAGTCTAGCTCTTGGAACAGCTGGGTGACTCAGTCAGTTAAGCGCCTGACTCTTGATTTTGGCTCAGGTCATTATCTCAGGATCATGAGTTTGAGCCCTGTATGCGGCTTCAGGCTAGGTAAGCCTGGTTGGGTTTGTCTCTCTTCCTCTCCCTCTGCCCCTCCCCCCATCTCTAAAAAGAAAGAAAGATTCCAGCTCTTTTCTCTCTCCCTCCTGGCAGTTTTTAGGTTATGCAGACACAGTGCATTTCCTTTATCTTAAGTAAAGCCTATGTAGCAAATTGAAGAGTTGTGGAAAACAGATCAGATGATTTCATAATATCTTGGAAAGTGAAAAAAAAAAAAAAACATTCTTTTCTTTCAACATTCAAATTTAGGAGTGCCTCAGAAGACCCAATTACCTTGACAGTACCTAAAAAGTAAATAACTGTAGATATTTCAAAATACAGCAATGTTTAATACATGTTTTTATAATCAAGGACAGAAAAGCCAGAACCAATTAAACATCATACAAATCTAAACACTATCAATAATGAAAGACCTAGAAATTAAACTGTGAGAAATGATTACCAAAACAGAAGGTATTATATATGAAATGAAGACACTATATTATAAATTTGGTTGTTTCCAATTCTTGAAGGTTTGAATTTTAAAAATTGAGTAAACTCTTATTGCATAGCTACAGACATTAGAACTAAGGTTTAAAAGAAACAGCGTATATTTGCTTTCAAATAAAGGTTAAAGCAAATAAGTAATAAGTGTTTATTTTTTAACTGGACATCTCTGGACATTTATATGCAGAGAAAAGCTTATTATTACAGAGGTTTTTTTTTTTTTTTTTAAGTGTAATGTTGGAGTATATAATAGGCTCTAAAGTTTTATACCCACTCAAAATTATTTGGTTCTTTAGTTTTCATCCATGGGATAGCTAAGAGACTTCATGTTTTCCTTTATTGGACTGCCCTGAAAATGGATGCCCATAGCTTGTTGAGGCTGTATGAGTTCCAGAAACTCGTGGTGACAATTTATTCCATTTTGGAAATGAAGACCACTTGTTTCCAAATGTAAAAGGTATGAGTTTGTCAGAGAAAATGTCTGAAAGGGAATGTTGCTAGGCCAAGTCACACTATCACTATTGAAAAGAAATCATTTCAGGGCCTCCCTAACAGTGCTTCAGTAATATGTCGCAGTGACCCAGAGTATTAAAATAAAGGCATTTTCCTTCTGTAGAGTCACAAATAGACTAATCAGTGGAACTCTTCCTGACTACTGTTCAGGCCCAGCAGGTGAAGAGCCTGAGTTGTAACGACAAGCTGCCTTTTATCTGTTGAGCAGGTATAGCAATCCGGTGGGTCAGAGAAGTGAAAAAGAACTCGAAGGCATTTCTGAGTCCAGGATTTGCACACTTACCAAACACAGGGATGCCATTCCTTGCATGCAGGTGATTCAATATTCTGTTTTTCCCAAAACAGTCCCAGTTTGGAACAGAAATTAAACATCCATCTTACCGCTAATCATAAAATTTGAAATGACAATAATGAGGTAATGGATTCAGAAAACTTGAAAAATCAGATTATTACGTAGAGAAAAGAAATAAGATTAAGGGTTTTTGCTTTGTGTTTTTTTTATAGTTTTTTTTTTCCTGTTCACATAGATGAAAGATTCATTGTGTTCTAAACTAACTATTTTTTGCAACACCAATTACAAAAACTCTTCTGTTCTGCCTCTTGCTAGCAACGAGTTATGGCAAGATGGGAGCAGGAGCGAGAAGGGAAGGTATAATTCAAAATCCTTCTGACACAAGCAGACTGAACTCTAGCCCATGGCCATCATAGAGGCTCTTATTTTCCGCAGTAGCCCATAGATAATGAACCTGCTAATAATGACTTAATATACTGCTATTAGAAAGCTCTGAATGATGGGTAGGACAGTCTCAAGACAGGATGGTTTCACTAAGAAATGTAACTAACAATGAGAATCACATCATCAATGTTATTGAATGAGATTAAACTAAACATGATTAATTTTGAAACTAGCAGCATCTATCACAATACTTTTCCAGTGCTGTTTATTGATTTGTCAGTGTTTGTAACCCTTAGAGGCAAGCTCTTGTCACTTGGATAACTGATGTTTCATTTACCAGTTTTATAAAGAATCCTCTCATTATCCTTCTCTGGGTGGGGACAGACAGCATTGATTGAAATTAGTACAATCAGGGTAAAAAGGATGACTTAGCCTTTTGCTTGGTAGGATTATGCCAGTATCTTTGAGAATTGCTGTTTTACGCAAGATATAATATACAATTAGGGATTGTTAGTAATTGCTAAGGCTTCTTGAGTGTTTCCTTGTGGTAGACATATCACTGAGAGTTCTTTACTCATTTAATCCTCAGGACAGTGGATGGTAGATACTGTTATTTTGTATCATAATTGTTATTAATATCATCTTCATATCCATTACACAGAAAATAAAACAGGCCTAAAGGGATTAAACAATGTATATTTTAGAGGAAATGTATATTTATTTACAAATATATAATAATGCAAAAAAAATGTGTGGAGTAAGTTTATTTCCCATTCTCCTCAGTCCATCCAAGAGTAAGTGCAGAATATTGGAACCAAGCATAACATTCTTTATTTACAACAAAGAAACAAGGAAACAAACAAATACATAAGCCTGTTTCTATAACATGTGAGTAAATTTCAGACATTATGAGGAATTTATTGCAAAGATCATTCACTGGTTAAGCAACCAATTTATAATTGGAGAGAAGGGTTACTTACATATAATGCACTGTTCATCTTTTCTCCTCCCTTCAAAATGAAAGAAGATAATCAATGATTGTGAAAATCTAAGGCAAAAATCCACAGGCATGTCTTCATGGTCAAGCCACTATTATTCTTCCCCAGAGTAGGGATGTCACAATTTGATGCCCACCTCCTGAGGCAGAGAGGTAAATCTCTTCTTAGGAAATGGCAAAAACAAATGTTTGCTTCAGAGATACTCATTCAGGCTCATTACCTGGTGGGAGATAGTTACGTTTCATTTAAGCACTCCAGGGAGGAAGGTGATGTCACATGCACACATGTGCACACATGCACACACCCTTACTCTGGCCTCCAGAGGCTGGTGCAGACTCTATTGAGGTTGTGGGGTGGGCAGGGATGCATCCTCAGTGGACTGGTTAAGAACTTCACAGGAAGCCAATACTGCGAGAACTAGTGAAATAAGAGCTGAGAGACAGTCTGGATACTCAGGTAAAATGCTTATTATGGACAAAGAAAAAGAAGAATGAAATTAAAACTAGCAAAGTTCACAGAGCTTGCAGAATGTCAGAAAGTGGAGGCAAGAAAAATGGCCTGGAAGTGTATTGATATGGGAAGGAAAATTATTTTTACACCTGAAACCTCCCTCAAAATACTTTAGAACTGTATTCTTAAAATATGTTAAAAGTGAAAAAGATATGCTATCACCATTATTTTATTATACTGATAAAATTAAGTAGACAGTCATTTCTCTGAAATATTACCAAACTATTCTAAAGCTACTGATATTTCTTTTTTTTTTAAGATAATATTTATTTATTTGACAGAGATCACAAGTGGGCAGAGAGACAGGCAGAGAGAGAGGAAGGGAAGCAGGCTCCCCTCTGAGCAGAGAGCCAGATGTGAGGCTCGATCCCAGGACCCTGAGATCATGACCTGAGCAGAGGCTTTAATCCACTGAGCCACCCAGGCACCCCAAGCTTCTGATATTTCTATATTTGTATCTTAATCATTGCCTTCATTTTGCGTGTTTTAATTTATTTGCAAAAAAAGTATATTTTTACAGTTTTGATTAATTCTCTGAAGCTTTTAGATGTTGGCACATCATAAATAGTTCTTGATACATGCACGGCTTCTTTCCCAAGATACTTCCTAGTCCAAGCAACTTCCCCTCCAAGGATGAAGGTGGCAAATCACAGATTCTCTTTGTCTGTCTGTCTCTCACTCTTTCACACACAGCTTATTCTGGTTCATCACATAAGTGGGGGGAAAAAAAGCTAGAAATTTTGTTGAAACACAACCATGGGGACAACAATCTAGTTTTTGGTATTTATAGACTCATTATCAGCTCTTTTCAGCATCATTACTGAAACTTTTCTGCACTTTGTATATATTTACATAGGTGATATTTATGCCACTTAATAAGTTATATATTATATGATACCAGTGAAAACTACTCTATTAGATTCAGCATATTTGCCATATTCTAACTGGGCCTGTCTGCATCCTTGGGTGAAACTGAATAGTAAATATAAACCTCATATCCCTTTGCTTTATGTCTTATACTCCTGAATCCACAGTCTTTACTCTTACAGTGGTGATCTAACTACAATATGAAATTTGCTTTATTGCCCTTCCATTGAGCGTATCTATGGGTCCATTGTGATCATCCATATGACATACAACATGCCCTTTGTATCATGGTCCTGGCCCGTTTCCCTGGCCTTACTTTCCAGCACTTCCCAACTAGATGTTTGTGTTATAATAGTATAGAATACCTATGTGTTTTATGACTGCCTACATTTACCGATACTTTCCCCTTTGCCTGAAACATAACAGTCCCTGACATTTCCTTATCAGACTTATTACCTAAATTTAAGTTTATGTTAGATAGTGTGTCCTCCAAAAAGACATTCTCAGTCTAGTAGGCTGGGGCTGACTTTAAATGGTGTCACCTCTTTCCTTTCTCAAAATTATCTATTTATGTGTTTCTTTGTTGCTTTAGATTGCACATTACTTGCTAGTAGAGCAAATGTGTTTTTTTATTTTTGTAGACTCATCACTGAGCATTGTGTCTGGCAGACTTAGGTGATAATGCATATTTGTTGACTTGAAATAGCCAAAAGTTTTCATGGAATAAGAAACAGAATCTTGTCTCAAGGTTGGGCATTAACAAAATAATCTTGCATTATTTTGAAATAAAATCATCAATAAAGAAGTTAAGTAGGCTAGATTTCTCCAGTGATCTTAAGTCCATACCCTGGCCTTTCTTGACTGCTTTCAGGCCATTCATTCATTCATTCTTTGATTCTCCATCTGTTATTTACATAACTTCTAAGGATGGCGTCTTGGTCTCTATACTTGCTTCAAACAGTTTCCAGTTTCTACACCAGGAATTCATTTCCAATAGGTGCCATATCAGTATATGCTATATTTAAACACTTCTTCCTTAAACCAATAAAGGCAAGAACATTGGGATCTACAGTACTGAGATACTGCTGTCTGATGCACTATTTATCTTAGGGGAGGCTATTCTCATTGGAGTTTGCTTGCAACAAATTCCATCGACTGTCTTACTTAACAAGTTCTGTGCTCCTGCTTTGGGGCTGACCAGGCTTGCCTGCCACGTGAAATAGCTCTTAGGTCAGTAGCTTAAGTGGATAGCTCAAGGTCCAATTCCATTCATCACCTACAAAGATCAGCAGTTAAGAGTACAGCAAGGGCAGTCACGGGGCTCCATATTTCTTATTATAAACATGGTGAAACCCTTTTAGCATTGCTTCAAAGAAACAGGTACATATAACATCATGAACTCAGTTCTATGTTCTTAGCAGGATTATCTGCTTTCTTTTTTCTGAGGTCTCATATATATCTTCTGATTTGCCATTCCCCAGGAGTCAGGCCTCAAAAGCCTGCATGCTCCCTTGGGATGTGGGTAAAAAGTAAAGAATTAGGAAACATGGCAATCACTCCAAAATTTTATATTATCCTCTCCTACTGTCTGAGGCATTGTGTCTATCAAGATCAGCTCTGCGTATCACATGTTTCTGCAAGATACCAATGCAGTGTGAATTTTAATGACTCTGGGTAATGTTTGATCATTAGACTCATATTTAACTTTCATGTATAAAGATATTACCTGTTTCGATTTGACTACTACTTCCTTGAGGACAGGGTGAAGTTTCATATTATTATATGTTGTTCAAGGCCACTAATGGAGATTTTGACTGAATACATATTTACTAACTTGGTTCTTTTAAAAAGATTAATTGATATTATTTAGTATAGCTGAAATCTGAGGGTGGTTCATGGATTCCTATAAATGCTTCTAATATCTGATATTATTACCCAGTTTTGCCCAATAAGTGTGTGGATGATTTCAGGGAATGATGTGACTACAAATAGTTTTGCATCTTGGAATACTTTGAACCTATTTTTATCCTTTCTTGTTCTTTGCCATTATGAGCAAGTAGGAATGACCTAAATATTTTGACCTAAACATAATTGATTGTGCACAAGACCATTTAAAATTCAGTAGCACTATAGTTTAAAAATCATTTGGACACTTAACCTTATTAGTTTTTATAGAAAAAAAAAGTTATTATGTTAAGTACCAAAGGCAGAAAATGTTTGGTGAAAAATACATTTTATTTCTTAAAACGTTTTTTACTTAAAAACTTTCTCTGGAGGAGAAGGTCTTTTTTTTTCTTTTTAAGATTTTATTTATTTATTTGACAGAGAGAGATCACAAGTAGGCAGAGAGGCAGGCAGAGAGAGAGAGAGGGAAGCAGGCTCCCTGCTGAGCAGAGAGCCCGATGCGGGACTCGATCCCAGGACCCTGAGATCATGACCTGAGCCGAAGGCAGAGGCTTAACACACTGAGCCACCCAGGCACCCTGGAGGAGAAGGTCTTTAAAAGGCCTTCCACTCCAAATGTATGTGAGCATATCTATATACCTTAGCAATTTGCTTATATTTGAGGGCATTTTAAAAAATGTTAAAAATCCTCTAGTGTCAAAGCTTGATGTCTAATCAATTCACTATTATAATTATTGATAAAGCATTGCTATTCAGAATGAATTTATTTTAAAAACCTATGGATTTTTTTTTAAATAAGACTTAGGCATTTCAAGACAGAGTTCTGTGTAAATCTCACTTATGCATTATTTTCACTTTCTGTCTCTGAAGGGAATCAAGCCTCACTTGTCATTAAAAGTAGCAACCCTAAATAGTAGAATTTATTAAAATATTGCAAATTTATTATTATTAATAAGTCCCAATCTAGTCCTCATTATCTCTTCAGCTTCATCTCTCAACGCTCCTGCTTCAAATTCAGTTTTAGTCAATAACTCATTTTTTCATTCCTCTAATAAACTCTCCCTGCGCCCCTGGTTTAACATCAGCTTTCACATTCCCAAGGAAATTCACTGTGCTGTAGGGTGTATCTTGCCTTCAGCAGCTCCCTTCCTCACACGTCATACACAAATCAAGTCCTAGTTGGTGTGCAGACTCCATAAAGATTCTAGAAGGTACCATGGGAGTCTATCCTCTGAAACCTGGGCAAAGAGTGATTTCTTAAATGTGAACCAACAGCACTAACCATGATAAAAAGGTAGATAAATTGTTCTATATTAAGATTAAAAATGCTCATCAAAATATATAATCAAGATAGTGAAAAGACAATTCATAAAGTGGAAGGATATGTTTGTAACACACATAACAAAAACAGTTCTCATATAAAGAATATATAGGATACTCCTTCATGTCAGTAAAAACGTTACAGACAGCTAGAGAGGAATGGACAAGAGACTCTAGCTACAAGCTCATGAGGGTGCTATCTTAATGGACAGCAAACTTAGGAAAAGGAGCCTAAATCTATGAGGAAAATGCAAATTACATCAACTAATACCACTACACACCTGTGAGAAGGGCTAAAAGTGAAAGAAAAGTAATAAAAAATAATTGCAAGCATGTGAATAATTCAGGATTTTTGAAGCAAGCTTCCAGTATAAAAAGTGTGAATTCACCTGAAAGAATGATTTGACATCTTCTAAATATAAATTGATGCATATACTAGGATACCAAAAGTTTCACTCCTAGGAAGATAGTCATCATAATGAAAACAAAATGTCAGTATACTCTTAGCATTATTGTTTAAATAGCCCTAAACTGGTAACAGCTCAAATAACCATAAATAATAGAATGAATGAATAAATTGTGGTAAGTAAAGAATATCCACTAGTCTCCCCCTTATTGTAAGGGGTATGGTCCAAGATCCCCTGGGGAATGCCTGAAGCCACAGATACGACTGAGCCCTATATATGCTATTTCTCCCATATATGCATACCTATGATAAGGATGAATTTAGAAATTAGGCACAGTAGAAGTTTAACAATAACTAATAAAACATATAACAATATGGTCTAGTAAATGTTATATGAATATGGTCTCTCAAAATATTGTACTGTACTCACCTTTCTTCTTGTGATGGTGTGAGATGCTAAAATACTGATAATAAATGTGAAATAATAGTAATGAGATGAAGTGAGTGGAGTGATGTAGGCATTCTGAAGTAGCATTACAGGACTAATAACCGTCCGGCAATATGTCAGAAGGACGACCATCCGCTTCCTGACTGTAACTGACTGAGGGAAAGTGAGACCGCAAGTCAGGGGGACCAGAGTATAGCCACAGATCGCCACACAACTAAACAAATGTTCTACATACTCCTGCAAGAGTATGGATTGACCACGCTAACAAACGTTAGTAACATTAGCCAAACACACACACATACAAATACTGTTTTATACCATTTCCATAACATGGGAAAATGGAGAAAATTATTTCATTCTATGAGAAGCCAAAAGGGAAGAAGTGCGATATTTCTGATGGGCTAATATTTATTTTTCTTTACCTCTGTGATGTTTTCATAAGTATGTTCATGCTGTGTTAATGCACTTATCTGTACTCTAAAATGTATACGTTTTTGTAAAGTATGCTATATTAGATTTATTCAGGGAAACAACCAACTGGATGGATGAATGGGTGGGTGGGTGGGTGGATGCATGGATGGATGGATAGATTGATAGATAAAAGGGGAAATTTATTGAAAGAATTGACTCACAGGATTATGGAGACCAAGGAATCCCATGAACCACTGTCTTCAAGCTGGGGAGCCAATAAAGTCAGTGGTGTAATTCCGTTCAAGGCCAAAGTCCTAAGAGTTGAGGGGCCAGTGGTATAAGTCCCAGACTGAGTCTGAAGGCCTAAGAACCAGGAACGCTAGTGTCTGGGGTTAGGAGAAGGTGCGCATCCCAGCTGAGCAAATAGGAAAGATTTGTTCTTCCTTCCTTCCTCCACGTTTTTCTCCTGTTCAGGTCCTCAGAGGATTGGGTGATGTCCACCTTGCATTGATTTCCATAGACTTTACTCAGTCTACCGACTCAAATGCTCATCTGTTCCAGAGACACCCTCATAGACACACTGAAAAAAGAATGTTTTACCCATTGTCTGGGCATCCCTCAGTCCAGTCAAGCTGACCTAAAAGTAACCATCACCTGTGCTATGATTTAAGTATGTGATATTTAAATGGTTTATAATACTGTTAGGCCCAGTGAAACCAATATTATCATCTTCAGTTAGTATGAATTTAAATTGGTAGGAATGTTTATGAGGGGAATTATGCAATGTGTATAATGAATATAGAAACAATATTAATGAATTCTATTTCTAAGAATTTATCTAAAGAAAATGTCATTGCTACACTGATATTTATGACTAAGAGTATACAACAGAATATTACTTGATAGAGGTAGTCATTCTTGTCTTAAAAAAATGACACCATCATCCACCTGAGATTTCAAGCCCTAAACCTGTAAAGCATTCTTATATCCTGCACATCAATTACTCCCAGAACTATTCTATTCTTGTTGTTTGGTTCCAAGTGCAAACTTATTCACTAGTCTATTTTCTCCTCATCGCCAAACTTCCCTGTTTCCACTCCACACTTCCTCATATCCACTCTTCAAAAGTTTGGTCTTAAAAAGATGCATGATATTGGGGCACCTGGGTGGCTCAGTCTATTAAGTGTCTGCCTTCGGCTCAGGTTGTGATCCTGAGGTCCTGGGATCAAGCCCACATCAGGCTGCCCTGCTCAGTGGGGAGCCTGCTTCTCCATCTGCCACTGCCCCTGCTTGTGTTCTCTCTCACTGTCTCTCAAAAAAATAAAGAAAATCTTTAAAAAAATGCATGACATGATATACTTCTGTGCATACCCACTTTGTACAAAAGGAACAGCTATGACATAAAGTAACACTCAAGACAGTCTCAGTGTTTGTATTTCCCTTCTAGGAATGATTACTATCTGGATTTCCATTTATTCTCTGGTTTGATTTCTATCTCTGCAATAGAATATGGGCTCTGGGAAAAGAGTAATTTCAGTGCCATAAAACAGAAGGAAAAAGTGATAGCGAGTTTAACAATCAAATCAGAATGTCCAAACATAGTGTATTTAAGGTTTTAGATGAAACATTATGTAGGCATTAAGAGCAAGATTAAAGGTTAAAATTTCTTCATACAGAAAAAGATTCAGTGTCTTATTTTCCTCTCTAAACCCAGATGGAAATTTAATGAACTATTTAAGGAATTTACTGAGAATTAGTTGAGAAAATATAATTAGAAGGAACCTATAAAAATATATATGTAAAAAACATATACAAAATATTCATTAAGGCAAAGCTGATTTCTATATCTTCATGTTGTTTACTTTTCTTTGATTAAATAAATATGAATTTACCAGTAAAACGCTTTTACAAAATTTCAAAAGACAGGGAAATTAATGAGTATTTATCCCCATTAAGATGTTAAAATTGTGTAACACTCCAAGTATATTATTAGAATACAATAAAAATGTATGTAAATATATATAAAACATATGTATAAAACATATATATACACACACACACATTTTTTTTTCTGTAACATTCATTACAGGGTATGCTGGCTAAAATTATAGTACAATGAGAATTACATGTAGATGTTTCTATTTCGAAGGCTGAGTCTTTCCCATCCTATCCCTGTCACCATCCACCTGCTCTGCTGTTGGCCATGAGTTGGATGTGTAAGAACTACTGAGCTCTACTTTCAGAGGTGAGCAAAGCCCACAGTTAACATTGGGATCATGATGTGGTAAGATCGCTCAGCAAACACATGAAACATATGCAGGAATGCTTTCCTTCACAGCTCTTGTTACTGCTGGTTCTATTCACTTAGAATAGGGCCTTCATGATGAAGTTTACTGGACATTCAAGGTCATAGTACCTTGATGACTTATTTCAAAAGGTGGCCAATTTTTCTTTCTGTGATATAGGAAGTAATGATTTGATGAGGGTATACAATACTATTTTATTTTCCTTTCCAGGTGACTTATATTTCAAAATTATCAAATTATGTTACAAAACTCATCACTTTTTGAAGGTAGCCACATCATTGAGACAGTTTCTGAAATATCATAGGAATGTATTATATTGTCTGAAGCTTATTTTTTGATGCTTTGTCCAAAACCCTATTACTCTTTCAGGCATTAGATCTTTATCCTACCAATTGTGGGCAAGCTTACCTCCGCTACAGGAAGGAGGATATTATTTTTACAAACATACTCACTTGATTAGCATGGACTTTCCTTTGTAAATGAGAAAGAGGAATTTTCTTGTTTGGCCTCTTAATCAAGAAGCTCTTTCTTGGGATGCCTGGGTGGCTCAGTTGGTTAAGTGACTGCCTTCAGCTCAGGTCATGATTCCAGCATCCTGGGATCGAGTCCCACATCAGGCTCTCTGTTTGGCGGGGAGCCTGCTTCTCCCTCTGTCTCTGCCTGCCACTCTGTCTGCCTGTGCGCGCGCTCTCTCTCTCTCTCTAACCAATAAATAAATAAAATCTTTAAAAAAAAAAAAAAGCCCTTTCTTGAGGGCATGGGGGAAAGAAACCATCATAATGATCAAAAGTAGCTTCAATAAGAAAGTTGTACACACACAGGACACCATCTGCAGTTAAAGAATGACTAATCTCTCTATGCAAGAGTAAAGGCTCCATGTCATTGAAAGAATCAGGAATGATACTAGAAGGTATCCGGGAACTGTTGGCTGTCCCGGGCCAGGCACCCTGCTACAACGTTTATTTATCTGTGATCTCTGAATTCAGTAGCTCATCAGAGTAGGCATTATGTGTTCACATTTTACAAGTGATTAAATTGAGAACAAAGAATTAGAGAGGTTATAGGTAACTGATCAAAAGTATACAACTTTTTTTTTTTTTTAAGATTTTATTTATTTATTTGACAGAGATCACAAACAGGCAGAGAGGCAGGCAGAGAGAGAGGAAGGGAAACAGGCTTCCTGCCGAGCAGAGAGCCCGATGTGGGGCTCGATCCCAGGACCCTGAGATCATGACCTGAGCTAAAGGCAGAGGCTTTAATCCACTGAGCCACCCAGGCGCCCCAAAAGTATACAGCTTTTAAATGACCTGGAGGTGATTTAAAGCAGGTCTGGCCAGCATCGCATTTGAAGATCTTTGCAGTACCCCACAGATGACAAATTCTCCATCTCATTCCCTTTCTCCTGGCAGATACAGCAAATAAATTACGGCTTTTCTTTCTCCTCCACAAAACACTCCCTTAAAATCCTTCTAAACACGGAATCCATATAGCACTGACCAGATTTGACACAGATGATAGAACCTAAGGGAACATCCTGTCAGAACATTGTTCTCTAATTTTCCTTGGGTGCATCCATTTACTGGATCTGTGAGTGATCTTTTAACTGTTTCAAGAAACTCATTTATATATGACTTGATCCCAGCCCTTCAAATATTCTCTTCCTCCCTAGTTTTCAGGCTTGTTAATGTATTTCTCCAGCCCATGAAATCAACCTGGGTGTGCTTTCTAGCCAAATGAATGTAGACTCGATTTCATTGCAATTCTCCATTTGGATGACTTTGCCTTTCTCTAGGTGGCTGTGACTAGACGGGGTGAAGTGATTATGATTCCAGATTAACATGGACCCGTTTTCCCCTTGATTGCTTCATGACTTTTAAACATCACTCCTCCCATATTAAGGCTTTCTTTCTAGATAAGTATTGATTTAGGAGTCTCTCCGCCAAAGATAAGGAGATGTGCAGAATGCCACTCCATAGAGAAGTTAGCAAGTGGCCTGAATTGTATCTAAGTGTGGCACAGAATGAGAAGTAACCAATAATGGAAAGGATGTTTATGTAAGAACTCTTTTTTCTTTCTTCCTCCCTCCCTCCCTCCCTCCCTCCCTTCCTTTTTTGATATATCATAGGCATTATAAATGGAAAAAACATAAGTAAGCATAAACATTTCACAGAAAACTCTAAGTATGCAAAAATAGAAATATAAATATGTACATTTCCATATTCATAGCATTCTACTTAGTGGAAAATCAGAAACAACATGACCATCTAATATAATGAGTTAAACAAAGTAAGTGGCATTTTCAATAGAATGATATACTTTTTTAAAAAAAGATTTTATTTATTTATTTGACAGAGATCACAAGTAGGCAAAGAGGCAGGCAGAGAGAGGGGGGGAAGCAGGCTCCCCGCTGAGCAGAGAGCCCGATGTGGGGCTCGATCCCAGGGCCCTGGGATCATGACCTGAGCCGAAAGCAGAGGCTTTAACCCACTGAGCCACCCAGGTGCCCCTAGAATGATATACTTTCATTATTAGTGAAGATTTAAATTTATATATAGATATACCTGTAGATACATAAACTCAAATTTAAGAGGGCATATTATGTGAACAAAAAGGGTTTTAAAGCAGAACATTTGGCATGATGCTATTACGAAGCCAAAACTATGTATTACGAAGCCAAAACTATGTATTTTTAAAACTTTCAAGAATACATAAATAATAAAAGAGGTCAACTTTAAAATTTCAAATTATTTGCCCTTTTAATCCTATTTGATACCATGTGGTTACCAATTCTTATCTATTAAAAAGTCTCTTCTTATGTAATAACAATAGTAAAAGCAAACAGAAACAGTGGGGTAACTGGGTGTTGGGTATTAAGGAGGGCACGTATGGTGATGAGCAATGGTGTTACACACAACTAATGACTCGTTGAACACCACATCAAAAACTAATGATGTACTATATTATGGCTAACTGAACATAATAAAAAATAAAAATAACAAATGAAACAAAAACAATCCCTTCTGCATCCTGCAAGACAACAGTTGTCAGACAGGAAAGGTGGGGAAAAAGATATAGGTAAAATATTCTCAAGACAATTCACAACTACATCATTTTATGTAACTAGCTAAAAGTACTTGGAATAGTAAAAACAGAACAGAACAAAATAAAATAATAAGTGACCATAAGGGGCACCTGGGTGGCTCAGTGGGTTAAAGCCTCTGCCTTCGGCTCAGGTCATGATCCCAGGGTCCTGGGATCTAGCCCTACATCGGGCTCTCTGCTCAGCGCTCAGCGGGGAGCCTGCTTCCTCCTCTCTCTCTGCCTGCCTCTCTGCCTACTTGTGAACTCTGTTTGTCAAATAAATAAATAAAATCTTAAAAAAAAAAAAAAAGAAGTGACCATAATAGGGGTGCCTAGGTGGTTCAGATGGTTGAGTGTCTGCCTTTATTTATTTAATTTTAGTATTTTTAAATATCAAAAATATTTTATTTTTAAATATTTATGTTTTGTGGCTATATAATAAAGACACTATGTTCCTGTAACTTACTTTATCTTAAAACTACTCTGTGGCATTTATTGTCAGTATAACCTATTTGGTAATTGTACAGGTTGTATTTAATACTTGTTTTATTATTTTGAATAATTTGATTAATTTGTTTTTCATTTGTTAGCTTTGAGCACATTTCTCCCCAGTCCATTTTCCTTGCTTTGGAACAGAGACTGTGCCCCCTTATAATGCTTAGCTCATGTACATAGCAGGTTTATTAATTTATTTTTGAGAATTCATTTAAAGCACTGGCTCATTTCAGGGCATCTGGCCCGCAGGGAGCCTGCTTCTCCCTGCTCCTCCCCTCTTGTGCTCTTTGTTGCTATCTATGTCTCTCAAATAAATAAATAAAATCTTTAAAACAATAATAAAATAAAATATTGGCTCGTTTATTTTTTTATAATTATAAAGATTCTATTTATTTATTTGAGAGGGAGCGCATGAGCAGGGGAAGGGGGAAAGGGAGAGGGAGATGCAGACTCCCCACTAAGCAGGGAGCTGGATGTGGGGAACCCAGGACCCTGGGTTCACGACCTGAGCCAAAGGCAGACGCTTAACAGACTGAGCCACCGAGGTGCCTGGTAGTGGCTCATTTATTCCACAGATTTTCTAGACATGAAAGATATTTTCTGAAAACATGAGCGAAACATTGAATATTATTTTGGTATTTGCCGTGTTGTATTTTCCACTTTGCAGTTGTTTGAGGTCCTTATAGTACATCTTGACACTTATTTATGTCCTATGTTCTTTTATGTGGAATAAACCCTTCTAAAATTGACTATATTACTTTCTTTTTTAAAAATTTTTATTTATTTTTTTAAATTTCTTTTCAGTGTTCCAGAATTCATTGTTTATGCACCACACCCAGTGCTCCATGCAATACATGCCCTCCATTTCATTTCTATCCAGATCATTTTTTAAATTTGTAGTCTCAAGTGTATCACCATAATAACATTAACACAAAAGTTAATTTTTTATTTTTTACTTTATTGCTAAGATATTTATGTCTATAATATAATTTTAACCCCTGAACTGTTACAATTACTCCCAATTTTATGAGTGAGACAACTGAAAGTAGGTGAGCTTATGTTATTCAAAAAGGAAAATCCTGTACTGAAGTTTAGGCCTCACTGAATTTAAATTCATACTCTTAAATATGTTCCTTGGAGGAGAGCTCTGTTTTCTTGCCTCTGTTGTGCAATCGCTCATAACCATAGGAGGTTTATTCATGAACAGTGCAGGCTGGCTGGCAGTCACTGAGGTGTGAGAATTGCCCCCAGTAATGATCTTAGCATTGGCTCCTGTTCTGGTGGACACAAGCCCTCTTCTACCCAAGACTCTCTGATCTGGGAAATTCTCAGTATCAAATATATACACTTTTCCTCTTCCTATACTTTTTCTAGAAAAAGGTGAGTAGTATAAAAACATGGATTTCACTGAAAGTTCAGCGACTGGAAAAGGGCACCACTTTTAGAGCCTATTTTGCCTTCAGAAACCAAGTTGGAGAACCAATAGCCCAACACCGCTGAAGGTCCCAATACCCTCCCTTTCAAACCGATGAGCTCCAAAAAGAGTTTGTTTCTACTCAAAATATTATGAAACCCAGATCTCAGAAAATGCTGCTAATTTAGGATATGATTATGTATGTTTAAAAATAGAATTTACTAGCATACAGTGATTTTACCAAGTGGAAATCTAGAATTTGAATTGCATACTTTCTATCAAGAGTTCATTTACTTATAGAAAGCAAAGGAAATCAGAAAGAAACAAAAAGAACCTTAAATGTCAAGATTGTAATTATTCCTGAATTATAAAAGATAAGGAGCAATGTTGGGATAAGAGTAGCTTTCATTCCCTTGAGTACTTACTTTGTGTTTGTGTTTATGTTGAGTGTGTGGCATCATTATCTCATTTAAATTTTAGTAGACCATTTCCATTTTGCTGGTGCTGTCCCTGAGATTGGAGTTCTTACCTGATTGCTGTGCTTATTTTTTTTTAAGATTATTTATTTATTTATTTGATAGACAGAGATCACAAGTAGGCAGAGAGGCAGGCAGACAGAGAGGAAGGGAAGCAGGCTCCCTACTGAGCAGAGAGCCTGATGCGGGGCTCGATCCCAAGACCCTAGGATCATGACCTGGGCCGAAGGCAGAGGCTTTAACTCACTGAGCCACCCAGGCACCCCTGATTGCTGTGCTTATTATTTTGAGTTCTTCATCAGAGATGTTTGGAATTATTCCATTTCAATTTTAAGAGTGGTTTAGGCATATGACTTAGTTTAGAAATTATGGAAGTTATATTTCTACATCTCATGTCACTGAAGTCACAAGCTTTAACCATTTCTTATTTGTAGTCTATTTTCTATGAATGAGCTGAATCCATAAAGGTTAAATCACAGAACAAGATGAAGTTTTAACCCAATTGGATTTCATCTACAAAGCATCTGACTTGAGAGAAAAATCAAAACTTATATTGCAGAGAAGTTATTTTGATTTTTAGAGTTTAAGTGATAGAAGATGATTTGAATCTCTGAATTTTAGTAGGATTAAAATCCCGCTGGAAACAAGTGTACTGTTTATGAGTTTAAAAAACAAGTGATGGGCTCCATAGAAAGATGCAATTTTTCATTGCTTTTCACTTCATATAAGCACATATAATCTTGACCTATATGAATGTATGCATACACGTGCACACATAGAGTGAATATATATAGCTTAGTAAAAAGACGCAGAGGTAATAATTATAAGTACATTCCTTCTGTGAGCTTGAAAAATGAAGAAAGGAGTCTAGTTTCAGTTCCAAGTATGCTGATGAACATACTAAAGCTAAAATACACTATGAATCACGCTTTTAAATTATTTATTGTTATTTCTCTCATAGTAGCAAGTAATTTGGGAACAAATAAAAACTTTTGGAGATGTTTTAAATTATCATCTCTGAAATAAAATTATAGTTAAATATTACCTTGAATTTCATATGAATTGTAAAATATATTCCTCTTTTCTGATAAAATGGCTGGAGAATTACCTTTATGCACTTAACAACTGAGGGACATACAATTTCTATTTTTTAAAATTTAGTGCCTTCTCTGTTTCCTCCCAGAAAGGTTGTAAAATCAGTAAAGCTAATTTCTGAGTGGCTTTACCCCACAAGTAGAAAGCCTGCAGAAGACATGGGTATATTCTCCAAGCTGTGAAAATGTTTGTCTAAGTCTCACAGAAGAATTATAGACAGGGT
Source organism: Martes martes (assembly GCF_963455335.1). Classification (NCBI taxonomy): domain Eukaryota; kingdom Metazoa; phylum Chordata; class Mammalia; order Carnivora; family Mustelidae; genus Martes; species Martes martes. The sequence continues at coordinate 69,572,409 of NC_137902.1, forward strand.
ATAAAGAAAGTTCTTGTTCAGAAATCCAGTTTCCTTGAAGAATGATACAATGATGTATTCAGTGTCTGTAAAATACAAAAATTTAGATGATCGTGTGGTTGAAAAGCACTGTGTCATCCCTAGTTTTCACTTCAGCGTGCTCACCTCCACACCCTGAAGAGTACTCCCCAGCTCCTGCCGCAGAAAGATTTCACAGTTAATAAATCAATGCCAAAGATCCTTCTAGACTCAAATTTTGTCAGTCATGAGGTTTGTAATAGTTTAATATAAGGTTGTGGTATTCAAAGGAAGCTATAGAACAAAATGGGTTGGTTCCCAGCTAATGGTTTTTCCAGTTGAAGAGTTACATCAGGAGAATTTCATGCTCTGAAAGCTTCTAGCGGCTACAGACTCCAACCGAATCTGAGAAGTCACACAGCCAGGAAACATACAGTAGATTATCACTCATTGACTCTTTTTCATGAACAGAATTATTTGAAGGCTGCTTCTAAGAACAAAATAAAAATAAAGCATTAAAACAAGGCATACAGTGTTTTCAGAGACACAGCAACAAATTTAGACACTAAAGTGATTCCTTTTTCAAAAAAGATGCAAGGATGTGTGGGTTTTCTTACCTGAAATGTCTTTTAAGAATTTTTGTTCCTAAAAGTTGATTAGAAAAACAGACTTCCAGGGCGCCTGGGTGGCTCAGTGGTTTAAGCCTCTGCCTTCGGCTCAGGTCATGATCTCAGGGTCCTGGGATCGAGCCCCGCATCGGGCTCTCTGCTCAGCAGGAGCCTGCTTCCCCCTCTCTTTGTCTGCCTCTTTGCCTAGCTCTGATTTCTCTCTGTCAAATAAATAAAAAAATAAATAAATAAAAAATTAAAAAAAAAAAAAAAGAAAAACAGACTTCCCTCTTTCCTTCTGCTGCATGAGGACATGAATTATTCCATTTTCTCATGGCCACCATACCCTATACCATCCTTCTTGGGACCATTTGCAAACCATGAATACAGACCCCACGCCACCTGCTCAGAGGAACTCCTCTTCCTGGTGGGCAGAAACCTGAGGGAAAAACCTGGCATTTCCCTCCCTGATCATCCCATTCAAGCTATTATCAAATTCTATAAAGGGTAGTATCTTATGTACCTGTTGAAGTACTTGCTTTTCTAGAGACATTGAGGTGATAAGCAAATCTTTGAACATTACAGGTGGTTTTAAAAGTTGGCCAATAATGGGGCCACCTGGATGGCTCAGTCAGATAAATGTCCTTTGCTCAGGTCATGATCTCAGAACCCTGGGATTGAGCCCTGCTCAGAGCGCAGCCTGCTTCTCTTTTTCCCTGCCCCCACTCATGCTTTCTCTCTGTCTCTCTCTCAAGTAAATGAATGAATTAAATCTTACAAAGAAGTTTTTCCATGATATTAGCAGACCTGGTGTCCTTTAGTTGATTAATTGATGATGATGATGATGAATGGTTTAGAAACTCGTAACAGCTGAAAATGCAGATTTCTAATACTCTGGCGAGATCTTTGATATTGGACCCACCACGATCTCCCCACACTTTTCCCCCATAACTCCAGGTGTGCATGTATGTACACACACACACACACACACACACAACACACACATGCAAACACACACACAGAACTTCCGGTACCCAGTACAGTGAATGAACTCTTACATGCCAAGTTTTGACCACCCATTTTACTTTAACTGTATATTAATTATGTGTCGCCATTACCCCAAACATAGCAGCCTGAGAAATCAAACACATATTCTCACCAACATCCCGTGGCAAGGCATCCTAGGACTGGCCTAACGGGCTTGTTCTGGCTCGGGGTTGAACACAGTGTTGCAGTCAAGCTGTTAGTTGTGTCACTGGCGTAAGTTCTGCGTCCAAGCTCACCCAAGTGACTATTGGCATGCCTTGGAAAATCTGCTTCCAGGCCCCTTCACTACTTGAGGGCAGGCCTCCATTCTTCACCATGTGGGAATATGCACAAGGCTGCTTCATGACCTGGCAGCTGGCTTGGAACAGTTTAAAAAATGAATTTCGTGTTTTGAGAAATTTCCCAGTAACTATACTCTCTGTTCCATCTATGATGATCTGGCCTCAACCTGTTCTTCCCTGCTCACACCCGAATATCCGAAAGTCCAGCGAAGCATGTACTGTTTCCTGATCATACTGTGTTCTTCATTCACCAGTGATTGTGTGTGGCCTACGACCAATTTCAGATTAAAAGTCATTGCTGTGAAAACTCCACCTGCTGCCTTACCCCATTCAGAAGAATTTGTTTACATGCCCCCCAGTACCCAAGGGTCTTGGTAACTGGATGTATTGTAACACATGCTCTCTTATATTATTATCTGCCTGTTTGTTTAGGGAAGAACAGCTCTAAGGCAAGATTATATCTTCACTGCTATGTGCTCTGTGACTAACATAACCATGGGACCTAGTATTTGATGTTTTTCTTTTTGGAATGGACATCGTTAATATCGTTATTTTATAAGTGGATGAGTGATGGTAAAAATGTCAGGGATATTACAAATAGATTTATCTCCACAATACTTTCTTCATCCCCTAATTGCTCACTTACGAAAAGTGCTTTCTGTGTCTAATAAGTTAATAAGGAAAGGGGTTATAAGCAAAACAGGTTTTGATCTAAAATTTGTGTCATAGTGTCTATGAACACTCATGAGTTAATAATGAATTATTGCTTTAGAGCCCAACAGTTTCTGTGAACACTTTACATAGTACTTAAGCTCTTTGCCTCTGGGACTTTCACAATTACCATATCTAAAAAAACTACTTTGTATTTGGATGGTTTAAATGAATAATAAACAACATTTCCCATATGTGTTTGTGGAATTGCTTATATTACCATCAATTAGGCCAAATACTTAAAAATGAGCCATTTTACACCCATTTAAATCTATTATATGTGTAGATAAAGAAATACAAATACTAACATAGCAGGACTTTTACTTTTGAGGTTGTGGAAACCTTGCCTAACAATGTGGTAACAACAACAACAACAACAACAACAGCAACAAAACCTTAAATGTGATAGAGGAGAAGAAAGCGATTTTGGAAACATTACTAAGAAAGCAGGAACTCAGTCCGATAGCTATAAAAATACAGAATACAAGTCATCTGATGTAAAAACAAACAAAAAACTAAAAAACAATCCATTAAGTTTATTGTGCCTTTATGCATACTCTTTTTTTATTTATTTTTTTTAATTTTAATAAACATATAATGTATTTTTATCCCCAAGGGTACAGGTCTGTGAATCTCCAGGTTTACACATTTCACAGCACTCATCATAGCACATACCCTCCCCAATGTCCATTTCCCCACCACCCTCTCCCTTCCCCCCTCCCCCCAGCAACCCTCAGTCTGTTTCTTGAGATTGAATCTTTTATGGTTTGTCTCACTCCCAATCCCATCTTTTCATTTTTTCTTTTCCTACCTCCCCCCAAACCCCCCGCCTTGTATCTCCACTTCCTCATATCAAAGAGATCATATGATAGTTGTCTTTCTCCGATTGACTTATTTCGCTAAGCATGATACCCTCTAGTTCCATCCACGTCATCGCAATTTATGCACACTCTTAATCCAAATAGTGATGGAAATCTTGTAGATTTCCTCATTCATAGTGGGCACAAATAAACCCAAGCCTTGGTTCTCTTCTGCATGGAAAGACCACCTGCTACTGCTGTGTCACATTTTCCTCTTGGATTTTTCTTACTGAAAAAGTGATTTCCTCTCGTAGTTGTTTTAGAGGTGCTACTTTCAGAGTTTAACTTCAGTGCAGTCCTTGGGATAGAATGGAAACTCTACTACGGTGTCATTGATCTCTGTGTCACCACTAGCCAGCAACTCTAATGATACGCTCCCACATTTTCTCCTTGAGGACGGAGCAGGAGGGGCGTGTGCACGTGTGGTCTGAGCACATACCTGTGCAGCAAGGTCCTCGCGTATCGTTCACAAGTGTGTGCCCTTCAGGCTATGCAGTGGTTGCTCACCTCCACCCCCTGCTCTAACACTGTGGATTCTGAAATGCAAAGTTCATGCTGTAAATCTGCTTGTTTGAGGAGACTGAGGCGTCATTACACATTTTATTCATTGTTTGGCGGGAGTCAGATTGAACTACCCAATGTTAGGGACCCTGTTTTAGCAGGGTAATAATCCTCTCAGTTTGATATGATGAGCCCTACACTCAAGAAATAAAATTGAGGCTCTGAGGGGTGAGTAGTTTACCCAGACCCACCTGGTGGATGAATGCAGTTCTGGAACTCAAACATGCATGTTGTTTTGTTTTGTCTTGTTTTGTTTTAAAGTTTTACTTATTCACGAAAGAGAGAGGGAGAGAATAAGCAGGGAGAGGGGAAGAGGCAGAGGGAGAAGCAGACTCTCCACTGAGCAAGGAACCCAATGTCAGGATTCGATCCCAAGACCCTGACATCATGACCAGAGCTGAAGGCAGATGCTTAACTGACTGCACCCAGGCACTACTCAAACATCTGTTTAATGACTTCAAAATCTATTGTTTCCATTATTGGACTCTTTCGCCATTTATCTACATTCTTAAAATCCTGTCTTCAGTGGGCTGACAATTTTACTTTTTCAATTTAATTGAAATCTCAGAGGTGGATTTAAAATTAGTTTAATATCCACATGGCTGTATCTATTAACTTTCTGATTTTTTTTTAAAGATTTTATTTATTTATTTGTCAGAGAGAGAGAGAGAGAGTTAGCACAGGCAGACAGAGCGGCAGAGGGAGAAGCAGGCTCCCCGCGGAGCAAGGAGCCCGATGTGGGACTCGATCCCAGGACGCCGGGATCATGACCCGAGCCGAAGGCAGCCGCTCAACCAACTGAGCCACCCAGGCATCCCTAACTTTCTGATTTTAATCCTCCATTGAATCCGTGTTGCCTTCCAACCGAAACTGGCACTCTTTGGCATTGGAATTCACACCCAGTCCCAGGTCATGATCTCATGGTCATGAGATGGAGCTCCGGGTGGGGCTGGTTGAGATTCTTTCCCTCTCCCGCTGCCCCTACAGCTTGTACACTCTCTCTCTGAAATAAATAACTAAATCTTTAAAAAATGAAGTTACAGTGGAAATCATTACTTATATGGCTCTGATAATCAAGAGTAAAGCAGAGAAAGCAGTCCATGATCCTCACCATTTTAGGTTTTCCAACGTTATCATAGTTTATACCAGTTTTAACAATCTGAAAACTAATTTTAACAATATGAATAAAATCCTAGAACTTTGTATATAATTTCTATTCATTTTTTTTAATAATGTAAAGCCAGGTAAATTCTATTCTTTAATAAAATTTATCTAAAATTGACAGATTTAATTTTTTTTAGAGTCACTGGAAATACTTTAACTCCATCCAAGTAGGCTTGGGGACTTTTCAGTTTCCTTGGCATACATTTATGAGAAATATCATTTTTAATAACTTAGAATTTTTGAATGTTTAAATTTGGCCGGATATTAACTTGAGTTGCGTTGCCATCTAACATTTCTAATTAGAATCATTTGTAATTTGAAGTATCTGTTACATTGTCCAGTATCTAAAAATAAAGTCTGTGATATATTGTAAGAAACTATCCCAAATGATTTAAAAAAATGTGCTAAGTTGTTCATCACATCATGATATATACCACAAAGATTAATATGACTTCAATTTCTAAAAGTAAAATAAATATTATAACTATTAGACTGAATCTAACATTGCAGAGTTTGAAAGACTCTGTAGCAATGTAAAAAATGCTTGTGTGAATTAAATTTTCTAAAAGCCAAAACAAATTAGTCATTTTTGACATTATGAAAACTAATTTTTGCCACAAAATATTTGAAAATAACTCACGAAAGCATTCCCTATGAGTGTTCCCTTAAAAAGAGCAATTTAAAGCAAAGCTGATTACATTAAATTTTCCAGTAATACCCTCTAAAACCTGCCAAAATATTAAAGAGCCTTTAAACTTTTTTTTCTGATTAAAAAAACCATGTATGTCAAAGAATATTCCAATTAGTAGTAGATAGTTTTAATTTTTTTAAATATATCATCCCTGGGTCACTATTAAAACTAGATACCTTGGGGCACCTGGGTGGCTCAGTGAGTTAAGCCTCTGCCTTCAGCTCAGGTCATGATCTCAGGGTCCTGGGATCAAGCCCTGCCTGCTCAGCGGGGAGCCTGCTTCCCCCCTCTCTCTCTGCCTTCTACTTGTGATTTCTCTCTCTGTCAAATAAATAAATAAAAGCTTAAAAAAAAAAAAACTGGATACTTTGTTCTCTTGGATTTGGATTTCCATTCTAAATTAGAAAGAAGGACAATGACTGGAAAATTATATATATATTTACTTATATAAATATATATAATCAAGTTATTATTTATATATTATGGCATATTATATATGATAACGCTTATGGACATGAAATCTGTTTGTGTTCACATATGTATGTATACACATTCACGGTGGCTTCTTCGGAGATGGGGTGAAGGGGATGAGGCCAAGGTATATTTTGCAAGTAAAACCACAGAAGTTCATGAGCAGACTGAATGGGGGTAAAGACGATGAAGTTATGAAGTGGAAAGCTAGATTCAGGGAGACAAGGAGACAGAGGAGCGAACCCTGAGACCCGAGTGCCTATCCCAGCATGATAAGCAAACAAGTTGTGGATGACAGACATTGTACTTAGCTTTCCTATCTACTCTGTCGTTTCATTCTGCAGAATTTAATATTAACATATTTTAATTAAAATTTTATTATAAATTTAAGTATAAGAATATGATAAGGGAATTGCTGACTTGTTTATTCAGGTACCCCTTAAAGAGATAAGATGCATTTTTTTCTGTTTTTCTGTTTAAACAAATGCTGGCATACTATTTTCTTACACACTTTATTTTCTAAGGGAGTGCACTGGGAAAATTATTTGATTTGGGGATAAGATTTAAATTATTGTTGCTGTTAGATTTTCAATAACAAAAATATAAACTTTGAAGGTTTAAATATTCAGGTGATTTTTTTTTAAATTAACATATAATGTATTATTTGTTTCAGGGGTATAGGTCTGTGAATCATCAGTCTTACACAATTTGCAGCTCTCACCATAGCACATACCCTCCCCAATGTCCATCACCCAGCCACCCCATCCCTCCCAACTCCCTCCCGTCCAGCAACCCTCAGTTTGTTTCTTGAAATTAAGAATCTCTTATGGTTTGTCTCCCTCTCTGGTTTCATCTTGTTTCATTTTTCTCTCCCTTCCTCTATATCCTTTTTCTTGTTTCTCAAATTCCTCATATCAGTGAGATCATGTGATAATTGTGTTTCTCTGATTGACTTATTTCACTTAGCATAATGCCCTCTAGTTCCATCCATGCCGTTGCAAGTGGCAAGATTTCGTCTCTTTTGATGGTTGCATGGTATTCCATTGCATATATATATCACATCTTCTTTTTCCATTCATCTGTTGATGGACATCTAGGTTCTTTCCATAGTTTGGCTCTTTGGACGTTGCTGCTATAAATACTGGAGTGCTCATGCCCCTTCGGATCACTACATTTATAACTTTAGGGTAAATACCTGGTAGTGCTATTGCTGGATTGTAGGGTAGCTCCATTTGCGACTTTTTGAGGAAACTCCATAGTGTTTTCCAGAGTGGCTGCACAAGCTTGCATTCCCATCAACAGTGTTAAGAGAATTCCCCTTTCTCTGCATCCTCACCAACACCTGTCAGTTCCTGATTGGTTAATTTTAGCCATTCTGACTGGTGTGAGGTGGTGTCTCACTGTGCTTTTGATTTGTATTTCCCTGATGCTGAGTGATGTTGAGCACTTTTTCATGTGTCCGTTGGCCATTTGAATATCTTCTTTGCAGAAATATCTGTTCATGTCTTCTGCCCATTTCTTGATTAGATTATTTGCAATACCCAGGTGATATTGACATGAATGTTTTTCCTATCCCCTGAGTATTTCCTATGTATAAAAAATAAAACTTGAAATATCTTTATTATAATTTAATTTTAAAAAGTTTGACATATTCAAAAGCTATTTTTCTATGTATGTGTACAAATTAAAATAAAAAAATCAGTTTATTTTATTATCATGGGTAGGTGTTAAATGGCTTCTATTCAGAGGCTATACACCTACCACTGGAGTGTGAAAGAGATTTTGTTTTAACTGATTAATGCCTGGCTTCTGTAATAGTTTAGCTTGTGTCTATAAGAGAGAAATGCAAAGAAATTCTTTTTGTGGCTGTGAGTGGAATATCTTATAGTGCTATATCAGAGGGTTATGAAAATACATATTTACATACGTTTTATCAAATGAGGCTTATAATCATTGTTAGATTTTCTTTCTAGAGAAGGTAAAACTGCAGATTCAATATAAACATCTAGGTTTTATTAATCTACATATTTCTCTTACCTCCTTAATATATTTTTGAAAAACTTTCCATTTCAGTGTATAAGTATGATTTTAAAAAGATACATATGGGGCACCTGGGTGGCACAGTTGACTAAGCATCTGACTCTTGATTTTGGCTCAGGTCATGATCTCAGGGTCGTGAGATGGAGCCCTGAGTCGGGCTCTGTATTCCGTACAGAGTCAGCTTTAGATTCTCTCTCTCTCTCTCCCCCTCCCACTCATACTCTCTCTCCCTCTAAAATAAATAAATAAATCTTAAAAAAAAAAGATACATATATTCTATTAAGACTGCAGAATTCCCTCTTTCTATCATCTATTCCTTATTTTTATATATTCTGAATGTATACATTATACATTCTGATTTCCAGTCTCTTGGTATTACAAATGATACCTCAGTGACTAGCCTCATACCCTATACAAAGTCATTATACCCTATTTGAGTATATCTGTAGGAAAAGACAGAACTGTTACTTAATGTAACACCTGTACCTTAATATTTGATAGATATTACCTAATTACTTTTGGTAGAAGTAGTAGCATTTACATTTACATTAGCAATGTATGAGAGAGTGTCTGTTTCCTCACACTTCCTCTAATATAAATTACCAAATTTTATCTCTGGTGATCTGATATACCGAAAACAGCATCTTCTGGTTTTATTATGTATTTTTCTCATTAATGTTATATTGAGTGTGTATTGTGTGTGTGTTTAGATAGGTAGGTAGGTAGAAAATGCGTGTGTACATGTGTATATTATAAGTTTTTTGTGTGTATATGTGTGTGCGTGTGTGTGTATGCCTAGGGGACAATTAACAAATAATCCCCAAATCATAATGACTTAAAACCACAAAACTTTATTTCTTCCCGTATCTTCCCCATAACCTGTATCCAGTGTGTCCATACTTCCAACTAGTAATTCTGGAAATCAGGCTGGATTTGATATCAAAACTTAATGTAAGACTTCCTCCATGGTTACCATCTGTAGGGAGGGAGAAGCTCGATAGCTGACCTGAGACTTCTTACTTCCTCTATACAGAAATAACATGTATCACTTACTCACATCCTCCTAAACAGCTTCTGTGATTCTGACAAACATAGGAAGCAAAGTATCCCATTTTCCTAGGAAGGAAGGGAGAAATGTATATTCATGAACATTGATATTTTGTACCATATTAAATTTCTTTTACTGAGATAATGCAATCAAATTTATTTTCATAACAGGCCCATGGAGAAATAAAATTCCTCTTATAAAACACTAACTTGTCAGGCAACATATCCAAAGGCAAACTGACTTTTGTTGTCATGGTATTTGTGTAGTTGGCATTAAAATGAGATAATCTAACTTCCAGGGAAAGTCACCGTCTTCTTAATTGTAGCTACTGTAACAAAACTGGAATAAATCTTACAATGCCTTTAGATCTAGCATCATTCACATCAGAAGCAAATTCAGTCAATGTACATTCTTCTCTGTACAAATCTATATTTGGAACTGGTGTTGCATATTTTGTATTTTGATTATATTTATTCAAATGGGAAAAAAATAAGATGGTTGCTAGATTTTTTTTTTTTTCTGTGATACTTCTGAAAAAGGTTTTCTGGCTTGGATGCCAGAATTCCCTACCTTGAGGCCATCCTGTTAAAAACAGTTTATTCAGAATTCTGAAAGAGTATTTTCATTTGTCATCAGGAAAGTTTTTTGTAGATGAGAGATTTATAAACTTTATGAGCAATGAACACCTTTGGATGAGTTACTGCAAAAATATGGAGGAGACTTTTCTCTATCATTCATATAGGTCCATTTGTAAGAAATGTTGTACACAAGGTATTTTATCGTACTTTGAAATTGGGGACTTATTTTACTCAAACAGAATATAAGGTTGCACTCTACTATGTGCTTTCAGTTATTTTACTGAAAACACTCATGTCTCCTTCCTGAAAATAAATTCAAACTCCACACATTTTTTAAAAAGTAAATTTTGATTTCAATTCAAGATAATTTTGCAATTGAATGATGTTTTTAAAAAATAAGAATTTGAAATTTAGTCATGTTTTTGGCCTGACAGTGGCACAAGCTCACACATGTGTCATACTCTGGTTTTTGTGATTCCCTTTTTAAATGACAATGTGTGACTGAAGTCATCAATTAATGAGTCTGTGCAGCATAAGAAATCCAAAGTCCTATAACTCTCTCTGCCAGAAGACTTACTATTTTTTTCTTTTACAAAAAAACATTAGAATCTTCTAGTTCCATTTTTGTCACATTATTTTCTTTGTTTGCGAAAGACTACATAATGAATACCATTAATGCCCTGTTCCCCAACATTATTCTTATTTTCACCTTGAAATCTGTCATGTGAAGAGAAAGGAACTTTAGATTACTTCAGAGATACTGATGCACTGCTGTCACTGAGCCCTAATCTGCAGTGACACTTTCTCCAGCATTGGAGCATCTAAAACTTTCTTTACGAGTGGCTTCTAGGTTCATATTTATTGGAGACGTTTGTGTTTTTATACATGCACACACATTTGAACAGAGACAGCCATATGTCGAGGCATTAAATCATTCCTACCAAATTCTTCCTGCAGAGAGCTTTTCCGTATTATCTTCCAGTCTATCAACTAATTTTGTAAAAGGTCTTGAAATGCCACTTGCTTCAAAACATCCTCCAGAAAATCCACGAACTACTGGATGGCAGAGAGGAGCATTATCAGGTCTCTTTTCCTGGTTAAGCATTGTGAGGAGGTGAAGGTTCAGAACCCTGGCTCGCTCTTCTCATGTTCGTAGGAGAGGAGTTATCATCCCTTCAAAAATAGTTGGGGGACACCTGGGTGGCTCAGTGGGTTAAAGCCTCTGCCTTCGGCTCAGGTCATGATCCCAGGGTTCTGGGATCGAGCCCTGCATCGGGCTCTCTGCTCGGCAGGGAGCCTGCTTCCCCCACTCTCTCTCTGCCTACTTGTGATCTCTGTCTGTCAAATAAATAAATAAAATCTTTAAAAAAAAAATAGTTGGGAGAGCCCCTGAGGTCAGCAGAGAATAACATTTCTCAGTAACAGGGGGTTTGTTTCTTCACAAAAGATGCAAAACCAGATGAACTCCCCACACAACGGCTCCTGAACCACACAGAGGCTTCTACCAAAAGTTTGTGCCTCCTCTTAATGTTTGACTCAGTAGAGATACCTTCTGCCCATTTGAAAATGTGTTGGCTATTTTTGAGGATTTCCAAATGAGGACTTCCAGTGCCTTTTTTGATGAACTGCTTGAAAAACATTGTAAATTTATTTTTATGGATACTGATAGGAAACAGAATTAACTATTTCTCCAAGCTACACTTCAAAATATCAGATAACGTATCTGCAGACTTGTAGTGTACACCATCTTTTCTTTCTCTCTTGAAAGCTGCTGACTCCTAGCTTGGATATTTCTTGATGTGTCTACTTGATCAATAGATTTCCACTCTTTATTTGTTTTCGAGAGAGAGCACATGCACACGTGAGTGGGAGGAGGGGAAGAGGACGAAAGAGAGAATCTCAAGTGGGCTTTCTGCTAAGCATGGAGCCCAAGGCAGGGCTCAGTCTCAGGACCCTGCGATCATGACCTGAGCCAAAATCAAGAGTAGGCCAGTCAACCCAGTGAGCCACCCAGGGCCCCCATCTTTCATTACTTAGATTTTTTAGATTTAGTCTGAATTTTAGTATGTTTAGAACTTTTCCAAGCGATAAATTTAATACAGAAAGTCGGCACTACCTGATTTATTTTCAGGATGACCAGATACAATGTTTCTGTCTCCTTCATTGATTTCATCCCTTTGTTGCTAAGGAACCTGTTATGCATAAACTAGATATTTATATCATCATATTTGACATATGAGAGCCCTCTTTTTGATTATGTGTTTCCATTTCACATGTCCCAACCTGTCCTAGGCCTGTTTCTTGTTCTCGTTTTGTTGTGTTTTCTGCTTTAGAGAAAGAGTGAGAGAGAGACAGAGAGTGTGTGTGGTGGTGGAGGGGAAGGGCCAAGGGAGAGGGAGAGGAGGTCCCAAGCAGGCCCCCCGGCCCGGTGCGGGGTGAGGGGTGGGAACCAAGGTCACGACCTGAGCCGAAACCAAGGTTCAACGGTCTAGAGGCTCAACCAACTGAGCCACCCGGGCGCCCCTAGGCCTTTCTTAAATAATGACAGATGCCCAGATTTCTAGTAAGAGACTAGTTGTCTTTCATTCCTATGAATAGAAAACTGATATATTCACTATAATACAAAAACAGTAAGTACCTTATCTTACACCACAAAATAGCATCGTAAGTTCCTGTTAGAAACAAGATCTTAAAAAAATGAAGTCTTAGCATCGTGATAAGAAGTTTCTTTTTTATTAAAACGATTTTGAGGCTGTCAAATAAAATGCATTGCTAATATAGCCAGTCCAAGCACTGTGTTAGTTTCCTGGGCTGCTGTAGCAATTACCACGACCTCAGAGGCTTGAAACAGCAGAGGTGCATCCTTTCACCATTCTGGAGGTATGAAATCTGAAAAGGTGTTGTCAGGACTACGCTCCCTCTGTAAGCCTCTAGGGGAGAATCCGCCTCGGCCTCCTCCAGCTTCCGGCAGCTCCGAGGGTTCCCGGGCTTATGGCCACAACCTTGCCGTCTCTGCCCCTGTCTTCACGGGCCTTCTCCTGGCCTCTGTCTGTGTGCCTGTGCTTGCAACCCTTCCACTTCTTCTAGGTGGATCTCATTGGTTGTAGGGACCACACACAGTCAAGCCAGGATAATTTCATCTCAAGATCCTTAACTTAATTAGATCTACAAAGACCTTTTTCCAAAGTAAGGGCATGTTCACATAATCTATGGGTTAGAACTTGGACATATCTTTTTGTGGGTGGGATCACTATTCAACTCAACACAAACATTGAAAACAAAACAAAACAAAACTGGATCCCAGTTAAAGAACTCATGATGTAGAAGAAAAACCTATTGTCTAAATATGATAGTAATTAAAAATCAATTTTATGCTTATATTTCTCACAACTTCTGCTTCTATAAATAGCAACTTATATTTTCACTCATCCAAATATTAGTCTTATTTTTTTTTTCAGTGTTCAATGATTCATTAGTTGTGTATAACACCCAGGGTCATCACATCATATGCCCTCCTCAATGCCCATCTCCCGGTTACCCCATTCCCGTACCCCCCTCCCTTCTGTAACCCTCAGTTTGGTTCCTAGAGTCCAGAGTCTCTCATGGTTTGTCTCCCTCTCTGATCTCTTCTTTCACAGTTTTCCCTCCCTTCCTCTATAGCCCTCCATGCTATTCCTTATGTTCCACATACAAGTGAAACCATATGATAATTTTCTTTCTCTGCTTGTCTTATTTTACTTAGTGTAATCCTTTCTGGTTCCATTCATGTAATCTTCTAAGGGTCATCTCAGTTGTTAGTTCCCTAGAAAGTCTGAATTCTCTTCCAGATATGAATAACCTCCCTCTTACATATTGAAAAGTTCTATCTGTTTTTGTTTTTGTTTTTATGACAGTAAAATGTCATGAGCTATGATGTAATCAGTACCTCTTCCTAGACTATTTTTCTAATCATCACTTTAACATTTCACAAAGGAAACACTGAGGCTTTGAAAGACTCAAAAACACTCCCAAGGTGATGTAGCTGGACATGGGCAGGATCAAAGTGCAATTCAGATTAGTCAGACCCTTGTCCCAAACTTTTCATCATTACACAACGTACCTGAGACATCTCGGCCTTCCCAGTGCCGTCAAGAGACAACTGTCATAGATTTGAAGACCTCGCTCCAGACTTGCATCTCATGTCCAACATGTGATCTTGGTGAGGCCACCTGACCTCTCCATCTCAGCTCCTGCCTAGTTCACAAAGAGATGAAAATACTTATTTTTATAAATCTGATATGGAGATTAAAAGAGAAGATTTATTTAAAATGCCTAGAAAAGGATCTAAAAATAAAATGTAGATGCTGAAACATTGTAGTTGCTTCTGAAAATTGATGATAGAATTTGTTTTGAATGCTTCCCAATAGCTGGTCTGTGTGAAGCATGTCATAAAGGTCTATAGTATCCATAAACAATTCTAAAATTTTTAGCAGCCTGTGCTGATGAATAGGAGCCATACATCATGTCATTTTTCAAAGAACCTTGTTCTAGTCCAGTTGTTCAGACCAGAGTGGTCATTCATATAATACAAGAAGGAGTTTCATTATTTGCTGCCTACACAAGTGTTTTGAATAATTGCCACCTTTGAAAATATTTATTTGAGATTCAGTTATATTTAAACTATTTTACTTCATAGGAAAATTTTTAAAAGAATTTATTTTATAGTAAGTCACACGTAAAGATGAAAAAAGAACTCAGTACCATTTTGACTACTCTAATCCTGCATACCAACAGCTGAAGGTGGCTAGAAACACACAAACACACAAGTGAATTTCAAGTGGCCTGTCATCCCCGTGTGCTTAACTATATTGCATTTTCCCCATTCGTTCATGCCCTTATTTTCTCAAGGAGCACTTTATGCCTTATTTCCTCAAACCTCCAACACACCTTTCTCATCCCCAAACTTCCACATATCCCCTGCATTTTCTCTAGAAATAATGAATGAACTGTGCATGTCCACCAGAACTCAGTCCCTTGTACCAACCTGAGGACGTCTCTCCTGCAGTCATGCCCACGGTCTCTCCTGCTCCTGTTCTGTCTGCACTGTCCTCCCCCCATGGATTATTCCCATCAGTAATGTTCCGTCCTTAAACACACAAACATGCACCCCGCACGCGACTCCTTGACCAGTCATCACCGCTCTCTTCTTGGCTCCATATTTTGCTGCTCATTTGTATGACAAGAACATCAAAGAACGGTCTAAACTCTATTTCTTGAAGATCTCTAGGAGGGTTTCTATTCCCACTGTTTTCCTGAAGCTACTTTTCTGTTCAGGACACCAGTGACCCCTCCTTTGCCTCATACTCCGTGGTCAATTCTCAATCCTTATCCTTTTCAACATATCAGTAGCACTTGACACATTCACATCCTCTCCATTTTTTAAACTTCTTTTTCACTGGGCTTTAGAAACTTCACTCCTTCTCAGCTGCTTTAGCTAGACCACCCCTCTTATTTTTCCCACCACAAACTATTTGCAGGTCTCATTTCTTCTCCCTTTACTCACCCCATAAGTAGTCTGTATCAGTTCCATGATTATTCCATGAATGTCAACTTTTGTTTCTCACCTGACTTCCAGACTCATTGATATCAGGCTGTAGGACATCATTACTTGTCATCCTTTAACTTTGCAAGCCAAACTCTTATTGTCTGCTTTAAATCTACTTTTCCTTCCACATAACACATCCTAGGAAGTGGCACCCTTACTCTGTAAGCCCCCCGAGTTGGCTACTTTTCTCATCTCCTCTACTCCTGGCTCCCTCTCAATTGAGCTGCAGTTAAATTGAACTATTTGCTGTTTCTCAACCATGCCTGGCATGCTCCCAACTCAGAGCCTTTGAAATTTGTGTTCCTGCTTCTCAGTGATGGATTTTCTAAAACGTCCCCTGCTCTATTCAGGTCTCAGTTCAAATGTCACTTTATCAAAGAGCCTTCCCTGAGCATATACTACTTAAGGAGCAACTCTCTCACTCCTCCAGCCCTCACATCCATCTTCAAGGGCTAACACTGCCTACATTATGTTTGTGCTTTTGTCTCTTCTTACAAAATTCAAGCTCCATAAAGGCCTTGTTAAATCATACTTTTCAAACAAGGTGAAAAGGTTAAAAAAAAAAGACAAATATGTCTGGCCATTTTATTTTTAATACTTAGGAAGAATACTTAATACACTTCAGCTTTGTGTTTAAGTTGTAGAATTTCGCTGAAGAAGGCAGGAAAAACAACCTCCAGTGCTGACCCCAAAGAACATCTCTACGGATGTACTGCTGAATTATTGATCTTTTATTTCTGTTTTGTTAGGGGCTTCTTTTTATTTTCATTCATTTCCTAACACTACATTTGCCACACTATGCAGGAGAAATAGATAACTTACCACCATTATCCAGGGGCAGAAAACCTAACTTGCTTTCACAAATGAGCAAAATCTGTAAAGTGAATTTATTTAATCAAAGTTCAATTAAAATATGTTTGGATTAGATATATTTTATCTAATCAGTTTAACATGTATGTGTTTAATTTATCATCTACACAAATAACCAGATACCTTAAAAAATGTACTTAATCCATCAAATATGAGATATCCCCAAGATTTATAATTATATCCCAAGTTCTGAAGTTTACAAGTTACTGGATAATTGTTTAATTTGTTTTCTAAGAAACGAAAGTAGCAATAATATCTTTAAAATAACCAACAGGAATTCATTTCAATTTGTGATAGTATTTTTCTTCAATAAAGAAGTTTAAATAAAACTTTTCTTATTAGACTAGGTATTTTCATTCTTATAAGTTTCATTTGCTTTTTTCTGTAAACAAATCACTATCACCAGACTCCCACTCCCTCTGTAATTACTCTTGCTTAAGAAAGCTCCATTCAGAATGAGATTACAAGAAAATTATAGACATCAGCCACACTTAAAGGTGTTTAATATGACAGTTAGAATAGCTTCTGCTCTGTATGTATTACTTGGCTGGTAGAAGATAGCACATCATGCAACTTTAGTTCCAACTCAAAGTATTAAAATCTGTGCACTTCTCATGTATTTTCAAGAAACGTGATTTTTAGAGGCTAATCTCTGTACACAGACTTTCCCAGTTTAATTAGGAGTTGTCATGCAACAGTATGTTTTGCTAGTGTTTTTGTCCATGTGAAGTCTCTCTCGATAAGCATCATCACATATAAATGCCCTTTTTTCTCTCCAGTCCAGTAATCTGAAAGGGAAATTTCTTAGATTGTACTACCAAAGCCTATTCTGTCATAGTTTTTTTTTTTCTTTTTATTAACTTATAATGTATAATTTGTTTGAGAGGTACAAATTTTTGATCATATGTTTTGAAATTCACATTCGTGACAGGAGTGGTATGCAGATATTTCTAGAATCCCACCTATATAAGCAGGGCTTTATTATTCTACTTAATTTTATATTGCTATTCTTTCCTACTATATTTAGACATTATTTTACTCCAAAAAAGTTATGTTTACTCCAAATATAATACGACATATGCTATCTCTTTTTATCTTTATGGTGTCCTACATGCTAAATGTAGGAGTTCTGAAAATAGTCAAACTTATTTAGGAAGGCTTCCTTTTAATTCAGTTGATTGAAAAAGAAAAAAAATGTAGGGAACAAGTCTTGTGATCACAATAATTCAATTATTTTTTCTTTTTTTTTCTTCTTCTTCTTCTTTTTTTTTTTTTTTAATGGATGGTAGAGCAACATGCATGAGCTTAGAGTCAAAATGGGCTATCACTGGAAGTTGAAACACCAGATACTGAAAACTGTTTTAAAAGATTGTCTAAAACCACATGGATGGCCCTAGGGGGTATTATGTTAAGTGGTATAAACCATATAGGAAAAGACAAATACCATATGATTTCACTCATAAGTGGAGTATAAAAACACGAAGCAAATGAATAAACAACAACCACCACAACCAGAAGTAGACTCATAGATACAGAGCACAAACTGGTGGTTGCCGGGGGATGGGGGGTGGGAAAACAATGGTGTGCAGAGATGGTGGAAATAGGTGAAGGGGATTGAGAGGTTGAAACTTCCAGTTATAAATAAACCATGGGTTTGAAGAATACAGTATAAGGAATAAAGTCAATAATATTGTAATAACTTTGTATGGTGACAGATGGCAACTACACTTGTCATGAACATTTTGTAATATATGATTGTTGATTCACTCTGTTGTACACCTGAAACTAATATAATAGTTTTGTCAACAATACAGCAATAAAATATGTAAAAAAAGTTACTTAGAACAAAACATAGGTAAATACCATCAATATGAATTCAATCTAGAATTTTGTATGAAATACATACATACATACATACATATATATAGATATATGAAATTTACTTTAGAGTTTGCATGGGGAGGAAATGGGGAGGGGCAGAGAGGAGAAGAAAACCCTCAAGTAGACTCTCTGTGGAGCACAGAACCCCCCCACCATGGGAAGCTCGACCCCACCACCCGAGATCATGACCTGAACTAAAACCTAGAGTGGACGCTTAGCCTCTTGAACCACCCAGGTGTCCCTGTTGATTTTTAAAATTGCTCGCATGATTACAGAATTTAGAGCATACATCAATACTTGAGGCAAGAATTAAATTTGCAATGAATTTTTTTTTTTTTTGCAATGATAATGACTATGCCCTAAAGGCATACTAACTTTGGTAAGGTAGGTATGCATCTAAGAAAACTTTTGTGACTGTATATATGTATTCTCTATGTGTATTACTTTTTAAAGTAACTACATGACATTTCTGAAAATTCCTTTTGAAGAAATTTTGAGAAGAGTAGTACTAAAGTTTCCACCTAGGTGATTGTTCATCCTGGTACATTATCTTTATAGCTATTGCTGGTATTACTGAGAGATTTTTCCAGGCAGAAAGACACCCTCCACGGCTGTAATTCTCAAAGACTGTGGCTATGAAAAGAGTCTTTGTGGGACGTGATGACAGACTTGTGGTCTTCAGGATACAGAGAAAGCTGGGATTATGTAACTGACAGTCCATGACAGACTGAAAAACCTGAGCTTTCAGATTGTTGTACCCTGGGCTGGACAGCACAGTTACAATTTTTTGGCCAACCCCGTTATGTTAAAAGTAATTTAATTGAAACAATTTAATATAGGGGTTGACTGGGTGGCTCAGTCATTTAAGCGCCTGACTCTTGATTTGGGCTCTGGTCCTGATCTCAGGGTGGTAAAATCCAGCCCCGCCTCCAGCTCCTCTCACCATGTGGAGCTTGCCTCTGCCTTTCACCCTCCCCCTGCTCGCACTCTCTCTCTGTCAAATAAATAAATAGATCTTTGGAAAGTCAATAAAACAATTTAATATCGTGGCTACTTACACTCCAGAGTACATGCAGTCTACTGCACACCATGCAAAACGACCAGTGAGCGTGCTTATATGTGTGTGCACTCATGCGCAAGCACGCACACTCACACACGTGCACGCTCATTCACGCACATGCACACTCACACGTGCATGCGTGAATATCTTTCCAGTTTCTCTTCTCAACAGCTTAGCACAGGTTTTCATCCCGCCGTAGATAGATCTGATGATTTTTTTAAATCTTCTTACACCCACTATTTATAAGCAATTAGCAAAATATACTTTTGCAATGCATGCCAGTTTGGTGGGAATGGACAGAGGGATGGGATTTGCTTCCTCTTTGATCCCCCCTTTCACACTACCCTTATCATCATTAAAATTGCAACTTCAAAATTATCTGTAATATCTGACTCTGTCTTTGCCTATAGGCATCACATTAAAAAGTTTCCAATTTTAAGACTTCTACATCCTTTCATCCACCAAAGATTCCTGATGCTTATTTATTCACCCACCTCTGAAGCTGGAAAGTGGGGGGGAGAGCCTTTCTAGCCATCAGTTTAGATGAGTGTTAGTACTCATTAATGATATTTTTCTAAGAGAAATATCTTACTGAGTCATGTAAAACAGGAGACTTTTCTTACTTTTGAAAGTTACACTGCATGCTTTATGAGCAGCAGTTAAAAATTTGAACCTTTGAACTACAGCAATAATTCTAAGGGGAAAAGCATTACTTTATAAAGTGGTTATTGTTTAATTAGACGAGAATGCTGATTAAGTAGGGAAAAAGCTCCAACTCACATTTCCATACATGCTTTGTTTGAGTCCTTTCTGTTTTCTGAAAATTCTTTCAAAGGAGGTACTTATATTTATGTCATTTCCCATTCCTTTTACCATTTCAACAAAAATGTTAAAATATCATTATGTGGCTTATGTTCAGTTATTTTAGTGATTTTTCTATGAAAATCCATATTAAAAATAGACATTATTATGGGTTAAAGATGGTTCTGCTACTATCGGTGTGCTCAGACACAGAGGGATGTTTATTATTCATAAAACATTATCTGTGTGAGTATAAGGATTATCTAAATTGTGTTTTCCCCTCAAACATAAAGAATACATTAGTTGTATTGCATTACTGTTGATAGAGAGGACCAGATTTTACAATTATAACACTGGCTATCTCTTATAAGGAATGCTCTAAGACCAGCTAATAGCTTTCTTGTTTTATTGCTGTGTCCTGCAAATATCAAGCAACCCTGCTAGTATGTATTTACATCCATATGTATTTAAACAGGAGTAGCTGGAGTAATTATAGCATTTGGTAGCATTTAGTCATCTGTTCCTCATCATTCCTCCCTCCAGTACATTTTACGTGTTTCTACCAAGTGAATCTGGATATCATTCTCTTTTTAAAACGTGTCAATAGGTTACTATTAATAAAAACAAAGACAGAAGGAAAGAACAGTAACAACAAAAAGAACCTGTTAGCCTAGGGGCATCTGTGTGGCTCAGTCAGTTAAACCTCAGACTCTTGATTTAGGCTCAGGTCATGATCTAAGGGTCTGATAGAACCCATGGAGCCTGTTAAAGAGTCTCTCTCCAGGCACCAGGATGGCTCAGTTGGCTAAGTGTCTGCCTTTTGCACAGGTCATGATCCCGGGGTCCTGGGATCGGGCCCCTCATTGGGCTCCCTGCTCAGCAGAGAGCTGGCTTCTCCCTCTCCTTCTGCCTGCTGCTCTGCCTACTTGTGCTCTTGCTCTCTCTCTCAAATAAAGAAATAAAATCTTTAAAAAAAAAAAAAAAAGATTCTGTCTCTCCCTCTTCCATTCCCTCATTGCTCATGCTCGCTCTCTCTAAAAACAGAACAAAACAACTCGTTAGCTTAAATTTTCTGATTACATATGATTTGATTGGTGATATATTTTTCCAAATGTATTACCTGCTAGTCCACCAGGCAGACTCTGTACTAGCTTACTGATTTGGGTTTTCTTAATCCTTCTTCCTTTACTTTTTTAACCTTATTTCTCCTACCTGAGTGATTTTGCTCCCTTTTGAGATCTTATATAGATCTTGTTAGACTCCAAGGCCCTTGGGAAGTTCCACGATATTTGTGAAATAATTCATGTCTGACACTCCAGTTGTCAGGGACGCTCCATCCACACTCCTGTGGAATAAACATCTTTACTTCTTTCTTATACTACATGTTTTGACTTATGTATATTTTCATCTCAAACCTACTATATCTAAAACAGATATCAGTAAAAAAAATCTACTACAGTGTCTGAATGACCATTAAAAGATTTATAATATATTCAATGATCAAACCATACAATATTATGTCCTCTTTACAAAATCATTTCATAGCCATTATTTAATTTGTATTCGTTTTTGTTTTCAGCACAATAGCTAATTATTTAAAATTTTACATTCTCAGTTTAATGCTGTGATTTGCAAACATCCAAATAGTCCAGATATTTTAATATTATGTCTCTTTTCAGCTCTTTCAGCCACATATAAATTACATAAATTTAGATATAAAATTGCATTATGGTTATTTTTCTAGTCTTGAGCAAAATTGTTGCTTGCAAGAATTTCTGTTCAATCAAATAAAACTTGGTATTACATTAGAATTATAGTCTTTTTAGGAAAGATTGTATTGACCTTGATGGATTTTTAACATGAATGAAGGGCTTGCATAATCAGTTGTTTCTCTAAGTCAAATTATTCATCTTCACACTTTTGCCAGTTGAGAAGATTGAACACTTCCTTAATCATAAAGGTTTATAAGATAAAAAGTTTAAAATAATTGCATCAAAACAAAGCTTAAAATAATTCTAAAAAAACACTTATTTATATGTCTTTTCCTATTAAGCCATTATTTGAGTTGTTATTACTGTTTTTGAGATATTTCTACAAATACTTAAGGCTATAAATTTCACTTATAATTTATTAATATAAATAAGAAAAGCAAGGTGACATCAAACAGAACAATCTACCACTTGTCAAAATTAGGAGTATATGTCTAACAATTTTAGAAATAGTACTCTCATATTCAAAATATCCATCTTTTGCAGCATTTCTATCAGAATCAATCATATATATTTTGTTCTAAATAGAATTTTCCAATTTCATATTATGATAAATGAACTAGTTCTAATTACTACGTACAGCATATAGCTTCTGTACTTGGATGGACATTGTAAAGAACTTTATCTGTGGTTAGCATGTATATAATGAACTATTTTTTTTTTTTTCAGGACTATGTTTTTTTTTTTTTAACCTAAGTTCAGATGGCTGGACAACATTATAAATAGAATGCATGACATCCATTTAAGTGATGACAAAATTAAATTGAACTTTGAAAAGTGAACATTGTCCATGAGTTAGTTCCTTAGATATACTTTTTTTTTGAACTATTAATAAAGCCTAGAAAAGGCCCCAATTCTCTAAGTCCCTTGGGCTATGATGAAGGACAATGGCAAACGAACTTAATTTCATATGTTCTCCTTTTATTTCTCATTTAGCAAAATAGTTAAAATGCAAATTTTCTAATCCAGTTACATTAAATAAAAGCTACAGATAAAATTTATAAAGTATATATTGAAACAACATAGTACACAAAATACTTTATTAATTAGAAATCCTGTTTCCCAGGGTACCTGGGTGGCTCACTTGGTTAAGCTTCTGCCTTCAATTCAGGTGGTGATCCTAGATTTGTGGGATGGAGGCCCACATCGGGCTCCATGTGGTGGAAAGTCTCCTCCTTTTCCTTCTCCATCTGCTTCTCCCCCTGCTTGTGCTTTCTCTCTGTCACTCTCTCTCTCTCTCAAATAAATAAAATCTAAAAAAAAAAAAAAAAAAAATCCTGTTTCCCAGTGTTCACTCTAGTATCTATTATATACATCTTAATAGTCAAGTAAATATCGTAAATGATGTTTTCTGTTTTCACCAACTGTATGTAAGAGAAATGATGTGCTTTATTGATTGATCACCCAGGATCTCCATGCATGCAGGTTTAGAAAAACAAATGAAAAATTTGAAAATGACTATTTGACGTGTCATTTAACACTTGCAAATATTTCTTAAAATCAGAATGGTTATGCATCTTTTATCCTAAGTCTGTCACTTACTTAAAAGACTATTATTTAAAACTACGTTTCCAGCCAAATCTTAGTGATGGTAAAAGTGAGTAAAATAACATGATGAAATTCTAGGACAGTTTGTTTTTCAGTTAAAGAAACAGGAAAAAGAAAGATTTATCAGGAAAAATGAATTTTGTGTACCATTGATCATATCTAAAATAATTGCAATCTCCTCATTTTTGTGTTTAAATTAACAATTATTTTCAAACTATTATTTATAGTACAGAATGCAGTTTTCTATATATTAAGAATTATTTTAGTTTTTTAATTTCTGACTTTATTTTAGTACATATTTAGTGAATTAATTTTCAATTTTACCTATCTAAATACAATATTGGCTCTGTTTATTAAAGGCAAATTGGATTCTCAAAGTTTCCATAGTCCAGAACACAGTACTAATTTGCTTGTATTATTTGCATAAATTTTTAGTAATTGTGTTGGGCAGCTCTAGCACAAAGGGACATATTTGTTCTCCCTACTTTACTTTATACCTGATTGGTTTATGCTCATTAAAATTGTTATTATGCTAGTAATATAAACACAATTAAATATACATTTTACTCTAAAAGAAACTGGAAGTTGAAGGAAAAATATTTTAGAACTATAGTTACGTCATTCTGGTTAGTTTATTTGTTTTTTGAACCTGTAAAAACTTAATTTAAGACCTAAGAAAATAGAGGTAGTTAGAATCAACTATTTTTGACCTTTCATTCTTTAGTGTTCTTATCTCAGGAAATGCTTGTGAACTATGGGAAACCATTTTGCACATGAGACTCGCGTACACGTGACCCAAAGCGGCACTTAGAGGAAGGTTTAGTCACGCGATGGTGCAGGAGATGCGTTCTCATGCGTGGTGTTTCCCGGACGCCGCATATTTCTCCTACCTGAGTGATTTTGCTCCCTTTTGAGATCTTATATAGATCTTGTTAGACTTCAAGGCCCTTGGGAAGTTCCACGATATTTGTGAAATAATTCATGTCTGACACTCCAGTTGTCAGGGACGCTCCTGCCCATTGTGGAAGGGGATCACACCAGGGCGTGACTCATAGTGGGACACCTAAGCGTGTAACTCTCACACCCCGTGAGGCTGAAGACCGCACCTGGAACTTTATCATGCATTTATTAATTCATCCGTTCATTTATTTTGTTCTGCTAGCGCTATAGTCTCTGCATCTTATAACATGCACTGCCCAGATTCAGTGCTCAATAAACAGTTACACAGTAAATTTTTAAAATAAATATTCTTTAGTACTCTTCTTATTAATTTTTGTATCAATCACATGTTCACATTTTTTTTTTAAAGATTTTATTTATGTATTTGTCAGAGAGAGAGAGAGAGGGAGAGAGAGTGAGCGAGCATAGGCAGAGGGAGAAGCAGGCTCCCTGCCAAGCAAGGAGCCCAATGCGGGACTCGATCCCAGGATGATGGGATCATGACCTGAGCCGAAGGCAGCTGCTTAACCAACTGAGCCACCCAGGCGTCCCACATGTTCACATTTTTAACAGAAGAATAAAATGGATTTTTAATTGCTTATTTTTAATTAATTAATTAACTTAAAGGTTTATTTCTTTACTTATCTTAAGCAGAGGAGGGGCACAGGGTGAGGGAAAGAGAGAATCGGAGCAGACCCCTCTCTGAGCAAGGAGCTCTATGGGGACTCAATTCCAGGATCCTGAGATCATGACCTGAGCCAAAATCAACAGTTGGACTCGACTGACTGAGCCACCGAGGTGTCCCTACATCCTAAAGTGGATTCTGTTTCCCCAATTTTAAGCTGAGTCTCAAAACTTTTCATTGCTTTACCATTCATATAGCAGGGAAGTGCTAAGGGCTAGGAATGCCCCATGAGTCTCCCTCATCCCAAAGCCAGGACTGTTTTTCTAATACCCCCCAAAATTCACTGGCATTGTCACACTTTGATTTTCAGTCACTCCTGACCGACTAAATACTTTGATTTTTGTTTACTCTAAGAAAATAATAATTACTTTATTAATGTGTATTTCTTGGAATGTGTAACTTTCATCAAACAAAAATGTTAGCTATAATCTGTTTCCTATGCCAGTGAATGACATAAGCAAATCTCCTTTTCATGTTTTCTTTTGAAGTCACGCATGTACTTGCCTGAGCTTTAAAACTTGGTTTTAAATGTACCCGATTATATCCGTAATTTAAACACCGTATAGATGTATATATATACATGTATATATAATGTATAAATAATGTATAAATAATGCTTGGGCTTTTCCCATTTCAGAGTTCTTGCTCCTTTCAAACTAAGCTTTTTTCCTGTTATTTTTCTAAGAAATCATAGGAAGCATATTTATGTCTAAGACTAGTATTTACATGATGTCTCAGAAAACACAGATTAAACAGAAATCACTTAAAATTGGAAATTAAATTTAATATCTCCCTAATTTAGAATCATTTTATTGAAGTACTTTGAAAAGATGTATTAAGTTAAAAAAAAAAAAAGGTGATACGGTATTTGCTCACTAGCAAAGTCATTATGAGGAACTAAATTGATTTATTTCTGCAGTAGAAGCAGAGTTTCTAACATGCTTTAAATATACAGTAAATTCCTGTTAAATAAATATGCATATGAACACTAAAGAGAATACCCAATATAATAACAATATTAAATATAAGTATTGAAATCTACTCTCTATTTAAAATTTTTGCTTATTCTCACTTGATCAAACTAACTAGTATGGCTAGATTATTAACATATGCTTAACACATACCACTGATTATAAATAGAGTATTGGCTTTCCTAGTAGTAGGATACAGTTTTTTAAAAGATTTTATTAGGGAGAGATAAAGAGAGAGTGAGCAAGAGAGCAGAAGCAGGAGGGGTGGGTGGGTGGTTTGGGAAGGGGAGGCAGAAGCAGACTCCCTGATGAACAGGGAGCCTGATGTGGGACTTGATCCCGGGACTGCAGGATTATGACCTGAGCCAAAGGCAGACACTGAAGCAACTGAGCCACCCAGGCGCCCCACGATACAATTTTTAAATGGAAATTAAATAGACTTATTATATTTGTCAGTAATTTGTTTCCATTTTCATTGAAGTATAATTCACACACAATGTTATGCTAGTTTCAGGTGTACAACATATTGACTGAAGAATTTTGCATGTGACTCAATTAGTGCTCACCACAATAAGGGTCCTCATTATCTGTCACTATACTAAATTGTTTCAGCATATGACTATATTCCCTGTGCTACACATTCCATCTACTTGACTTATTTGTTACTGGAAGTTTGTGCCTCTTAATCTTCTTTATCTATTTTGCCCACCCATCCCCTCTCCCCTACAGTTTCTTTTCTGTATTTAAGGCTCTGTTTTCATAGCAGTGAAATCATATGGTATTTGTCTTTCTCTGCCTTATTTCATTTAGCATAACATCCTCTAGGTGCATCCATGTTGTATGTTGTCACACATGGCAAGATCTCATTCTTTTATATGACTGTGTAAATTTCCTCATATATATGTATATCATCTTTTTTATCTGTTCAGCTATCAGCAGACATACACTGGATATCCTAAAAATGCTGCAGACAACATAGGGGCACATATATCTTTTTGAATTAGTGTTTTTGTTTTCTTTGGGTAAATGTCCAGTAGTGGATCATATGGTGTTTCTATTTTCTTTAATTTTTTGAGGACTCTTCAGATTATTTTTCACTATGGCTGCACAAATTTACATTCCCACCAACAGTGAATGAGGGTTCCCTTTTCTCCACATCCTCACCAACACTTGCTATCCCTTTAAAAAAAATTTTTCTAAATTATTTTTTTTTCTTAAGTAAATCCTATGCCCAATTTTGGCTCAAACTCATGACCCTGAGATCAAGAGTCACATGCTCTACCAATGGAGCCAGCCAGGTGCCCCTATACCGGTTACTTCTTGTCTTTGTGATTTTAGCCATTCTGACTAGTGTGAAGTGATATTTTATTGTGGTTTTGATTTGTGTTTACCTCGTAGTTAGTGATGATGAGCATCATTTCATGTGTCTTTTGGCCATCTGTATGTCTTCTTTGTAAAGTGTCTATTCAAGTCCTCTGCCCATTTTTAAATTGGATAATTATTTCTTTTGGAGGGTGTTGGCTTGTGTAATGCTTTTTTTTGGGGGGGGGGGAGTCTATTGTGGATATTAACTCTTTAACTGAGAAATCATTTGCAAATATCTTCTCCCATTCTGTAAGTTACCTTTTCGTCTTATTGACGGTTTACTTTGCTGTGCAAAAGATTTTTATTTTGTTGGAGTCCCAATAGTTTATTTTTGCTTTTGTTTCCCTTGCCTCAGGAGACATATATAGAAAAATGTTGCTAAGGGTGATGTCTAAGAGATTGCTGCCTATGTTTTCTTTTACTAGTTTCATGGTTTCACGTCTCACATTTAAGTCTTTCATCAATATTGAGTTAATTTTTGTGTTTGGTATACGATTGTCTGGAATTACAAAGGACCCCAAATAGACAAAACAGTCTTGAGAAAGAAGAACAAAATGGAAGGTATCAGAATCCTAGATTTTAAGACATGTTTCAAAGATACAGTAATCAAAACAGTGTGGTACTACTATAAAAACAAACACACAAATCAATAGGACAGGATAAAGAGTATGAAAGTAATTTGTTTTCTTGAAGAGTATTATCCAAAAAGCAAGCAATGCCCCTCTTTTTTAAAAAATTTGTATCTTTATGATTAAAACATTTAAAAAAGGATAGACCCCTACAGACATGTGAAGTACTGATTGAAATTTTCAAACATCCACCAAAGTTTATAGAAGAAAAATGTCTAAACTTGGGCTTTTCTTATGTATATCATGTATTTTCTGGAAATGCATTTTGGATCAAATCAGTCTCCCTTAGTGCTTACAACTGTTGAATATATTTTTGAAATGTTTAAAACTGAAACACAGGGCGTTGTCAATAAACAATTGCAGTGATGGCAAGATTAGTTCTCCTGGCTTTCTTTTCTCCCTCAGTTTTGAAATTATTTTCATCAATTTTATTTATTCCTGGTGACCATCAGTGTGTTCTCTATAGTTAAGAGTCTGTTTTTTGGTTTGTACTTTGCCCCCCCCCGCCCCCGCTCCTCCCCTTGATTGTTTTCTTTCTTAAATTCTTCAAGTGAGTGAAATCATATGGTATTTACTTCTGACTTATTTTGTTTAGCCTGATACTATCTAGCTCCATTCATGTTGTCGCAAAAGGCAAGATTTCATTCTTTTTGATAGCTGAGTAATAGTCCATTATGTATGTATACAACTTTTCTTTATCCATTCGTCAGTCAGTGGACATTTGGGCTCTTTCTATAATTTGGCTATTGTTGATAACACTGCTATAAACATCAGGGTGCATGTACCTTTGAATTAGTACTTTTGTATCCTTTGGGTAAATACTTAGTAGTGCAACTGCTGAATTGGAGGCTAGTTCTATTTTTAACTTTCTGTGGAAACTTCATACCAAATAAACATACATTTTAAAGTGGACAGCCAAGGCATACTCAGACATTCTGGCATGTCAACAGACTATAAATTTCAGCAAAGATCAGGTAAGCCTGGTTTGTCTGGGCTAGGTTGAAGGGTTGCCTTTGATCACAATGCACTGTGAAAACAAGGTTATTTTGTAGCTTTTACATAGAATTATTTACAAGTTGGCTATTTGTGTCCTTGAAACAGAATTTAACTCATGACTAAAAAAAAGTATAAATGAAAGATAACATCAATATTTATCTAGATAGCTAGCTATATATATTGTAAATTTAAATAAAATATAAATGCATTTCTTTCTATAGACTTTATGCATAAAATATCATAGACAGTTATATAAATATGTTGCTTTATGTAACTCATATATGCATAAGATATACTTTATACTATATATGTATATATTTCATTATATTTTCTGTATTATACAAGTATAATGTATTTTATAAATACAATATATATTATATGGAAATATGTAGTATAAAGGTATCTGTAAACATATAAATCCATATTTAAAATAAATTTATATATAAATTATAATGAGACAACATATGAAGTGGTCTATAAAGAAGGAAAATCTCTGAATCTTTGAAATGTTATTTTTTTTGAAGTTTGTATTATAAAGAAAAGAAGAAATAAAAGATGATTTATCAGGTCATGCCTAGGAGTGAGGACTGTTCTCTGTACTGATGGAAACATTTTGGTGTTTCCCCCCACGGTGAGGGAAAAGGAAGGTTTCCAAGCAGTCATGTACGGAAGTTTGTATTTGGTCTGTTGAGGTGTCGTGACGTTGGAAAACACTGAGTTTTCAGTTTGATAGTGGAAGCTGCTTTGAGAGGGAGCTTGCTTTATTCCCACAAGTGGATAGCATACCCTTCTTGCAAGGAATATGGACCAGTGACAAGTTTCATTTTTACAGCGCTGTCTAGATGTTGTCAGAGCTAGACGTCCCAGAGTCTGACAGAGCAGAATGCTGGGGGCAGGTGCGTGGGGACAGCTCCCACTTCACCAAGAGGCATTCCAGCTGGTAGCCTGACGCCGCGTCGGGATGGGAGTTCTCATCACGGTATTGGCAGTGTGCCCTAAACTTTGATAGATCAAGGAGACTACTGTGTTTTTTTTGTCTTTTGTTTTTCCCCAGATAGCAGTCAGGGACAAACGCTTAGAAAAAATATATATAAAGTTGACATTGTCAAAAATATACCGGAGGGAAGACGGCTGGGGGGGGTCAGTCTTGACTGCTCTTGCCATGTGTCATACAACCAGCCTGGCCACACCAAATGTCATGTGTTTGCCATCCCTGGATGTGTCCTTGAATGTGAAAGGGATGAAAGGTCATGATTCTCCTTCTGAGAGAGGAACAACAGTGTGTACTCAGGGCGTGAGGTCACCTCCAGGGTGCTTCCAGCTAGGAAGTAAAGTTCTCCTTCAGCTCTATTCTCAGAAAACATTGTGGTTGCTTCATATGATCCAACTTCATTCTCTGAATGAAAACTAAGTGTTAAGGGACCATATCACATTTTGAAAATGCAAGCTGGTATTTTCATGTCACTACTTTTTCACCTGTTATGTGACGTGTTTGTGTTTATTGTTTGTCTCTCCTCGTGTTCCTAGAATGTCAGATGCATGAGAGTAGACATGCCAGTGGGTTTTTTGTCATTGATAGTTTCCTGCTGCCTAAAAGGGTGAGTGATACCTCATAGATCCCCCATGACTGCTTGTTGAGTATATGAATTTCTAAGAACATCGAATGCCCAAGAAATATATATGAGTTTTATCTGGGGGGAATCCAAATGATGGCAAGTCAAAATAGATATATTATATCTTGAATAATTGTAGTAAAATACTCTTAAGCCCATGGAAAATGTATTGTAAATTTCATGAAAGTCAACCACTTACATGTAGAATTATAACATAATGGGAAAGCTGCCTTTTTTCCCAATATATTTGACAATAGAATGTTGTTTCCAAATCGTTAAGCAAAACAGGAGTTTATTAGGTATACCAGAGTATTTACCTAACCAATTAGATTATCTCCTGAGAGGCAAGTACAATGAACTTGTGTACAGGTGAGCTCCATTCCTTTTTAGAATGGGACATGTTCTAGTTGCTAGAGCATAACATTGTTGGCCAACGAGAGCCAGAGGGAAGACTTGTACCCAGAGAACATGGTAGAGTTTGATACGGAATTTGTAGTAAAGGTACTACACTGCATTTGGGATGTTGTTTGAAATGCCTTTCATTTACATGTTGTCATTTAACAGGATTTGGGTTTTGATCTCCTGTAAGAACTTTGTCTATAGTCCTACAGATTGCATAACTAGTAGTGAAAATGTTATTTTGGTTAAAATGTTTGGTCTGTTCCAACGTATTCGATGACAGAAGAGCCTGTCAACTGACAAGCACCATGAGTTTATTAACAGTGCGGGTCCTTAGTCTTTCATTTGTAGAAGCGTAGCCTGTTTCCAGAAAATATTTTCTCATTGCATCTTTATTCAGAAATCACGATTTTCTTGTTAAACCAATATGTGCATTATGTCTTAGGGTATCAGGCTGACGTGATGAGTCATAACTTTTCTTTCAGGTGCTATACATGTTGGGCCCATTGAAATAATTAAAATTGCCTTGGCAATGATAAATACACAAATTAAGTAGTAAAAAAAATGAGATAGGGAAGTAACTATGTTTGTCATTATTCAAAATAACATATTCTCCCAAAAATTCATATTGCTCTGGGTGATAAATACTATATCTAGTCTAAATAAATTTTTATGCAAGTTTTTATTGTGATATGTTCAAAAATATAAGTATGATTCTCTAGTAACAATGTACAGGATCATAGATCAAGAGGTTCTATTTCTGGAGTTAGAATAATGCAGTGGCTTTAGTAATTTTAAAATTAGGATCCATCTGGTGGTTTTCATCTTCAAGGCTGTTAAATGGAACCAAATAGTTTGACTCAGAAGCAAAAGAAAATGACACATTACAGGAACATAATACTAAAAACTAAGCCAGTGAGAGGGAAGTCAAGTTGGTTAAGGACCCATGAAGAAACACAATGTTGCTCTTTTGTCACTTAGAAAGATAGTATTGCTTTCCTTTAAATTTTTCTTAATAAATATTTTTAACTATTTTATCTGTGTATGTGTGTGTTTAATTTTAGATCCTATTTTCTGTTTCTTTGTGTTAATACATTTTTTTAAGAAAAAATGGTTTGGAGCTATCATTTGTAAATAATGATAGCAAGACTTTTCTCCAGGTTTGGGAAGAGGCCTCCATGTCCCTTGAAACCTTCTGAGCCTGAAATGCAATGAGCACAGGTTTCAGACTCGCCATCTCTATGGCAAGTTTATAATCTGAAGCTAGTCAATGCGACCTTTCCTCCACAGAATAGAGATAATAGCAACTATGTAGAGGCTATCCTGAAGACAGGTTGAGAAAATGTATGTTTCAGCACTTTGAAGCCTCCACAGATGTTGAGTCAAAAATGTGCATTTTAATCTCACTCTGTTTGATGCACCCAGCATCATTTATTTAATCCACTCACTTATTTCATCCTCAAGACAAACTTCTGGAGTAGGTCCTGTTTTATCTTCATGTTAATGATGAAGAAGGTAAGATAGAGATGCTGTCTGATTTGCTCAAAATCATGTAACTGGTAATTTGAATAACTTGAATTTATAAAGAAATTTGAGGATGCCTGGGTGGCTCAGTCGTTAAGCGTCTGCCTTTGGCTCAGGCCATGATCCCAGGGTCTTGGGATCAAGCAACGTATCGGGCTCCCTCCTCGGCGGGAGGCCTGTTTCTCCCTCTCCCGCTCCCCCAGCTTGTGTTCCCTCTCTCGCGGTGTCTCTCTCTGTCAAATAAATAAATAAAATCTTAAAAAAAAAAAAAAAGAATAACTTGAGTTTATAACTCTAATCCACTGTTCTTACATATGTTTGCACTGGTCAGCTGTAAGTATGGTTTCTTACGTTCTCTTAATATTTAATACTGGGCTCTTCTATGAGCTCTCTGTGTCTAGAAGTTCCACAAGCAGAGGCTGAATCTATTGCCAGCCAGGGAGAAAAAACTGTGTGAGGACCAGGTAAAAAGAAGGTTCCTTTTTGTCTGTCTGTGTGTTTGTCTTAGATAAGGAAACAGAAGAATAGCTCCCATTCTTAAATGTGTGTGATCTAGTGTAGTGACCTTGGAAACTTAAGGACTATGTATCCTATGAATAAATAATTTAAAACAATGGTCTTGCATTTTTAATACAAGTTTAAAATAAATTATGTACATTTATATATGTTACTATAAAAGTACACTTTATAAAACAGAAAGATGGATGAAGTAAAATCCATGTAAAGGTGGGATGAAAATATTTCCTTGGTACATTCTTATGAGTCTTACCACAAGTCGTCTAAGGAGAGAGAATCTTGGGCAGGAGTGGTAAACTCAAGGCCCTCAGAGAACAATATGGCGTACCAGAAGCACTTGGTTATAAAAAGGGTTTGACAGTCATCTAAACACTGGGCCATCTCACATGGAAATGTGGGTTCCTATGATATCCTGGAAACTTAGAAGACCTGGCAACACTGGTTTGCATTCCCACCCAACAGCCATTGACAGAAATTGGCCCCAGTTGGCCTCTGCAGACAAACCCTGCTCCCCATCACAGCCTTGCCATCCCCATGACTCCTTTGCGCTCATTCACTCTTTCATCTTCTTGTCCCCGTAGGCACTTGAGCATAGAACCCCTGAATGAGAGAAGCAGAGTTCCTGTCCCTGTTCTACCATGATCCATAACCAGGGTCACTTTGAGCAAGTCCGTGTGAATGATTTCTTCAATTTACTTGGAAACGTAGCACATCATTCTTTCAATAAGATTTCTTGGTGCACTCACTGGCCACTAATATCTCACTCAGTTTCTTTACTTGCTGTGGGACTGCAAAGAAAAGCAAAAGGATGAAAATGAAATGTATCCCAATGCTTTGCAAGACAGATGTGGTCAAAATGGATGGTCTGTCTTTGGTCTTACTTGGCATAGCCAATCTCCTTTTGCTCTGCCAGAAAGCAATTTCTATTGTAATGAGGGGTTTTTCTATTTGATTATATAAAACAAATGCCCATTGAAATTTTCATGTAGGATATTAACAACTAGTGTGACAGCTTAAATTGTCATGAAACAACACACATTTGGGGCACCTGGAGGACTCAGTCGGTTAAGTCACTGAAATTTGGTTTTGGCTCAGGTCGTGGTCTCAAGGTCATGTGGTCGAGCCCCATGTCAGAAGGGAGTCTGCTTGGGATTCTCTCCCTCTGCCCCTCCCACTATTCATGGACTCTCTCTAAATAGATAAACTTTTAAAAACAAAGCAATGTATACTTTATCATTGAACTAGGCTACAGACCACATAAATTTAGAATCTTAAACTGTTTAACTTTTGCTACACTCATGGGGTCTCAGTGTTTAACAGGGCATGGTTCCAGCATCATCAGTATGTCAGCTTTGCAACTTACTTGCTTAGGGTCACAGAAAATATTTGTTTCCTTAGAGATTACTTGTCTGCAAATTCCTGTGGGAAAGAGTTACAGGGCATTACAAAGGTGTGTTACTTTGTTAATGGAGAGTATGGCAGAGGCTATTGCCTATGAAGTCATTAAGGGTTTTCTGTGCTGTGACAGCTGTGTTTACCTATCACAGATCAATGAACTTGTCCCATGTTTCCTTCCCCCTCCTGTTATTTCAGATCAGCCTTGAGAGGAATTCAACAAAAGATGCTACAACAGTTTTATCTCTGGAAACTGTTAGCTTCAGGGACGGTCCTCACAGCGATCTTCACAATCTGCTTTGGCCAGTATGACGACGGTAAGTCTGCCTGTAGCCTGACTTGGAGTGTTGGATGGGGTTTCTGTTATTAGAAGCAGAATGAATCATAACACCACAGTGAATAATGCTCATTTGTAGTTCGTTTTTAAAGGTTAGTGGCTATGTGTAATAATTTACTTTAATTAAAATAATCCTACAAAAGTGGCCTCTGGATGCACCTTGTTTCTTAATAAGGATTGTGGTTTGATAGAAAATCCAGAGCAAGGCCTCCCTTTGAACGCTTACTCATTATCACTAAGCAAATGTGTGATTGCTGTGGGGAAAAACAACAACAATATTAAATACTATTTACTAACCCTTGCATGGACAGAAGCAATGGTTCAGATAAGGTTTCAGAATAAAAAATACACCAAAATTTCCTATAAGATAAGATCTCTGAAGAGGTCAAAAGTAGACATTTTAGGTGATTTTACTGTTAGCACTTTTAACTGGGTATTATGTTATTTCATCCAGCACCATTTTATTTGGAAAAAAAAAAAAATGGTACAAGACTTGACATTAGAATTTGTAAGATATTTCCTAACAGTAATTCAGGCACTTTGGAAAGAAATGTTAGTCATCAGGATCCTAATGGACCACTTAACACATTCTGTCTGCAGGGTCTTGAATGTACATATCCTAGATACTTGAATATTAGAGGGATCTGGCTTTGAATACCATGTAATAAGAGTTAGGATATATATAATACTTTAGGTTCAACAGAAGGAAGAAAGGGACAAATGTGGCCAGTGTGTAGAAAATTAAGTTTTATTCTTCCTTTGCATTGTTTTTACCCTACATTTGTTCAGCATTTGGGGTTCCCAGCCAGAGACAAGCAGACCCTCTTGACCCCTGTTGCCCTGTTATCTGGTTGTACTTAGTGGCAGCAAAGAATGGGATCAATATTAGTTGTTATGCTTTGCTTGGCTAAATTGAATGATCTGAAGATAGATGAATTGATTTGTCTTTATCACAAACAATATTCAAATTGCACCCATATTAAGACATTCTTACTCCTTGG
The DNA here is from genome assembly GCF_963455335.1 of Martes martes. Lineage (NCBI taxonomy): Eukaryota > Metazoa > Chordata > Mammalia > Carnivora > Mustelidae > Martes > Martes martes. The sequence continues at coordinate 69,608,349 of NC_137902.1, forward strand.
AAGTAATAGTTTCTTTCTATTTTCCATTCTTTCTATTTTCTATTTTTCATAGTAGGAAAAATACGACTCTTTGGAGACTTGCAGAATAATTAGCAACAGCAACTATTTTCATATAGTCAATAGCCTAATTCCTTGAAAAGTGTTGCTAATTAGCACATTGCTTGCTTTAAGTGTGTCTGAGCTCAGTGCTCATATTGTTGCCATTTCTGGTGATTACAAATATACATTCTAAAAAAAATGTTTAAGTGTCATAATAAATAAATAAGGTAACTGCTACTTTGAAGCAAAAATAAAAAAATCAATGAAACTTAGAAGAGCATGACTTTCTATTAAAAGAATGTATTTTAAATTTGCCCCAGGAAGAGACCCTGGTGGCTCAGTCGGTTAAACATTCTGCCTTCTGCTCTGGTCATGATCTCACGGTCCTGGCATGGAGCCCTGTGTCAAGCTCCCTGCTTAGGGGAAGTCTACTTCTCCCTCTGCCCCTCCCCCTCCTTAGGCTGACTCTCTCTCTTCTCCCCCCTTGCCTCTCAAATAAATAAAATCTTAAAAAAAAAAAAAAAGGAAGAAAAATAATTTTGCCCAGGAATAGATGACAAATCTGTATTGATAGTTATCTATGTCATAAGGCATTCTATTTTTCTTCATTTTTAGTGTTCACACTGAACGGGGAAAATTTCACTGTCATTGCTCACATTAGAAAGGCACAGGCCCGTTACTTTTCAGCTATGTAATTTAGGTTATCAGAGGAAATGACTCCTGGTTTAACTTGGAATGCTGTAGATTGGTCTCCTTAATAAGCTCATTTGCTCTTGCTAAGTGTGTTCCCATAGACTCCAAAATAAGATCAGGTAACTGCTGGCCACCATATCATTTACTTTCTGAAGCGGTGTGCAGCCTCACACCTGCCCCCTGCCTCCCTGCAGGAGGCCTGCCCCTGGGGGACTGAAGTGGGGATGGCCCCCTGTGAGACCCCTGCTCAGCCTCCTTCCACCCCCACGGACCTACTCGGTTTTCGGGAAGACAAAGGGATCGGAGCCCTTAAAGAAGCATGAATTCCGTATGCTGTCTTGTAGAAGTCTCTTCCCTTTACGTGCTTTCTCCCATCTCTTCCATCCTTACTTCTTCCCATGTCCCCGCATGCCAGTGTCTCCGTCTTTTCACTGGGTACCCCGCCCCCTAGGTCTTCACTTCTCTCTGACTTCCCGCAATCAGGGACGCTGTGGCATCACTATTATTCAGTTGTTCAGTGATGTGTGGCTGAAAATTGTTCTTATACTTGCTATTTTTTTTTTAAGATTTTATTTATTTATTTATATACAGACAGAGATCACAAGTAGACAGAGAGGCAGCCAGGGGGTAGGGGGAACAGGCTCCCCAACGAGCAGAGAGCCGGATGTGGGGCTCGATCCCAGAAGTCTGGGATCATGACCAGAGCGGCTTTAATCCACTGAGCCACGCAGGCGCCCTGCTATTTTTTAAAAACTATATAAAACTGGGAGCCCACACAATGAAGGAGTAAATCAGAACTCGGAAATAAAATCGCACTAAACTGGAATATGCAGTAAGAATTTCTTGAAGCAATGTGTTTTTAACTCAAATGCTCGGGGATGCAGGTATAGAAGATTAGATGGAAGGAAGGTAACGGTGACATCCTAAACATGATTGAAACCTATGAGGAAAGCGAAAAGTGAAAAGAATACTTTGCCCTAGTTAATATGTTGGTTGGATTGGCCTGTTAGGATAGTTGGCAACTGGTCGAATAAAAGGTGAGGAGTTTTGAATAGAGAAAAATAAAGGAGAAAAAATTTAAACTTCCATAAGGCTATTAGGATAACAGTCTATTAGGATAAAAGACTAGGTTTTTCTTATATGAAATAATAGGATTCTTCTGGACTTGTAATGAAAAGCCATTTCCTTTGCTTTTTTTTTTTTTTTTTTTCCCCCTTTTAGGCATAAGAGAGTTATCCTGCAATAAAATATTCTGGTATTAGCCAAATGTGTAGAGCTGCTTCTAAGGGAAATATATTATATAATTATTATTTTAAATACTTCCTAACACATTTTTTTTCACTTGAAAACTTTGGCTAAGTTTTGAGTCTTTTCATATTTTTCACTCACATTACTGGGAGAAGTTTCTAGATTCAGTAATAAAATTTGCAGACGGCCTGTTCCATAGTGGACACTTCATTTGTTTGATGACTATATCTAAGCAAACATTAATAGTGTCAGTGAGATTGATTGTCTTATATTAAATTTTAAAAGTAAGAATTTAGCTAACTGATAGAAAATAAAAGAACATAATACATTTTCAGTTAATGGCCTCATTCTACCCATAGATAACATTGGAATTGATATTCTCGCTTGTGGTTTCACGCATTATGAGCACTGACAAGTTTATTTGAATGGGAACGTGCGCCCTGATCCACATTGATTATGGGGAGTCTGGGATGGGGGAGGGAGGAAACAGGGCCATCTGCTAAAGTGTGTGTGGGATGGGGGAAAAAATGCCTCTATGGGGTGCCTGGGTGGCTCAGTGGGTTAAAGCCTCTGCCTTCAGCTCAGGTCATGATCTCAGGGTCCTGGGATCGAGCCCCGCATCGGGCTCTCTGCTCAGCAGGGAGCCTGCTTCCTCCTCTCTCTCTCTCTGCCTACTTGTGATCTCTGTCTGTCAAATAAATAAATAAAAAATCTTTAAAAAAAAAATGCCTCTAAAAGATGTCTCTTACTCTAACGTGCTAGTCACAGGGAGGTAAATAAGGGAAGTTGTGTACAGGGTCTGTTAATTGATTCTGTGTTGATTTTGAGTTCATGAATGAATCCTGAAAGAGAGAGAGAGAAAGAATGGGAAAATGATATATGGGTAATGGTTATGTTTTATTTTATGTTGTATGATTTCCTCTGCATTTTCAAATTGTCCATATTAAATCTATAATCAGGAAAAAAAAATCTCTGTTTAAAAAACAAACTACAATCTGTACATTATGACTAAGTTTAGAGTCAGAAGAGTTTTAGAAGGTATGTGTACCAATGGGTGGGGGGGCTGTCTATCTGTCTGTAAGAGAGAGAAACATTCACTGAGTGCGAGCACATTATGGAAACCAGCTTGCATTTATTAAAGGAAGGGTTCTCCTTGGCTGTTCTGGCATTTAGCTGGAAGACAAACGTCTTCTGCCTTGCTCTTGAGCTATTACATAAATCAGCACACATCTGTGACCTGAAGAGAGCTGCTAGATAAGCCCAACCACATGAAGGGGACCCTGGTTAAAAGCCCATTGAGACACCACAGTATCTACGCCTGTTCCCTCATAAATAACAGTCACTCCTAGAACTCAAGTGGAAGGTTTCACATAGCATTTGGTCTATGGCTAATGTTCAATTAACTGTTAATATTTGTTGCTATTATTATTTCTCATCACTTGTAAATCATATTTATTTTTAATAACCTTACATTTTTATTTATAAAGGAGTACTATGTGTCCCTGTGCTTGTAAATGTGTGTTTTTTTGTTTTTTTTTTTTTTTTGTCTCTCCAAATTTACTGAACACCTTGAAGACTTTGTTAAATTACACTTCATTCTGAAAAGTATCCATGACTATGTTCTCTCCTTGGAGAGCTTCCTGGTCCATGTGAAATGGGGGGTTGTTGGGGAGGAAGTTGGAGGAGTGTTCCCAGGTTCATTTTCATGCTTTCTGTTCTGTAATCTGTGGAAGGTCAGTGAGGGGATATGCATGCCGGTCCCTTAAGAGTGTGACCATCTAAGGTCTGAGGCCACGCCCGGAACTTTGTTTTCCTCAGTGACTTTGGCTCATGCTAATTAATCTTAGAAGAGAATGGCTGACAAATTACAAGGCTGATAATATAACTATAAGGAGATTCTAACTGTCAAATGAGCTGAAACACTTGAGTTTCCAAGTGGGTCCCCTCTTGAGATGCCTCAAAGAAAGGAGACTTGGTTCAGTAAAGGGAACAGCTATGCCAGAGCAGTGGGACAGTCTTAATGGCTCCTATTCCAAGGCTTTTCCAGACTGTCAAGAGGGTGCTGCCAGAGCACGCTACCCACGTCACGGGCTGCAGTGGGACCCCCTGTCTGCCAGGATCATGCTGGGCATCTCTTAAAAATCCCATATCTGGGGCGCCTGGGTGGCTCAGTGGGTTAAAGCCTCTGCCTTCGGCTCAGGTCATGATCCCAGGGTCCTGGGATCGAGCCCCGCATCGGGCTCTCTGCTCAGTGGGGAGCCTGCTTCCCTTCCTCTCTCTCTGCCTGCCTCTCTGCCTACTTGTGATCTCTGTCAAATAAATGAATAAAATCTTAAAAAAAAAAATCCCATATCCCCTGAGCATTCTATTTCTAAGTGTAATGCACGTGGTCTTCTTCTTGACAACATTATCTTTCTCTGGACATAGTATCGTGCAACCGTTTCTCCTAGTTTCTTTCAGTTATAATCAAATTAAGCTAAAGATGATTATTGAAGATTATAAGTAGTTTTCAATGAGCTATGTTGTCTGGGAAACATCTTCATCCCTCATTTAAATTTGATTTCCTAAGGCAGCCTTCATAGAAAGTGAGCAAATACATGTGCACACACACGTATCTACCTGCATAATACACATTTTAATACACATTTCAGACAAAGAACCATAGCATGCATTCTTATGCAAGTTTTTCGCTTCATATGTTATAAACATCTTCTTGTCTGCCCCTGTAATTTATTCTGACAGCATTTGTTTTCATTCTGAGTCAAAAGCTTGGCTGTGTCCTCTTTTTAGATTATACCCACACCTGCATTTCTTGTCTCCTCTTTTCTGACTATGAGTCATCACATGGGTCCTTGTTAAGCACTCCCCCCACCCCCAGGACTTTGTTTTAGAGTAAAGGTTTGGAAAACATACACCTTTTTACATAGTTTGTTTCAGCAACAATTGTCCAATAAGCAAGTTCAGATATAAACTCTAAGCTCTGACCTTGTGCCGAGAAGGATTACTTCTGTGGCTTTTGTATACTCTAGTAATTGATTCACTTAAAGTCCATCTGTATACTCTGGAGAACCAGAGAGCTAAATAACTGGGGGGAGGGGGGGACTCTGATAAAGAGACGACCAATTATTGTACTTAGAAGATTCTCTTTCTACTCACCTGTGCCCATCTGCGCATGCACTCTCTCTCTTTCTCTCTCCAATACACACGTTATTTCCAAGATAACTTGGAATTGCTAAGTACTAATACTTCAGATGCCCCATTTGTCCTGTGAAGAGAGGGAAAAAAGGGGAAGGTCTAACTCAGTGTCCTAGCACTGCAGACTAAAATAACGGTAACTGGTAATGTGGATACTTCCCTGCAGGGTTCTAACCACCTGAAAACTGGAACCTATTGAAAAATAAAGTACTCATATCCTAATTGCATGAAATGCATGAAAGGCAGAACTCATTTTTAGTATCCTTAATAGATATTGAGATTGAGCAAAAATGTCACCGTAACCCTGCGTGGTTTCAAGTCATCAGTGACGCATACAGCTCAGGGTACAGTGGTTTTTCTTAGTTGGGTCTTTTCCTGTCAAATCTCTCCTGTTACCACCACTTCTCCACCAATTCCCTTAAGCTCTCCAATTTGCTTTTTCTCACAACCCTACTAAAACTATGCTCTCTAAAGCCTCTACCAGCCACTTTCTGGGACAAATCCTATAATCTACCATTTTAGCAAGTAGCCCTATTGATCCACCTTCCTTGCAACTTTGTTTTTCTTGGAGGTTCTTTGTACTGATTTTTCTGATTGTCACATATCAGCCTCCTTCTTCTTCCTGGTGAACATTATACCTCTTCCTTTTTTGTGGTTTTGAAAGTGCCCCACTCTTATTTATATTTCCATAAGGAGCTATATTTTTTAATGAATTAGTTTTGACATTTTTTGACAGTGTGGTCATTTTCTACCCTCCTTCTCTTGCACAGAGTATTCCTCTCCCTTCACTCCTTCTGCACATGTGGTCACATTGCCTTGGTCCACATGTTCTGATTCACTTTTTAGTTAACATTTTATTGCATATCAACTCTAGAAAAAGCAATAAGGCAGTCTCAGGGTGTCTGGGGGGCTCTGTCAGTGAAGTGTCTGCCTTTGGGTCAGATCATGACCTCAGGGTCCTCCCCTCAGGGGGAGTCAGCTTGTCCCTCTCCCTCTGCCCCCCTCAAATAAATAAATAAAATCTTTTAAAAATCAAGGCAGTATCTTCATCCAAGTATAATAATGACAGTGATAGTCAATGTGCAATGTGATCTGTGTATTAATAGAATTAAGTGCAGTGTCTGGGTTTTGGGAGAATACCAGTGGAAAATTTGCTGAAGAATTCAGGGTAGACATAGTAAGAAACTATTCACAGGGCAGATTTTGAGTTTCCAAGTTAAGGAACTTGAGGACCATATAATTTGAGAAAGCAGTGTGGTGCACTGAGTGGCGTTCTGGTTTTCAGATGTGTACAGGTCTCTTGACACAACACCAGGGATTGTGCATGCTGTATCATGATTTTATTCAGGAGACATTAGGTATTAATGTATCCAAAAGTAACAAAACAGCATGCATTTGTTTGTGATCACTATCTGTCCTGGGCTCATCTTTGCGCTTGTCCCATTCATGGAACTCCAGCTGACCACATCCCCAGTCTGTTTTTGTTTTGCATGTGTGTGTATGTGTTGTGTGTGAGAGAGACAGACAGACAGACAGATGAACAGAGACAGAGGCAGAGAAAGGGAGAGATACCCCTAGAAGCTATTTCTCAATGTTTGTAGTGCTCAGTTTTTGAAACTGACTGTATTAATACCATGCCTTCTCAGACACTGTTCTGTTCCAATGTATTTGCATACACACCATCCCTGCATATTCAACAAGTTCTTTGAAATCAGGAAACGTATCGACATTTATGTTATGTATAAACCATTATCTCTTAACAATAACCACCAACATTTATTTAGCATTTACTAACCAAGTCTCCAGGTACATTGCATTCCTTTGTTTAATTTTCAGGAGAACTCCAGGAGGTCCTGGAATTGATATGAACAACCACGTAACGGTTCTCTTCTATTCCTCCCTATCCCCAAGTCAGGAGGCTCTAGTGGCATGAAGAGGTGAACTTGCTTCCCGGTGTGGTATAACTAGGAGGGGACAAAGCCCAAACCAGACCTTTTCCTCAGGTCCGTGTGCAGTCACTAGCCTCTGGGCTATTTTATCATGACATCAGAATCTAATATTCCCTTCCAGATTTTACCCAGATTCTGTTTATTCCTTGATACTAACTTATTCATTATTCTTTGATGTTGTTACTAATGACACTCAATCAAAATTAAACGTGGAGGGGTTGGTCAAAGGGTATAGACTTCTGGGTACAGAGGAACAAGTTCTGGGGATCTAATATCCAGTATGGTGGTGACCGTTACTAACACTGCAGTGTGTATTTGAAATTCACTGAGACAGTAGATATTGACTGGTCTCACCATGGCAACACAGAGAAACACATGCATCAATCCACAAATACACAGCCAAGTAAATACATAAATAAGATAGCTGTGCAAGTTGATGGCTTGTGTTATTTGGGTTGATTATGGCCATCATTTTGCAATGGGTAAGTATCCAGACACCACACCGCGCTCCTTACATAGGTAAAATTTTTGTCAATTACACTGCAATCAAGTTGAAAAAATAATACCTCTGTCCCTCCTTTATATTCCAACACATCATCTAACATTTGTTTTATGTTGAGATTATAAATTGCTGAAGACAGAAACTGTCTTATTTACTTTTCTCAGCCCTTGACAGAATGACCCAATTAGAGGTTATTGAAATCAGTAAACACTGAAATTAGAGAAAATATTAGAGAGATGAAATGTCTCTTCCAACAACGTAGGGCAAGTTGATGCAGTTCAAGAAGAGCAAGTAGGGTTCAAACAACAGTTCAGAAACATACTTAATGAGCGTTTGATTTCTCTGGCATTGCTCAACATTGACGCGGGGACAAAAACAATCCATAGACACCCGTGCTAGGGAGATGCTGCCCACAGCTAGGTATTTTTGGTTTGTTTGTTTCTGTTTTTGTGGGGTTTTTGCATCCTGTTGGGAAACCTGTTTAGGCAAGCTCTATGTGTATATATGTGTGATTTTTGAGAGATTCAGCTGTCATTGACGCCATCATAGCGTGACACTGAGCCAAGTCCATGAAAAACTCAAACTGAACCCATCCTTCCCTCCGGTGTGCTTCCCACCTTTCTTTTCTCCGGTTCTCAGCCGCCCTTCTGGGCTTTTGTTCACATCCTTGGTGGATCCCACGGTGGCGCTGATTCCTGGATCAGCAGCCCAGCTCATGCCACTAATCTTTTCTGCTCATGTAAGACCTTCTACTGCCCCTCAGGGCCACTCAACTAGACTGTTCAGTGATGACTGTCCTGCTACTCTGAGTTTATTAAGTGTCTCTGTTGAACACATGGAATACTGATGAGCTCTCTTCAGACTGAGCCTGAGACAGGGTGCAGACAAGGCCGTGCCAACTCCACACTGCATGGGGCTAGATCCAGCCCTGGGCCATGGCAGCTCTGCTGGGTACACGGGAGGCACTTGGGATGGTATCCCTGCAGGGGAAAGAAAACAGCATTTAAAAAAAATATTAATAATGCATTGTGTGCATTATATTCATTCATCCATTTGTCTACTCAGGTAGAGCAAGCATATGCAACTTCTATTATGTGCACATGAGATTTCTGTTAATCACAACTAAGTGATTTCTGAGTGCCAGATGCATACATACTACACACTCGACTTACACTGCTTATATACATATAATACACATGATATGTGTGTGTGTGTGTGTGTGTGTGTGTGTGTGTTTAAATAGGTTGCTGGTGCTATAGAAAAATACAATCTTTGCAAAGAGCCAGATTTCTAGAAGAGCAAGAAGAACAAAGGAATATTCAGCAAAGTACATATTCTCTTATTCAACTTATTTAAACTGCACAAGAACCCCATGAGATAAATTCTACTATTATTCCCATCTTACAGATGAGGAAATTGAAGCTCTATGGATAGCAAACTGTCTTGGTTCAGGTCATGGGTCTCCTACATCTAAGGGCCATGATCCTACTTCAGGCAGCGTGGCTCAAACTGGCACAGCCTGAACTACTATGTTTCGAAGCCTTAGGACAGAGTGCTACAGGACTCAAGAAAGTTGGATAATATAGACCCTGATCCATGGAACCTTAGAGAATCATGGCACTATGATCAACCCCTATTGTCCATTTATTCAATATATATGTATTAACATCTCTGATGTGCCAGCTTCTTGCTAAGTTCTGGAGATGTAAACATCAATAAGGTACATTTTTTGGACCTCGTGAATGCTACAGCCTAGTTCGTACAGAACATCAATACAAGGAACAAACAGATTACAAATATTAGTCAATATACTGCAGGTTGTGAAGGGTGGGAGTTAAAAGGATGTCATTCTTTGAAGTGTGTCGAAGTCTGCGAAAGTCCTAGAAAGATTTTAAGGGTGAGATAGTTTTGAGTTACTTGGAAAATGAGTGACAAGCTGCAATAGATTCAAACCTGATACATGATGCATTGTGTGTGCAGTCCGAGCGAAGGGGAACAGAGGATCCTCATTGGTGGTGTGCAGAGATGGAAGGAGTGGTTAAAGCATGGGCTTAGGAGTCAGACAGACCTTCTCCAACTTCTGACACAATCGATGAAGGCATTTTGATGAGTGATGTAACCTCCCTCAGACTCAGATCTCTATCTCTTAAACAAGGGTAATGGTAGCCTGACTGGACTGCTGGTGGAATTAACTGATGTGATGCGTGTGAATGGCTCATGAGGCTTCCCAGCATATGGGCAGTGATTAATGCATGTACTTTGGTATAGTATAATATTTCCATTTTCCAATTAAGGTAGACTTCAGGCTTCCTCATCATTATTCAGTATTTATTTGGGTTCTATTTGCCTGAAAACATTAATGCACACACACAATCACCTGCAACATATTAAACGGACCACCGCACCCTCCATAGAAAGATCATATACCTTCACCATACTTGTTTCGGGGCACTATACTTCTCTGTAGGGTCTCCTGCCCATGGAGCCTGTGGAGTTTTTAGCTGTGCTTATTATGGCATCTGGGAGAAGAGAAACCCAGTAAGCATTTGGCTATCTCTACCTTTTCCATAGTTTTCTCTTATTTCTCTACCACCTTCAACTCTGTCAGTTTTGAATAGTTCCTTTTTATGTACAGGAACTTCCTTTAGTTCCTTCTACCTACTCTTTCTTTGTTTTTGTTTTTGTTTCAGTGTTCCAGGATTCATTGTTTATGCACCGACCTTCTTCACTCATGGAAGATGGTGCTCATCGCTTTCTTCTTTGTGTTTTGTTTCCTACGTTTTCCCAACCCTCTCCTCCATCCTTATTTGTTCTCTTTCCTGTTTCTTTGTCTTCTCTCTGTCTCTCCCTCCCTCTCTCTCCTTCACTCACCCTTCTCCCCACTCCTCTCCTAGCACTTGCTCTAGTCTTGTTATCTTTCTCCCTCCCTGTAGATAATTTACATTCCAGAAAGTACAACAAGCACTTTCTTGGCTTTAGTCACTTCATATTCCTAACAGTTTGGTCTACATTTAAAAGGTAATCGCAACTGGACTTTCAGTCTCATTTGTTGCAGAAAAGAATTAGGATAGCATCTTAGAGAAAAAGAAAGAAAAAAACTCCCAGAGCGCACACACTGCAATACCTCTAAAGTTTCCTTCTGTTATCAAATGAGCGCCTTAGAAGAGATGCCATCCGATTTCATTTCCAATGATAATGAAGTTTGAAAACATTTTCAATCCCATCTCTGAATTTGTAAGATTTAAATTCAAACTAGGACCTTTGCCAAATAGCATCTGTGAAATTATCAATTCCAAGGGAGTTCATTTAAATATGTAAAGTGAGATATAGTCTGGGGAGGGGGGAACAACAACAACACAGGACTCCTTAGTGGCCTGTGGGCACTGGACCTGAGCCCACACAGGCAGTTGGTACTGGTCACTGAGAGCTCCCCAGCTCCCTCCCATCTGACAACAGAAGTCCCTTTCCTCAGCCAGGTTCACTGAGGCTTTGGGAGCAGATCTCCCCAAATGTGCGACGTTTGAAGGCAATCACAATGTGTTTCTGTTTGTCGTATGATATTAAGTGCTTCATTCCATAACATACACACCCTCACACACGCATACACACACACACACAAGCTAACTTATGTAATCAAATCATATGAAAATCAGTTTCTATTTACTGAAAAGTCTTCAAAAGTTTTCCAAGGGCTGTGGTCGTGCTGACGTTAAAAGAGACGTAATGCAAACAGCCTTGCAAAGAAGCTCTTGAATTCTGGATTTTCTACAAGCCCGATCCCATCGCTACAGATTACTGCAAGGAACAACTGGCCAGTGATGGCACTGCTGATAAGAATAACTAGAAACTGGGGCACCTGTGTGCCTCAGTGGGTGAAGCACCCAACTCCTGGTTTCCTGATCTTAGGGTCATGGGATTGAGTCTCCCCATCAGTCTCTGTGGGGAGTTGCTTGAAGAGACTCTCCCTCTGCCTCTCCCCGCAGGCTTTCTGTCTCTCAAATAAATTAATTAATTCCAGAAAAACGAATAACTAGAAACTTATGAGAAAGCACTTCAAAAACAGAAAAGGTTCAACCACATCCCCTCAAGACAGTGAGGTGTCAAATAGGGAAGTGTCAGATAATGGTACTCTTTGTTGACCTGGCAGAATGCAGGGTGATATGAAATACTGCAATTTAAGATTGCTGACATGTTTTGGTAGAGTAAATAAATAATGAATAGGTTTTTTAAAACATCAATGACTTAGAATATGAAAAGCATATTCAGTAGGGTTTAGAAACAACTGAATCTCAGTCAGAATTTTATGCTTATGTGATTCCTACACTGTATCTTCTTTCTTTACTTTTTTTTTCTTAGTTCAAGTTTAGCAACAACAATGAAAGATCAAAAGTGATGCCCCAGTACTGTACAGCTCAGTCAGCCTGCCCCAGAGCACAGCTTAGGCCGTTCTCTCCAGAGGAAGAAAATCTGGCCTCCTCAGCTCCTACAGGAAGGGCCTGTCCTGTCCCATGCCATACCTGGACTGAGTCTAAAGTCTTGTGTTTTAACATGGATAATAGAGATTTTTCATGGCTGCCTATGGCAGCTTGACCCTAAAGTGGCCCAGGGTTCACTTCTGCTTGGAGAAATATTCTTTGCTCTTTGGGACAGCGGGCTTGATGGTATCACTGCCAGGCTTCCAGCCAGCTGGGGACACTTCCCTATGCTTTTCAGGAAACTCAACTAGTCTGACTCTCAACCACAGAGCGACCAACAGGGAGGTCTTCACAGTGATCTGTGGAAGGATGCCTTTATCATCAATGATAAAAATGCATAAGATGTCTTCATCAGCCTTTAAGACTCCATAGTCCTGAGCGATGGTACACTTGTAGTGTGATATAAGGGAATGTTCACGGGTCCCTGTCCTCCTTGTTCTTGGGTGTGTTGATCTATACCAGGTGATGGAAACAAGAACACACAGAAGTACCAATCACTTGACATTTGACTTTCTTAAGTCTTTCTGCCCTGTCGCTGGAAGCGATGATCTCTATGGGGGCACACAAAGATAAAGTCAAGAGGAAAAAAGAACACAGCGTAGTTTCCTTTGTAGTCAGAGGGGCTTATGTCTTTGAACCGGCCATCTAGCATAACAGCCTTGGCTTTGAAGTTGGGGACAGGGTGCTCAATTTTGACATTTCCTGAAGACATCTTTCTATTGGCAGATTTGAAACAGAACACACCAAAGACCAGTCAGGAAGAAGACCTCTACACCCATATTTTAAATGGAATTTTTTGGAACTATACCAAATTACAAAGATATATTGCTCTAACGGCGGGGGGGGGGGCGGGAGTCTGTATAAATACGTACATACATATGTACATACGTACATAATTCACTATCTTCAATGAAAGATGTAGAGGAGCAGATGAATTTCAAAAGTATGCACAAAGGGAAAACTACATTCTAACTTCACAGAGTCTCAAAATAGACTCTCTTCTCTGTGTGCTGTGTGTATGGCAAGTTTGGTGACACATTCGTTTGAATATATTAGCAAATTACACTGATCAATTGCATTCTATTATAGAATTTCATTATATAAAATTAGGAAAAAAGGAAATATCTTTGCTGGTACTTCTGAAATGTGTTTCTTAAGTATTTTGTGAACATTCTTTTAGGTTTGAGATTTAGAAATCATTTTGAAGTTTGATATAAAAAGTTATTTGAAGAGAAGCTCTTAAAATAAATGAGAAGAAGAAAAAAAAAAAAGCATGTCAGCATAGGTCTGTCTAACTTTATCACCATCCCTTCTCTTCCTTCTCATTGGATGGTTACAGTAGATATTTACAAGGTATACACTTGGGCCAAAGTCACTTTAGGAAAGACTGATATTTGTATAGAGAATATATTTTGGGTATTACCGAATACACATTTTTGGCCTTTTGTTTAGTTTCAGTGGATTTTTTTTTTTTTAATATAAGGAAATAAGAACATGCAAAATGTACTGGTACCTCTAAACTGACCCATTATGATTACTGTTGGTAATCATAATGACATAATCATCATTGCTTCAGTCAGAGAAATGAATTTTCTATGAATCACAGCATCTCTGTTACTGAATGTTTTTTCTAGAAGTCATTAAGTATCTGCCAACGCCTATGTAATATATCTGAGGCACTAATCACTTTAGTCACTACTCATTTATTTATTTATTCATTCAACACACTTTTGAAGGATTGCTACTATATGCCAGGTACTATAAAAAGTGTTGGGGCAAGGCTTTTATTCCAGATGGAGGGAATAATGTGTATGGCCCTGTGATCAGAAGTAAGCACAGTATGACAAAGAATCTGAATGAAGGTCAGTGTAAATCAAATGCTAATGGAAATGAGGATATATGCAAGGACCAAGGTTTACAGATGGTAATAGTGGTAATTTTAGATTTAATTTAAGTGAAGCCATTGGAGTTTTAAAAACAGGAGCAGGGTGCCTGGGTCGTTCAGTCAGTTAAGCATCTGCCTTTGGCTTAGGTCATGACCCCAGGGTCCTGGAATCAAGTCCTGCATCAAGCTCCCTGCTCAGCAGGGAGTCTGCTTCTCCCTTGTCCTCTGCCACTCCCCCTGCTTGTGTGCACTCAATCTCTCTCTCTTTCTCTGTTGAATAAATAAGTGAAATCTTTAGAAGGAAAAGAAAAAAAAAAAAAGCAGGGGCGAGAGTAGAAGGGAAGGTGTGACAACATGATCCCATTTGTTCTAAGGCAGATCACTAGATCTAGTGGGAAGAATGAATTCCCATAACATCTCATAGAGAAAAATAACACATAGACAAGATACACACCGGTGGCATAGTCCAAGCAGGAGATAGTGGTGGTTTAAACCATGAAGGGGTCGGATTAGCTAGGGAAGGAAACTATATATAGAGACTGATGGAGATATTTGGAGAAAAAAAAAGAAAAAATATATGTATAATGTGTGTGTGTATATATATATATATATACACACACACACACACACACATATATATATGTATACACACACACATGCACACATGTATGATTTATTAAAAACCAGGAGGGAAGAAAGGAAAAAATATATATACTATGTATATGTGTATATATATATTCATACTATATATATAATATGTATAGATGTATACATACCTATATGCACACATCATGTTTGATTTATTAAAAATCAGGAGGGAGGAGAGTAAAGGGAAACAAAGCTGAAGTAAGTAGTCCCAAGAGCAGGACCATTCACTGAGACAGAACCCCTAAAAAGTCCACAGTTAGAAGGGAGATCTTGAGTTTAGTTGTGAGCAAATTGAGTTTGAAAGAGAAATTAGTTGATTCAGAATGATGTTAAATTTTTGCAACAAAAATAGTAATCTTCAATGCTTTGCCATGATTTTCTAAAAAATCACCAGTGTGGTAGGAAATAATCGATTTTTGCAATTATTTTGATTTTGTGTTTTGTTGAAAAAAAAAGTTTAACTTTGATGGCTTTCTGGGTCCTTTACCCAATGTCGTATGCAATTTAATGAATTGTTTTTCTCTATAGGAATGTCCAGTATACAACTGATAAGGGAAAAATTGCTATATTAAAATATATAATTGGTAAGATAACAATTATATATTGGATATTCCTACAAGGAATAATCAACATAATTTTTCTCTCAAGAAAGAAAAAGACACTGGTATTTAATTTGTCAAAATAATCACTCAAAATCAAAATGATAGAGAAATAATGGAACATCAGTCTACCATCCTAGAATGCAGAATTTTTCTCTAAAAATTTAGAGTTGTTAGGCCTTTTACTTCCCTTTTAGTATCATAAAATGAGCAAATTTAGATTCTGCTTACAGAAATACATTTTAACTCAACCCATTGACCAAATAAGATTTTAAGAATCTAAGACCAAAGAATATGTGTATTCATCCTCATAGACTCATTCTTTGAAGTCATGTTTGTCTGAATTTCTATACATTGTGTTACAAACTATGGAAATTTAAAATAATTTTAAGTTTTGTGGAGACACATTGTATATTATTTATAATTTATCATCAATTCATTAATAAATTATTGATTTATAATAAATTTATTGATAATCTTAATGCTTTATTAATAAATTAATTTTATTAATAAATGTGCATATATGGAAATTTTAAAATTAAATATAAGGAAAATGATCACGTATAATTTTCCATATTTGTGTAATTCAGTAGGGAAATATCAAATATGAGTATTAATTTTGAAAGATTAAAATACTCCATAGCAGTGTTTGTTCTCCTCAAGGGACACAAGGGATAAAGGACAGCAGGCCCTCTGTTATAGGGACACAAGTATGCAAAACGGAAGCTGGGCACCGTCCTAATCCCATTAGTCATCTCATTTTCCCCTTTTTCTCTATTGTTCCTGTTCCTGTAAATTTTTACTTGAGAACATTAGGATTTTAATTATTATTAAATGCCCTTACTGAAGACAACCATATACACTCCAGGTATATTAACACTGTGCAGAGATTCCTGGGACAGACTTCTTTCCCCACAGTCCAAATTTCGGTTTTGAAAGAAAAATCTAATTTACAAATCTGTCAAGTATGTAGACCATAGCCTCTTCTTCTGAACATACTCATTAGATTGTAATCAAATATAAGGGCGAAATGCATAGTTTCTCCTTGAATTTGGTGCCCCAGCCTAGTCTCATGAATGTATGTCTAAAACTTATGGTTGTAAGAAGCTGAAAAAATATATATATATATATATATATATATATATATTCAGAGACCCTGAATCCCCAGAGTCTAAGTAGCTCTATTGCATTGTGAAAGTTATAAAATGTGACACAGAGGGAAGAATGAAGTAGTCCCCCACCTCCAGGAAGAACTAGAATGACATCAAGATAGTAAACACCTCTGTGAATAAAATATCACTTTAAAAAATAAATTTGATGGGACGCCTGGGTGGCTCAGTTGGTTAAGCGGCTGCCTTCGGCTCAGGTCATGATCCCAGCGTCCTGGGATCGAGTCCCACATCGGGCTCCTTGCTCGGCAGGGAGCCTGCTTCTCCCTCTGCCTCTGCCTACCACTCTGTCTGCCTGTGCTCACTCTCTCTCTCTCTCTCTAACAAATAAATAAATTAAAAAAAAAAAAAGAAAACATTTCTTTTAAAAAAAAAATAAAATAAAAAATAAATTTGATTAAGTTAACATATAGTATTATTAGTTTCAGAGGTAGAATTTACATCAGTTACACATAACACCCAGTGCTCATTCCATCACATGTCCTCCTTAATGTCCATCACCCAGTTATCCCATTCCCTACCCACCTCCCCTTCAGCAACCCTATTTCGTTTCCTAAAGTTAAGAGTCTCTTATAGTTTGCCTGCCTCTCTGTTTTTATCTTATTTTTCCTTCCCTTCCCCTATGTTCATCTGTTTTGTTCCTTAAGTTCCACATCTGAGTGAAATAATATGTATTTGTCTTTCTCTGACTGACTTATTTCACTTAGCATAATAACCTCTAGTTCTATCCAAGTCATTGCAAATGGCCAGATTTCCTTCATTTTGATGGCTGAGTAATTTCTATTATCTATGTATACCACATCTTTTTTATCCATTCATTTGTTGATGGACATCTGGGCTCTTTCCATAGGTTAGCAGTTTAGCACTGCTGTTAGAAACATTGGGATGATTGTATTCCTTCAAATTACTATATTTGTATCCTTTTGGGTAAATACCCAAAGTAGTAGTGCAATTGCCAGGTCATAGGGTAGATCTATTTTTAACTTTTTGAGGAATCTCCATAGTGTTTTCCACGATGGTTGCACCAGTTTGCATTCCCACCAGTAATGTAAGAGGGTTCCCCTTTCTCCACATACTCACCAATATCTGTTCTTTCCTGAGCTGTTAATTTTAGCCATTCTGACAGATGAGAGGTGGTATCTCATTATGATTTTGATTTGTACTTTCCTGGTAATGACTGATGTTGAGCATTTTTTCATGTGTCTCTTGGCCATCTGGATGTCTTCTATGGCGAAATGTCTGTTCATGTCTTCTGCCCATTTCTTGTCTGGATTTTTTGTTTGTTTTTTGGGTGTTGAGTTTGATATGTTCTTTATAGACTTTGGATATTAACCCTTTATCTGATATGTCACTTGCAAATATCTTCTCCCATAAAATATCAGTTTGATGCTTGAAGAGTTGCAAAATTGAAAACAGTGAGAGAGAGTCTCAGCATGGACAACAGTGAAGCACGGTGCTTCCTGGCAATCATAGGACTGAGGTGATTCCCTCAGTGACTTTGATAGCAGAGGATCAATAACTAAGACCACTTATATAAGACTATTTTGCCAAGAGGATATCCAGCATTGACAAGGCTAAGATTTGAGAAGACATAAGATGAATGATCTTGAAAAAAGTCACTTCCCCTGTCTGGGAAACAGTTTCCTCATCTGTTATATGAACAGATTAATTGAAAATAACTCTTTCGTAGGAGATTTTTATAATAAACTAGTTAGTCAAAGTGACCTGGATATTGTCGATGTAGTAGGTCCTTATCTGCTTCATATGTTCAAAAAAATAAATATAACCTCTTGTATCCATGGTGCTGAATAAAATGGGCTGACTATATCCTGAAACTTGATTGGTTCAATACCATAGTTATTGAGTTCATGACACACACCAGATAATTTATTATCCTACTTGGGATAAAAAGAGTAAAACCTCCCCAAACATTCCACATCCTAATTTCCAGAATCTATGAGTATATTATGTTACATGGCAAAGGAAAATTTAAATTTCAGGAAAAATTAAGTTAGCTAATCTGCTGACTTTAAAATAAAAGGATTATGCAGGATGTATGCAATGTAATCACTAGGGTTCTTTAAAGTGGAAAACTGAAACAGTTGAATTCTGCATGGGAGGGAAATGAAGGGATGAGAGGGATATGCTATGAGAAGAAATTATCTGGCTGTTACTACCTTTCAGGATGGAGGAAGGATCATGAGCTAGAAGTGGACAGTATCTAGAAGCTAGGAAAGACAAAGAACTAAATTTTTCTATAGACCCTAGGAAGAGAACACAACCCTGTCCACACCTTGATTTTAAGTCAATGAGACTATGTCTTATAAAACTGTTGTTCTGAGCCACAGAGTCTTGGTGACTGGTTACAATAGCCATAGAACTAACTAACATATCTCTTAAAGATTTTACAGCATAGTTAGGGCACAGACCAGAAAACTCATAAATCTGTCACAGTGGCATTTACAGTGTATTATAGGAAAACAAGATGGCTAGCTAAATCATTCTGGAGTTAGCTGTGTTCAGTTGTTTTTGTAAAGAACAGTTCTAAGTTGAGAACTGAATAAGAGTAGGATAAGCAGAGGCAGAGATACTTGATAGAGAACGAAACAGAGCTCAGACAGTGGAAGTAGCATTTGCTATGATGGGAAGGTCTGAAGGACTTTCATACACTTGGAAGGATAGCAGCTTACAGAACTCCTGTTACTTATATTTTACCATCATATGTCTCACTGTAGCCACAGTTGTCCTTTAAATGATTTTGGATGAAACAACCAAACACTTGGCCCTATTTCTTACTATAATAGGTCTATAATAATTGCTGACTTGTGTTTCTTATTCATAAGTTATAAAATTAAAGGCTTTTAAAATATTATATTGTGTGGATTTGGGCCTCTTTATAGCTCTCTATCATTCCTGGTATTAATTCTAAAAGAAAGAAAAGCAATACTAGTTTGTTAACCTTGCATTCTTACTTAGATTCTTTGTCAGTTTTGCTCATCTTTCTTCTTTCTGTTCTATACACTTAAGAGACTCAACCTAAGGGCCTTAAAGCATCCTACATTTTTAAGACATGCGACTTCTTGAAAGTATATTTGTTTAGGATAGCTTCGTCATTTGTCAACTTCATTCATGACGTGTATGAATTTCAGATCAGAGGGAAAATGTGATATATATCCCGATTAAAAGCAATTTAGTTGTATAGTGCACAGAGACCTGAGATGGCTGTCCTTAGCAAGGTCTGCCTACAAGTATGGCCCTTGTGTGGCATCTGGAAGAGAGATTACCTCCTGGAGTGGAGCGGAGGGAGTGAGGCCCTAGAGAGGTGCAGGTGCATGGTATCAGTACTATTGTAGTTCCTGGATTGGGCAAGTTGGCAATGGTCATTACGTTCTATAAATACATACTTTTTAAGAAGAGCCCTGTTTACTTGGTAATGATGATAGGGTATAATAAACTGGTTATTAAATCAGAGTATTAAATAGGATATTAATAAACTGATTTATGATTAGTCTAATAAGGTACATTTCAGATCTAACTAAAATGTTAACAATGGAGGAAAAGGCTTTGGAAACAGATTCATATTTTATTCTGAGAATTCCTGGATTAATGACTTTATTTTGATTAACTGGACTTTGTCACTCTAAACTCCACCTTCAATAACAACTGTTGATAAGGATTCTCTCAGAATGTTTTTTTGAGGGAGGTCAGCCATTAGACCTAATACCAAATATTTCTGGTTCTCCGTACAGACACATTACAGGACTGCACTTCCGTGGGTGTTCTGTTTTTGTTTTCTTAAAATGATGTCTAATCATGATATTTGTGATTAAAAGTGCAATTATGAAACTCAGTTCTGAAAGAAAAATTTAAGTGCCAGTGTATAATTTGCCACATTTCCTTCTGTCTGCTGAGTTGTCATTCTTCGCTTCTGCCAGTCTGCTCTTCTGAGCAGCTTTGATAGCAGAACCATTTGGATATGGAGAATGAACAAGAATATATACTTTCTGTTGTTTTAAGCCTGTTTTATTTCTTTTTGTTTGTCACTACAGCATATATTTGCTTATCCTAACTGATGAATTTTTTTTTTAAATTAAACATATAATGTATTATTTGTTCCGGGGGTACAGATCTGTGAATCATCAGTCTTACACAATTCACAGCTCTCAGCATAGCACCCTCCCCAATGTCCATCCCCCAGCCACCCCATCCCTTCCCCACTGCCCTCCAGCAACCTTCAGTTTGTTTCCTGAGATTAAGAGTCTCTTATGTCTTTTTTTTTTAAAAGATTTTATTTATTTATTTGACAGAGAGAGGTCACGAGTAGGCAAAGAGGCAGGCAGAGAAGGGGGGAAGCAGGCTCCCCGCTGAGCAGAGAGCCTGATGCGGGGCTCATTCCCAGGACCCTGAGATCATGACCTGAGCCAAAGGCAGAGGCTTAACCCACTGAACCACCTAGGCGCCCCACGAGTCTCTTATGGTTTGTCTCCCTCTCTGGTTTCATCTTGTTTCATTTTTCCCTCCCCTCCCCTATAATCCTGTCTTGTTTCTTAAATTCCTCATATCAGTGAGATCATATGATAATTGTCTTTCTCTGATTGACTTATTTTGCTTAGCATAATACCCTCTAGTTCCATCCATGTCGTTGTAATGGCAAGATTTCTTTTTTTTTTGATGGCTGCATAATATTCATTGTATATATATACCACTTCTTCTTTATCCATTCATCTGTTGATGGCCATCTAGGCACTTTCCATATTTTGGGGCTATTGTGGACATTGCTGCCATAAACATAAAATTTTTATTAAAGGAAATAAAATAATACAGCACACCCAGCATAATGCTTAATGTATTAAAAGTGATTAACAAATAATGGTAATTATATTATTCTGTTTTCCACTTATATAACAGCTCTAGCAGAATGCCACATAGAATGGGTAAAGTTTGGTAAGCAAAATGTTAGAGAATTTCTCCAGACATGGAGAAGCATATACACCTGAATGATGGATCGGGAGCCATTGAATACAAATTCTGTAACCATTTTTTGCCTGGAACTGTCTTTTTATTACTTGAATTGTTAAAGCAAATTTCAACTAAATAACTGTGTTTTACATGAATTTCTTAAATTTATCATTTTCTACCTCATAGTCAGAAAAGCAAGGCCCAGAATGATTGATTCATTCATAAAATGAGATTATTTTTATAAATTTTTTAAAAATATTTTATTTATTTATTTGACAGACAGAGATCACAAGCAGGCAGAGAGGCAGGCAGAGAGAAAGGAGGAAGCAGGCTCCCTGCTGAGCAGAAAGCCCGATGTGGGGCTCGATCCCAGGACCCTGAGATCATGACCCGAGCCGAAGGCAGAGGCTTTAACCCACTGAGCCACCCAGGCGCCCATATTTTTATAAATTTTAAAAAGAAACTGAACAGTGTATTGTTTAGGCCTACTTACATATATGACTTTTTAGCAAGGGAAAATCTAAACATAAGATTCTGGTGAATGATAATCTGGCCATAGGAGTTCAGTGGTGAGTTCATGACTGGAAATCTTTATCTTCCTAAAGAGGCTACTTACACTTAGGAATCTCCTTTGAAAACAAGCAAACAAACAAACAAACAAAAAAACCCAAACCAAAAAGCCCTCCATAAATAAATAATAAAAGAAAGAAAGAAAGAAGGAAAGAAAGAAAGAAATTAATTTAAAAAGCCCTCCATTTTGGGCTTGTTATCCAAAGTAGTAATGCTAGTTATTATATGGTATCTTAAAAGTGTCGAGTATAAGAAACTATAGTTTTATAAATGTAAAGAAGCCTACTGTGTGTCTTTTAAATTTCACTGAGGATCAAGTGTTTGTTTTAGCATATCCGTAGCTGAAGCAGTTGGAAGACAACATGTACGTATAGGCATCTTTCAAATTCACTGTCTTAATTACCAAAATTAAAAGAAAACACATAAATTTTCTTCTTAGGCTCTTCCTGTAGTTTATTTTCCTTCCCATTATTCTCATCCTTTTTAAAGAAAATTTACAGAGCCCTGAATCATAGACCAAGAACACAGCTGCCACTTAGATGAACAAATAAATAACTGCATTTTTCACATAAAAATGTGTAATTTTGGACAAAATGCAGTGAATCTAGGGACTTATACTATCCTCAAGAACTAAGTAAGTAAAATATTCTTCATTTTCCATCACTGTAACAAATCAAAACTGCTGTTGACTTTAACAAAAGAACAATTTTGAAATTTTAATCATTTTTACATGTTTTTATTTGCTATACTGACAGGTCATATAATGAACATCCCTAAGGAGGAATGCCTGGGTGGCTCAGTTGGTTAAGTGTCCGACTCTTGATTTCAGCTTGGGTTGTGGTCTTGGGATTGTGAGATCAGACCCTGCATCAGGCTTCAGGCTGGGCATAAAGTCTATTTGAGATTCTCTCTCTCCCTGTCTCTTTACCCTCCACCCCCCCCCCCCAAAAAAAGAACACTCTTAAGGATATAAAACAGTGTCAAGATCTCATAATTTCACTTATAAATAGTTCCATCCCTTTGAAATGTAATATTGCTGTTGTTCTTAATAAGAATAATGCACGTATATGATACAAGTATATAGGCATGAGTCCTCTGAGTTCAGTTTCTGTGGACAGAAAGAAACTGAAAGCATAGATGGTATTTGTGGAGGTGAGGAGTGGCTCCGAGGAGACAGAGGCATGGTTGGTGTGTGGGCATCTTGGGACATCAGGGGATGCATGGACTCATGGACAGTTCTGGCTGCCTTATTTATCACTCCTCATGAAATCTCTCTGGCCACACTCTTATTATGACTTAAATTCAGTTTTCATGTTCTACATGTTTGTTGTGGAGAGATCTCTACACAGTAAGTATATTCATCTGGTTAGAGACAATTGGTTTATAGGTACTCCTTATTTTCTGAAACTGTGGACATCACAGAGAGCACCATTTCCCTCAGAGGGTCAGTATTTGTGTGGACAGTTAGACTCTGTACTGGCCTGTCTCCTTGCTCTGCTTTTTGCTGGTCGGTCCCCTTCTGATATGGTCAAGGCATTCTCCACTGAAAGTTGCTCTGAGTTCTCTCCAGTCCCCCTGCTGAATTCAGAGGTGCCCTACCCAGTGCATCGCCTCCCTTCTCTGCCCAACCTAGACAGTGTGCTTAACAACCAGCCTTCTTCCCTCTCTGGCAACACTGTCCCCCTTTATAGAACAAATTCACCAACTTCGGGATCGTGCAAATCTCTTAAATGAATGATTAGCTCAACTTCTGAAAAGAATCAGAATTTTAGAAGGAAAAGAGTTCAAGATCTGGCTAGAACGCAGTATTCTTTGCCTCTCACAAAATAATATGCCTACTAATCAGGGCATCTAGGAGAAAGTAGTCAGAGGACACCCCTCCACTTCTTATGTGGCTGTCTGACCTTTGGGTTTATCCATGCTCCCTTCTTCAGGTTACTCCATTTAAACAAAATTGATACAACTTTCCACAGGAAGTTATCTCATTTCCTGGACCTTCTCCAGCCTTCCTACTCATCGTGGTGTTAAACCAAATACAATTTGGAACCAAAGTTCAGCCTTTAATCTGGTGACCAGAGATTCCCATTGAGTTATAATTTCATTTGAGCAAGTGAGAGTATACTTTCCCCTTCCTGCTTCCTTTTTATATTCCCGTAGCCACCTATTCAGTGCCTATCCTAGTTGACCTATAATGTATACACAGTTCTCCAAAAAAACTTTGAATATTTTTCCTTGAAACTTACAGTCCCAATCCTTTTGAAGCAGAATCTAGGTAGGTCTGATTTTACAATTTATAGCATTATTTTTTAATTTGGAAATTTCAGATAAGTGATTAATAAGCCTATGTCTACTCTTTCGATCCAATCTTGGGGAAAGTACAAAATCTTATGTTTTCCCTCAGAATGGAAGATTCAGGAACAAGGATGCCAGTATCCCTCATCCTCACACCACATTTCAAATACCTTCCCTTTAATGTAGGGTTGTTGCTTTATATCCTTCTAAATTATTTCTATGAGGTTTTAAAAAATATTTAATTAAATGTAACACACAAGTAGTAGCTAAAATTTTATTAGAAACCAAAAAATCTTAGATCATCCTGATATAAGAAGATGGATTTTTAATGTGGTTCTCATTTTAACTCATGAAGGCCAACGCAGGCAAGTTAGTGTTTTAGAGAACAAATGCTCGATTTTAAGAGCCCCAAATATGGCATTGTTTAAATCTCACTAGGAAAAAAAAAAAAGTTGGATGACATTTCCCCTCATGAATGTTAAAATAATGACAGTGACCCACATCCATTTAGAGTATAAGTGGGGCAGAAAATAAAATTAATGATTTCATTTTTAACCTGCTTCTTTAGGGGAGATGAGGAGTTATGAATAATCAGAGAAACACATCTCTCTGTGTGTAAGAAGAAGATATATAGGAATCCTGAAAAGGAACTTACACATTCCTGCTTTCTCCCCATCACTTTCATATGCAGACTGAAAGACCTGCTTTCAGGGGTTGGTGTGTCTAGTGCTCATTGACCGAGATAAGAAATCGTCATTTCCATTCATCCACATCTCATAAAAAATGCTGTGATAGAGGCCAGAAAGCCAGTAATAATTGCATGACAGATACTAGCATACCACTAACAAAAATGAATATAATTTTATGCCCCTCATAGCTTGAATTTACTGAATGTGCCTTTGTAATTATTTTAGGGTATTGAATTTCAGCTGTACTGAATGTTGTTTAAATAACTATTGACCATATGATTTTTCTGTGATTGAATGCACATGTAAATAACTGATAAAATCATGTAGTGCATTATATCTTTAGTTGTTTTCTCAGAACAAGTAATATAGTATTTAGTCACTTTAGTGATAGTTTCAAATCCTGTAAGTCAAAATAAAATATGGAATCTGACAGAAATTTGAAGAAATATAATGAAAATTGAAGGAATACAACCACTGAAAGGCTTTGTGATTTGATTGGATTAAATTTTTTAAAAGATTTTTATTTTTTAACTTGACACAGAGAGAGAGAGAGAGATCACAAGTAGGCAGAGAGGCAGGCAGAGAGAGAGAGAGAGGGAAGCAGTCTCCCCGCTGAGCAGAGAGCCCGATGCAGGACTTGATCCCAACACCCTGAGATCATGACCTGAGCCAAAGATAGAGGTTTAACCCACTGATCCACCCAGGCACCCCTGGATAATTTTTTTTTTAGATGTAGGATTATTTCATACTGTTTTTGACCATTTGATGTCCAAGAGGTACCCAGTCTAATCTCTAAAATTATAATAGTCACCATTTGTACCACATTCTTTCATTTATTCACCTTCTTAATTGCTTAAGTCAGATTTGAAAAGCAACCTGGATCTCCTCTCTTCATCACTTCTCCTGTATGTAGACCCTTTTACATATTAGTTCTGTTGACTCTACTTGTTAGTTATTTGTTGCATCAGTTCCTTTCTACATGTGTTGCTATTTTATTTTAGTTGTCTAGTTTAGTTTAGTTTTATTATTAGCCACATAGTACATCATTAGTTTTTGGTGTAGTGTTCAGCGATTCATTAATTGTGTGTAACACCCTCTGCTCATCACCACACATGCCCTCCTTAATACCCATCACCCAGTTACCCCTTCCCCCCACCCCTACCTCTGTAACCTTCAGTTTGGTTCCCAGAGTCCAGAGTCTCTCATGGTTTGTCTCTGTCTCTGATTGCTTCCTCTTCAGTTTTCCCTCCCTTCCCCCGTGGTCCTCCATGCTATTCCTTACGTCCCACATATGAGTGAAACCATATGATAATTGTCTTTCTCTGCTTGATTTATTTCACTCAGCATAATCTCCTCCAGTCCCACCCATGTTGATGCAAATGGTGGGTATTCATCCTTTCTGATGGCTGAGGAATATTCCATTGTTCATATGAACCACATCTTCTTTACCCATTCATCTGTTGAAGGGGATCTCAACTCCTTCCACAGTTTGGCTATTGTGGACATTGCTGCTATGAACATTGGGGTGCATGTGCCCCTTCTTTTCACTATATCTCTATCTTTGGGGTAAATACCTAGTAGCACAATTCCTGGGTCATAGGGTAGCTCTATTTTTAACTTTTTGAGGAACCTCCATACTGTTTTCCAGAGCGGCTATAGCAGTTTGTATTCCACCAACAGTGTAAGAGGGTTCCCCTTTCTCCATATCTTCACCAACAATTTGTTGTTTCATTTTGGCCTTGCTAGTTTATTAGTTAAGATTCCATGTTCTAACTTGCTTCCTCAAACTTACACTGTTTTCTCAGAATACTCTTTCTGAAAAATAAACACTAAAAAAGTAATTTAAAAATGATTAAATCTATTAGCCTGGTCTATAAAGTGTTCCATATTCAAACTCACCTACTCAACTTTTAACTTTTAACTGATTAACATGCATGCCAGTCAAACGAAACATGCATCTCAAGCTTCAGTGTCTTTCATAGAGTCAGTCTAGCATCTTGTTCATTCTCAAAAAACCAGCTCAGGCTTCTTTCCCTAGAAGCTTTCTTTTATCTCCATTCCTTGCAGAGTTCTGCACACTCTGCTCCATCTGTCTAGTGTGCCTTGCAATCAACACACCATGTATCATACTGGATAACTCATTGTTTTCCCAAGTGGACTATCCAAACCTTTAAGGTAAGATCTGGGTCATATTTATCTTTATAGATGGGTATTTTATAGGAAGCTTACTCTGCAACCTAGTATACCTTTAAGGACTACTTATTTTGCCTATTGGCTTGACTGTTAGACCTCCATGCAAGATTTCTTCCATCTGTTTGAGCTAATATCTCTATGGTTGGAATCATGAAATTGCTTATTTTTTGTACCTGTCCTCTTGTAGCTGACTTTCAATATGGATTCAGTTCTTGTTACTGTTGTGCCCTGTTGGGTATGATTATTTAGACTGTTCCTTTTTCTTGAGCTTTTCAACATTCATTCTTGGCAATGTGACCATTAAATCTATTTTTGCTCCTATACAAACTTCAGTCTGAGTCTCATTCCCTTGCTAGATACACAAATTGCACACCCATAAGTATACCAATAAATATGTGTTGAAAGAGTTAATGGTTAGATGAAACTATGTGTGTGTTTAAAAATATCCTAATGCCTGAATATTTGCCCTAATTCCTGAGGCAATGTTATTTTTCATCATTTAAAAAAATATTCTTCTTCCAATACATAAACAAGAAGAAAAACAAATCATTGAAACTATGAGTTTATATTTTTGCTCATTCCTTTGAGAGAAAACTGCACAGATATCAAATCCCTAGTTTTATTTTTTAGACATGCTTTATGGCATTCCAAACATTGAGTACAGATAACAAACAATAATAATTAATCAAAGTTGATTTTAGTTGCCTGAAGCATTATCTGTGAGGAAAATGGCATAGCAAATGTTCTCATAAAAATGTGCTGCTAATGTGTCATTGAAATACAAGACGAAAACAAAAGATGAAGGATTTTCCCTGTACATATCTTTTGTTTCAACCTTTTCTATTGGTTGATTCTTTGCCAGGTCTTGACAGTTTTGTTTTTGTGTTTGTTTTTTTCTACAAACACAGTCAATTTTTCTAACATTCCAGATTCATTACATTTCCATCCAACTCTTCATCCCTTCTCTTTTTGTCTAGCCTTGGTCAGCCTTTGAAGAAAAGAATACTCAAAGACAGAGGCTGACTTCCATGAAAACATGCTGATAATAAAACCCCTCACTTGCTATAAGCAATGAATTTTTGTGAAGTATTAGGTCCCTGAAGGAGAAATTAATGTGTTTAACCAGCAATATGCTGTGGAGGTGGCCAAAGCACGAGCCATCTTGTTCTTGCCAGTGGAAGGTTCTTTTCACTTGGTTCCAACATGTTGGCTGTCAGCTCCTAATGCCCTCTCAGGAAGAACAATCACTGTTGTTGCTATTTGGAAAGGGGGACAGGACGCATCTAATTTCATGCAAAGCAACCCCACGTTCTTTGTCTTCATAGAAGCAAAGAGCGAACTGTTTAACTTGCCAACTGGATGGTTTGTGAGTTTCTGAGCAAAGGTAGCCTATGTAATGGCATATATTCGATGTGAAAAAGTGCCCCAAGGAGACCAAGTAGTTAAAAAGGAGGATGTTTGCTTACCTACAATCCACCCAGTGTCGTAATTCTCCATATACTAGAAAAATGTGTTGCTTTCTATACAAAACTCTTTAATCTGTTTTCTAATCATAACCTCCTTCAAAAGATATGACAAAATTCCATTAATCTGTGAAAAAAGGTATCTCTCAAGTATATTAAGAAAAGCCAAATAACTTGTTAAGTAGGGTGCATGCCGATGGCAGCTAGTAATTTTAATTTATAGTTTTGAATTGATTTCTTTTTCTGAGGAAGAATTACTTTAAAAGCTGCTAAGATGTGTCCTGCCTGTTTAGTTGCCCGCCCACTTAGAGAGAGCTTCCATTCAAAGTCAGGTTAGAGTTATTAATTTTTAGAAGTAAAATTTAATAAATATTAAAAATTTTAAACCAGTCTAGTTCTATGAAAGCAGATGTGTGTGTGCGTGCACACACACACACACACACACATGCAGTATACCTACATAATTTTTCAAATGTAGGAAAGGCAACAGTAAATGAGATTACAATGATATGCAGTGATAATAGGACTAACAAATGATCACAAATAACTATTTTACAGATTTTTAGTAGACTCTTCATATCTATTAATTCGTAATTCTAATTAAATGTTATAAACACCTGAGGCTTATAGAGACTATGCAATCCAGGCTTATGGGTTGAGACAAACACCATAAAAAGGAAGGTATATCCTCTTCTTAAGCCCTTGAGACTCTACCGCAAACCACACCAAGCCACTCTCTGCTTGCTTGCAGATGTGTTCCAATCAGTATTGGCAATAAACAAACAACAACCAAAAAGTAGATTCATGGTCACATAACAAGATTCTCTATGGGTATCAGTTTTTATCACATTTATTAAATATAACTAGTGTTAGATGATTTAAAAATTCTATTTCGTCTTTAAAATATTATCTGCTGTATCCATTCAAATACAATTTGGACTCCATTTGAGCTTTATAAGTGAAGTTCGGCAAAGTGAAATATTTATATTTTACTTAAATGTTTTAATTATGAATTTCTAAATACCACTTTTCTTCATGGAAAATAAGGACTTTTTATCTTGTAAAAGACGCCCTACATTTAAGATTCTGTTATGCATTTATAAATATATTCTACATTATTTAAAGGGGCGTAATTTTCCCTGTGCTTATTAGTGTTGTTTTTATTCCTGCTTAAATATCAATATAAGCTAAATGTATTTTTTTTCCAAGACAGTGTAAAAGAGTAAAAAAAAAAAACCCGCAAAATTATACATGAGATAACTTGTATAAATGGGGTATGATGGGCATGTGCGAAGAAGCCTCTACTGCCAAAACCCCTGTAGACTCCAGGGCCCTTGAACAGCCTGGGACTTGGGTTTTATTCCAGCCAATAGTGTTCGATGCCAGGGAAGAAGTCAGCACAAAGTAGAAACCAGTCTACCTCGAACAGACTCATGGAAAGTCAGGCAGGGAAAGTAAAATCAATTGAACCAAACTGTGAATAATTAGATTGATAAGATCAGACTTTATTCTGAGATAATGGGAATCCAATCGGCATTCATTCAAAGAACAAACCTGAAAAGAAGTGCGGTATTTGAAGAAAATGCATCTGAAGGTGGCCAGCAGAACACGTCAGGTCTTGGAAGACTGACAGTCAAGAAACTGCTTTGAAAGAACCCACAGGAGAGAGGTTGTGGGAGGCGTGTGTGGAGGCAAGGATGAGGAGGGCCTTCCATACTTGAGAGATACTGTAGAGAAACAGCCCTGGGGTCAGTGCTTGGATCTGCAACCGGGAAGGAGCAAAGGGACTTGGATCAAACTGAAATTAGACAGTTGGAGCTGGGAAAATGGATGAAAGGTCTGAAGCGGTGTGACAGAAGAAGTTAAAGCATGAGGGTGAGAGTCTTGTTGCTCAGGAGCTATGGAGAATGGAGATTAAAGTCTTGCCACTGATTATTATATCTTTCCACGTCCCAGGTATCAGCGAGTTCTCTGTGGCACACTGTCCCCTAGGGCTACAGACTTCCCTGCAGAGACAGAAAAGCTGGGGAGATGGGACACGTAACTGCCTCTGACCTCCCCTAGCACGTGCATGCATGCACACACTCACACACACACACACACACACACACACACCACTTCCAGTAGGAACAGCCATTAGTGCTGATGGCTTTAGGCAACGTGAAAACAAGAGCTCCTTTCCCTCCCTGCTTAGCAGTAGACACCCCGACTAATCCCTTTCTCTAAACTCCCTATGGCTGCACCCTCTCCAAATGTCCTGTTTCCTTCCCTTCCCTGAAGGATGTTCCTTCCTTTCTCTTTTTACCCCCCTACATTTCAGCTTGTATTTTATTTTCTGTGTGGCTCTTCATTTACTGACTCTCCTGTCTCTCTTAGAGGATGGGTTCTTCCAAACAAGCAAGGTTAGGATCGCTCAAAGCAGCTTGGGAGTTGAGTAGAAAAGATGAGTGGGTAGCAAGCAGAAACAAAGGTGAAAAGCCACACTATTGAAAAGAAAAAGAAATATATTTTTAGATTAAAAAATAAGAAAAATGGGGATACCAGAGTGGCTCAGTCAGCTAAGCAGCTGACTTTGGCTCACATCACATTCTTAGGTTCCTGGGATTGAGTCCCGCGTTAGGTTCCCTTCTCAGTGGGGAGTCTCCTTCTCCCTCTCCCTCTCCCTCTCCTGCTCTGCCTGCTTGTGCTTTCTCTCTTTCTGTCAAATAAAGAAATCAAATATTTAAAAGAAATAAGAGAAATGGATAGGGACTGAGTATTCACAAGCAGAGGAAATAAAAGATATTGAATATTTTCCATTTTCTGGATAAAGTAGATGAGATTATCTGCACAAAATGTCTGACTTTTAATGGATGAGATAATTCAGAAAAATGGGTCCCTACAAATCTTGTATGTTGTGAAGTCCTACTAAATGTAGTGTTCATGCATATCATCTTATTTTCTTTTTCTTTTTTTTAAAGATTTTATTTATTTATTTAACAGAGAGAGAGATCACAAGTAAGCAGAGAGTCAGGCAGAGAGAGAGAGAGGAGGAAGCAGGCTCCCTGCCAAGCAGAGAGCCTGATGCGGGACTCAATCCCAGGACCCTGAGATCATGACCTGAGACGAAGGCAGAGGCTTAACCCACTGAGCCACCCAGGTGCCCTCATCTTGATTTTCTCATGCAAAGTAGACTTTCCTTACAAAATAATCTTGGAGACTTATGTAGGTATCAGCATATTTAATAAATTGAACCAGTTAATATACACTGGGGGATGCATTTTATTAATAACAGTAATTATAACTTCTACCACCATGTTTAAAAGGTCACTAATGGATACATGTTTATTTACTTGAAATAATGCTTTAATCCCTTTTAAGATAAATGTTGCTTTTGTTACATGAATAATTACAATCAAATTCAGCCCTTATGAGTGAATCAGATTTATGTTCTCAGGGTTTATTTAAAGTGAACAACAACTGTATCATTTAAAATAAATAACAATTTTCTTTACATACATAGTAAACCTTAGGGAACATACTTAAATCTGCTATTGTAATGTTTTTCAAAGAAAGGATATATTTTCTCTTTATTGAGTTTTCAGAGATTTATATTTTTTTTCTTTTATAATAAAATTAGTACTAGATCTCTTACTGTTTTTTTTAAAGGAAAACATGGCAGATTGTTTAATGAACAGGTTTTTAATAGAGGGGGAAAATAGAACTATCGTCTGGATAATATTTCTCTTCATATGCATGGCATTAGTACACGGCCTCTTTTTCTTCTGAAGGCATAATTCTATTCAAAATACAAGCAATCCTGAAGGTATGTAGGAAATATACAAAAATATACAAAATAAACATATAGATAATATACTTTTACAGTTTTAAAAGCTATCCTGTTATGATTGTTATAATTATATACTAATAAGGACAGTTTCTGACTCAGTTTTTCAGCCACATCTATGATAAAATGAGGTTTTCCACTTTCCCAAGAAAGCAGACAGTAATGGCATTCAAAGATTTAAATGTGCTGATGCAGGCTTCTTACTGACGGTGATCTGACATGTTTAGTATCCTTGACCTTCACAGAAGAGTAAAAAGAATCCATTTCTAAGTGCAACCTATATAATTTGTTTTACATGATCATTTTCCCCAAAACTGTGTTAGGGGAAGCTCAGTTTCATTTATAAGACTAGAATTAACAGAATCATTTTATCATCTAATATTCACCTACTAGAATAAATCCACTGTATCAGATTTTTCCTATATGACATGTAATTATAAAGTAATAAGATGGATATTTTATCAGACCTTTTCTGGATGATTTTTCTATTACTCTATAATTATATCATAGGGATGCCTAGGTGGCTGAATCGGTTGAGCATCCAACCATGGACTTTAACTCAGGTCATATGATCTCAGGGTCATGAGATCAAGCCCTGCATTGGACTCTGTGAGGCTGTGCTGGGATGGAAGCTGCTTGGGATTCTCTCTCTCCCTCTGCCCCTTCCCACATCCTTTGTAAAAAAGAAATAATAATAATAAGTTATATCATAGGTTCACAGTATGCTTTTCTCCACAGTATTTCTAAATCTCTGTATATCCAAAATAATTTTCCTAGAGCAGGGGTCAGCAAACATTTTCTATAAAGACCAGAGAGTACATCATTTAGATTTTGTAGGCTGGATGGTCTCTGTTGTGATGACGTCATTCTGCCCTTGTAACAAGAGGACTATCAACACTGTGTAAAGGGATGGGCAAGACTATGAACATTGAAATTAGAATTTTATATAATTTCTACATGCCAAGACATATTATTCTTGCTCGGATTTTTCCCAAGTATTTAAAAATGGAAAAACCATTCTTATTGTATTGGCCATGCAAAAATCCGACAGTGGTCTGGATTTGTGCAAGGGGCTGTGGTTTGCCTAGTCCTGTCGTAGATCATGCAATCAGCAAACCAGCTCTTAGAAGCTCAGTCGCAGGTGTAGAAGGGTATACACATTTAAAACTGGAGAAAAGTACAGTATGAACTAGAGGAATATTGTAAACTTAGTCTTCACAGCAAGGGCTCCAAGGAGAACCTGAATTGTGACAGTCCAGAAAATTAAATGTGGTAATCTACTTAAAAGTGGGGTGTAATTGTGCAGACTCATTCCGGGATACTTGTTTTGAAGTCACTCCTTGCTGCGAGCCAATACCTCTGCTCGGTATCCTTGTCCCCAAGTGCTCCCCACTCCCGGGACTTACTTGAACACCAGGTGTCTGTTTCAAGAGTGCACAGGGAAGGACAGCTAAGGGGGAAAGGGTGCTTCACATCAATTTTACTAGGTGCAAAAATGGTGTTCAATTCCTCAAATTTCAAGACTTCTCTCAATGCCACTATGAAACCATCCCTGTTTCTCTTCAGTTCTTCTCTTATCCCAATCAATGAATTATCACCCCTCCTTTCTTTAAATTATTTAAAGGATTTTGGTTCTTACTAACAGATGTTAATTAGCAGTCTGCCATGCGAGAGAGTTGAGGACTTCTTATTTTATATCCTTTTAAAGCAATAGATTGTGAGGGCACAGGGCCTTAATGTCCTCATTAGTTTCTCCAGGAAAGGGTTTTATTTTTAATTGTTGTCACTTAAGCCTTATATTTTTTTTAACTGAGTTAAACCTACATAATGAAATGTGAAAATTTTGTAGGCTCTTAACTATTAATATTGAAGATCAGTGCTTAGCTTTCTTTTCTTTATTTAAAAGGAATATTTTGTTAAAAATAATAATAATTAACATCATGAACCAAAAAATCAATTTTAAGAATTTCGTATTAAAGGGGAAGCTGAATGGCTCAGTTGATTAAGCATCTTACTCTTGGCTTCCTCTCAGGTCCTGATCTTAGGGCCGTGAGATCGAGCCCCGTTGTCAGGCTCTGAGCTGGGTGCAAAGTCTGCTTGAGATTCTTTCTCTCCCTCCCCCTCAGCACCTCCCCCCACTCATTAGCACTCGCTCTTTCTATCTAAAAAAATAAATAAATAAAAATAAAAAATAAAAAGTAAATTAATTGAAAAATCCATATTAAATACTTCTTTTTAATGAACATTTCCATTTGATACTTTAATATCTTCCTGGAGTACCATTTTATCTACAGATATGTTTTTTCATATAGAATAATGTTATTGGTACCTCTGTATCCAGTTCCCTCTGTGTACCTTCATGTGTAATTCTTCATAGTGCAGTTATTTTGACACTAAAGGTCTAGGTCTGTCTCTCTTTTTTTTTAAGCACATGCTTTCGTAATGCTGTTTCAACATAGCCACTTATGTGAACTGTAGAAATGGTCCCATGTAAGCAGCTCATGATTTCACCCGGCCCACATCTGGGAGCATGCACGTCCATGCTCAAGTGGATAATATGTATTATTAGGATACATATGTTTGCTTATATACAGGGGAGCCAATGAAATGCCATCAATGATAATCATTGTAATCATAGTGCTGCATTTGTGGATTTCTTACTCCATATCAGTTGCATATTCTTATTTGGTGCTCACAACAATCTGGTTGATAAAAAAACAAAACCAAAAAACTGTGTAAACATTGTTCCATTCTTCATTGTTATTAAGAATGAGTTTACTTGAGATATTATCCTGCTTCTGCCTCACACTGTATGTCCTAGCAGGAGACTGGCTGGCTGTGAGTATCAACTTATGAGAAATGCACCAAAAGAGCGAAGAGCTGAACCTAATGGAGCTATTGCTGCAATCTGAATATCGATTTAGGAAGAACATGTGGTTCATGGACCCAGCCAAACGGGCGCTCATGCTGTTGTACTGATAAATACATTTCAATCTCAAATACTCACGTATTGGGTTCATAGAAATAATTAGCCTACAGCAAAACTGGAGATACCAAAATACATGTTACCTCTTCTCATCTTGTGCCAAAATGGCAGGAATTTAGAACATATTTATACTGAGAAATTGTTAATACTATGGATGGACCTCTGAACCGTTCAATATGGCCCCAAAACTGAAAATGAAAGTTCTCATTCCAGATGCTTGTTTGGATGGTATGTAGCCCTCCTTCTAGCTCCTTACCCTCTTCTTTCTCTGGATATTCATTAAATTTCATTTTTACTTTTTTTTTTCTTATTTTTATTTTTATCTTTACTCCTGAAGTGTATCTGATGTGCAGAGTTATATTTGTTTCAGGTGTGCAGCATGGTAAGTATGGCTCCCATCTGTCATGCAGCGTCATTACAATGTCCTTGACTGTATTCCCTCTGCTGTACTTTTTATCACCATGGCCTACTTATTTTATAACTAGAAGCTTCTGCCTGTTAAACCCCTTCATCTATTTCTCTCATCCCCTCCCTACTCCCCTTTGGTAACCAGCAGTTTGTTCTCCGTATTTATGAGTCTCTTTCTGTTTTTGTTTGCTTTTTTATTTGTTTTGATTTTTAGATTCCACATAGACATGAAATCATATGACATTGTCTTTCTTTGACTTATTTCACTTAGCATAATACTCTCTAGGTCTATCCATGGTGTCACAAATACCAAGATTTCATTCTTTTTTATGGTCGAGTAATATTTCATTTTATATACACACACATTGCATATATATGTACATATTTACATATGTATGCATTGTATATATACATACAAATAAGCATGCATATACACATTGTATATACATGTATATGCATATTCATATATAGACACATGGTGTATATATACAATATATATATACACATATATACTGTATATGTAAATTGTATATATACACATATATACAGTGTATGTGTATATATATACACATGGGTGTGTGTGTGTGTATGTGTGTGTGTATATATATATATATATATATACCACTTCCTCTTTATCTATTCATCTGCTGAAGGACACTTGAGTTCCCTCCTTATCTTGCTTATTATAATAAGGCTGCAATAAACATAGAGTTGCATGCATACTTTCCAATTTGTACTTCTATTGAATCCAGTAGTGGGATTACTGGACCATATAGTATTTTTATTTAGACTTCTTTGAGAAACCTCCAAACTGTTCTCCACAGAGGCTGTACCCGTTTGGGTTCCCACCAACAACGCACCACGGGTTTCTTTTCCTCTATATCCTCACCAACACTTATTATTTCCTATTGTTTGGTAGGGTTTTTTTCTTTTGTTTTATGTTTTATGTTTTTTCATTTTTTTTGTTTTGTTTTATTGTTGTTTTTATTTTAGCCATTCTGACAAGTGTGAGGTGATTCCTTATTGCAACTTTGATTTGCATTTCTCTGACAATGAATGATATTGAGCATCTTTTCATGTGTCTATTTGCCACCTGGATACCTTCTTTGGAAAAAAAATGTGTATTGAGCTGCTCTGCCTATTTTTTAATCAAATTATTTATATTTTTGGTGTTGAGCTGTATACATTCTTTATAGATATGAACCCCTACTAGATGTATCATTTGTAAATATCTTGTCCCATCCAGTAGGTCTTTCCCATCGTATATTCTTGCCTTCTTTATCATAGATTAATTGACCTTGTAATCATGGGTTTATTTCTGGATGCTTCATTCTGTTCTATTGATTTATGTGTCCTATTTGTGGCGGGACCATGCTGTTTTGGTTACTACAGCTCTCTAGTATATCTTATCTGGGATTGTGATACCTTCAGTTTTGTTCTTCTTTCTCAAGATTGCTTTGGCCCTTCGGGGTCTTTTGTGGTTCCATATAAATATTAAGATTATTCGTGCTAGTTCTGTGATAAATGCTATTATTCTCCTTGCTGTTCAATTCTTCACTTTCTTTTTATCTTACTTTTGTTTTCTTATGAATAGTGTTAAATTACACTGTATACTTCATTGACTATCAGTAATATAGATTTATAATTTCTCATTTTCTCACTTACATGAAATCCAGGTGCCATGTCTCAAAGTTTTAGCTACATGGACCTATGTCATTTTCCACATGTATAGTAAATGTAAAGTGTAGGTTTTAATTATTTTATATTAGTATAATTTATTTCTGAGTAAGTTTTTTTTTAAAGATTTTATTTATTTATTTGACAGAGAGAGAGATCACAAGTAGGCAGAGAGGCAGGCAGAGAGAGAAGGGGAAGCAGGCTCCCCGCTGAGCAGAGAGCCCGATGTGGGGCTCGATCCCAGGACCCCGGGATCATGACCTGAAGTGAAGGCATAGACTTTAACCCACTGAGCCACCCAGGTGCCCCCTGAGTAAGTTTTTTTCTAAAACACAAATTTACTATTATTTAAGAGCAGGTCACATATAGGTTAGGTGCATAAGAAATTGCTTAATATGTCATCTTGACAGTCCGTAACTTTATCTGTGAGTTGTTCAATGCCTATCATGACACTAGAAATAATTGTTTTAATACTCTTAGGCCATTAATGTATTTTAACAAGTACCCATCTTTCTAAAGGGGCAATGAAATTGAATTTGCAATAATGATTTATTGAATGATTATTAAATCCAATTAGGTTTTTCTCTTTTATGCTGAATTTAAACAAACTGTAGGTCTAACAAAGTTGTTTTACAAAGAAATGATATACTTTAAAATTACCAACTTTATTAATTAAAATGGGCATTCAAAAGATGTTAAAAGTATATCCGAAGACTATAACATAACACAATAAAAATTTTAAAAATTTTAAATTTAAAAATTTAAAATTTAAAAATTTTAAAAATAAATAAATGAAGACTATATTGCAATAGAATATAGGCTTCATGCATCCAAACACACCTTAAGATCACATAGTTAAACTTGTGACAAATCTAGATCTCTTGGGACCCCTCCCTACGAGTTCTTGTAAGTCTGCATGGGGTTCAGAACCTCAAATTAAACAAGTGTTTTTGGCCAATCTACATGTCAGTGTTTGGTGATCAGTGCTATAATTCTAAAACATTTTCTTTGTATTAAAATTAATTAAAGATACCAAATTAATTAAAATACATAAAGATAAAATTAATTAAAGATACAATCCCTATTTCTGTGCCAAATCAAAAATATTCAGCTTTGTAAATCTGCAATGATGCCCAAAACATTATATACCTTTTAACAAATACAGGTGATTCTAATATGGAAATCCATTCACCTACTCTAAAAAATCAGGACCTATTTGAATGAAATTTATTCAAACAATCCCAATCCTGCTAAATCTTGAAGCATCCCCGAAAAGGAGCATCAATGATTTCACTCATTTAAAAGTTTGTCATTGATCCAGAAATATTTTCTTTATTATTGATCTAATTTTGCATAAAAAGATTAAGGACAGTGGCTTTTTCTGTGTTATTTCTGTTCTTTCACAGTTTCTGTAGTATCCACAGAACTTTTTTCACAATGCCCTTTTCTATTATAATTTCTTTAATTCAGGGTCAAATACTAGAACCCTGAATGTTGATTCCACCCACAGACATAGTTTTGGGATTTTTCCATTCTATGTTTTTAAATTTTTTGTCTACTCACTATTTGTGTTTAAACCAAACCAACTGTTGAAGTCTTTATGTGTAAATACACACACACACACACACACACACACACACACACACAGATTCTAGATTTATTTCCTCTCTTTAAAAATATGAGATAATTTGATAATGCTGAGCTGGCAGTTGTATAAGGCAATAATTTCTGAGTAGAAGCCACCTGCTTTAAACAGAGAGTGAAATATGGAGTTTACCAACACTGCTACCACTCCTCCTTGTAATTTCTCTGACACTGAGACCACATACCCGTGGCCATTTCTCATTGGAAATATTTTTTTTATTATTTTTAAGAAACTCCTTTCTGTGCTCACATTACTATAAAAAAATCATGGGCCATAAAATTGGACAGAAAAGGCTGCATATTTCAAGGATATGTGAGGGAGATCATTTTTTTTTATGAAAGTAACAATATTTTATACGTTTATTTTATAAATCAGAAATGCTTCACCCATTTTGTTATCTGTCAGCATCTGAGTTTGCAAGTTTTGGTTTATGTGTTTTCCCTCTCACTGGTTTGAAGGTCTGTACTGTTTTTAAGCAGATGAAGATTATGCCTTACTCGTCTCTGTGGACCAAGCACCAGGATAACAGTCAGGACCTGCTTAGAACAGATGCACATATGTGTTTCGGTGCTTAACAGCATTGTTTTTTTTTTAAATTTTTATCAATGTTATAGATGGTATAAGTCCAGTTTTTTGTTTGTTTGTTTGTTTAATTTTCATGGCTATATTTCCCAGCGTTAGCTTGCCTTTCAAGTGTTCTACTTCTTCTGGTTCTTGTCCCATTCCATAATTTCCACGTATTTCTCTTTTGTTAAAGGAACACATATCTAAAAAAAAAAAAAATCTGTCTCAGACACCCTAGTGGCTCAGTCAGTTAAGCATCTGCTGTCAGCTCAGGTCATGATCTTGGGGTCCTGGGATTGAGTCCTGTGTCGGGCTCCCTGA
The DNA here is from genome assembly GCF_963455335.1 of Martes martes. Lineage (NCBI taxonomy): Eukaryota > Metazoa > Chordata > Mammalia > Carnivora > Mustelidae > Martes > Martes martes. The sequence continues at coordinate 69,648,344 of NC_137902.1, forward strand.
TCAATGGGAAATCTGTTTCTTTGTCTGCCAGTCTCCCTGCTCATGCTCTCTCTCACTATCCTTCTCTCTCAAATAAATAAATAAAATCTTTATTTATTTATTTATTTTGAAAGATTTCATTTATTTGACAGAGAGAGAGAGAGAGAGAGAGAGCATGTGCACCAGCAAGGGTAGCAACAGGTAGAGGGAGAAGCAGGATCTCTGCTGAACAAGGAGCCTGAGGTGGGACTCAGTCCCAGGACCCCAGGATCATGACCTGAGCTGAAGGCAGATGCTTAACCGACTGAGCCACCCAGAGGTCCCTAAATAAAATCTTAAAAAAAAAAAAAAAAAAAAAAAGAAAATCTGTTGCGCATACTTCCACATGGAGCAATGTATCAAGTACAGAACAATTCTCTCGGCTGCCAGCAGAAATCTCCAGCACCTGTTTCCAGTTCACATCTCAGTTCATATTATTTTCCCACTTACCTAGTGGGTGTTTATTCCCATCTAATTCATATTATCTAATCACTCACCTAGTGTTATTGTTCTCTTAGGGGATAGCCACCATCCACTGCGCTTTTATCCATACCTGAGCAGGCATGCTGAATGTTCAGCAAACTGTGTGAATGGGTAAATCCATGCCCAGCACCCAATAAAAATAAATGAATCATTAAAATCCAAGCCCAAGTGAGCAGTAGCAAAAGTAGTCACCATTTGCTGAGTACTTGATGTATACCCGGCATTGGACTAGGACACTTCTGCACAATTTCTCATTGGTCAACATGATGATTTCTTCACTGAAGAGCAGATTCAGGTTTAGGCAGGGGTAGGAGCAGGCAGCACATGGGAAGGAATGGTGGACACTGATCCCAAATTTCTTCCCTGCCCGTGTGCTCTGCAGTGAGACTTGGCCTCCCAGGGGCAGGAAGTCAGAAGCGCCCCGAAGCTGAGGAATGAGAAGGGCATCCTGACCGGATATTCACATTAGTGACAGGATACCTCGGGAGTGCTGATTTTGTTTGAAGCTTTAGTATTTGGGTCCAGTAGTGAAAGCAAAATTGTCATATAAAATCATTGTTTTGTGATTCCTTTAGTCATGAAAATTAGTCAAGTGTAAGTGGTTTATAACTTCCAAAAGGATGAAGTTCTGACTTTCTGAACCCTTAAAATTTAAGAAATTTAAACTCGTTTGAAGAGCAATATTGCCATAAAACAAACACCTTAAAGATGAATGAAACGTTCAGTATTTCCAGTACTCATTACATCTACTTAAAAACATTCTTAGAAGAAACAAAGTAGCATATATTTGCTACTGGCAAGAAGTTGAGAAATCCTTGAGTGATCCAAAGGTGCTAAAACTCAAAATCCCTTCTGACCTCATAGCTCCTCGGGGCTAGTGATGGCTCAAGATTTGTCTTGTTGGGATTATTGCATTTGGGAAATTTCTAGAGCCATTTCCTGTTACATGAATATACAGTTATAATAATATGCACGTAACTGTAATATGTGTGGATGCATGTGTGTGTTTATGTGTATGTCTGTGTGTATATTGCTTTATATTGCTTACTAATTCCATTGACAATGGCCTTTTATGTACTTTGTCTTTATATATCAGAAAAGTAGTTATCTTTACTAAGAAATAGTCACCTTTACTGAGAAAAAAATAAGTAAATAAGCTCATAACTCTTCATTAAAATGTTGTGGGGAATCATTTTGGAGCTGAAAATGGCCTTGGATCTCTTTCTCTTCCCCCATTATAGGGCTCATCTATGCAGTGCTCATGGAAGGTCACCCAAGGTCGAGGAGCTCACAAACTTACTTATAAATCTAGACCGTTTTGTTATTGTTACTTTTTTTTGTGGGATAGTTTCCATTAATCAGTCAAGCCATTTCCTCTTCTGTCTTTTTGGGTACATGATTAGAGTAAAACTCTTGCTGATCTCCTCTCTTTGTAATCCTAGTGAAACTATTAATCTGCTGAAATATCAAAATTACTACATATGTGCTTAATTCAATGTTTTCTCAGATTATTCCAGAAAGCATGATGCACACAGACACTTGGCCTTAATACTCCACATTTCTTCCACCTAGTCAACGTGCATGTGTATATGTGTGTGTGTGAGAGAGAGACAGAGACAGAGAGGGAGGGAACGAGGCTGGAGCTTAATACTCCAATCTGAAATGGTGAGGGTGAATGCTTCTAGGTTACCTGTGCCACGGCGTGAGTCACATTTACTTTGCAATTACTGTCACCCCACAAGAACAGACTTCCCAGAACAACAGTCTTTATTTTTCCTAGTTCACCCTCTATGCATATTTTGAACTTTGCCTTTAGGGGGTGACCAAGTTTCTTCTCCTTCTTGAACTGAACATGCCCTAGGGACACAGCAATGCCATGTTTTTATCCCTTCTAGACCTGAATCAGTATTTTATCTAATCATCTCTATTTGCTTAGTTTTCCCCAATGTTGTGACTGCTTTAAATTAAAATAGAAAATTATGCTGTGCTTACATGTTTAAAGTGTAATTAAATGAAAACATACACTCTATTTTTTTTTTCTAAGAGGGCCATTTTTTATGCAACTGAGAAAAATACCAGAAGCTAAAAAAGATTTAAATAGATTCATTTGATTTTTTTTTTTAAAGATTTTACTCATTCACTTGACAGACAGAGATCACAAGTAGGCAGAGAGGCAGGCAGAGAGGGAGAGAGGAGGAAGCAGGCTCCCCGCCAAGCAGGGAGCCAGATGCGGGGCTCGATCCCAGGACCCTGAGATCATGACCTGAGCCGAAGGCAGAGGCTTTAAACCCCTGAGCCACCCAGGCGCCCCAATTCATTTGATTTTTAAGTACCTGCTGCCATTTTAAAAGAAGCAAGTAAGAGTAAGAAAATAGGTATTATCTTCAGGTGACTTTTTCTAGTAGCAAAGGACAATTAATCCTTAACATAGAAATCTGATAGTTTTGCATAGAATAAGTACTCCCGTTAAAGAATCAATAACTCTATCTTCCTCATGGACTTATTTAATTTATTTGCATGGTCAGCATTCTTCTAGGTGTTAGGGATCAGGCAGTAAATCACACAAAATCTCTTGCCGCCTTTTGGCTTATAAAGAGCTGGGGTTTCACTTATTATTGTACAATATGTTCATCCATTCATGCTTGTGACTTTGAGGGCCAGAAATTCATGTTGAAAAGAAATATTAAGGGTGCCTGGTTTAAGCATCTGCCTTTGGCTCAGGTCATGATCTCGGGGTCCTGGGATCAGGCCCTGCATCAGGCTTTCTGTTCAGCAGGGAACCTGCTTCCCCCACTCTCTCTGCCAGCCTCTCTGCCTACTTGTGATCTCTGTCTGTCAAATAAATAAATAAAATCTTTTAAAAAATATTTAAAAAACATAAATATCAAGGGGCACTTGGGTGGTTTAGTCAGTGAAGTGTCTGCCTTCCATTCGGGTTATGATCTTGGGGTCCTGGGATCGAGTCTCGCATTGGGCTCCCTGCTCAGCAGGGCGTCTGCTTCTCTCTCTGTCTGCTGCTCCACCTGCTTGTGCTCTCTCTCTGTCTCTGTCAAATAAATAAAATCTTTTAAAAAATGTAAATATCAAGATGGACATTACAGAGTAAATTAACTAATACTAATAAGAACTTGCTTGGAACTCAATAGAATATGTTCAAATTGGCTTCTGTGCTACATAAATTAATACTTTACATCTCATATCAGTACAACTTTGACCAAACTGTTAGATCAAATAAGACATAACATTAGTGTTTTTCCACAACCAGTTTTTATTTACCTCATAGAGGTAAGTCAGGGGCGACATTATTCTTTCTTCATTTAGAACATAAAAAGGAACCATGAATTATGTATTTGACTTTTTGTTTTCCAAATGTGTAAATCATGACGTTCTCTAAAACTTGCTGTTTGCTTTATAGGATGTATATGTGAAAAAATACCATTTGTTCTCCCAACCAACTTGATCTAAAAGTATTTTAGGTAAATAAAAATTAGTCATCTATTTCATGGAAAAATAACTATTAGAAATTTAACAATGCAAAGAGAAGAGTAGATTTTCTGCTGGTAATGGAGTTTTGTGTTTGTGAATAACTGAGTTAAAGCACCTAGTTTTTCCATGCCACTCTCTGTAATGCCAAAATCTTTTAACAAATATATTTTTATAAAGCTTTAGAAATATCTCTCCTATTTCATTATGTATAGAAGGTCCTCACAGGATAGGCATTTTTGGTTAAACTTAGGATTTCTGATTTTACTACATTTGTTCATCTTATTTCTTTTTTTGTGTGTGTCTTTTGTTTTGGGGATTATGTTATTCTCCACCTCATACTCTTCCAAAGCCACAAGAGTGACTATACAGAAATAGCTAAAGCATTTTGAAGACCATATACCTGAAAAAAAGAAATTTGATGAAGGAAGATAGATCATTTTCATTGATTTTAGGCTCTGTGTGTGTCTTTACAGTTGTTTAAGTGCTTTGACGAATAGCATACTATAGAAGAGGGACAACTAAGGGGGGGATATCAGTCATATAATTTATTCTTTTGTCATTTTTCTCTTCCTATTGGAGAAAATTTTAAGTACAAAGACAGTAGATGTATGGCTGCCTGAGGGAGGCTGCTGGTTTACTAGGCTCCTCGTGCACCCGCTCCAGGCACATTAGGGACTGCCTACAGGTGCTTGGAGCAGCAGGTCACTATAGCTTGACCCTGTTGCTCTCTTACCATGGTCTTCCTCCTCCACACCCCCGGCTGCCTCCTGAATTCTGTTACTGTGCAGAAGTCCTAGACTCTTCCAACTCTGCTCCCATCAGCATGTCAGTGCTTGGTCCCAGCTTGCCGAGTCAGCTGCTGAACTCATTATTCAGGCAAGATAATTCTCCCTGGGCATGAATATAAGCTTACCTGTCTAATGGGAATTTTTATTGTGCAGAGGACTTTAAAAGCTCATGCCAAAAGAACCTAAAGAGATCGGAGGAGATGCTTTTGAGGATAAGTGTCTCCCTGTCCTTTGTTACTCTCTCAGCCACTCTCATGCCTTCCACTTTAATCTAGAAGTTCTAAAAAAAAAAAAAAAAAAGCATAAAACGTCAGTATTCCTGATATCGAATAATATTACATTCTTGCTAATGTTTGCACAGGGAACCCATAGTGGCTCAACACACATGGAAACTGGAAGTTAGCACAGAGAATTACAAACATTCACAGTGTGTGGATCAAACCAAACAGATGAACATATGGGAAGGAAACACAGACAGGGAGGGAAAAAAAAACACGAGAGACTCTTTTTTGTTTGTTTTTCAAGATTTTATTTATTTATTTATTGAGAGCATGAGCAGGGTTGGGGTTGGGAAGAAGGGACTTAGAGGAAGAGAGAGAGAGAAAGACTCTCCAGCAGACTCTGCACTAAGCCTAGAGCCTAATGTGGGGCTCAATCTCATGACCCTGAGATTATGACCTGAGCCAAAATAAAGAGTCTGATGCTTAACTGACTGACCCACCCAGGCACCCCACAAGAGGCTTAACTCTACAGAACAAACTGGGGGTTGTTGGAGGGAATTGGGTGGGGGAAGGTTTGGGTGGGGGAAGGTTTGGGTGGGGGATGGGCATTAAGGAGGGCACCTGTTGGGATGAGTACTGGGTGTTGTGTGAAAGCGATGAATCACCGAATCCTGTTTCTGAAACCAATCTTACCATATATGCTAACCAACTAGAATTTAAATAGAAACTTGAAATCACAACAAAAGACAAAACAACAACAACAACAACAAAACGGGGATCACAAATATTCAAAATCAAATTTTCACCTCTTCAGCTGTAAGAAACAATGCAATTTTGTGTTTCTCACCTTTTGGTTTTTGTGCACTGTCCTTCACATGGGTTACCCATGTCTTCTGTCTGTGGTTATTTATCCCATTTAGATATTTGGATAAAATTATATTTACAAAGATCTACAGAAGTTGTGCACCTGTGTTGTTCCATCCTAGAGCAACACTGCTATTTAAAGACCGCAAACAGCAGTGACAGGAAATAGAAACAAAATGAAACAAAACGAAGAGAAAAACAAACAGAAAGTCACATCCTTTACAGTTATTTTTCAAGTTCTACATTGCCTTGTCTGGAAACGTGCCTTTTCACTTCGTTGTCACTTACTGGTTCTCTTCAGTCCAGCTCCCCTTCAGAAAGCTTTCCCTAAGCCCCAGAGCACTTCATTCTCCTCTTACTCCCCTTTCTCATCATCTTCCCTATTATAAGAAGCCCAGAAAGGGCACCTGGGTGGCTCAGTCCATTGAGCGACACACTGGTTTTGGCTCAGGTCATGATCTCAGGGTCATAGGATCGAGCCCCATGTTGGGCTCCATGCTCATGGGGGGAGTCCGCTGTAGATTCTCTCTCTCTTCCCTCTGCCTCTCCCCTCTCATGCTATAAATAAATTAATTAATTAATTCTTAAGGAAAAAAAGACCAGAAGAACCAGTGTAGCAAAACATTATTCAGAAGGCAAAATAGTGGATAGGTTGAGTCTTCTCCCTGGGAATGTTTTCCCGAAAGTGGATAAGGAAGGCCTGGGCATGCCTTGTCCATGGGAGCTAAAATTGAAGATAGGACAAGTGTAGACTTAACAGTATCAGCTTTGGAATCAACACAGACCTGCTCTGAATCATATGCTGCAAAATACCCTTGTGACCTTGCAAAAGGTAGTTAGCCTGTTGAATTTGCTTTTGTGTTCATTTTTTGTTTTTTTGTTTGTTTTTTAATTGTAAAACTGCACCTCTCTCTCGGGTTTAGTACACGGATAGGAGGGCATGTCAGTAAAATGTTTACACAGTCCTCGTACTAAACACTCAGGATAAAAAAAATATTTTTGAGATGACAAGTATTTTTGAAAACAACTTGGAGGTTCAACTCAGAGGACAAACACAAAGCCAGCAGTTTTTAAGGGCAAAGAGTCCATAGGTAAGCACTGCTGAAGAGATTCTTTGAGAGAATCGGGATCTTCCCTGAGAGCCCCTTCAGCTTCTCGGACTGTGATGTGACCAAGCTTTATACAGGTCCCCTAGAAGGAGGAGGAGTCGCCCTGAAGGTTACGGAGATAGCAGAACTGATGGAACAGGAGAAGCATAAAGGAAATAAGTAATAATTTTGTGCAGCGATTTTTATCCCTGACACACCCTGAGTATCATTGTTGGAATGATCAATAAATGCAGATGAAAATAAAATTTTTAAAACAACATTTAAAGAAATTACTTTAATGACAGAAATATATGAAAATAATAGAACTCCCTAAGAGGTGTTTAAACCAAATTTAGCTGTCTAATAAATTATAAATAGCTCTGTCTTTACACATATTTTCTCTAGGGAGCAAATAGAGTTATTTACTTTCTATAAATATTCAGTATTCTTCAAAGTGTCTTCCCTACAAAAATGTTAAAGTAATTGGGGGAGGGGAGGGGTTAAGAAAGCACATTGCTTTATACCCGTGTGTATAACTATGTGATTTATATAATAAACACAACCACTCTAGCAGTATATTTTCTGGATGTTAATAGCCTGAAATTTCTTTTAGTAGTAGCATTAATCAGTCAAGGATGGGTTATTTTATGGCCTTTAATGGCCTTTGTTGATAGATGGAGATTTTGTTTACAGATTATTCTTCATTGAACCGCCATACATTGCAAGCTATGTTTCTTAAGTGATGTTCTCAAAATACAAATTGCACTGCTGAGAATCTGTTCTCAGCTAAATTAAATTAGATAAATGCATTCTTTATGAAGCATAGGTAATGGAGCAATGTGCTAAAAATGCCTTTTCCTGAGACATTAGTGTGGAATGACTTAAACATACAATTTTTCCTTCAGAAATATCTCTCTGCTTGTGTGCAAGTTTATGAGCCTACTTGTTGTTGTTCCAGAGTAATTTATGTAGAATACATAACGTATGAAGTTTGCTTTATGGTGTTTGACTATTATAATGGATATCTGCCTTCAGGTCGCACATTACCAACAATTTTCATTTTTTAAAAATGAACAAAAGCAGAAGTGCCAATTTATATTTTCCAAATATTTTAATAATGTTGAATATACTGAGAGTGCAGTGGCAAGAGTTTTAATAATTGTCACAGTCAATGTTTTGTTTCACAGAGAATAACTGTTTATTGTACCTTTGAGGGCAGCATTATTCACATGCTTGTAATACATTATTATTGTTCGTCTTGGTTCTAATAAGGTTTTGCTCACATAAGCCTTGTGGATTGAGTACAAAATCTCAAAGTTTGGGTAGGATTATATTACTTCAAAATACATTTTTATTTCCCAAACATAGTGACTTTTAAAATCTCTACCTAGGGATTTAATGTGGGTTTTTGTCATTGCTGTGATTAAAATTCGCAATGGTAGAAATCGGTAGCTGAGTCACGCCAAATAGGTCATCCCTTCATTTAGTTCAACGTGGAAGTTGGATTTTTAAGGCAATTTAAATGCCTGGCTTCCCAGTCTGACTAGATGACATCATTTTATCTGAGGGGTCTCCTCTTGTTTTGAGTGAAACTGTGCATAAAGAGCCCCTCCTAGGCTAGAACTCTGCTTGTCCATCTTTTAGCTCTATCACATTTACATTATTTCAAAAAAAAATCTCTCTCTCTCTATGTATATATGTACATATACATATATGTGTATATATAAAAATATATTCGTTTAGATTTTTATTTTGAAAATTCCAATCATTTTTGCAAGTCTTCTCACAGAAACCAAAATGGCGTGAGCATGGTCTTTCCCAGGAGATGCTCCCAGCAGGAAAGGAGTGGTTAGTGGTGTCTGGCCTCACTCAGGCTGTAGGCCATTGTCCCTAAATGTCAGATTTAGAAAAGATTCTTTGCTCTAACAGTATAAAATTTTAAAAGGTAGTATTGTCTTACTGAGATTATCTCCTATTAATTCATATATATATATATATATATATATAGTATGAGAGTATATACTAGAGAGTAATGGAGATTTTAACTTATATATCATATATATCTATCTCTATATCTCTATATCTATCTCTATACTATATCATATACTATATACTATACTATATCATATACTATATACCATATACTCTATACTATATATCATATACTATATACTATATCATACTCTATATCTATCTATCTATCTATCTCTATATATATATATGATATATAAGTTAAAATCTCCATTACTCTCTAGTCCATCTCATTTCCTTACTGAATGAAGAGTTTTTATGCTAAAGCAGTTCTAAGGATCAGGGTTATTTTTACTCTGAATCTGAAACTAGAAAAAAAGTTGCATGAATACAAATTGGCAGAATGTCCAGAAAATAAACATATGCTAGGATTTGAGGGGTCCCCGAGAACAGGGACCTATGGTTTGTGAATGCCTTCCCACTCTTATGCTGTTCCTCATGCTTTTTCCTTGTTTAATAACTTCACACACCCTCGGGTATTTTGTGGGGACAAGAAGTCAGGGAGAATGAGGACATTTGCCCCAGGATCCTCAACCAGGAAAACCATCAAATTTAGATAAACCAGGTAGTTACATCCCATCCATGGTATATTACATGCTATGGACATAAACTCTATAATTAAACCTTATAATTATTTTGTGACTAGATCAGTTCTTTTGCATCATATTTTGGACTTGACTTATGTTAAAAAGTGTTAATTTATTAAATGAAAACATTTGAAACAAGTTATTTTCTCAAGCATTTTTCAGCATCATTTTCATTTGTAAAAATTGCACTATGTCTTAAAAATATAAATAATCAGAGAAGAAAGACAAACCACATGAGACTGTTGACTCAGGGAAACATACTGAGGGTTGCTGGAGGGGAGGTGGGTAGGGGGATGGGGTAACTGGGTGATGGGCATTAAGGAGGGCATGTGATGTGATGAGCACTGGGTGTTATATGCAACTGATGAATCACTGAACATTATATGAAAAACTAATGACGTACTATGCATTGGATAATTGAATTTAAATAAAAAAATAAAAAATATATATAAATAAGCTGAACCACTGGAAGATGCTAATACCATCTTGGTAAGTATCTGTCTCTTACACTGGTTTAATCTCTCTCTTTTCTTGTTGCTTAATTCACTGTCTTTTTCTGGGTTTGCAACCACCCGCTACCAGCCCTTAGGGGAAGGACACTCAGGAACTATGAAATAGGAGCTTCAGACCAGTGGGACTTTGTAACAGAAAACAGCTTTTTAAGGTTCTTCTCACATATCCTTCCTGTCATCCTTCCCTTAGAAATTCTGTTGTACTCTTGGTTTCTGATGTGACTTGGCATGGAGTCCTGACCAGCCTTTCAACAGTCTGTTGGTATTCCCTGCCTTGGGAACAGAAGGAGGTCACCTGACTTCTCCACTCGCCTGATTTCTGGTTGCTTTCATACTGAGATTCTTGGTTGCTGATTCTGTTTGAGAGCATTCCTCATTTTCCTCTCTCCCTTTTAAACACTGGCCTGTCCCTATCATCTTGATCCTGACCCTTCACTTGCATGGTTAAGGCAGTACAAAGCACCCCACCCTTCCATCTTCTGTTTCCTTTGCCTTCTTGACAACAAGAAATGCTGATATTAGGGCTGACCAAGAGACGAGCACTTATTCTCGGATGGCAACACTGAAGATGATTCTTGTCCTCTGGGAATGGTTCCTGGTAGCTGCCTTCTGAGTTCTTGGTCTGTCTTCCTCTGTGTCCCCATCTGGGGTCCGCATTCTCTGACTGCAGCGGACTCCCCCCACCCCCTCCCTGCCCAGTCAGGCATTGCGCCTGCTCCAGCTTCTAGGGACGAGCTAGGCTACATCAAGAATAAATCCCAAAAGAAACACGAACTGCAAAATTAAGCAAGTTTTCTTTGTATCCTTTTGTTTACTTAATATTAACTTCCACACTTGATAAGCTGAATATCAGTTTTGACACTATTCATCATCCTTCCTATCAATAGAAGGAAACAGCTCTGCCTTGTTTCGTGCAGTGTGTTTCCCTCTGTGTCCACAAATGTAAAATGTGCCATGAGAATCGGTTCTCCATAGGATAGTGTCAAGTTAAAGCCGAAACTCTCTTGTTTGCTTATTCATTGTCGTCACACGTTCTGGGGCTCATCTGTTGTTAGATGTAAGCTGAGTTCTGATGAGGCTGGGCTCTGCTGGGTGTCATTGGGATTGACTGAGACATGCTGATGTCATTTTTAATGAGGACATAATGATAGGTTTAAAACGTTGCTTTCAGGTGGATGACGACTACAAAAGCTATTTGTTTCTTCATATTTTTGAGGGTAACATACTAACCTCAGTGGCATTTTAAAATAATTCAAACTTCTGGGGCACCTGAGTGGCTCAGTCAGTTAAGCATCTGACTCTTACTTTTGCTTAAGTCATGATCTCAGGGCCATGAGATCAAACCCCGCATTGGGCTCCCCGCTCAGCGTGGAGTCTGCTTGAGATCCTCTCTCTCCCTCTGCCCTCACCCCTCTAAATAGATAAATCTTAAAAAATAAAATAAAATAATTCAAGTATCTTAAATACTTAATACAGGACAACTCTATGTGCCATTTTAATTTGTGTCATTTTTTTTTTTTACATCCGATTTTGGTTTTGTGTGTGTGTGTGTGTGTGTGTGTGTGTGTGTTATTTATTTAAAAAATATTCATGGGGCACCTGGGTGGCTCAGTGGGTTAATCATCTGCCTTTGGCTCAGGTCATGATCCCAGGGTCCCAGGATTGAGTCCTGTGTCGGGGGTCCTTGCTCAGTGGGGAGTCTGCTGCTTCCTCTGCTTGTGTGCTCTCTCGCAAATAAACACATAAGTAAAATGTTGTAAAAATATACTGTGAGGGGCGCCTGGGTGGCTCAGTGGGTTAAGCCTCTGTCTTTGGCTCAGGTCATGATCTCAGGGTCCTGGGATTGAGCCCCGCATCGGGCTCTCTGCTCAGTGCCGAGCCTGCTTCCCCCTCTTTCTGCCTGCCTCTGCCTACTTGTGATCTCTCTCTCTCTCTCTGTCAAATAAATAAATAAAATCTTTAAAAAAAAGAATATATATATATATATATATATATATATATACATATATACTGTGATCTTATTACTTACCTATTGCTGCTGAGGTACATTTAGTGGCTCCCAATAACTCAAATATGTTATTTGAGGGTTCTGTCAGTCACATGTTAGACCCAGGCTTCAGCAGCTAACATCAAGATGTTGGCAAGACTGTGTTCCTTTCTGGACATGCTAAGGGAGAATCTGTTTTCTCAGCTCTTTTAGCTTCTAGAGGCCACCTGCATTCCTTGGCTCCAGCCCCTTTCCTCCATTTCCAAAGCCAGAAATGTTAGATTTTCCTGGTTATTCTTCTGCAGTTACATCTTCCTCTCTAGCGATAGCCAAGAAAGGCTTAATACTTTTTTTTTTTTTTTTTGGTTAAGATTTTATTTGTTCGACACAGAGAGAGAGAGAGAGAGAGCACAGGCAGGGGGAGCAAAGGCAGAGGCAGAGGGAGAAGCAGGCTCCCCACTGAGTAGGGAGCCCAATGAGGGACTGGATCCCAGGACCCTGACATCATGACCCGAGCCAAAGGCAGATGCTCAGCCAACTGAGCCACCCAGATCCCCAGGAAAGGTTTAATACTTCAAAGACTGATATGATTAACTAAAAACCATCCCATACAGATAATCCTTGACAGTCTTCCTATCTCAAAGTTGTTAACCTTAATCGCATCTGCAAAAAAGGGTGCCATTGCTATGTAAATGGTGACATAGTCACTGGTCCCAGGGATTAAGGCATGGATGTTTCAGAGAGCCCCACCCCCTACCCCAGTCAAATAACCCAAACTTATTTCCTGTAGTAGTTTTTATACATTCACCTTTAATATGGTGTAGTATATAAGCAGTCTTTGTCAATTATGAGAAAAAAATTTCATTTTCACTTCAGGAAGCTCAATATAATTAGGAAACCACATTAAATCTTAAATTTTCTTCCAAGCTTTTATTTAAATTCCCATTACTTAATGTACAGTGCAATATTAGTTTCAAGTGTAGGATTTAGTGATTCATCAGTTACGTACAACACCCAGTAAACATAAGAAAGTACACTCCTTAACCCCTATCACCCATTTAGCCCATCTCCCCACCCACCTCTTTCCACCACCTGTTTGTTCTCTATAGTTAAGAGTTTGCTTGAGGGTTTGCCTCCTCTCTCTTTTTTCTTTTTCTTTCCCCTACGCTCATCTGTTTTGTCTCTTAAGTTCCACAGATGTGTGAAATCATATGGTATTTATCTTTCTCTGGCTGACTTATTTTGCTTAGCATAATACACTCTAGCTCCATCCATGTTGTTGCAAATGACAATAAAAAATGACATTTTTTGATAACTAAGTAATAGTCCATGGTATAAATACTACCTCTTCTTTATCCATTCATCACTCAATAGACACTTGGGCTCTTACCATAATTTGGCTATTATTGATAATGCTGCTGTAAACATCAGCGTTCATGTATCACTTCTAATCAGTATTTTTATATCTTTTGGGTGGACACCCAATAGTATGATGCTAGACCATAGGGTAGTTTTATTTTTAACTTTTTGAGGAAACCATGCTATTTTCCAGAGTAGCTGCACCAGCTTGCATTCCCACCAACAGTATAAGAGGGTTCCCCTTTCTCCTCATCCTCGCCAACATCTGTCATTTCTTGGGTTGTTGATTTTTGCCATTCTGACTGGTGTGAGGTGGTATCTCATCATGGTTTTGATTTGTAATTCCCTGAGGATGAGTGATGTTAAGCATCTTTTCATGGGTCTATTAGCTGTCAGTATGTTTTCTTGGAAAAATGTCTATTCATGCCGTGTGTCCATTTGGGAGACCATTATTTTGCCTACTGTGCTAAACGTCTGGGTACTAGAGGTTTTAGGCATCTGACCTCTAACTGGATGCTCAGGCTAAAATACAGAAGAATCCAATATGCGGATTTGTATGTACAAATATACATTTCCCTCTACCTGTGAAATTAAAAAATATCCATTGGTTATGCCATTGAATATTTACCATCTATGTATATCTATAAATACTATTCTCTCTGAGTTTTTAGCTATTTTCCCAAATGTTGTAAGAGGAAGATTTTTTTGTTGTTTCTTTTTTTTGTTTTTTAGTTTTGTTTTTGTTTTCTCGTACTAGGTAGTCACATGGTAATGTATGGCTATACAGGGTGCAAAGTGTTTTCATGCAAATCAACTCACCAGATTTTTACAACATTCCCTTGAAGTAGTAAAAACAAGTTTTCTTGTGTTTTCTCTGCCTTTAACAAATCAGGATTTTCAACAGCTCAGAGTCACTTTGTGACTTAGAGTCACAAACATCTAATGTTGTGGGACTTCTCACTGTTATCATTATAGCATATCCAATTAACTTTCTTAGGAAAGATAATTCTTCAAAGAGGATAGTGAGCTGCCAGGAGTGTTTAAACCACTTTCATAATGTTGGCCCTGGATACTGGAAATCTCTATACTTAAAATAATGCTAGATAATAAATGATGGAGCCAGGAAATTACCAAAGTCATCCAAAACACCTAATTTAAGCAGGAGGTAATTTTTGGACCAATATAGCAGATCTAATGGACACTGAGAAAAGATGGAATCAGCCCAAGTTTTGGAGTCAGGCAATTGAATTTCACTTTGAGTTCTATCACTTCTTATTTATGTTACTTTGGGTTACATTTTTTCCTACCTTGATTTTTCAGTTAACAAGATGCATATGATAGTATATGGTGGTTGTGTGAGCACAAAATATCATAAATTAAGGGGTTTGGTTTAAAAAAATTATGTGCCCTAAACTGCAAAATTATTAAAATAATGCTTCATAATACTTAATGATTTTTTTACCTAGAAAAAAGTAACAACCAAATCAAGCAGCCTGGCTGTTTTAGGACTCTTCTTGTAATGGAGAGGAGAGCAACTCTGAGAATGAGATGTTTAAAAATGGGCTTGAGGGACATGAAGAAGTTAGGAAATTTGATTTCTGGGGGAAGGGTGTTCCAGGGAGAGAAACAGTGGAGTTTGATGTGTGGGAGTTAAGAGCAGAGATAGTGCAGCTGCAGTAGGTGAGGAAAGGTAGACTCCTGGGAGGTGACAAGAGAGACAGAGTGTGGGTTCTTTGTACTAGTGGTGGGTAGCAGCATATCTCTGTTTCCTTCCAGCCATCCCTTCAGAAAAATATTTATTGAATACTCGAGTTTGGGCTATATCAGGGAACATAACAAAGATTCTTTGACTTTCACAAACTCTTGAAATATATTTGAAAATAGTCCACAGTTTAGAGCATCACTATTTTCTCTCACTAGCAAGCGGCCATTCTCAGTTTTTCTGCAGAATATGGTGCAACTCTGATTTTTCCCAATGTAACCATACATTGCCTTACAGATAATTTAGTATTGTTCTATCTTTACTAACATTTTCCTACTTACACTAAACTCTGTGTCTTTCATTATAAAAAATCCATGCTTGCTTTGTGAGGGATTACAAAAACAACCCTGTAAATGAAGAACGTACAAGCTGATCTTAATCATTGGGAAGGATTATGATAATTCCATAATCTTTACATTTTTTTTTGTAAAAGTATTTTTAAAATAGTTTACTGTAACTTATAGGGAGCTTTTGAAAAGAGTAAAATTAGGGGCGCCTGGGTGGCTCAGTGGGTTAAGCCTCTGCCCTCTGCTCAGGTCATGATCCAAGGGTCCTGGGATCGAGCCCCGCATCTGGCTCTCCGCTCAGCAGGGAGCCTGCTTCCTCCTCTCTCTCTGCCTGCCTCTCTGCCTACTTGTGATCTCTCTCTGCCAAATAAATAAATAAAATCCTTTAAAAAATAGTAAAATTAATATTTATTTAGCACACTCATTGACATTGACATTGATAAGTAAAAAAATTAAAGTCACCTTTCTTTCTGACTCTCAAGTTTTATTTCCAACTTTACTATTAGCATTATCATTTTTCATTTCCCATCTGTGCTTTCCTGTTTGCTGACCAGTCCAATCTTTTGATTTCATTAAACTTAAAAATTCAACTTCTTATTAAAAACATATGAAGAGGGGGAGTCTGGGTGGCTCAGACAGTTAAGAGTCTGCCTTCAGCTCAGGTCCCGATCCCGGGGTGCTACGATCGAGTCCCCCATCAGGCTCCTTGCTCAGCGGGGGAGTCTGCTTCTCCCTCTCCCTCTGCCCTTCCCCCCACTCATGCTCTTTCTCTCTCTCTCTCAAGTAAATAAATAAAATCCTAAAAAATATATATATATTAAGAGTAGGGCACCTGTGTGGTACAGTTAGTTCAGGAACTGATTCTGAATTGCTCAAGTCATGATTTCAGGGTCCTGGGATAGAGCCCTGCTCAGTAGGGATTCTGCTTGAGCTGGGGGATTCTCTCCTTCTACAGACCCTGTGTGTATGTGTGTGTTCTCACTCCTTCAAAATAAATCAGTAAATTTTATATATATATATGTGTATACACACACACACACACACATATATATATATATATATATATATATATATATATATATTAGGAGGAGCAGTTTGGATAGTGCCTGTTCTCTCATCTTTCAGACTGTTATATAGAGAGCATCTTTTCTGTGTCTTGACAAATTCTCATAATTGTAAATTTGAAACAGCTTCCCAAACTTATCTTTTGTGCTTTAAAAGTTATGATGTATCTTTGTGAGTTCCTTTAATGTAAAGTTTTTGGTTTTGTTTTTCCATGTGTTTTGATTGTTCTGTTTTTGTTTTGTTTTATTTTGTTTTCTTGTTTGTTGTTATTGTTATTGTTGTTGGCCAGGGTGTGAGATTTTGGGCTACAGAACAGGAGCAAAGATTGTACTTCATGTAATTATCCACAGTTAATATGCTATGATAACTGAGATTTAAACTTTGTCATTAGGGAACTGGTGTAATTGGACTCAACAGTTGGGCTGTCATAGGAAAATATCATAGAGTGGGGGTTTAAACAACCAAGTCTATGTTATCACAGTCCTAGAAACTGCAGGTCCCAGTGATGGGTTCTTGGGATGCTCACTGCCGCCTCCTCACATGGCCCTTCTGTGCACTCTCACGGGGGGGGGGGGGGGCAGAGAAAGGAAGCAAGCTTTTCGGGTTTCTTATAGTTGAAACCGATCTCATCCCAAGAACACTACTCTCATGATTGCATCTAAACCTGATTACTCCTCAGAAGCCACGTCTCCAAACACCAGCACACTGCACATTTGGGGAGCCGAGGCGACACCATTCAGTCCGTATCTCATGGTGTAAGGAAGCTGTGTGCCTACGGGAACCACATTGTAGAGGAGCTACAGGTAGTTAGGGGCTCACGATGCACAGTGAGATCCTGTGCAGAACTGAACTCTAACACTGGGTAACTGTGGGCATCAGGAGGAGATACAGTCATCCAAGCCATAGTCTCCACACCTCTAACATGGGATGGAATGTAGTCCGTATGATTGTCATCAGCGATTAAGTAAAGGGATAACTGTCGAGCAGGACAGGAGCAGAGTAAATATCTAGTATGTGTTAGTTATTTGGGTTATTACTTCTGCTCTAGTGGGCTTGAGCTCCATGGTACCATCATAACCTCATTACCCAGCAGGAGGCCTGGAACACAATGGGCCCTCCATCAAGCTGTTTTAAATCAATGAAATTCAGTTTCTCCACTGTTAGGACAATGCCACAGTAAATAGAACCATGTGACACATTTTTTTCTTACCTTGCCAAAATTTATTTCCAGGAAGATGTCCAGATTTCCTCTTCTCCATCCCTCCCTTATAATCCTATATGTGAGGGAACAGCAAAGACTGACCCTTTTTAAAATGAAAATTTTATGACCTGTGTGAGCATAATAAATACTGTAAAACTGGGTCTAATTTTCCTGAAAATTAGCCTTAAAGGAAAAATCGGGAGTAATTTGATTTCCGACTTGAGTTAGCAATCAGTTTTGTTAATCCTACTCTCCCCTCTTGGGGCATGACTATCTTTGCTCAAATCCTTTGGGTTTTTCTACGTAGCATCAGATTAACTCACTTGTGCCTTTGAGTCAGAGATGAAGTGGCTATTTTTCAAATCTCAAGTGCTCTACCCACAGGAAGGCAATATAATTTTTTCATTTAATTAGCTTTAGCACATGAACAATTAAGAAGACATAATTGAATGGAGCTAATCAGCAAAAAACAAGAACTTGCCTCTGGGAACCTGCTGAAGTTTGTGCAGCTCTTATCTGTCCTGATATCTGTTAATCTGATAGTACCAATGGGTGGAAAAGTACTGACTAGTAATTGTACACATTTGGTACGCTCCCGTTTTAAAATTGCTTTTTAAAAATACATATTGCTGGGAGGACTGATGATGCTGATACTATGAGAATGAAGCCATTGGTTAACCTACAACTGTCAGGTTGTTATTAAAGAAGGCGAAGTTAAAAAAAATGAAATTTCTTTTCTTTATTTAGTTATTAACATCTGCTCTGAGGGGTAGCTTTAATTACTGTAAGGAAACTTTCCTTATTCTAAGGTAGGGGGTCAGCCACTTAATGAAGAATAGCTTGTTTAGAACTTTCGTTCAGAAGTTTAATAAAGCCTGAGTTTTAAAATATTCAGGTCCCTAAAGGAACTGGAGATGTCTGCCTCTCTTAGTTGGAAAATGGTAATTCATAGGAAATTGCTATATTGGGATTCCCAAAATCAGGAGCTGGAAAACCTCACAGGATAGATGTCCCAATTAAAGTAGTGAAGCTCACAGTAGGGGTTACATTGGTGGTGTGTTTAAACTAAACCCTCAGGGCAACCAACTTGTGTGGGTCATTTGCAGCTTCTAAGAGACTTACAGAGCCTTTATATCTAGAGTTCCAGAAAAGTGGCTTTCTTCAACCAGGTGTCAAATTCAAGGGTATTTGCATATTCCTCTTGCAACATTTGTAGCTGTGCAATTTGGTATATTTTATATTTTGATGCTTTAAATATATATATTTGCTAATTAGATTTTCATAGAATAGAAGCATACCTACTTTCTTCAGTGCATTCTAGTATTTGTAACTGTTCCTGACATTCTTCTTTTTTCCTTGTCTTTTTGTCTTTGTTTTATTACTTGAGAATAGCTATATTTTCTTTATATGAGTAGACTCTCATTGCTAAGAGACATTTGGCCGGATCCCTTTTATTTACAGCCATGGGTTTAAAGTATTTCCAGTCACTCCCCACGGGTATCTGCCAGACAGCTTCACCCCCACACAGGCAGGGAGATGGAGCCCCGGAGCTTAGATGCCGGACTGAGGCAGGGAATACAGAGAAGGCAATGTAAGAATACTAGAAGAAGAGACATGAATTCAGGAAGGATAAAGAGAAAGCATACAAATTGCTAAAGCAAGAGAAGAGAGTGAAATGGTACAAGAAAAAAGATACAAAAATGTTATTGTAGAGAACATATTTCTCATGAAAACAGATTTAAGGGATAATTTTAGCAATATGATAGAATTTTTATTTCTTGCTTTATATATTTAAACCTTGAAAAAAATACTATTAAGAGTGTTTGCTATCTTTTTAGCAGAGGCAATTCTGGGGCCCCTCCGTGACTCAGTGGGTTAAGCCTCTGCCTTCATCTCTGGTCATGATCTCAGGTCCTCAAGGCCTGCATCTGGCTCTCTGCTCAGCAGGGAGCCTGCTTATCCCCCTTTCTCTGCCTGCCTCTCTGTCTACTTGTAATCTCTCTCTGTCAAATAAATAAATAAAATCTTTTTTTAAAAAGTGATTCTGGGGGCGCCTGGGTGGCTCAGTGGGTTAAAGCCTCTGCCTTCGGCTCAGGTCATGATCCCAGGGTCCTGGGATAGAGCCCCGCATCTGGCTCTCTGCTCAGCAGGGAGCCTGCTTCCCTTCCTCTCTCTCTCTCTGCCTACTTGTGATCTCTGTCAAATAAATAAATAAAATCTTAAAAAAAAAAAGTGATTCTGTTAAAAAGATTCTGTTTCTAAATCATTTTTCATGCAATAATAATAAGGTGAATGACAAATTCCCAATTAAAGTGGAAGCCTTTTTTTCTGTTCTAAAAGTTCTATATCTTTATTGTTATTTTTATATCTTTATATCCTAAATGAAAGCACATATGGTACACTGATATCTTATGATCGAATGTATTCCTATTGAAATTTTAGTTCAGTCTTAATTTAAAATAGGTACTTACATTTAGGCAATATTTTTTGTCTACCATTTTAACTTCAAATATAGTTGTAGCTAAGTAGATTCACCTTTGAAGAGATATTGGGCAGGTGTTGAATATACCTTAGGGGGTGTCTATTTTCACACATCCTTACTATGATAGACAATAAAATCAAGTTCTTTCCCTTCCAGACTTATAGATGATGTTGATAGATATAGATGATGTTGAAACAAGTTATATAGTTGTTTATCATATGGACTTTTTTTTTTTAAGTAATTCTTGAGTGCTAATGATCTCATCTACTACATGTTGGAGTTCCTGTATGGGTAAATACTATTATATTCCCAAGCCTGCATTTAACCTTTCCCATGTAGGTAAAAGAATGAAACACTAATCAATTGTAATATACCTTAGTATACAACTCTCTCTCAGTTCATTTATTATCTATATGCCCACACCTACACTGTAGCTGTGAAGTATCTTTAACTTTGATCTGAGTGTGAGAAGGTAACAAAGAAACAGCATTCCAATTAGTGAAATAACATGGAGGGAAAATGCAATTATCCAAGTAGTACAGCAAAAATAAACAAAAGAAATTTTAGAAAACTTTTGAATTTTTCAGTTGTGTGGTATAATATTCTATATGTTATGCCCATTGGCTCCGATTTGTTATTATATGGATCAAATATCACATGTCAGAGTATTCGGTCTATTCGATCAATCAAAAGCATGACTTTACTTAAATACACTTGTAAAAAGCCTACATGTTGTTTAGAAGCGCATACATACATTGTAGTATATCAGAGGACACAAGTAATGAACGGCATGAAATTCAGGGTAGTGCGGGAAATAGCGGGTGAAGGAAGAACATCGGCAACGTTCTATTTCTTGGGTGGCATGCATTTTAAAATTTGATTTTTATTATATAAAAGTAAATAGAAATGCATACTGTTTTGTGTGCATACTTCTTTGTTTTTTTATAAGAAAAGCACGATTAAAAGAGTACATATAATTATGATGAGCAAAGGGATATCTTGAATGCGACTTAACAACATAGAGATCCCTTGTTGGGTTCTAGGTATACTAGTTAATCATTTCACACATGATGTCACTGAAGCTGCACCTTTTACCAGTTACAGATGCAATGGTGTAATCAGATGATCAAAGGGAATTTAACAATTTTTATGCAAATGAAATAGTTTTGTTTTACGGGATCATGAAGATATGCCTTTAACAGTAACCATTCCCCCCTTTTCTTTACAAAGGTAGAAAACAGAAAGTTTAGGCGTGCCTGGGTGGCTCAGTTGGTTGTGTCCGACTTTTGATTTTGGCTCAGGTTATGGTCTCAGGGTCCTGGGATCAAGCCCAGTGTGGGACTTCACACTCAGTGGAAAGTCTGTTTGGGGATTCTATCTTGCCCTTCTCCTCTGCCCCTCCCTCTGTTCGTGCACATTCTCTCTCTTTAAAATAAATAAATAAATCTCTTAAAAAAAAAAAAAACCATAAAACAAAACCAGAAAGTTTACATTTTCAAAAGAAAACCCTTAAAAAATAACAGTAACAAATGATAAGATTAGTGAAATATGTAAGGAAAATTAAAATGTTTGGAAAATACTCCAAATAATAAGGTTTGTTAATATGGTCATGTATTTTTTAGTGGTTTGTGGTCTATTAAGTAATCTAGATATGTTAATCCCAAAATCAATACAGTATGTCCTGTATTATAAAGATAAGTATTTTAGTTCTCACTGCACAAATGACAAAACTGAGGTGACATGAATTGTCCTGTATCATATTGCACATAGATGGTATAATTTAGATGTAAAGAACTATTTCTGATTTCAAAGATTTTTTAAAGATTTTATTTACTTGTTTAATTTTTTAAAGATTTTATTTACTTGTTTAATTATTTATTTACTTATTTCAGAGAGAGAGAATATGAGTGGGGGAGGAGGGAGAGAGAGAATGTCAGCAGACTCCCTGCTGGGCACAGAGTCCCACTTGATCTCACAACCCTGAGATCACAACCTGAGCCAAAACCAAGAGTCAGATGCTTAACCAACTGAGCCACCCAAGCTCCCTGAAGATGTTAGTTTTTAAAGTTCAATGATAAAAATATAATAATCAAGAAATCTTTGAATAACAGAATAAGTGTTCACTAAACTTATCTCCTTATATCGAAAATGAAAATCCCGTACTTTAAGAGAAACTAGAAATAAAATTTTAAATTGCACAATGTTTTTAAATTCCCTAAATAAACCACATCCATTAATTCCAGTTGTCCCCAAACACCAGTTATCCTAAAACACAGACACTAGATTTCACAGTGCTGTCTTGGAGTCCAGTTTTTATAAAGGGATATATTTTTCCTTTAAAAAGAATATCTAGAGCCTTCATGGTTTTAAATAGACCGTGCTATGTCTTTTGGAGAGATTTCTGTGTTTCAGTGGTGTTTGTTTTAATCTGACAACTCTAGACAAAATGCTTCTTGGTATTAAACATCTGACATCACCTTTTCAAAGGTTTATTTTTTTCCCTTCCGAGATGACTTATATGAACAACATAAGGATACTGGTCTTTTGGAGTTCGCTTTAGTTACTTGCTTATTTTATTAATTGTTATTTTCAAAGCAGTGGAGAGAATGGGGGGAAAAATGAAAGGACCAAATTATTACACTAGACATGACCCCAAACTGTTTTAAATCTCAAGATGAGATAAGAACATAAGCTCCATCACAGCAAGTATTTTCTCCCAGAACTTTATCCGTAAGGGCTGGAATAGTAGGCACTCAGTAAATACATTTAATGAATGAATGAATAAATAAATTAGATTAGATTACTCCTGAAAATTCATGTAACTGTAGATCTTAAAGAATCCATGAAGGTTAGAGACATCATAAAGACATTGTATTTACGAGGCATTCACCGGGTAATGTTTTTTGTACTCAGTCTTCTGAGTTAAGACATCAAAACAGTGGAGTAAAGCTGCACAGAGAGAAGTCCCGTTGAAAGTAAGAATGTGGGAATCAGAAGAGACCAGTGCACTTCCCACGTTTCATAACGTATCTTCAGTTATATTAAAACCATTGTTCTTCTTTTGTCTTCTGAAGCCCACACAAAAATAGGAAACTTCTAATAACTTTCTTTTAAATAGTTCAAAAATTACTCTTTAACAACTCTCTTTGTGCAGAGGGGGTAGCTAAAGATAAAATAAAAAACAATTTTACATCAGTTTTTCAAATACGTTGTTTTCTGAATCATGATCAGCGCTCTATAAATGTCGCTTTCCCCTATTCTTTTCTATATTAGGTCTTTATGATTCACCTAGAGGAAAAAAAATAGTATGATATCTCTGTAGATCGTGTATGAGGGAGATCTCAGGTGATTGCACTTTGGTGTTATCAAACACACAAATAAGTAGACGAATACAAAGCGGCTAATAAGTCTCCAAGTGCATTTTACTCCGTAATCATTGCCCAGTATTTTTATACTAACAAAACATGTTTGTGGAGCAGTGTCTTACACAGGCTAGAAGTCCCTGGGCACCTGTGCTGAAATGGGTTACAATAAGCACTTAGGGACTTCATTTTTTCTGTCCTATATTTTTCAAGTAGATCAACATTCTGAGATACACACACACATGCACGCACGCGCACACACACACGATTAACCTGTAAGAGCCGTCAACATTTCTTTCAACTGCAGAATGGCAATAAGTCTACGTGGTAAAATCCAGAGTGTCAGCATCAGGGCCACCTTAGGAGTGGGCAGAGGCAATAGGATGAGATGTAGGGTACGTGTGCAGCCTGCAGCTTCTGATAGTTCTGTCTCTGGCATATTGTCTTTTGTTCAACATTACCATTTCATTTCTTAATTTCTCATTGTTTCCTCAAGGTTACCTGATAAAATGCAAATTTCCCTAAGCCTTGTAACTGCAGTTTCAGTTAAGGTAACTTTCATGCCTCCATTCATTCACCCACCTGTTCATGTCTGAAGGGGTTGGTCTTCTTGTAAGTGGTAAATTTGATTCATAGATCAGGTCTCAGCTGAGCCACTGATGTTGTGAAACCTTCCACAAGCTCCTACTTTCTAGTCTCAGTCCCCGTCCCTGAATTATCAGTCACTCCCTGCACTATTCTTAATGACTTGGGTTGATATAAAGTTTTCCAACTACACACACTGTTTTAAATTGGTGGGTCACTGGTCTGTCTTTCTCCTTCAGTAGAACTCATGGTCCTTAAGGACTATGTGAGTGTCTCCGTAGGTCCATCTATTATACAATCAGTGTAGTGTCTTGTTTTTGGAAATACCTATATGGCATAAACATATCTAACTATTATACAGCAGGACATTTATGTCACAAAGAAGAGCCCAGAGAAAGGCGTTCTTTACTACAGTGATCTCCAATTTATGATAGTTCGACTTATGCTTTTTCAGCCTCCCAGAAGTGCAAAAGCAAGATGTGTTTAATATAAATTATACTTTGAATTTTGAATTTGATCTTTTCGTGGGCTAGTGATATGCCATGGGATACTCTCTTGTGATGCTCGGTCTGCAGCAACCAACCACATGATGACGAGGGTCAACAACTGATACACACTTTTTCTCTTGCAGCACAGTGTTCAATAAATTACATGGGATATTCAATATTTTACTATAAAATAGTAAATAAATTACATGGGATATTCAATATTTTACTATAAAATAGGCTTTTTGTTAGTTGATTTTGCCCAAATGTAGGCTAATGTAGTGTTTGGAGCATGTTTAAGGTAGGCTAAGCTATGACATTTGTTAGGTTAAGTATCATATGGTTTCACTTACTTGGGGAACATAAGGGATAACATGGAGGACATTAGGGGAAGGAAAGGAAAAGTGAATTGGGGGAAATCAGAGAAGGAGATGAACCATGAGAGACTGGACTCTGAGAAGCAAACTGAGGGTTTTAGAGAATAGGAGGAAAAGGGGATCGGTGAGCCCAGTGGTGGGTATTAAGGAGGACACAGGTTGCATGGAGCACTGGGTGTTGTACATAAACAATGAATCTTGGGACACTGCATAAAAAACTAATGATATATTTTATGGTGACCAACATAGCACAATTTTTTTTAAAAAGTTATAC
Organism: Martes martes; assembly: GCF_963455335.1. Taxonomy (NCBI): domain Eukaryota; kingdom Metazoa; phylum Chordata; class Mammalia; order Carnivora; family Mustelidae; genus Martes; species Martes martes. The sequence goes on from NC_137902.1 coordinate 69,673,648, forward strand.
CAAATGCATTTCAACTTACAATATTTTCAGTTCAGGATGGGTTTATTGGGACATAATTCCAGCATAAGTTGAGGACTATCTACACTTTCAACCGAGAACAAATGGTTCAGAGTCAGATTTTCTTCAGTGTTAACTATTCTCCCCTCTGGGGAGGGGAGGTCAGTGGGCAGTTTGTCCTCTATAGTTAAGAATCTGTTTCTTGGCTTGCCTCTCTCTCTCTTTTTTCCCCTTTGCTCATTTGATTTATTTCTTAAATACCATGTATGAGTGCATTCACATGGTATTTGTCTTTCTCTGACTTATTTTGCTAGCATAATATACTCTAGCTCTGTCCATGTCATTGCAAATGGCAAGATTTCAATCTTTTTAATGGCTGAGTAATATTCCTCTGTGTGTGTGTGTGTGTGCATGCGTGTGTGTGTGTGTACACATACATCTAGCACCTCTTCTTTATCCGTTCACCAGCTGATGGACACTAGGGCTGTTTCTATGGTTTGGCTATTGTAGATAATGCTACTATAAACATCAGGGTGCATCTATCTCTTTGAATTGAGACTTTTGTATTCTTTGGGTAAACCTCTAGTGTTGCAATTGCTGGATCCAGTAGGGTAGTTCTATTTTTAACTTTTTGAAAAATCTCCATACTATTTTCCACAGTAGCTGTAATCATTTGCATTCTGACCAACAGTGCAAGAGGATTCCTTTTTCTTTGCATCCTTGACAACATCTGTGGTTTCCTGTGTTGTTGTTAGCCGTTCTGACAGGTGTGAAGTGATTATCTCATTGTAGTTTTGATTTGTAATTCCCTGATGATGAGTGATGTTGAGCATCTTTTCTGGGTCTGTTGACCATCTACATATCATTTTTGGAAAAATATATATTCATGTTTACTGTTATTATTTTTAACCATGGGGGTTAATTCTTAAATCTCTGGAGACTAGTCATTAGAAATATTTGCTAAAATCATACCATTTACCATTTTCTGTAAGTTTAATAGTTCTGGAAGATTTTCTTTAAACTGAAATACAGAATGTTTAATCAAATTCCCAAATATCAGAATGTTGGAGAGAATAGTTTCTTTACCAAACATGATACTCACATTGATAGAAATGATTGATAGTACCATATTAATTGAAATAAAGAGTTATTTGTAAGCCCAAGACCAATGGCTCTCAATTTTTGTGGAGCATAATAGCTGTCTATAGAATTTTTTTCAAAAAACACATGTTCAGGTTTACTTCAGCAATTCAGAAAGCACTTTAGAAAGTATAAGGAGTATGCAAGTTAAAATTTTATAAGACTCCACAGATGATCCTAATACATGCACTAAGGTTGGGAACCATTGTGATCAAGTGTAAAACATTCCAAAGTGTCCATAAACTGCCAGGATAATGTAGGAAAGTATTGTACAATTTTTGCTTATATTAATGTAATTTGTCTTAATGTAATATAATCATGGGGTACCTGGATGACTCAGTGGTTAAGCATCTGCCTCCACCTCAGGTCATGATCCCAGGGTCCTGGAAATATGCCCAACATCCAGCTCCCTGCTCGGCCGGGATTCTGCTTCTCTCCCTCTACCTTTCCCGTGCTTGTGCTCTCACTCTCACGCGCGCTCTCTCTCTCTCTCTCACACACACACACACACACACGTGCACACACACATGCACATAAACAAATAAATAATTTTTTAAAAAAATACATAATCTATTCATGGCATGCTCTTCAGAAGGACGCATCAGGGTTCTGGGTCAACTGCTAGAATACTCATAGAAGAGGAATTGTTCTGGAAGCCAGAAGCTAAAAAATCCCTTCACCTGTGGAACTCCTCTGAGTAAGAACGGTGTCTAGAGGAGAGGGTATACAGCCCAGACTGAGCCAGGACCCATGTATGCAGAGTCATCTGACCTGTGGATCAGTTCCTGCAAGGATTTTAAACCAGTAACTAGATGCTAATGATGAAAAATCCTTATAGGAATGGCTGGCCTTGAGCTTCATCTCTATAACTTGAGAGTTCTTGGTTTTCACAGAGTAATGATATGTGATCAATTAGACTTGACATTTTTTTCCTGCATTCTCTCCAACACAGCATTTTATGATCAGAAGATACCTCAAGGCACTTTTTGAGCACTGAGTTTCTGACAAGAGAACCGCTGACGTTTGTGTATTAACTTGCCTTCACATTAATCTTAAAAGCATTGAAGTCTTGGAACAGGGTGGGCCAAGGAAGACAAGTCAAGAAAATTAAATTTTCTCCTCAGACCCTCCAGGTCCCCTCTCTTGTCTCCTTCGGCCTTGGCTGCATCTCAATCTCCCAGGTTTTGAGGCATCAATCCAGACTTTTTTTCATCTTTGTATCAGAATTTCCAGGAGGAAAATAATTTAATCAACTCTACTAGATTGCACACTCCTCAGGACAGGACTACCAATATATTTTTTGCCAAATTCTTGACATAGAGTGGATACCCAAAAATATTACTTGCAAGAATGGATGGGTTCTTTAAAATGTAAATTCTTGATTACACTAAATATTTTATGTGCACAACACCTTAGGTCCAAGGGATATGATACAAGGTTTTGATCTGAGAGACCAAAGTGGGGAAGGAGAGGTAAGATAGGGTAATCATACTGATCACTAACAGAACTAAAATATGTGTGGAAAACAGCTTGATATGTTACCACCCTATAATTTTTAAGAGTGATGTGGACCATAATGTGTTGATCAGTTTCTAAGGTTCTTTTTTTTTTCAGGATTGGGATGCAACTTTCTAATGTTTGACATTTTCTAAGACCGATGGAGTCTGATTGAATTCCCTGCACTTGACAACTCATAGGAAAAACTCTGTTGTAACCTACAAATCACCTTATAATTCTTCTCTTTGATAACTTTATGACATTAACAAAGATTATCCCTCAAACAAATGTAAGACAGATTATAGACCAAGAAGGCCTTGCCACGAAGCATGGCAGTAGGAGGCCTTATTCATCTTCCTTTTTACTTCCCACAAGTTGTCTTTAAGTGACCAGTTATCATCTATAGGACATAATCACACCTTTGAAGGAAAATGCCACCAGTCCAGTATTTTTCATACTAGCTCAATATTTATTTCCTCAACTTCTGGTTTTTTTTTTTTTTTAAAGATTTTTATTTATTTGACAGATAGAGATCACAAGTAGGCAGAGAGGCAGGCAGAGAGAGGGGAGGAAGCAGGCTCCCTGCTGAGCAGAAAGCCCGATGCGGGCTCGATCCCAGGACCCTGGGATCATGACCCGAGCTGAAGGCAGAGGCTTTAACCCACTGAGCCACCCAGGTGCCCCTCAACTTCTGGTTTTAAACCTAATTCCTAAGCAAAAGAGGAATCCAAATATCCAACATTGATTTTATAAGAAGTGGGTCATTTGGTACCCAAACCATATGTTCTGTAGATCTAATTCATGAAGAGAGGTGATAGAAAGACTTCTTTTTCAAAGAATTAGTAAGCATCAGATAGCTACTAGCAACGCATCCTTTCATTATAGTAGACTTATAGTTACGGCACTGTCGATGTAATACATTTTAAATTAATAATATGCACAAGAGCTAACAGAACATATTACATTTTATAGCAAGTTTTGTACCAAAAAAAAAAAAAACCAACCAAACAAACAAACAAAACCCACACAAAAGGGATAGTTGCATTAACATTTCATGTTCCTTGGATACAAATGCAAAAGCAATTCTATATCAGCAAAAGAAGATAAGTAAAAATAAATGTAACTGACTTATTTAGAATTTTAGGGCTTGTATGTTTTCAGCAATAGAATAATAGTAGGGACTTCAATACCCTACTCTCAGCAATAGTTAGAAAGTCAGTAAGGAAATATTGGATTTAAACTACATGTTAGAGCAGGTATACTGAACAAGCACAAACAGAACCTTTCAACCAACAATGGAAGACTGCACAGTCTCCTCAAGTGCACATGGAACATTCTCCAGGTTAGATCATGCGTGAGGCCATAAAACAAATTTTAATAGACTTAATATTGAAGTCAATGGTATAAAACTACAAATGAATTAAAGAAGAAATCAGGAAAATTTACCAAGATGTGGAAATTAAACAACACACTCTTAAACAACTGTTGGGTCAAAAAAAAAAAAATAAAACAAAACATTAAAATGGCAGTAAAAAAAAATCTTGAAAAGGGAAATGGAAATACAACATACCAAAACTTATGGGATACAGTAAAAACAATACTAAGAGGGGCACTTAGAGTGATAAACATCTACATTAAGTAAACAAAAAATTAGAAATATACAACCTAACTTTCCACTTCAAGGAACCAGAAAAAGAAGAAAAACTAAGCTCAAGGTAGTACAAGGAAGCAGAAATAAATGAAATGGAGACTAAACTACAGTAGAAATGAGTAATAAAAATAAAAGCTCCAAGCCATTTTTGAAAGGATAATCAAAATTACATAATAAATAATTAAACAAAAAACAAACCTTTAGCTAAACCAAGAAAAAGGAAAAGGTGCAAATAAATAAAATTGGAAAAAGAGGAGATATTACAACTGATAATGCAGAAATACTAGGAATAATATGAAACTACTATGAACTATTATATGCCAACACACTAGATAACCTAGAAGAAATGGACAAATTCCAAGAAACATAACTCTAACAAGACTGAATTATGAAGGAAGAAATAATTTGAATAGACAATTAACAAGTAAGGAGATTGAATCAGTAATCCAAAACTTCCCGACAAAAAAGGTCCAGTACAAGATGGCATCACTGATAAAATCTATCTATCTGTTAAAGAATAATTAATACCAATCCTTCTCAAAACTCTCCTAAGGCATAGAAGAGGAGGGAACCCTTCCAAACTCATTTTAGAAGGCCAACATTATACTGATACCAAAACCAGACAAGGACACCATGATGAAAGAAAATTATATGCTGATATCTCTGATGAACTTAGATGCAAAGATTCTCAACAATGTATTAACAAACCAAATCCAGTAGTAAAAGTAGTTAAGTAGATCAATAGACATGATCTAATAGGATTTATTCCTGAGATGCAAGAATAGTTTAACATACACAAATCAAAAAAAATGATATACCACAATCACAAAATGAAGAATGAAAATCATAAATTCATCTTAGTAGATGCAGAAACAGCATTTGATGAAATTGAACATTCTTTCATGATAAAAAATCAACAACTTAAGTATAGGAGAAATATACTTTAGCATAATAAGGGCCACAGCTAACCTCTTACTCAGGAATAAGACAAGGATGCCTAGTCTTACCACTGTTATTCAACATAATACCAGAAGTCCTACCTAAAACAATAAAGCAAGAAAATAAATAAATAAAAGGCAGCCAAATCAGAAAGGAAGAAGTAAACTTGTTGTTGTTTCCAAATGACATGATACTATATACGGAAAACCCAAAACAGTGCACCAAAAAACAACAGCTAAACAAACAGAAATTGAAACTAATCAACAAAGTAGTTTCAGGATACAAAATCAATACACAAAAGTCCATTGTATTTCTATACAGTAACAATGAACTATCAGAAAAAGAGGGGCTCCTGGGTGTCTCAGTGGGTTAAAGCCTCTGCCTTCGGCTCAGGTCATGATCCCAGGGTCCTGGGATCGAGCCCTGCATCGGGCTCTCTGCTCAGTGGGGAGCCTGCTTCCTCCTCTCTCTCTCCCTCTGCCTGCTTCTCTGCCTACTTGTGATCTCTGTCTGTCGAATAAATAAATAAAATATTTTTAAAAAAAAGAAAAAAGAAAAAGAAATTAAGAAGACAATTCTATTTACAATTGTATCAAATTTTTAAGATTTTATTGATTTATTTGAGAGAGAGAGCATGAGGACATATGCCCTTGAGCATAGGGGGAGGGACAGAGGGAGAGAGGGACAAGAAGACCCTGTGCTGAGCATGGAGACCAATGCAGGGCTGATCTCAGGACCCTGAGATCTTGACCTGAGCTCAAACTGATTGAACTATCTCCCTGTATCAAATATTGTTAAAGTGTCCATACTACTCAAAGCGATCTACAGATTCTGTGCAATCCCTATTAAAATTCCAAAGGCATTTTTCACAGACATAGGAAAAACAATCCTAAAATTTGTATTGAACCACTAAAGACCTCAAATAACTGAAACAATCTTGAGAAAGAACAAATCTGGAGGAATCACATGCCTTGGTTTCACAATATATTAGAAAACTGTTGTAATCAAAATAGTATGTTGTTGGCATGAAATAGACACCTAGATCAATGGAACATAATAGAGAACCCAAAAATAAACCCACACATACACGATCAATTAATTTTTGACATGAGGCCAAAACTATATGACAGGGAAAGGACAGTCTCTTCAACGAATGGTGTTGGGGAAACTGTACATCCACCTGCTAAGAATAAAACATTATCCCTATCTTATACAATATACCAAAATCAACTCAAAATGGATTAAATAACTTAATTAATACCTAAAATTACAAAATCACTCAATGAAAATCACAGGGGGTAAGCTCCTTGTCACCAGACTTGTCAAAATTTATTTGTGATTTTGTTTTTGTTTTGACACCAAAAGCAAAGGTGATAAAAGCAAAAATAAACAAGTAGGACTACATCAAACTAAAAAGCTTTTCACAGCAAAGGAAACCATCCACAAAATGAAAGGCAACCTGTGAAATAGGGTAAAATATTTGCAAGCCACATATCCAAAAAAGGTTAATTTTCAAAATATACAAGGAACTCATACAACTTACTGACAAAATAAGAAATAATTAGAAAATGAGCAAAGAACCTGAAAAGACATCTTTCCAAAGACATGCAATGGTTAACAGATGAAAAGGTGCATGAAAAGGTGCCCAGCATACTACTCGTCAAGGAAATGCAAATCAAACTACAATGAGATACCACATCACACCCCTTAGAATGACTGTTATCAAATAAGATATCAATGTTGGTGAAATTGTGGAGAAAGGGAAACCTTGAGCACTACTAGTGGGAATACAAACAGATTCAGCTGGTGTGGAAAACATTAGAGGTTAGAACTCTTGTAAGCAAGCAGCATACTTGTTTCTTACACATATGTGGTCTTCGGTTCACTTTTTCATTTCTTTTGATTTTCCTCTTTCTTTTCCACTGAGAAATTATTGGTAGACTTAAAGACACTTGAGAATAAACACAATAAAGCAAGTCATTCATGTGAACTTTTAAAAGATTAGGGAAAATAGAAGCATCTAGATTGTTCAGATATTGATGGAAAATAGGTCAATCTCTAAGATACATTGTTAAATACCATTATCACAAGCATGAGCACAATACAATTTCTTCTCTGTATTTTTTTAACTATGACTAAATATTGAAGCAATTAGTTTTTGCTATAATACCTTTTTTTGATAAAATAACTTGGTTAATAGTCAGGAATTAGTTATAATGAGATCTGTATGTCAGACAAAAATTTGATAAGAGAAGAAATAATGAAAGGGAAATTTAGATGATTTTAATAAAGACATTATTTACATGTATAGGTAAGAATCTATTTACTGGTAAGGATAGTGTTTGCGGACTGCTAAAAGGAATGATGCCGCATGAAACTACTGTTGGCAAGGACACCCTTGCATCCAAGACCATAATCCAGAGTAAGGTATGGTTAGAAGAGTCTGGAGTCAGAGAAAGCTGTAAAGAGAAGCCCACCTTATAGATGCTGTGTTGCAGATATCAACCTATATGTTAATGAAGTATTTATAATTGTTTACAGGATTTGTACATATGCCTTTGTAATTAATTTAGACAAATCCACTATGAAGCGCAGAGAGTTAAACCTTTTGAGCAAATGGCTCAGAAATCAGAATTCACCTGTAGGGAAAAGGAGCCAAGGGATAACATCCAAATTACATGCTTTGTTATATATAGAAAATGTTGATACTGAATATTGCATCTTTATGAGCACCAAATTGGTGGGGCCTACACTTAAGTTTTTCCTCCTAAATCTCTGTGTGTTTGATGATAGAAGAAACATAGCTTGTAGATTCAGCCTCAGCACTCATATTAAACATTTTTCATTAAAATCTTGAAAAAATAAAGAAAAATAGAGATAAGGCGTATTCTTTTTTTTTTTTTTTGAAATTAAATTAGTACTGCAGTTTCTTTAATTTGGAGTACGTGAGTCAGGATTTCTTTTGAGAGGAGATTTGGCAAGAATATGGGTTAAAGTCCTCAATTTCTAATCTTTCTTAGATTTGAAAATGATATACATTATATCTAATTTATACATAATATATAATTGTATATATTTGTATTTGTATAGTTATATATACACATACATACACATATATGTATATATATTCTAGCAGATGCAAGGCATGGTATAATTTAAAGAAAACATGAAGAAACAAAAAATAAAAATAACCAAGTAGAACATGAGGTTGGTTATTACCTTTGATTCGCAGTAGGATTAAATAAAAAATTCAAACTTGAAAAAGGGTGTGTGATTTCCTCCAGGATACAAAGGTTGAGTTTTTACCTGCCTCTTCTAATTTTGCTGGATCTAATTCCATGTACAGGAAACACCGGAGTTACAATGAAGTGATTACTTCTTTTTATCTTTTACTTTCCTGGTTATCTGTTTGAGCTCATCTTTTCTTCACTGAATTTTCAGACTGTTTCCTACAAGCCCGTGGGTAAAACTCATTAATTAATTAACTTGTAAAGGAACTAGATCTCACTGTAATAATACATGAATCAGTGGTATAATGGATTCCATTTGGGTGTGCCTACTGTGATCATTGTCATTGTCACCAAAACATTGGAGATGTTTCCACAGGCAGAGTGCTTGACCTCCAACAGTCTCCTTCTATTCATATTTAAAGAGAACTTGTACCAGGAATGACCTTCCTTTTCTATTTCCCCTCTTTTTGCTTCCCTTTCAATTTATTTCCTTTGGAAATTTCTAAAGGTAGCAAAATCAATCTTTTCATCTACTCTACAGAATATAGGGTTAATATATACTTTCATCTACTCTACAAAGATTAGGATTAATGCTGATCTTCTGTTTCCAAAAGGTAAACTGTAAGATAGAGTCCACTCTTTGGGATTCTCTCAGTATTATTGATTTATCAATAATATTATTAATTAGAGCTAATAGCTGCCAAACTGTAAATGCCAAAAGAGCACATTTTGGCTTGGCCTTTTTAACCTTTATTTTAACATGTAGTAGTTACTGAATAAGTAATTGTCAATGAGTAAATACATTTATTGTTCCTTCCTATATGGCAAATGTGGTATTCCCTCATTTAATTCTTCTAATGAATCCCAACAACATTATTACGCTACAGTTACAGATGAACAAAGAGAAAGGTTTTAGGAGGGGCAGTAACTTGCCCATATTTTCCAAGTAATAAGTTTCAGAAACTCCTTGAGACCAGTTCTATGTCATTCCAAACCTTTTGTCCTTAACTAGCACACACTCTGTTTTCCCATCTGCTCCCAAATCCTGGCAGCAGTCACTCTGGAGATTTTCAGACCTTTGATTTTTAAAATTGGTACATGAATCCAGAGCATAAGAATTTCTCTCTGAGGTAATACAACAGCAATTTTTAAGGCAAATCTAAGAAAATGTGAAAAATGTGAAGCAGGCATTCAGTCAAACTGTACCTTCCCACTTGTGTAAAACTTACCCTACCTCATTGCACCTGGCTATTCATGAAGCCCAATTTATTTCTCATCCTTTGGAAAGCTTATTTTTCAGAGCTTCCATTATTTCCCATTTCAACTTTTTTTTTTTTTTTTTTTTTTTTTTTTTTTAGTTCATTCTAGCTCACTAAACTTTTAAGTGCTAATGGGTAGTCTCTTGCCTTTCCAGGTGTTATAATTGGGTTTTAATGAGGGTATTGTGAAGGTGGTATATTAATCCTCTGCATTGCTTATAATGATGACATTTATCAGACACTGACATACTTAACAGAAAACCCATTGTATTTACTATCGTCTCATTTTCCCTCAGGAAAATGTTTCTTTACAGCTTTTTCAAATTATGGTTATTTCCTAACACCACCTGCATCTTGGAGCCAGGAGGTCAAACTGGGATCCTTCTCCTCTACCCACTTGCTAAAATCCTTGCTTTTTTCGGCCTCCTTTTCCCCCATCTCATATTACTTGCCCCTGCCAACTTCCCCCTAGTGCAACCTCTTTCAAGTTCTAGGTCAGAGGTTATTTTCTCTACCTGAGATTCTCCCATCATCCTGGTGCCTTTACCATCTTCAAAGATAATGAGAACTTTAATCTCTCGGTTCCTTGATTTTATTCCAGTACCCTCCACTCTACCACAGGCACCCAGAGTCCATGGTCAAACCTTCAAACAATGGTTGGGATTAGGGTGAGACCAGTGAGGCTTTCACTTTGGGGGAAAAAACTTAAGGGATGCCAGTGAAACTCAATAATCAAGATAAATTACATTTTAATGTGGTATTTAAAAAATTTAAAAAGTGATATAAGGATTCTATAAGAAATAGTTCATTAAAATATTAAAGACAAGATCAACAAATTGAAATTATGGTTATTTAAGATCTTGGTCAAGAGAAATTGACAAACAGAGCAGTTGTCTCAGTTGAAAATGAGAGGAGCGAAGGAGCAGATTCTGAAAATAGTACCGATGAGTTTTCTTTCCTGAAAGCCAGGAAAGTAAAATTTTTTTATCTTATTACTTTGAAATAGAATAATACTTTAACTTAAAAAATATTATATGTTTTATATTATATGTTATATAATTTAAAATGTGTGTTTTAAGCCCTACTTTGCAATTTTTCATTATTTTTTCAACCATTTTAATGTCTTCAAAAAATAACCATTAAATAGCACATTAAATATGTATATGGCAGCTCACGTTTTTGCTTTGGCCTCCGGCTCTGAGGCACTAACCAGTGCTCCTTACAATTGCTCCATCCTGTCTAGGGATTCCCATCTCTCCCTCATTGCCCACTCCGGGGGTAGCAAGGTACACACAGAAACATAAAGAAATCCTTGTTGGATTGGTAAAGAGATATTGTGGCTCCTGAGAGAGTTGTCTACCTGGGTACTTCACCTCCATCCTGTAGTGAGAGTGAGTACTCCTGAGTTCCATGTCTTAGGGACAAAACGAGTGTTAGACTCCTAGTTCTATTAAAGCCACCCACTATAGGAAGTTCTGTACAAGGTTTTTTTTTTTTTTTTTTTTTGTTTTTTGTTGTTGTTGTTTTTAAGATTTTATTTAATTTGACAGACAGAGATCACAGGTAGGCAGAGAGGCAGGCAGAGAGAGGGGGAAGCAGGCTCTCTGCTGAGCAGAGAGCCCGATGTGGGACTCGATTCCAGGACCCTGGGATCATGACCTGAGTATACAAGGTTTTTATGTATCTTGATGTCTTGGGCCAGAAACTCTAAAAGAACCTTGTGTGTGGTAAATTATTTCATGGCAGAGTGCTCTCCTTACCATCTTTAAGATTTCTTGTTTCAGTGTTTGTTGCCAGCATCTTGGTGGTTTCCAGTGAATAGAAAATATTGCAGTGAGACCTGTTGTCCAAGTGTTGGCTTCTAACTTAGTCTGGAAATTCCCAAAAACCCAACTCTGCATTTCCTTTTCTAAAAACTACACTAAGAATTTATTTTGGCACAATCATCTACCCTTGTTTCAAATTCTCCAAAATCTGTTTACTGGAATGGAACACTTTAAAGAAAATTAACTGCGATAATAATCATCCTTGTGTACTGTTGACTGTAATGTTTTGGAGAAATAAATACCTCTGTTCTTTGACAAATATTCAAGAAATGTTGATTTTAGTGACTTGTGGGACATAAAATTTCCCTATGAATATTGATAAATGAAAATCTCTATGAGCATCAAGCAGGAGCAAATAAAAATGAGGTTAAAAACTACGGATAACTGAAGGACCTATTGTGCATGAATATTGTACAGGTTTTCTTCATAACATAATTTTTATTTTTTGGTATTTTCATATATATGTTTTTCATATTATTTTGTATATATATTCTGCATATATTTTTTCATATATATTTTAATGTAAAAATTTTGAGACATACCAAATTATTCAACTTTCTTCAGCATGTATATGGTTGTACACACATGCTCACACCAACACATACACACATATATAATTTCACAATAAAATATGGTAAAATTAATTGTTTCCTGTAACGGCATGACTATTTCAAGATAAAAAAGTTATTTATTTATTTTTAAAAAGCAATTTACAACTACATTAAAGCAATCAGTTTTTATGGGTTATTCTTTGAAACCCAGAGTCCAAATCTGAGTTCCACATGAAGAAAAAAAGAAATTATCTATTACAAAATACAAAATTACAATAGGCAAATTGTTTTAAATGGCTCATGAAGTTTACAAAGACCTTGGTTCTGCACTAATGGTTGAGTTATACAGTTTAGTATCATAATGATAAGTTTAAAAACATCACATTTGCTTTTACAGAACTTTTAAATTAAAATAGAAAATAGTACTAATAGAGAATAAGCATGTGACATAAACATAATGCACTGAACAAACCATAAATTCCATTTGTATGAGATTATACAATAGGCAAAAGAATCTATATAGAAATAAATCAGACCAGTGGCATGTCTCTGTGAGTAGGGGAATAATTGACCCAGGAACATGAGGGAACCTTCTGGGATGATGGATATGCTCTGTGTCTTCCGCAGGTGTGCCATTTGTCAAAACTGTAAACCATAATACTAAAAATCAATGGCCTTCACTGTTTATTAATAATATCATAATAAAAACAAGTAAACAAAACATACTTCAAGTTGAAAACTGTTTTTACTACTTTTTTTAAGTCTAAAAATTCTACCTTTTGAATATACTATAGTATGTCAGGTAGTGATATGTAGAATTAAATTTAAAAGGAGGAGGGTAACATGTCATCTGCAAATAGTGAGAGTTTGATTTCTTCCTTGCCAATTTGGATGCTTTTTATTTCTATATGTTATCTGATTGCTGAGGCTAGGACTTCCAGTACTATGTTGAATAACAATGGTGAGAGTGGACATCCCTGTTTTGTTCCTGACCTTAGAGAAAATGTCTCATTTTTCCCCACTGAGGATGTTATTAGCTGTGGGTCTTTTATATATGGTCTTTATTTTCTTGATTTACGGTACTCTATGTAGAAAACCCAAAAGACTCCACCAAAACACTGCTAGAACTGATACAAGAATTCAGTAAAGTTGCAGGATATAAAATCAATGTATAGAAATCTGTTGCATTTATAAACACCAATAATCAAAACAGCAGAAAGAGAAGTCAAGGAACTGATTCCATTTACAACTGCACCAAAAACTGTAAGATATCTTGGAATAAACCTAACCAAAGAGGTAAAAGGTCTGCACTCTGAAAACTGTAAGACACTTATGAAAGAAATTAAAATAAATTGAAATTAAAATAGGAAATAGTATTAATAGAGAATAAGCATGTGACATAAACATAAACATAATACATCTGATAAAGGGTTAATATCCAAAATATAGAAAGAACTTATCAAACCCAACACCCGAAAAATGAATAATCTAGTTAAGAAATGGGCAGAAGACATGCATAGACATTTTTCCAAAGAAGACATCCAGATGGCCAACAGACTCTTGAAAAGATGCTCAACATCACTCATCATCAGGGAATTGCAAATCCAGACTATAATGAGATACCACCTCATACCAGTCAGTTTGGTTAAAATCAACAACACAAGAAATGGCAGATGCCAGCAAGGACTCAGAGAAAGGGGAACACTCTTGCACTGTTGGTGGGAATGGAAACTTGTGCAGCCACTCCTGAAAACAGTAGGAAGTTTCCTCAAAAAGTTAAAAATAGAACTACCCTACAATCCAGCAATTGCAATACTAGGTATTTAACCAAAGGATACAAAAATACAGATTTGAAGGGATACATGCACCCTGATGTTTCTAGCATTATCGACAATAGCCAAACTATAGAAAGAGCTCAGCTGTCCATTGACAGATGAATGGATAAAGAAAATGTGGTATATATATATATATATATATACACACACATATACACAATGGGCTATTACTTAGCAAGCAAAGAAATGAAATCTTGCCATTTGCAACGACGTGGATGGAACTAGAGGGTATTATGCTAAGCAAACTAAGCCAGAGAAAGACAAATACCTTATGATTTCACTCATATGTGGAATTTAAGAAACAAAACAAATGAACATGAGGGGAAAAAACAGAGAAGCAAACCACAGAGACAACCTTTACCTCTAGAGAAGACACTGCTGGTCACCAGAGGGGAGGTGCGGGAGGAGATGGGGGAAACAGGTGACAGGGATGAAGGAGGGAGACAGAGAGAAAGGAGAAAAGAAGAACCAAGTTTCAAAAATACGTTTTAAAATGTAACAATGTATCTGATGAACCAAAGCGCATCGTTTAGTCAGTCCTCTCCTTGGGAGATAGAATTTTTCTTTCTGAGTGGGCACAGGGCTCTCTTTCTCACCAGTGCGCTTGATACTCATACCTAACAGAGATGATTTCAACAACAGAGCCACTCAGAGGAGTTTCCGCAGATGCTGGAAATCACACAGGATGCGGGCTTCTCTTTCTGTAGAAGGAGCGAGCAGCGCGGGAGTGCCTCCCTGATGTGAGGCTGCAACTCTTCACCCTCGGCTGGTTGCCTCTTGACATCTTAATAAAATTACTTACACATCTTAACCCACTTTGGCTCCCTTATCATCGCCTCTGGAAATATATGTCTGCATCGAGTATGAAGATCTTTTTTGGAATAATTAGGAGAGTCTGCAGACAGTGAAATAGCACTTTCAACATTATAAGCTTGATTATAGAGCACAGAGTGCTTAAGAGTAGATAGATCCAAGACATTATGCTACCGTAGGATGTTTTAGCCTTGCCCTTTGAAAAGATAATTTATCATTTAGTTTTATAATAATAAAAATATAACCGCTTAATAATGGTTTGGAAGAATTAAAAGCATTGATAAAAAATGTGAGATAAGTATTATACAATAAGATTTAATTTTTTTCAAAAATACTATTTTTGATAAAAATAATTGTGCCACAAATTACATGGTTTTTATTCAAATTTTCACAAATCATTTTATTTATGCATGAGAAATACTGTAGAGATTTCTGCTGAACAAACCTATTGAGGTATAATTTACATAAATAAAATGCAAGACGTTTTCAGTGCCATGAGTTTTGGCAATTGCCTACACCTGTGTAAATGGTACTTCAAACAAAGAATTAAACCACTTCCATCATTCCAGAAAGTAACATCATGCCCCTTCCCAGACAGTGTTCTCTTCCATTTTACCATCATCATCGTCATCATCTAGAAATCTCCTGTACATCCGTTCCTGACATTTTAGTCCCTGTGAAACACTTCGTTCCCGTTAAACATTTTTTCAACCACAGACTCAGTGCAGCAGTTAGAGAAAGAGAGTGTAGCTGCCCTCTAGAGATGGTGTGCAGTCCAGGCCTCGACGAGCAGACGCGTGGAGCTGGGGAAAGCAGGGGCCAGAGCTGACCCACTGCAGATCTAGAAATGGAATGGGGTCACAGGAGCCAAGCCCAATCCAGACCCAGCCGTGGGACAACAGGACAGCTTGTTGTTTATGATAAGAAATACAATGGACAAAGGGCTGGAGTGTCTGAATATATTAGGTGATACATCTTCTCCCGGTAGGAACATAGAAAGAAGGAGCCAAATTTCAACTCAAAGACTGCAATTAGAATCATAGTAAGTGAACCGAGTTTAATGCTAACAATGGTGTGGGCTCATCAATTTTGCTAGATGAATGCATCACTTGTGTTAGAGGAATAGACACCGCGAGGTTTATTTATT
The DNA here is from genome assembly GCF_963455335.1 of Martes martes. NCBI lineage: Eukaryota > Metazoa > Chordata > Mammalia > Carnivora > Mustelidae > Martes > Martes martes. The sequence goes on from NC_137902.1 coordinate 69,689,533, forward strand.
TATGTATTTTTAAAAAGATTCTATTTATTTATTTGACGAGAGAGAGCATAAGCAGGGGGAGAGGCAGGGAGAGGGAGAAGCAGGCTCCCTGCTGAGCAAGGAACCCGATGCAGGACTCGACCTCAGGACCCCCAGATCATGACCCGAGCCCAAGGCAGATGCTTAATCAACAGAGACACCCGTCCCATGTTTAGATTATCCTTTCTCTTGACAGGGCTGCAGAGGTTGTAACATATTCTTTCTCTGATATTTCTGTAGTTTTTCTTTTGCAAGTATGTGGCAGTTCTGTTAATGTGCAACATCCACATTTTTGAAAATATGTATTAATGTGTGGTGCTAGTAATAATACAGAAATAAACAATGAGTGTAAGGCATTTCTTTTGTATTTGTTTCTATGCCAAGGACTTTCCATACGTTGTTTTAACTTATTCTTCATAATAACACAAAAATATAGAAGTATATCCCCATTTTATTGGCAATATCTGCCAATCTTGTTCTAAGATGTACTGAATATTCATTTTTTAGGTTATAGTAGACTCTGGATTTCTTGTTCAATAAAGAAGCAAATTAAAAAAATTGGCCACCTAATTCACACTGGGTATCACAACTTCAGTATGCAAATGAAACTGGTAAAGGCAGGAGGTAAATAGGATTATAGTTGTGGTTTTTAAAAAATAATTATCATAAGCTGAAGTTTGTTATCATTTTGGTCAGAATATTTTATTTAAAATAGGCTCTATCTTTTACTCTAAAGGTAAAGGTAGAAATAGCTTTCAAAAGATTTCAAAAGATTGTCTTCTGCTATTTTTAACATGGCACAATTGTAACCCAGTTCTGTTAATGTAAAGATTGTGCCAATTTTACCCCAATTATTACTTAGCCATATTTCTGAATCCTTCTCTCGTGCTTAACTTGGGTATTCTAGTTCTTTCAGGTAAAAATGCTAACTCAGTTTAATCTCTGTTAGGGATCTCTTCTGTTATAAAACCATTTTGGGGGTGGGTGGCTCCATCAGTTAAGCAATTGGCTGGTTCTTATCAGTTCAGGTCATGATCTCAGAGTCCTGAGATCGAGCCCCGAGTCAGGCTCTGCGCTCATTGTGGAGTCAGCTTGAGAGTCTCTCTCTCCCTCTGCCCCTCCCCTCGCTCGTGCCCATTCTCTTTCAAATAAAGAAATAAATCTTAAAAAATAAAAATTAAAATAAAACCATTTGGAATGAATAGATAAAAACTTAACAGCCTTTGATATTTTGGTGATAATGTTGTTGGCTTCAATAGCATGTGGAAAAGTAATAAATCTGTAAAAATTACTGAGTGTTTTATGATGAATGAATCAGCATTTATTAATTAATGAAGAATTTAGGCAACAGTTCTCTGCTCTCTCTACCATTTACTCTCTGCGTTCTTGAGAACAAGCCAGTGAAGCCTCTCTTGGGGTTTTTCGTTTGTTTTGCTTTGATTTTATTGGCTTTATTTTACGTACCTAGCCAAATATGCATTTCCCCTCATCATTGGCCAGAGAAACAAGAATTGTTACACCTTTAATGTGTCAGGGTGGTGGTCACACTTTTCAAGTATTTTGTTTTGGTTGAGCTGAGCAGAGCTGATCTGATTTGGTTGCTGCGATCCTCACAACAAGAACAGGAGGTGTCTGCCGCCTACACCATTATCAAATCCCAAACTAGGGCTCCCACCTTGCTGGAGTGAGCTGACCCTCCATGTTTCCAAAGGTATCGCTCACTGAGCTACATTCCACTGAGGCAGGGACACCTGCCTACAGTTATTTCTAGAAAATTTTGTCTGAGACTCTGTCTACACTGTTTCATGAATCTGTTACTCTTCTGCCAACTCAGAAGACAACTTGGGCTCCAGCAGGCAGCCTCTTGTCTCCTTGGACTGAGTATTTTCTTTGGCTGGAGAAGTAACACCGTCCCCTGAGTGGATTTGCATTTGGGTCTGTGGCCATCATACCTGGCAGAGGCAGATGCTGCCGCCGTGACACCTGCTGCCATTCTCTCCCACCACACCAGGATCAAAGTTCTGGGAAGGTGGACATCCCCTCAGCCGGAGCACTGCAGACCCTGAGCTCTGTGCTCCCAGGAGATCCTCCCGAAACAGGGGCATCACCAGTCACTGGAATTACTTTAAAACCGGGGTGATCGTGTGGGTTTTAGGAGTGTTGGTGTTTTTATTCCAAGACATGTGCCAGTGATAAAAGATCGGACAGGTGACCAAAATGTATATTGCTTTATTTAAATCCATCTTGGAGGCACATCTGTTTTTTTCTTTCCCATAACATTTGTCAATTTTGGTGAGCACCTTCAAGTTCAAAAATGAGTTTCTAAGTCCGTGGAGACCTAATTCACAAGTCTTTTCTCTCTGATACAGGAATAAATAAATAATAATTGTTTGCATTGTTTCTTAAAAGCCAAGATCCGACTGTCTTTATGGTTCTAGGTATCACTTTTCTGCATTTGTAGAGTAAACTTCATTCAGACTGGTAACTAGAATACTGACCTACCAGAACTGAAAAAGACTCTTGTATTATTTTACCCTGAAATCATTTAATTACTTTTTCTGCATCTATATGTATGTGTGTATATGTACACATATACACATGCATGCATATGTGTATATATATATATATTACATATAGACTTATGCATATATTACGTAAATATAGTAGATTAATTATATATTTTAGATATATTTTGGGAGTTATATGTAGAGATTCAGATTTACATGTAAAAGAATATGTTACATGTATGCATGTGTGTGTCTGTGTATGTGTGTATATCCTCATACTTGTTTTTAAATAAGCTTTCCTGGATATTTGATGAGTAAGAGACTGGTCTGTAGGGCGTGATGTTGCAAGCCCTGAGAGATGGTTTGTAAAAATAATTATTGTCTTTATTATGCAGTGTTGCATTTTTCTTTGTCATTTCTTGAGGCACAACTTTGAAATCCTGCATTTCATTCTAATGCATTTCATTGAATCCTTATGATTTGTACAGGATTCGATAAGATGATAGAATCCTTACACAATGCAATTAGAAATTACCATCAGACAGTGCACCTACCTGGCTGGCTCAGTTGGTTAAGTTCCCGACTCTTGGTTTCTGCTCAGGCCCTGATCTCAGCGTTGTGAGATGGAGCCCTATGTCAGGCTCCATGCTAGGATAGGAGCCTGCTTGGGATTTTCTCTTTCCCCCATCTCACAACTCCTGGGTACTCTCTCTCTCTTAAAAAAAAAAAAAAAAAAACCATTAGATTGTTTGTTTGTTTTAGATCCTTGAGTTTATGTTGCAGTTGCTTCTTGAGGGGGAAGGTGTCATTGGCCACTTAACCAAAGTAGTCTTTCCCATGAGATGTTTTAGTTTTCTTGTTGAAGATTGGATATCCTGCTTATTGCAGGCCTGACTTGCTTTTATCCTTTTCTCCTTATTAGATTGCCTTTCTATGATCAACATTTTATAATACTTGTTTTCAAGTTGCAAACCTTCACTTAGAAATCATCGCCTTCATTTTTTCCCAAATACAAACGATGATATTAAAATCATATTAGAGGGGCACCTGGGTGGCTCAGTGGGTTAAGCATCCAACTCTTGGCTTCGGCTCAGATCATGATCCCAGGGTCACGAGAGCCAGCCGCACATCACGCTCCAGGCTCAGCATGGAGTCGGCTTGAAATTCCCTCTCCCTTTGCTCCCACCCCACTCTCTCTCTCTCAAATAAATAAATAAAATCTTAAAAATAAATAAAATAAAATAAAATCGCATTAGAAATAGTGAAATGAACTCCCTGATGACTTGATGTCATGAGTGTCCTCCCTGGTTATTGCTGGAGATTGTTTCTGTGATGACACCTGCCTGCCAGCAGCACCTAACAAACAGGCATGTTGGGATTTTAGGTAAGATGTTGAAGTGCTTTAATTTCCTCTTTCATAAATGTGGGCTCATCGTACGTTATTTACTCCAATCTTCTCACTTTTGACTATTTATGTAAGTTCATTAACTGTGCTCATATTGTCAGTGAGGGAGGGAAAAAGCCTCTTCAGCAGTGGCTTGTTTGAAATCACTGTGCAGAGGGTAATGGGCTTCTTCTCCATTATAGTTACTAGTTGGCAGGAACACAGGTGAGCCAGCCAGTGTCTTTAATGCAGGCTCATGTGAGTCAGTTTTTAAAAATATAATATCCCTTGATTATTTGGGGGATAAAAAAAGAGTGATATTTTCATTAGTATCATAACATTTAAATCTTTAAATATGCAATGCATTTTTTTCTAGCAATAAATTAGCGCAAGTTTTCTTTATCAGAAAAAAGTGAAAATTATAAAGCAATTAGATGCTTTTATTTAAACTCTTAAGAGAATATGGTTGATCACTTCACATATGATTGGTGAAAAGTAAATACATGCATCCTTTTGGGAGGGCAATTTGGAAGACTTTAACGCTTCTACCTATATATTATTTGATGTTAAGAACCCAATTCTAGGAATCTTGTGTGTGATCACAGACTATAATATATTAAAAGTATTCCTTGCAGCATTGTTTTAGTGAAAAACTAGAAGCAACCTACATGTCTACCAATAGGGAAATAGTTCAAAATTATGCAATGATTTACATATCTGTATAGTTTGCAAGTATCATCCAAAAACACTCAAGAGCACTCACTTTTAGAAATCTCCATCTAAGCCAAGGAATAGGAAAAAAAAAAATTAATCATACTTAGGAATTTCGAGAGGAAATTATTATGCTAATTAAATTGTTTTCTGATGTAGCTTAATCCTCAGTCCATCATGTGCCAGAAAAAAAGAAAAATGCTTTATGAACAGACATTAGGACTGTTTGGAAGAGAACCAGAGCAGAGGACCAGAGGTCACTTCCACAACAGCGGTACGGGATGACTCAGCCCAAATTCTAAAAGCTCCAGGCGACCATTTTCTAACCAGAATGCAGTAATGCACTTATTTAAGGGAAACAACATATCAGGTCACAGAAATGATTTCTTTTTTTAATGGACATTATGACATCGATAATATCATGCATGCAGCATTGTATACAGTGATAAAATTTTACTTATGAAATTAATTTAATTTGTTTTAATAGCATGAGAGAGTAAGCAACTTTTTTTTTCCTTTAAGACAAATTAAGTTGTTGAGTAAGCTTACTGCAACAGGGACATAATTCTCATTTAAGCCAATCATCTCCAAAGTCAGAAACTAACTCTGTCTAAAGCACGCTTGTTTTGTTTTCAAGAAACAGTCATTATTAAAATATATACATATAAAGTGGTTATTTCTCATTGGTGGTCTTAGAGGACATTTACTATTGGACCAAATTGACGTTTGCTTGGTCACTGAGGGCTTTTGGTGGGGGGGAGAAAAGATGTATACTTTATTCTCTGAAGGAGATTCAGAAAATATGGTCCCTGTAATTTATCTTCAGAGTAATAAGTAGACCACATATGCCAACACGTACTCAGTGCCTTGCACTTGGCATTTTAAGAGCTATGACTTGTTCCTACTAAAGATACATCATTGAATGTGAAATATTTTGAAAACCTGACCTCTGCAAGTGGTTTCATTTACACAGAGGTCGTTGGTCCACCAGGGCTCAATAACAAGATTAATAGCTATTTTTAAGGGAGTACCTACTAGGAGCTTTAAATACATTATCCTTTGGCCTCCCAGGAGCAGCAGCAAAGTAATGAGGACCATTACTGAGCACTTAGGATCTGTCAGGTTCTGTGCTCAGCTCTGTCCTTGTTACAGAATTTAAATCTCCCATGCAATGTATGTCTTACATAGTAAAAATTAAAACAAAAAAAGAAATGGACTGAACAAGCCGATGAAAACAGTTAAGTTTATGTAAAATAGCATAGGAAAAAATAATCAAAAAGGAAGTAAGGTGTGGGATAAGTCTTTGGAAAAACCTATCTCAAAGAGACAAACACGGTAGTTTTAGGGAAAAAAATACAGATGATTTTTTTCTCACGCCTTCTCACAACAGTAAATGATAGAGAAATACCATAATGCTAGCAGTGAAAATAATGGAAATAAAATACCAGTTGTTTGCGTTTACTCCAAGGAAAATACTGTGCTAAGATAATCTACTTATTCGAAGTTGCTGCAGTAGGAGTAAACACTCCTCTGACAAAAATTTACCGGTATCTCAAGTGCCTGGGTGGGGCCATTGGTTGAGCATCTGACTGTTGCTTTCAACTCAGGTCATGATGTCAGGGTCTTGAGGTCAAATCCTGCATGGGGCTCCATGCTCGGTGGGGAATCAGCTTGAGATTCTCTCCCCATGCTCCACCCCTTGCACAAATTCTCTCTCTCTAAAATAAATTAACAGATTAAAAAAGAAAAAAAAAATATTGACCACTCTCTCAGAAACAGGAAGTCAGAAGTGAGACACAAGGAGCTTTGAGGATGAGGCTGCAGGGATACAAGACAGGAATGAGCTGGGGCAGGACTAATTCCATGATACAATATTTAAGTCCTGGACATGGTCAGGGGGCCTGATAAGTGAAGTGTTCTTTTGATGAATAAACTATTTAGTGCTCTCTCCAAAAAACTGATCTTTGGGTACTTCCTGAGGCAAAGAGTACTTCATTGAATTATCATTTTTCCTTTTCATGAGAAAGTTGTTTTTTGTTGTTATTGTTGTTTTGTTTTGAATCAAAACAAACCACCAGCAGAATAGTTAGTTAGCATCAATGTCCTCTAATTTCTCCCACTTCTCTTGTGGTCCAGCCAAAGCTGGAGGATAAACAGCTATCATCCAGATAAATGATCATCCAAGATCCACACTGCTGTTTGAAGGATCGTGACTGCAAACCAGGTTTTGGGCAGGGGACATTTCCGTGGCTTGTGTTGTCGCGGTGCTTGGAGGATAAAACACTCAGCATCAGTACTGAGCGGACGGGCCGGACTGCCTCCAGAGAACAGTGACTGCCCAGGCTTAGCCCTGTTTTTTTTTTTTTTTTTTTTAAAGATTTTATTTATTTATTTGACAGAGAGAGAGATCACAAGTAGGCAGGGAGGCAGGCAGAGAGAGAGAGGAGGAAGCAGGCTCTTCTCGGAGCAGAGAGCCCGATGTGGGGCTCGATCCCAGGACCCTGGGATCATGACCTGAGCCGAAGGCAGAGGCTTAACCCACTGAGCCACCCAGGTGCCCCTTAGCCCTGGTTTTTATTGAGAAAATTATCTGGAGGTATCATCAACTAACCCAAAGCAAGGAAGGAGTAGGACAAAGGAGAGCTGTTACTTTTAAACATGAACTACTAACTCATTCGTAGGATAGGTGCAGTTACTCAGAAAGTACATATAGAGGAAAGAGGGGCTATAATCACCCCTGCCCCCTAGAGCCTCCTAAGGGTCGTAAAAGCTTTGCCTCAAATACCTTCTAGAGTGAGAGGCTCAGGAAAAGTCGACGCTAAGGCATTTCGGCAAATGCCTTAGACTTACGCCCGGAGGTTCAAATCATATTTTCTAAAATTAACTCCATAATGTAGATCACATTTTTCTCTCCTTTTGACATTTTTCTCTTCAGTTGTTGGGTCACTTATGACACTGGGGCTACTAGGAGAATTTAAGACCATGGGGATACGCCTGTGAATGCTGAATTACTGATAGATGCCAAATAAAAATTAAGATCAGGTGATTGTACACTTCTAAGCTAGGAGCTAAAACTGTCTGCCTTAAAATGAGAAATGTGGAGCTATTAGCCAAATAACCTAATTTTATTTTATTTTATTTATTTTGCTTTTTGATTTCTCTCTATCCTAGTAACAAGAAGACACTAGAAATACCTATAAAAATATGAGTAGAACATTTTTCTAAAATGCTTCATGTTCCATCCTGAGTGGCTGATATTATTTCTTGGACTGCTCTGTTTGGAAGCATTACCTGCCCAAGATTACAAAATTCTCAGATGACGAGTTCTATTATCGTCCAATGCTCCAGACAAAGTCTGAGCCATAGCATAGTTTAAAGAGAGAAGAAAACTATCCAGAATTATTCATGAACTTTTTTATGAGCTCCTATGTTTATGACACCCACCTTCTTAAGAAACTCATTAAGCTATTGATTACTTTTAATTTCTGCTAACGTCGAAAGCCGTGTTGTTCCCATAGCATTCCAGAATCGTGAGCTAGTCCAAAGAGAGTAGAGGTATTGTATCCTCTCTCAGTACTCACTAGTTCAGGTTAGTGGGATTCATCCTGCCACCTGGATGATTTCATCCCTGATTATTCAAGGTATAGTTGGGTGTGGACAGACAGAAACAATCACAGAAATCTTGTCTTAAAGGGGAATAGAGTAGCAGGATTTTCAATGTCACAGTGATGACTAGAAAGGGTAGAATTCATGAAAGTTTACAGAAAGGAAGTCTGCTTGCTGAGAAATGTACACTGTCAGAAAAAGGAAACAAACAAACAAACAAAAATCAAGCATCATACAGCAATAGGCTTTTGCCACCAAGTCGAGGCAAAGGTTGTAGTAAATAATTGGTTTTCAAAGATTCTGATAAGGTTAAGTCTGAACATCAATGGATTGTTAAACCAAATAAATAAAATAAAAATTGGTAAAAAAAAAAAAAGTCAAGATTATTAGGAAGGCCATACATTTAACTTTAAATCACATGTATGAATGCATACACATACACACACACACACACACACACACACACACACACACACACACACACACATACTCACTCATACTGATTATGTTAGAAATCCAAGGACGGGATTCAGTTATCACGACTAAGTTACATCTTAGAGATGTGGTAATTTCAAAAATGTTGGGAACCTACCACATGGAGTAACTTATGAGATCCAAAAAACTTCTTTTTAAAAAAGTTTTCTTTTTTAAATCTGTACTTCTTTGTTTATTGTTGCATTGTGCACAAGAGACAGGATACAGTAATAACTTAAGTGTCCATCAATAGTTCTAGAAAAGTTTCACCTGTTTTGTAGTCTCTCAAGAGTGGTATGTGTATTCCCTTGGAACAGCTATTTCCTAGACAGTACAGTTTTTTCTAACAAAATTATATGTCTTTGGAAACTTTATACGCTTTTGAGCTATGAGTAGTAGAGTCAGTCTCAAATCTCATGCTATCATTTAAAACATGGCCCAAGTTTACCTGCATATTGGATAAGGGTAGAATCACAGAGAGATTCACGGACCTTCAGATTCCGGTTGAGGACTTGTTAAGAGTAGGGCAATGCTCTGGGCTAAAATTGTGTAGGTATATTATTGATTTTCCAGGGGAAAGACTAACAAGTGTTTACTTTCTTGATCCGAAAGGGATAGTAGGAAAACAGAATGTGGATTTAGAATGAAAAAAATGCATAAGCTCAGTTGGTGGCATGGCAATCAAAATAATATAGGGTCTTTTGATCGTGGGAAAATAAGAATGAATGTTTTGTTCATGGTCCAAAGTCCTGAACGAATGGGTACCCTAGTCCATTATATTTATGGAATCAGGGAAGATTGTTGCAAGAACTGGTGCGAGATATATTGAATTCTTTCTGGATTAGGTTTTTCTGCAGTTCACTTTTTTTGATGAATACTTGACATAAATAGCATATTAACCTTAGTTATACAACATAGTGATTTGACACTTATGTACATTACAAAATGATCACCATGACAAGTCTAGTTACTGTCACCAAAGTTATTATGATATTATTGACTATATTCCCTATGCTGTACTTTCCATCCACATGACTTACGAATTTTAGAACTAGAATTTTGTACCTCTTAATCTCTGTCACTCATTTCACCTGTTCCTCTATCGACCTCCCATCTGGCAATCACATGTTTGTTCTCTTTATTTAAGAATCTGTTTGGTTTTTCTGTTGTTGTTTCTTTGGCCCTTTATTTTGTATTTTATATTCTACGTATAAGTGACATCATATGCTATTTGTCTTTCATTCTCCGACTTATTTCACTGAACATAATATCTTCTGGATGCATCCGTAACTGCTGGCTTTTGTCCTCCTTTTGCTTTTGGTAATAGGGGTCAGTGTAGATAGAGATTTTGATGGGTCATTCAGAATGTAATGGGTTCTTCTCCAATTATTCTGCCAATATCACTAGGATTTATTTTTCCCACAAATACTAGAAACCTTCTGGAGAAACTCAGTTTGGTCTTGATTTAGACAGAAGGCTACTAGTAAGCCATTGTCCAAATTAGGTCTGATCTGATTGTGAACAGATGATCTCAAGGGAACTGAAGAGAAAGTCCTCTGAAAGCATTTAAATGGGTAATTCCATTTTTATAGTGCATCTGTGCCCACTGAATGAATAGGTGTTGGTCACAAGGGAGGAAATATTTTTTTTTTAAAGATTTTATTTATTTATTTGACAGACAGATCACAAGTAGGCAGAGAGGCAGGCAGAGAGAGAAGGGAGGAAGCAGGCTCCCTGCTGAGCAGAGAGCCCGACGCGGGGCTCGATCCCAGGACGCTGGGATCATGACCTGAGCCGAAGGCAGTGGCTTTAACCCACTGAGCCACCCAGGCGCCCCAGGGAGGAAATAATTTTAAAGGTCTGAGGGTAAAAGGGCAAGTGTCTGTGGGTTTTTGTAATTGTCCATCCTGAAGCCCCTCATCGACTCTCAGGGACATGGTGTACATGTACAGCAGGGTTTGTGGGTTAAATCTCTGCGTCTGAGTCAATCAAAAACTTCAAAACTGGTTTTTAATATTTGGAGAATTTCTTCATTTTGTCTTTAAGGATAACATGGGGAATCGGGTACATGATTACCCCTCATGTCAGCACCGGCTTCCCTGATTACATCCCCACCCCCCTTATTTTCATAGCTACTATAGGATAACTGTCTTTTTTTTCAATATTCTTGCTGCTTATACTACCTACAATGTTTTTATTAAGGAGACTTCTTCCCCTGGTGCTTGATGAATTAGGTGAAAATATCTAGTTGTTTTATCTGTAAGGCTATTTATTCTAGTCAAATTCTGCTTCTGTTTCAAAGCTGTTTCCAAGTGTTCAGTGAGGGGTTGGTGTTCTCCCTACAGTGGGGCTGCTCCCATCCCAGGTCCTTACGATGACTTCCGTCTCCTCACAGAAAGGGGGTAGGGAGCCCAGGTTCCACCTCTTTCAAGATCTGTTTCTAAAGATTTTTAGAGTCTTTTCTTCAAATTTACAGTGGAGTTACCTTTTCTGTTTTAGGACTGGATTAAAGTCCAATTTATTTTCACAGGAAACTCTTTGGAGTAGACTTTAAAATATTTTCTTTGTTACAAACAGAACTCCTACATACTTCTGGTTTTCTGTCAAATTTAGGATCTCTCAGTCACCCTGGGATTCTCCTGACTGTAATTTTTCATCTGATATTTTTTAACATCTGCTTTTTTTACTACCTTATGAAACACTTTTATAAATCTGGGGCCTTAAGAGTCCATGTTGTTGGAATGGCTTTAAATTCCTGCATAATTTCTCTGTATTTTGTTTAGACTTTGCAAAGTCTCACGCCATGATTCTTAGTTCAGACTGAGATGAAGTCTAAAAATAACCTGTCAAGGCTTGGCCATTTCCAAAGGGGATTTGGTTTTTGGTTTTTGGTTTTGGTTTTGGTTTTTTACTTTATTAATTATTTTTATTAACATATAATGTATTATTAGCCCCAGGGGTACAGGTCTGTGAATTGCCAGGTCTATACACTTCACAGCTCTCACCATAGCACATACCCTCCCCAATGTCCATAACTCAACCACCCTCTCCCTAACCCCTCCACCCCCCAGCAACCCTTAGTTTGTTTTGTGAGATTAAGAGTCTTTTATGGTTTGTCTCCCTCCTGATCCCATCTTGTTTCATTTTTTCTTTCCCTACCCCCTGCAACCCCCACCCTGCCTCTCAAATTCCTCATATCAAAGAGATCATATGATAATTGTCTTTCTCTGATTGACTTATTTTGTTCAGCATAATACCCTCTAGTTCCATCCACATCATTGCAAATGACAAGATTTCATTTCTTTTGATGGCTGCATAGTATTCCGTTGTATATATATATACCACATCTTTTTTATCCATTTATCTGTTGATAGACATCTAGGTTCTTTCCATATTTTGGCTGTTTTGGACATTGCTGCTATAAACATTTGGTTGCACGTGCCTCGGAAGGGAATTTGACGTGAAGAGGCAATTGATATTTATGAATCCCAGACTGGCCAGAAGGTGAGAGGAGCAAGTCAGGAGAGGGGGTAAAGGAGGAAGATGATAGGAAACAAAGAAGAGCAGATGAAAAGCAAGGAAAAGACACTGAGTTCAAGTCGTGATGGATCTTCAGCTCCTTTCCATCCTACGACTCCTCTCAAGTTCAAATTTTTGTTCATATCAATTTTTGCAGAGTGGCCCCCTGCTTTTAAACTGTCCTTGATAAAATTATGCCTTTTGGAATGTAATCACACGAATTAGAGTCATGATGCAAATGTCTGTAAGAAGCAAGAGTCCAATGGCCAAAGGCAAAACTTTAGACTCAGAATGATACAAAACCAGGAGAATCTGGCAACAGATCATTCAAAGTCTTGACTTTGCATGCTGTCTCTTGGGCCCCTAAGTTCATTGGTGGCTTTTATTAAAATCCCCAATCCAACAGCCTGAGATTCTTGGTGAACAGAATTTTTTCATAGTAGATTTCATACAGGACCAGATTCTTACAAACTAAACAAGAGTTAGGAACATTCACATAAGCCTTTGAAAAGTGACCACAGGCAAAGTTTGTCCAAAGGATACCCGTCTGAGAAAGAATATTTTGAACTTGTCTGTTGTGGGGCTGTCTCTAGGAGTCAATTGATCAGTGTAAATGTTTGGCCTTCTTCCTAGAAATGTCCTCTTTTTTTTTTTTAATTTTATTTATTTATTTGACAGAGAAAGATCACAAGTAGGCAGAGAGGCAGGCAGAGAGAGAGGGGGAAACAAGTTCCCCGCTGAGCAGTTGCCCGATGCAGGACTCGATCCCAGGACCCTGAGATCACGACCCGAGCAGAAGGCAGCGGCTCAACCCACTGAGCCACCCAGGTGCCCCGAATCTTCCTCTTAATAGATTCATATAAATGATGAGGACAGAAGGAGGCAATGAGTGATGTCAGTAATAAGGCAGATTTCAATCAAGCATTAAAAATTTCAAACCTGATCAGATTACACAAGATGCCCTACAGGAGATCCTATTTCCCAGCAGACAAAATAATATTAGCATTTGGGAACTTGATGAAACAAAACAAAGATCAGGTTCCATATCAATATTTATACTGTACAATCTGAGTAGAAGAGATTTCCTCAAGAATTCTTCAGTAGAGCATTTCCAAATCAAGAGTCTTGGGCCATAGGAGGGAGGCTATGTCAAGTGGACCACAGTTGTGATTTCAGGGTACTGATCTCATTATGTCACCAGATAATCTGTTAGTAATGCATACCTAAATTTACTAGAATGTAGAGTGATCAGAGAGAACATACCTTGAAAGAATTTTACCAGTGTCTCAGAAATGTAAGTCAGAGTGGGGTATTTATAAAGTCTTGTGTCTGGGTTGAAATGATGCTATACAGATCTTTCAAGGCAAGGAACTAATTAAGATTGGGAAAATTTAATATGATATTTTAGGATTAGTGGGCATTGTGAGGTCAGTATTTTGAACCAATCAACTATTGTTTGATAAGTGAATTGTTTGATCAGAGCAACAGACTATTATCTCCAATAAATTGATCTGTAGGAATTCCATGGAAAGATAAACAACAGTGAAGTTAGTTATTGATTTATAATAAAGAGTTCGATGAAGGTTTCCTGATAACAGGTAAGTCCTTGTCATCCTCTCTTGCCTGAGTAATGTGGACATTCCCCATCAGCTGGTATCCTATTTAATAACTATGGATAGGTTAATGCTTACATGACACTTACTGTGTGTCAGATATTATCCACCTGCTTTATGATGATGTCATTTACTCCTTGCAACTCTATGAGGTAAATAGTCTTGTTATCCCCTTTTAACAACAGGTGAGCTGAAACTCAGAAAGTATAAGTAAGTTTTCTAAAACGTAGGAAGACTGGGCCATCAGGTAGTATTCAAACCCAGGCAAACCCGTAGTAAAAGCCGTGTTCTTCATTACTGTATTTTAATGCCTCTGCTGTATTAACCATGTCACTTAAATTTTAGGAACAAAAGAGAGCTGACAATGCCATTCAAAGGTTTCATGTAAAGAGACAGCATTAGGCATGGACCTCACACAAAGGCTTGACTTCTCATTCTGTACTTTGCTATTGGGATAACAATGTCTGGAAAAATTAACATCAGAGTAGAAGGTGATCTACAAATATATTGCTATTGCAATCCAAATTCCTAAATTGTTTTCTCTAGAACTTCATAATCTGACTTTAAATGGATTACATGGGTGGGGGTATTGAGATTCACTAAGAAATTCTAAGGACTAAGAATAAGATGGGTGTGTTTTTTTTTCCTACCAGTCTTGGATGCTCATTTTAAAGGCGTAATAAACAAAGCAATGGGATATTAGTGCAGGGAGAGACCAGAGAGATCAAAGAAAACGAACGAGAGGTGTAAAAACTAATCTACACATGTACCATAATAAATATATAAACAACAGCATTTGCGGATTAATTAGGATGTGATTAAACCTTTCATAAATTGTTCTAAAATAGTTGATTTTTCACAAAGAAATTGAAAATTGTTCTTTTATTAATAAGCATTTATTAAATAATTACAACAATCAGTTCCAAAAATATTAATGACTTATGTGCGAAAGACACAAATATAAAACTAAAGAAATTTAAGAAAAATATGCTCATGTCCTTAGGACCAAGACGGTTTTCTTAAGTCAGCCACATAAAGAAAAAATGTATGAGGATGATACTTTAAAAATAAGAAGCTTCTTTGTCAAAAGACCCAAACGATGATGGTAGTATATTCCATGAAATATATTTTCAACACATGTAAGCAATAATTGATTCGTTACCAGAATACATTAATTAAAAAAGAAAGATAAGCAACGCAATAGAAAATTGAATAAGCATTCCATAGAAGAGACATTCATTCAACATTAGAAGTTGCCAAGTGGTCAGAAAAAAAATGTGAATGTAAGAACGTAAAATATTATGTCACAACAGTCAAAATGACAAATATCGTATATCAGCTGTTATGGAAGCTGAGGACACAGAGGGACTCTGAAATTGCTGCTAACCATGGTACAGCAATTTAGGAAAACAATTTGAAATTATTTTGTAAATTTAAGTACATACCATACTTATGACCCAGCACTTCTGTTCCCAAGAATATGCCCCGAAAATATAGTTCTAATTACTCACTAAGAGAAATATGCCATAATGTGCGTTGTTCATAACACTTTGTTTATGGACACACACACATACACACACCACCTCATCAAAATAATAATACTCCCAGTAGGAAAAGGGGTCTATGGAGTGTAGTCTAGTTATACAATGGGTACTTTATAGCATCAAGTCCTTGAAGGTACTTGCTTCAGTATGGATTAATCTTAGAAGATAATATTGCAGAGAAAGAGGCAAGTTGCAGAACACACACAAGGTAATTCTATTATACAAATCACACAAATCTTGTAAAACTCTACCACAGGGCACATGGAAGATTTATGATGTGCTAGTAATCCTTTATGTCTTATTGTGGAGGGTCTGGACATAAATATTCATTTTATTGTAATATTATTGATTTTTAAACTCTACAAATATATTACGTGCCCTTTTTTGTGTGTGTATCTGATATACTTGACATTTTTAAAAAGGAAAAACCAAGTGTCAGTAAACAAAGAATAGTGACAGGAGATGGATGGCAGGATGGCTTGCCGCGTAAATAAAACATTTTCTTGAGAAACCTAAAGTAGTGTTAAATGTCATGTTAAACTGCACGCTCGACTATTTTGTTTTCCAAATATATGATTGCCTTGCTTTATTCATAGTGGGACATAGCTCACTGTATACAATAAATGGAAGAAAAATAGAGTAGAGGTGGAGAAAGGAGAGTTGAAATGTTTTGAACACAGTGAGTGCTGACAAAATATTCCCTGGCTGATGGCTCTTCCCTGGCCTTTGATCTGAATGTGAGCCCCCTGCAGCGAGCTTTCCCATGACATCATGACAGCAGCATCATAGGACCTCTAGTTCAGTCCTCCAAGTAAACTAGAAATCACTGACCCTTTGAGATTTGTATCCGCTGTGCTGTACTCGGAACCCTGTGCCAGATTTCCATCGGAATTGATGGGGATCATGCTGAGTTGAAGGAGGTGTTAAGGAATAGCTGTCACTCCACACATAGCAGGTGAAATGACAGCTTCTGGAGGTCTTCAATGTGGCAGGATGACAAGAAAGCAATTTTCATGGACTTAACAGACTTTAAATCTACACCTGTTCTAGTAAAACAGATTTCACTCCATTACAACATTCTATATTCTATATTGTTTATAAGGTTTTTTATTCTATTTGGAATCTTTGTGATATTATCTATATATATTTTTCTAGGTAAGGCAGTTCTTTATTTTATATTCCAAGTTGTCTTTATTGTGAGTTTTCTTTTAAGTGTGATACATGAGCAATTTAGGAAGTTTTAAGTAACTAAAAACAATAATGATAATAATGATTATTTACTAGATTTTTGTTGAAAGTTTTTACATAGTGGCACCTGGGTAGCTCAGTCAGTTAAGCATCTGCCCTCAGCTCAGGTCATGATCTTGGGGTCCTGGAATTGAGTCCCGCATTGAGCTCCCTCTCCTGCAGGGAGTCTGCTTCTCATTCTCCCTCTCCCTTGTGCTTACTTTCTCTCAATAAATAAATAAATAAATAAATAAAATCTTTAATTAAAAAAAAAAGTTTTAAATCTACCTAAAATAAGATCAGAATTTCTTCAACGGCACAAACATACTTTCTTGTGGCTGATTTCAAATCATCAGATTTTATAGCACAAAAAATAGAATGCAAGGAACCTGTTGGCTCTGGAGTGAATTAGCATGCATTGGGTGACTTGGAAGGGTCAGAAAACTAAGCTTGGATTAGAGGCAGGATCAAGAAAGACAGAGAAACACCCATCTGTGAGGACCCGGAACATCAGTAGTGGAATCCCCAACAGTGTAGCACCTGCACACGAACCTGCAGCACCTGCATCACCTGTGCCCACACCTTCAGCACCTGCACTCACACCTGTACCACCTGTACTCACACCTGCACCACCTGCACCACCTGTGCCCACACCTGCAGCAGCTGTACCACACCTACAGCACCTGTGCCCTCAGGTGTAGCACCTGCAACATCTGTAGCGCCTGCACCTCCCACTGCTTTATCTTGCACACCTGCTCTGGAAGAAACACATGCTTCTCATCTTCTGTGCATCTGAGTTTGTGGTCTCAGGACCCTCTTTCTTCCATGTGTCATGACATTTGGCTCTCTTTGGCAGGTTACCAGGCAAATCCTACCTGTGAATGAATCTAGGACATGCCTGTTCAAGCTCCATAGTCTCTGGAGAACAAAATCCCATGCTAGATAAAGAATGGGAGTGGGTGGGCTAATCGGCAGGACGATCTGCAGGACCTGCCTCTATACCTTAGAGTATACCTGAATCACAACGAGTGAACACAATTACTGTTGTTTGCACTTGTAGCAGCAGTGTATACTTGTCTAATCATTTCTATATAAGTTTAGTCCCAGAGTAAAATTTCCCCATCAAAGTGCAGTTTTCTTAAAAACCTTGCCATTTTTTCTGCCTTCTTAAAAAACAGTTTATATCTCCCCCCCAAATCACCTAGCACTTTGCATTTCCTAACTTTTTAACCAACTCTAAGATTCTTTTAATATTTTTTTAAATAATTGGACAGAACAAAAATACCACTTCATTTTAATTAGGATTTATTTTTATTATAAACCCCATAGATGTAAATCTCTCTATAATAGATAGTATGCTTTTCCATTCTTTAAAGAGTTTGCATAAATTAGAGCTTAGGAGGATGAGTTAATGTTATTAGCATAAGTATTAATTAGTACAATGTGCCAGGAACCAGTGCAGAACAAACAGAAGGACGGTATTTGCTCCAGACAATTATGCTTGGAGAGTTCTTGTACGTACTTTTAATGATTTTTACTCTCTCTGCCCTTGCTCTCACATTGAAATTGTGCCTTCCTTTAGGCATGTCTCTTTTTTCTTACACATTCTCTACCTGTATTAGTTTTTATAATCCATTATGCATTAAGAAAGAAGAAAATAAATTTTATTACAGGAGTATGGGAAAGTAGCTTTGATTCTGAGTGAAGGTCCAGATCTTTCTCTACGTATCAAGTTCTTGACCATTAGTGTATAGACATTTGGGATCTTGGGAGCTATGTTCATCTCATTCTCTGGTTCTTGACTGTGCCTGTGATCATTGAAATAAAAAAAATAAATAAAATTTAAAAAACCTCTTGATGTTAGGGATATTACCAAAGTTAATGTGGAAAAAAAAATCTAACAACAGTCCAAGGAGTCCATTGCCAATATTCAACTAAACTAATTTGCGGAGAGAAAAAACAATACTATTTTGATGTAACAGAAGTTCTGGAAAGATTAATTTCTGCTATTTGTAGTATTGCCCTCTCACAGAAAATTGCCATGTGTGTACCATCAGACATGCAAAGCTAGGAATAGGGGGCCAAATGTGAAATAAGAAACCGTGTTGCTTAGAAAGCAAGAAGGGGGGCAGTTATAACCAGAAAGTGTCCTTCAGACTCACTGTCGGCAAAATATGTGATATGAGCAAACACAGAGAAATAAAATACGGAGTCCTGCCCTTCAGAAAGTCTCTGAAATAGCAGCAACTCTTCAAAACCACAGGCATCTGTACAGACGATTGTCAAAAAATGAACCTGGGAGTGGTAGGCTCTGCAGGACGTAAAGCTCCGTGCATCGTGTGTTGTACATGTGGATACCAAGCTGTCAAAAATATCATCTCTAAATGCCAAGGGTGGTATCATCATCTTCAATACCTGGTTATTTTCAGTCTTTGAGAACTCTAAGGAAAACTTCCAAGCTCCCCCCCCAAATAGTTTATCAATAACATGATTTTTATTCTTATGGCTCCGTCTAAAATTATAGTCCTCCCTTCCTTTTCTTGAAAGGATTAATTGGAAATAAGCACAGGCATGTTTGAACCTATGGCCACACTGCCTTTTGCCAAACTTGTCAACCAAAGTTTTCTCTCTGTCCAAGAAATATAGGATCATATTATGACCCTGACTTGTTTTTTATATCAATCTGCAAAGCTGACAATGCAGAAAGGGCTTATTTGTTAAATGAAAGACTATCATTTTAAGAATAGTTGACACACGACGATGTTACCCCTCTGACACTTGGTATTCATTGTGACACAATGAAGAGACCAAAGATTCACTGGGAACTTGTGGTTCTATATTCAGCTATCCCCTGGAATGATTTCTAGCTGTTTGTCCCTCAGCACATCGTGTCACTAGGAATTGTGAGGAAGACAGTGAAAGCAAGCCACAGAAGCATATGGAGATGTAGGACACTGACATTTTGTGGGTTTTGTTATTTTTTTTGTTATTTTTCAATTTTTTTGTTATTTTTTAGGCACTTCTCCCATAACTCTCAGCTCCAGCCTCTCACCATGCCATTCATAGGCCTTCTTCTTTCTCTTCTTGAGAGAAGAGAAATGTCCCTAGCATTTAGAAATGGGAAAATAAAGCAAAGGGAAAACATTTCTGAATTTCCTCTTATCTATGTATATTCAAATATGTGAATTTTCCAGCCAGACAGTGCAACCAAATACTTTTCCCTGCTTCCTTTAACAGCCCCCACACATCATACATAGAATAGTTATATCCTAGATGATGAAACAGAAAATTCCATAATTGGGAGCCTGAGTGGCTCAGTCAGTTAAACAATAGACTCTTTTTTTTTTTTAAAGATTTTATTTATTTATTTGATAGACAGAGATCACAAGTAGGCAGAGAGGCAGGCAGAGAGAGAGGAGGAAGCAGGCTTCCTGCTGAGCAGAGAGCCCGATGTGGGGCTCGATCCCAGGACCCTGGGATCATGACCCGAGCTGAAGGCAGAGGCTTTAACCCACTGAACCACCCAGGCGCCCCTAAACAATAGACTCTTATTTTTGGCTCAGGCCCATGATCTCAGGGTGACAGGATTGAGCCCTGCATCCCCTCGGGCTGTCCATCCCCTCAGGCTCTGCACTCAGCGGGGAGTCTCCTTGAGATTCTCTCTCTCCCTCTGCCTCTGCCCCTGCTTGTGCACCCGCTCCCTCTCTCTTTTTCTCTCTCATACATAAATAAATCTTTAAAAACAATTCAATATTGTATACACTCTTCTGGGGGTCCAGGAATAGAAGTTCATATTCTTTCACTTAGGTAGGAAATGTACTCCAGCACAATGGATCTTGTAGATCTGGTGGATCAGCTTTATGTTGAAGTATTGCTACACCTGGAACATACGCATGAGGCTCCCAGACCTCACTGGTGCCTATTGGTTCCCAAGGACACTGGCAGGCTTCCAACAGCCTCAACAAACTGGGATTCTTAAATTACCCTGGTGTTTTCCACCTCCTGTGGCACTATACTCTCCATAAGCCCCTGCAAATCCAGGCACAAGCTTGGCACCCACAAGCCTCAGGCTGACTTCTACAGACCCAGACTTTCCACCCATCCCAGTGCCAGGCCAACCTCCATGGACCTAAAATCCAGACCAGCTTGTAGGACCAGACTGCCCATGTACCTTAGGACCGCACAGGTCCTCACTGAATTAACTACCAGGCTAACTCCCACAAACCAGGCTCTAGGCTCACCCAGGCACCAGGCTGGTCCCCATTGCCCTAGCCCTCAAGCCAGCTTCCATGAAACCCAGATTCCTGGCCCATCCCAATACTGGGATAGACCCTGGGCACTCGGATGCTATATCCTCACCAGTAGTAACTAGCACCTGGTTGACCCCCGTAAACCCAGGCTCGAGCTCATCTTCATAGACCCAGGCACCAGGCTGGTCTCCATGTACCAAAGCACCAGGCCTGACCCCCTGCTGACCCAGGCACCATATCTGTCCACCCAAGGACTCCAATAGTAAGCCTGCCCACAGACACCACCAGAGTCTCTGGATGAGCTGACTGGTGAAGGGCTTTGCCTGCCAAAGCCAATCTGTAAAGACTAGAAGAGGTAACTACCTCCTCAAATGCACAGACACCAAGGCAAGGCCGTAAGAATCATGAATATTCAGGATATTCTAATTCTGTGATGTGGTGTGTGTTAATCACCTAACTCTAGGGTGGAAGTTAAAGGACAAAAGCATTAAAAATAACTATAGCTACAATAATGAGTTGTGGATACACAGTATAAAGAGAGGTAAATTGTGACACCAAAAATGAAAATTATGAGGGGTGACAGTAAGACTGTAGTGTTACTGCATGCAATTAAAGACAAGTTATCACCTTAAAATGCACTGCTATATCTATGAGATGTCTTGTGTAAGCCCCATGGTTAACTAAAAAATAAAAACTCTTACTAGATCTGCAAAGAGAGAGGAGAGAGAGAGAGAAGAGAATCAAAGATACCAAATGAAAATTACTAGTTCACAGAAATGAAAGCAAAAGAGGAAGAAAGGACTAAGGGTTCTGCAAAATAGCCAGAAAACAATGAAATGGGAATAGTAATTCCACACGTATCAATAATTACTATAAGGAAAGTGGGTTGAATTCTCCAATCAAAAGGCATATTGAACAAGGCCCATCAGTGCTGCCTGTGAGAGATCACTTTAGCATCAAACACATATATAGACTCAAAGAAAGGGGTGGAAAAGGATATTCCATGAAAACGGAGACCAAAAGAGAACATGAGTAGCTATACTGACATCAAACAAAATAGATTTTAAGTAAAAAAACTGTAATAAGATGCAAATGAGATCATTACATATTGAAGAAAGGGATAAATTAAATGAGAAATTATAACAATTATATATGCACCCAATATTGGAGCACCTGAATATATTAAGCACATATAAAAAGTTCTTAAGGAAATGATAGAAAACAATACAATAACAGGACTTTAATACTCCACTTTCAACAACGGAAGGATGGTCCAGATAGAGTATCAAGAAGGAAACATTGAACTAGAACCACACCTTACACCCAATGGAGCTAACAGACACATACAGAACATCCCATCCAACAGCAGCAGAACACACATTCTTACACGGAACATTCTCCAAGATCGGTCATTTGTTAGGTCACAAAGCAAATGTAAGAAGATTTAAATCATACTGAGTATTTGTTTCCTGACCACAGTGGTATAAAACTAGAAATCAGTAATAGAAAGAAAACTGGAAAATTCACAAATGTGTGAATATTAAACATACACCTGAACACCCATGAGTCAAAAAAGAAATCAAGAGATAATTTTTTTTTAAAGATTTTATTTATTTATTTGATAGAGAGAGATGACAAGTAGGCAGAGAAGCAGGCAGAGAGAGAGGAGGAAGCAGGCTCCCTGCCGAGCAGAGAGCCCGATGCGGGGCTCGATCCCAGCACCCTGAGACCATGACCTGAGCCGAAGGCAGAGGCTTTAACCCACTGAGCCACCCAGGCGCCCCAAGAGATAATTTTTTAATCTAAAAATAAATGAAAATGCCATCTTCCAGCCCTAAGGTGAGAAATTTCTGAAGCTCTAATGTCCAACACGGTGACTATAATTAACAATTCTGTATTCTATGCTGACAGTTTACTGGGGAGTGCAGCTTTAATGCTTTACACACACGCAGGGGCAAATGATGTGAGGGTATGAAAGTGCTAACTAATCTTACTCTGGCAATCACTTCACAGCCTAGATGTGGATCAGATCATTACATCATCCACCTTAAAGTTATGCATGTTCTATGTCAATAATATCTCAAAGCTGGGGGAAAAAAGAAGAAAACAGATGTGATGCTTACATGGATACAGTGTTTGGGGTTCGGTGTTCTTAAACTTTTGTCTCTATGACTTACTCCATAGTTTGCCTTTTCACTGGCAGCTTAGGTACTTATAATTGGCTTGTGACAAGGAAATTGACTTAAATAGGCAAGCAGGCTGCAAAGAAAGGCTTATTCAGGATCTCTCTGTTGGAGAATGCCATTTCAATCAACAATGTTGATGTGCCCTTTTATCCTTTGACCTTGTTGAGGATCTGAGTAAGAATCATGATTGACAACTTCTTCTGAGCTACCTCATTAAGAATAATTAGAAAATAAATTAAATTGGGACGCCTGGGTGGCTCAGTTGGTTAAGCGGCTGCCTTCGGCTCAGGTCAGATCCCAGCGTCCTGGGATCGAGTCCCACATTGGGCTCCTTGCTCAGCGGGGAGCCTGCTTCTCCCTCTGCCTCTGCCTGCCTCTCTGTCTGCCTGTGCTCACTCTCTCTGACAAATAAATAAATAAAATCTTTAAAAAAAAAAGAAAATAAATTAAATTAACTTTTGGAAACAACATAGATATAAACTCTTTAACTGTTTTTCATATAGTGTTTCTTAAATAATTTTCTTTTCCTCATTGGCACAAACCCTTATGCCTTCCTTTCTCCTTTATATTTCAATGATAAAACCTAAAGACAAATTGGATAATGTGGTAAGATGAGCTACCCAACAGAAAATGCCTTTTGAGATGACTTTAGGATAAGAGCAAAATCTTGCAAAGAACTTATAGAAGAGATACACAATTTACTTTATGTTACTGTATTAAAAGAAACTTTTTATTTTAGTTGCAAGCATTCCTCAGATAATTTTAAAAAGGAAATCCTTTGCATGACTTCCACTCACTCTATATCCTTTACAATCTATAGACATGTAATTAAATGTGCTGTCAATGTTCCAGTATGTTAAATGCACATCACAAATGCTAACACATCCTGGGCCTATTTTGATCTGCTAATAAAATATGGCTTTCTTATGAAAGTTGAAAAGGGTAAGAAACTGCTACTTACATAATTTAATTTATGTGAAATTTAAATTTTACATAAATTTAAAATATGTGAATTTAAAATTATGTGAAAGTAATTTTTAAAATGAAGAAATACTCAAATTTTGTAGAATTTACCTAGCAGGAACATTTAAATCATTTAAAGTCTGCTTCTCTCTCTGCTTCTCCCCCATCACCATCCCCCACCCCTCTCTCAGGCTCCTGCGTACACTCTCTCTGTCTGTCTGTCTCTCTCTCTCATGCATGCACACAAAAATAAATACATAAAATCTTTTAAAAAAAGAAGTTCACATTTGGGCACAAAGACTAACATATTTGACAATACATTATAAGATAATCAAGTATAGTAATATTCCCTGTGAGCAAAAATAACCTTAAAATGTTTGCTTGATCTCATCAGACTTCTACTGACAATTTCTACCCCACCTTTTTTGTACAAGCCCCTGACTTGTCTTTATTTTGATTACTTTCATCTGTTAACTTCTTAATAAGAATGCGTTTCTCTCTCTCACCAAATGCCAGCCATGCACAAGCCTACTGCTGTTGATAGACTGATTACAGTGAAGCGAAGTAACTTCAGAAGAAAACAGTAGCTGAGGGAGCCACGGTCTCTACCATAAAGTGTCCTAACGAAAGCCTTGATGGCAAATGTTACTCGATAATGACTTCAGGGGGCATTACCAGACTATGCTGTTGGAACATCTTAACCAAATCATATAATCCAATTAATAATAACACCGGATGAGGGAATCTTTCTGTCTTCAGATTTCACTCCTATGTGTATTTATCTGGAAATGAATATTCTGAAAATCAACTGAAAAGATGAGAATAGACTCTTACTGCTGCTTGTGACAAGCAAACTGAAAGTAAAATAGTTGTGCAACATGAAATTTAAAGAGAGACAAGAACGCCTTTGAATGAGAAGCCAGATTGCTTGGAACTAAGCAACTAATTCAGTGTGTGTGTGTGTGTGTGTGTGTGTGTGTGTGTGTGTACAAATGCAGGCTTCTAAACAAGAGAGTTCAGATGACTTTGGGTATCCAAACTGATACCAGAGGAATGCTGAGAAGAGTAGATGTTTCAGGAGATCTGTAAGTCTTTCTTGACCTTTCTGCTTGATCACTTGGACACCAGTACATTTCAGGACTACAGAGGAACCAGTGGATGACTGTGAGCAGCCCTCTACCTTCTAAACCTGGGCTTCAAACATCATATATGCCTCTATTAAATTTAATCTAAGATAGTGTATCTAACATTGATATCTGCAATAAGAATTCTAGCATATTTATGTTTATTCAATCATCAGTGCCATCTCATATGACTACTTTTATCCTTAATGGGAATGTACCTCATGATCACATACATCAATAAGATCACCCCCCCTGAATATTTAAGGGAAGCCAAGAGATTCTCTACTGTCTTTTGATCAAAAGAGAAAAATAGGAATGACTTTCCAAATATATTGTTTCTAAAATAATGATACTGTAAAAATTAAAAGTGTATCTATTCTGCCTGTACAATTTGCTAGCTGCTATTCTAAGAAATTACCATAGATTATCTCATTTATCCTTATTGCAATTAATCTATGAGGTACTTATACTTGCTATTATTCCTATTTATGTTAACTGAGGTATGAGAAGTTAATAATCTGTTCAATATTATGTTACTATTAAAGGCCACAGTTAGGATTTGAAATTAGGTTTTCTGACTCCAAAGCACATGTTCTTACTTTTGTACTATATTAGGAATCAATTGCTTTAACATCTGAAAACACTCTCCCAAAAGATTTGAAATGACTAAGAATTTAATGACTTATTTCTTTTATCCATTTTCCATGAAGGAGAATATTCCATAGTACCACAAATATATTGAATGATTACATAATGTCAAATACCCTGCTGGGTGATAGAATAATTCATTGATAATCATAGGCAGCTGGTAAGGAAATAGCTGTGTGAAAATTCTAAGGTGACACAAAAGTATTGGTGGTTTTTGCGGTCATAAAATATTTGGTATCTGAGGTCTTCGAGTTTTATTTCTTCAAGTACAATTTGACCAAGTTACAAAAGACCTTGGGACACATCTTGCTATTATTAGGATATTGGTGTAGTCTTGCTCCATGATTGTTCTTCAGTGCAGACAACTGGATTGTTGGCATATAAAATCCTAACAGAAATTTTAGTCAGTTGGAGACAAGCGAACGTCTTCTCCTCCCTTGTTTTTCCATTTTTCTTCTTTCTCTATCATTCTGACCTCTCCACAGTCTTCCATTACTAATCCCACAGAATCTCAAAGTCCTACAATACTGACTTATCCCTTCTTTTACCTCAGTAGTAGATTTTCACATGTAGGGGGAAAGCCATTTCCCCCCTACCTCTCTAGGTTCTTGGCTGAAACCACCCCCCTCACCCCATAATGACAAATTAATAGGAGAAAACCAAAATTAATTACTCACAAAGCTATGAGACTCAAAGGCAGCCAGGTGGTTGAGGTTTATATACATACCATCTTGGACTAAGGAAAGGGACAGGGATCTGGAGCTTTAAAGAGGAGGAAGACAATTCACAGGATAATGTGAAGAAGTGTTTGGTAAATAGATGTTTGCCTTGACATGCAGACAAGTCTCTAAGATGAAAAAGTTATCTCTAGTGATAACTGTCTTGCTGGTATAGGCCTCCTTTCTAGATTCTCTTACACTGCTAAAAAAAGGTAAAAGGCTTTTCCTGACTCTGTTGGGTCTCAATTGCCTTCAGCTCTGTGTACCCGAGTGACATATTTTGACCTGGACCATCCTGCTCCCCTTCACACTTCTCCTGAGGTAACATTAATGATCCTATCTTAAGACAATTTGTTGTTCATTCCTTCTCCATTACTTGGATATGAGAATGATATTTCTAATATTAAAAAGGAAAAAAAGATTAAGTTATAGTGGGCTTTGAAAAAGTTGTGTAAATTTGGTTGAAGCCATAAATTCTTGTGTTCAATAGATAATTGCTGAGAATCAATTATGTTCTAGAAAATCTGCCCCGGGACACAACCCTGAGGAATAGAAGATCTGTCAGTGAGGAATCAGATATTCATAAACTGGCAGTAGAAGAGAGAGTTATGAGAGTATATATCAGGGAACCTGAGGGTTGGAAATGGTTTCTTTGAGAAAGTAAGGCATACACCAAAATCTAAAGGATATGCAAGTGAATGATGGGCTGAGAGTAAAGATTAGAAACAAGAAATACTGCAATATGGAAAAGTCTTGAGGTAGCTCAGGATGGAGAATAGAATGCCTAAGGAAAAGAAACAAGTCCATTTGGAATGTTGACAACAAATGAAGGTACAGGAACAGATGGGAGAGGAGAGAAGAGGAGGCCATATCATACAGGTCCTGGTAGGCCTTACAGTTTGGTTTTCATTCTAAAATCAGACTGTGCAGAGGATTGCAGGTCATTAAAAAAATGTTTTAACCTAAAATCAATGGCAAATCATGAAATGGTAAGCCAGTTGTTCCTTATAAAAGATCATGCAGATTAAGATATTAAAGAATGGGGCAAGATTGCCAATAGAGAAAATAGTTACCAAACCTGTTTGATAAGTAAGAGATTGGATCAGTGTGCTGACACTGGAGACTGAATGCAGTAGGTAGATATGAGAAGCTTTTTTTTCTGTAGGAATTCAAGACTTGTTGATGGATTCAGTCCAGGCACATGAGGGAAATGGTTAAACTCGAAGGTGATCACCTGGTTTCTGGTTTATGCAGAAGTGTGCTTATTCACTGATATAACACATACTGGAATAGGCCAGGTTTGGGCTCAGGATAGCAATATGTTTAAGAAAACTTTGATATTCCAAGTGTAGGTATCACCTGGACAGTAGGACCCAGACTCAGAAGAGAGATCTACAGCAAGTACAATATGTAAGTGATTAATACAGCCATGGCACCTACAATACTACAATATAAATATGCCCCTCCCCCAAAAAACACCAAACAAGTAAGTGGGTTTTATTGAAATTTTATTGAAAACACATTGTTTGGCCTTAAAAGGACATTTTGAAAATAGGCTAAGGTTGAAATGTGGTTTTCCTGGCTTTAGTGACTTCCTGGTAAGGAATGAGCATGTTTTGACAATTTTGGATTGTTGCCTTTCTGTAACCCATCTGTGCCATGCTCTATCAGGCTTCAGTGAGAATAGCATATCACAGATTTAGTGCCTTTAAAACCAGGATATTATGTATTTTTCTAATACTTCTTTTTGGGTTTTAAATCCAACTTGTTGCATGAGATTATTTAAAAATACATGGCTTATTCTTAGCTTGATGACAAATTTGCAAAAATATATCACACTGAGCATTCAGATATTTGTATTCATAGCCTGTACTTTACAATAAATTGGTTATGGGAAGCAGGTAGTGGCCTAAGAGGTTAGAAATTTGAGGCATGAAAAACAATGAATTTGTGATTTAACCAGGACAGTCAAGGATGAAATTAAATAGATTAGGGAACTCCATTTCCAAGGTACAAGCGTCATCAACTAACCTGCCTTCATGTGCTGGACAAATTATCCATAGGCCATGGAGAACAGCATCACCCAGCCCCCAAATTGCTTTCTAATCTTCATTTTGATGTCCATTTGGATATTTTGCATACACAATACATCCCTGGCTATTCCATCCAAAATTACTTTCTTTTCAAGACAATTCTGAATATACTTTGTTGTTGAAAATATTTTTGGGCCTTTCAAAACTAATTAATCATGCTTTCATGAATGCATCATTCCAAAACAAACATTTTAGCTGTTGTGAACAATGCTATTAATAGGTTATTTTTAGATATCTGACTAATCTCTCTTCACTAGCATTGTTAGTCTTTAAAAAAATTACATCACTTTTGGTTTGATCACAAATAACTGAAGTATTTGTTAGATATAAGACTATCTTACTGTGGGGGCGGGGGGATGCCTGGGTGGCTCAGTCGTTAAGTGTCTGCCTTTGACTCAGGTCATGATCCCAGGGTCCTGGCATTGAGCCCCTTGTCAGGCTCCCTGCTCAGCCGGAAGTCTGCTTCTCCCTCTCCCACTCCCCCTGCTTGTGTTCCCCCTCTTGCTGTGTCTCTCTCTGTCAAATAAATAAAAATCTTTAAAAAAAAAAAAAAAAGACTATCTTACTGGGGTAAGGGGAAGGTAGAGTCTGCTGGAAGAGGAAAGCTTAGGGAAAGTCTCCTAATGCAGACTAAGTGGGAGGAACCACAGCTGAGCCTCTATGTTGAAGATGTAGTGAAAACAGAGACTTCCAGCAGCTCTCATGGAGGTCATTCGAATGGGAGGTTGTAGCTGGGCAGACTGTAGTTCAGGAAAAATCAACACACGTTCTTTTAGGACCATCTCTTAAGAACTGGTTACTAAGGTGGAATGTAATGAATATGATGGTTACTAATGTTGTTAAGATGATTATGATGGCGATTTGGTCTGATGAGCTCTTGTGAGAAAGACATACTTGTCTTTACTGTGGTGTAATGTATGGTATGGACCATCGTGGGCACTGAAGGAATGCAGAGAAGAGTCACTGAATCTGGGCTAACAACAAGGAAGATTTTCTAGAAGAGGGGATGCCTTGCCAGGTTTAAAAAAAAAAAAAAAAAAAAAAAAGAAATAGAAGTCAAGCCAGGGAAGAAGAGAAGGAGGAAAGACATTTGAGCAGATGGCACAGCCAACAAGAATTGGGTTGGTTGTGACTAGGGAATGGATCGAGTGGAGGGGTCAGGGGGTTAGTTGGAGCCGGGAGGTAGGGAGTTGCACTTGGCTTAGCTGAGTAGAGAAAGCATATCCATACATTTAATGATACCCAGCTGGTGAAGGAATACTTTGGAAAAGTAACTACTCTCTAAAGGACAAAGGGAAGAGATGTTTGGTAATGTGAGAACTGCTTCTGGAAAGAACTGGTCAGGTTTCGTTTATCCTCTTCTGCACAAATGGCCTCTGCCTTCTTGTGTATCCCATTTCCACTCCCCATATGCATTGTCTCTTTTTGCTTTTAATCATTTATGTTGTCAGTGAACTGATTAAGGAATTGCCTCCACATGGACCACGTTGCCCTACACCTGTGTAATTGTTTATGCATCTTTGTTCTCGTTAATCTCTAAACTGTTTCACCTGAGACCTTTGAAGAACAGAGCTGTTAATTTTGTATTCCCATGTTCGCACAGTGTAATTCATCTACAAATTTTCCTGAATGAATGAATAATGTTTGAATGAGTAGAGGAATACAAAACTAGATGAAAATATATGAGAACATGAAGTAAAAGACAAATTCCAAGTGGGGATGTGGGCAAGTTTTCATGAAATAGGAGAAATCATGTTCTACCAAAAGGAGCAGAGCTTTGCTGGGCAGGAGAGAGGCAAGAATGAATTCAGTTAACATAACTTCCCTAAATATACGAAGTATGTTCCTGCAAGAGTCAGGGGTCTGATATAGCTGAAAGGCACAAAGCTTAATTGTAAATAAACCATGTTGAGACCTGACATCTTTGGAAATGTTGTCCTAAACCACTTAGATTACTCCAGAGGAAACATATACGGTTTTGTGCAGAGAGCTGCCATTATTTTACCTTTGATTTGGGTGCATGAATGTAATTCTCACAGGATGAATCGATGAACACATGGTGATAACAAAGCTTCTGGGAGGTGGTGAGGAAATCCTTGCAAGAGCAGGAGTGACTGTGTATGTCGGGGGTGGAGGGAGGAAGAGGAGTATAATTAGTATGAGATATTTTAAATCTAAAATGTTGTGACTTGGAATTCCTTGAATATTAATGAGGAGGCAAAGAAAAACACGGGAGACCTCTGAGATTTTCAGCTTCACATGAGACAGCATGTACCTTACAGTATAGAATGGAGCATACTGAAGGCTTTATTATTCATGCCCGTGTGCATAATAGAGTTTGAATGAATGAATGGACAAATGAATGCATGAATAAATAACCTCAGAATCTTCCAAATAACAGACATACTTGGACAGCTTTAAGCAAATCTGTCTTACACTATAGTCAAAGGACTGTGCTTTGGAGCTATAACTGCCAACACAGCCCCATCAGGCTCACGGAAGACCTCCCAGAGTGCTTTACGTCTCACAAGCATAGCTGTGACATCTTGTGGGCAAAGGCTTCACATGTTAATTATTATGGATAGTATAGCTCATGGTACTTTTTACATGTTCGTTATCATGAGACTCTTGGCAAGGTATTAGCAGGGTATTAGACGACAAATTAGTCATCTCTCCTGATGGACAGGCACTATCCTTAAGGTTCGTTCAACATAGGGATAATAGACTGTTCAGAAGTAATTTGTATTTACCTTTTCACAGAAAACATATAAATGTACTTTGTAGTATTTGCAAGCCGATCCATAATAAAGTTTAGAGATGCTAATGACATATATTATCAAGTTACTATGTTAATATTACATTAAGACTGGAAAATCTGAGAGAAGGATTTTATGTATTTCTTTTCCTCAAGTCATTATGTGATGTATCTGTTGTTATATAGTGCTATTTATATCTTTCAATCCACACTAAATATATACATATATTCTTTCTTCCTTTCTTTCCTCCATTTTTCTGATCTGCTTCCATTGATGACTCTATACTTTTGACTCCAGACTGGCAATATGAGGGTAAGATGACAAAAATAAAAATGCCAAACAACCTCATGAACACTGCTTGTCTGTCTTTGTTTTATTCTCTTTAGAACATTATTAAAATTCTATTCACTCCCTTTAATTAGACCCTTTATCACAATTAAAGTCCAATTATGTTTGTTTCTGTTGTGAAGCTTTAATTACAATTTATCCTTGTTAATCATTCCTTTATGTTATTTCTTTGGGTTAAATTACCATCCCATTATCTCTGTCCTGAAGGACTTCTGCTCTCCAGTGGTCTCTGCTGGTGTTTTCTCAGTAAGATTTGAGTAGTTTTGTGGTGTACGACGTGATTGTGCTATGATGTTGCAAGGAATCTATGTGGTTCTCATGAAATTTTTTTAAGCTAAAAAATTATTAAAAGTAAAGTAATGATGCCTATCGATTTGATTGTAGGATTTTTCTTTTTTAAATACCAATGAATTTCATCTCAATGAATTTCATCTCAGGGTGAGTGTCCTACAGTTGCTTCTTCTTACCTTTGGTTGTTTTCTCTCTTTAGATTGCAAACTAGCTAGGGGAGGACCACCAGCCACCATAGTTGCTATCGATGAAGAGAGTCGGAATGGTGAGTGGAACTTCGCGTTTTACAAATGACTTCTCTTCTCCTTTCAACCCCAGATGTGTTACGTGGGGAAAGTACTAAAGGAAAGCTGCAGCCCAAATCCACAAACAGCACTCCCTTAATTTCTTCCCTGTACAGGCTTGAATTAGGACCTATGCTGAAATGCTTTACTTGTTTAATATAGGAGAAACTTCTCCTGACTAGAAAGGTTGTTCGTTCTTGATCGTAAAGGAGCATTTTACTCAGGGTCAGTCCAAGAGAGTGCTTCCAGATAGGGCTGGGGTTTTTCTTTGTCAGTGGGTAGAGTTGACTATCATGCGTACAAACACCTGGTCACTTAAGTAAGATACACTGCATTCCTCCAAAAGAAGTGGACCACAAGGTAAGCCTTCCACAGCCCGCTTACGCTGGCCGGAATCTGGCAAGGTTTAAGCTCCACAGTTCACCAGACATGGGCATTTATAAATGGTTAATGGTAAAACTGAAAATTCTTGGGAACAGAGAACCTGACCGAAGGTTCTGAGAA
Source organism: Martes martes (assembly GCF_963455335.1). NCBI lineage: Eukaryota > Metazoa > Chordata > Mammalia > Carnivora > Mustelidae > Martes > Martes martes. The sequence continues at coordinate 69,722,302 of NC_137902.1, forward strand.
CAGAGGAAGAAGCTTGCGTGTTGGTTCAGGTTGTCTGCCATGAAGAACAACTAATATCAAATCCATATTACAGTCTTCAAGAAGTACTTTTCCTTATCAAAACCAAAAATAAATACATTTGGCGCTTTGTTCTACAATTCTCTCTGAGCCTCTTTTATCTTCAATGTGTGAGTGTTTACAGATTCTTCTCCTCTGTTAGTGCTGCAGTAAAACAGTATCTCTTGAGGCTTCATTTCTATTTCAAACTACTCTAAGTGTGCGAGTGTGCTCTGAGGCACAGTTTGTGTACTAATTCCACAATGGACTTTCCACTGGGCTTCCATTGGGTTTATTTGGTCCATGTTTTCTGTCTGCTTGAAAAAAGTCTGTCTTCCAGACTTATATATACATATACATATGGGGCTTATTAGAGAATGATCTTTTTTCCTGGAATTTAACCCACATATATCTTGAAGCCTTCTATGACATATGTAATACCTTCATTGTGCCATGGTAGAAGCATTCCTTTATTCCTTCGAAGAGTTGGCCTAATTCTTTTTCTTCTTGCATATCCTTTGAAATTAGCCAAAAATGTCCATAGCTTTGCTGACCTCTATTTAAACAAAATAAATGATCCGTACTAAATTTTAGCAACATTTAAAAAATCACAAAACCTTGAGTTCTCTCATTATTTTTATAAAAGCCAGTCTGGGGTGCCTGGGTGGCTCAGTCATTAAGCTCCTGCCTTTGGCTCAGGTCATGATCCTAGGGTCCTGGGATTGAGCCCCACATTGGGCTCTCTGCTTAGCAGGAAGCCTGCTTCTCCCTCTCACGCTCCTCCGACTTGTGTTTCCTCTCTCACTGTGTCTTTCTCTGTCAAATAAATAAATAATATCTTAAAAAAAAAAAAAAAGCCAGTCTGTACTGAGCCTGAAAGCAGACAAAGTTGATGCATTATTATGATGTTTTTGAATAAGTTCAAAGTAAATCTTATGTGTGTCTACAGAAAATGAAAAAAAAAAAAAAGAATCTGGAAAATTTTTTTCATACATGTAGAAAATCATGGTTTATTTATCATTAACTATTTTTGAAGTACAAATCTGTAATATTTCAAAAACGAATCTACAAAGAAAACAGTTTGTCTTTTTAACCAGAAACTAAAAAGGGGAAAAAAATAATGATAGAATGCCATTCTCTATTTTAGTTTCTTTATTGTTCACTGATTAACTAGAACATATAAGCTGAGTTGAACTGAAACACTTAGTTTTATTAAATAATTTTGTTTTAACATGTTTTAACATACAGAACTTATTTTGCCAAATGTCCTCAGTAATGATGATATTTTGCCTCCTTTTTATGACTCAGTCCCATTTTTCAAAGGACCAGGAGCTCTGCAGACATGTTACCATAGAGTATCCGATAATGCGTGTGATAAACGTTCAATATTTGTGTTGTAGAAGCAAGTGGCATGATACAGCGTAGGAACGTTGTGTTCTTTAATTGGCATATTTTGTAGAAACTGCCAACTCCTCAGAATCCTGCCAAAGTCATTTGAGTGTCATCACAAGGAATATAAATACTTGTCTAGAGTCTAAATGTTTGCATTTTTATTTTACATTAAATTTCTAAAAATATGATCAAGTGAACCTCTGCCAAAGATTATAATACAGTGTGCAGTCATCCTTCTCTCGAAAGTCTGCAGGAATCAATGCATGAAAATGTGTTTCGTATTTTTCTTCAGGCCATCTAAGAAACTTCCAGTCAGACAGTTCATTCTGAGCCTCCTCTTAAACTCCCTTAATTTCTCTTTTTCTGAATCTTTTAATTAGTAGCAACAGAACGTGTGGGTATTTGATTTTATCAATATAATACACATCATTTTTAAGTTTGGGGACTTCTTAAAAGAAAGGCAGAGGGGCAGCTGGGTGGCTCAGTCAGTTAAGTGTCTGACTTTTGGTTTTGGCTCAGGTCATGATCTCAGGGTCGTGAGATCGAGCCCCCACACTGGGCTCTGCAGGGTCGTGAGATCGAGCCCCCACACTGGGCTCTGCACTCTGCAGGGAGTCTTCTTGAGATTGTCTCCGTCTCCCTCTCCTTCTGTCCTTCCCCACCACTCGTGCTTTCGCTCTCTCTCTCTCAAATAAAATGAATAAGTAAAATCTTTAAAAAAATAAGGCAGAGCAAATCCCTTATGAAGCCAAAATAGTAAGTTTATTGTGTGTCAATTTACCTTTGGTTTGCTTTATTGATGTCTACAGGTAAATGATCTGTATTGCTAAATATGTCCTCCAGTAAAGTAGAGCTTTTAATAGCTCAGCTTTTAAAAAAAAAAAAATCTATACTTAGTTTTCTCATGTAAGTCACTGACGTACATTTGTAGAATGTCTATTATTTGTCACAGGCTTCTGCATCATTCATAATTTTTAGACTCTGTGGGATGGGAGTATTTCTTCTTTGTGAATATGTATGCTAAATGCATTTGCACAAATATGTATGTTTGAAAGAATTAGTGGGTGGAGAGCCATAAACTTCTTAGTAACTCTGGACTCTTTTCAATTCTTCCCCTTTTTGATCATTATTCTCAACAGCATAAGAAGAGATCCTTATCTTGCCCACAATCTGAACCAGGAGTTTATTTTCAACAAAACTATAAGAAAATCAAGCTTTGGTTTTAAGGACACACAGTCAACACAAAAATAGGTAAACCCTGGCTCCCGACAACCATCAGAAATCTGTCAAGCTGGTAACTAAAGTGGACTCAGTGTACAATCATATTTAGAGATGAGGATGTGTATAGAGAAATGGACCTGGATGTATTTTCTTGCTCAGGAAAGTGAGAAATATATAAAAATTCCTTCTGGAGTACTTATGTCCACACAAAAGCCTACACATGGATGTTTATAGCAACTTTATATCTAATTTCTAAAACTTGGAAGCAACCTAGATGTCCTTCAGTCAGTGAATGGATAAACTGTGGTGTATCCACACAAATTCCGTGTGAAAAAGAAAGAGCTGTCAAACCATGAAAGACAAGGAAGAATCCTTTAAAAATAATAATAATAATTTATTTTTAAATTATTTAACACACAGTGTTATAATTAACACACAGTGTTACATTAGTTTCAGGTGGACAATATGCTGATTTAGCTATTTTTATTTTATTTTATTTTTTTAAAGATTTTATTTATTTATTTGACAGACAGAGATCACAAGTAGGCAGAGAGGGAGGAAGCAGGCTCCCTGCTGAGCAGAGAGCCCAGTGCGGGGCTCGATCCCAGGACCCTGAGACCATGACCTGAGCCGAAGGCAGAGGCTTTAACCCACTGAGCCACCCAGGGGGCCCTGATTTAGCTATTTTAAACATTACTCAGGGCTCGTCAAAATAAGTATACTCTTAATCCCTGTTACCTATTTAACCCATCCTCCCTCCTGCCTCTGCTACCCACCAGTGTGTTCTCTATAATTAAGAGTGGTTTCTTTAAAAAAAAAAAAAATTAGAGAGAGAGAGTGGTTTCTTTGTCCCTTTTTTTGGTTTATTTCCTCAATTTCACATGAGTGAAGTCATATGGTATTTGTCTTCCTCTGATTGATTTATTTCACTTAGCATTATACTCTAGATCCACCCATGTTATTGCAAATTGCAAGATTTCATTTTATACACACACACACACACACACGCACACACACACATATCTGTTTGCATTCATCTATCAAGGCACACTTGAGTTACTTCCATATTTTGGCTATGGTGAATAATGCTGCAGTAAACATACAAGTGCATTAATCTTTTTGAATTACTTTTTGGGACTTTTTGGGTAGATAATCAGTAGTGAAATTACTGGATCATATAGTAATTCTATTTTTAATTTTTTGAGGGATCTCCATACTGTTTTCTCTAGTGGCTGCACAGTTTGCATTCCCATCAACAGTGCATGAGCGTTCCTTTTTTCTCCACATCCTCACTAACACCTGTTGTTTCTTGGTTTTGTTTTTGTTTTTTTTAATTTTAGCCGTTCTGATGGGTATAAGATGATATCTCGTTGTGGTTTCGATTTGCATTTTCCTGATGATGAGTGATGTTGAACATCTTTTCACGTGTCTGTGGACCACCTTTATGTCTTCTTTGGGTAAATGTCTGTTCATGTCCTCTGCCCATTTTTTAATTGGATTTTTCAATATTTGGATACTAACCCTTTACTGGATAAATCATTTTCAAATATTTAAATTTAAATTTAAATATCTTCTCCCATTCAGTAGTCAGTCTTTTTGTTTTGTTGATTGTTTCCTTTACTGTGCAGAAGTTTTTCATTTTGATATATTCCTAATATTTTATTTTTGCTTTTAGTTCCCTTGCCTTAGGAGACCTACCTAGAAATATGTTGCCACAGCAGAGAATGTTCCTTATACCCTTGAAAAGAATGTATATGCTGCTCTTTTAGGATGGAGTGTTCTGAATATATTTGTTAGATCTATCTGATCCAAAGTATCATTCAAGGATACTGTTTCCTTATTTTCTATTTGGATGATCTTTCCAGTGTTTCAAATGAGGTGTTAAAGTTCCCTACTGTTATTGTACTACTATTGGTCACTTGTTTTGTGCTTGTTATTAGCAGCTTCATGTATGTGGGTGCTCTCTTATTGGGTGCATAAATGTTTATAATTGTTATAACTTCTTGTTGGATTTTTCCTTTTATGGTTATATAGAGTCCTTCTTTATCTCTTGTTAGAGTCTTTGTTTTAAACTCTATTTTGTAGATGGGTAGGAATCTTAAATGCACATAAATAAGTGAAAGAAGCCAATCTGAAAAATCTACATATGTATGATTCTAACTGGAAAGGTAAACTATGGAGACATTCTGGAAAAGGCAAAGTTATGGAGAAAATAAAAAATTCTGTAGTCTGGGGGTGAGTGGGACAGAGATAGATAAGCAGATCACAGAGGATTTTTAGAGCATGAAAATACTCTGTATGATATTTTAATGATGGATTTATGTCATCATACATTTGTCTAAACCCATAGAATGCACAATACTGAGAGGAAACCTTAAGGTAAATTGTGGACTTTGGGTGATTATGATGTGTCAGTATAGGCTTATCCTTAATTAAAAAAAAAATACCATTCTCATAGTGGTGTTGATAATAGAAGATGCTTTGTGTATGTGGGCATAGGGGAATATCTGTCTGTCCCTTTCATTTTTTTGTTGTAAACCCAAAACTTCTCTAAAAAAATAGTCTTTGGGCACCTGGGTGGCTCAGTGAGTTAAGCCTCTGCCTTTGGCTCAGGTCATGGTCTCCGGGTCCTGGGATTGAGTCCCACATTGGGCTCCCTGCTCAGCGGGGAGTCGGCTTCTCCCTCTCTCTCTGCCTGCCTCTCTGCCTACCTATGATCTTTGTCTGTCAAATAAATAAATAAAATCTTTAAAAAAAAAAAGTCTTTAAAAATCTTTCCAGAAGTATATATTCTAGGTTCAGTGGACTCTGAGTTGTTTATGGCATTGAGTCCTTACTGGCAGGAGGGAGGAGGAGTTACACGGGGACCATGGATAGTCTGCCCCCAAGTGCCAGCTACTATATGGCAATAGTGGCATGGCTTCCAAACAGGTTTGAGGACATCCAGTTCAGGCTAATCCTCAGAAACTGAATAAGTGCATAGGCAGTGCTGAGGCAAGAGGACAAGAAAATTACACTGTGTGATTGTACACAGTGTACAAAAATACACTGTAATTGTACAAAATGGGAAGATTCAGAGGCAGAGGATATCACTATCTAAATGATGGATTCAAGACCCATCTTAAAGGTCCTTTATAGATTTATAGTTGGAAAGATATTTTGGGCTGGCAGCAAATTTAAGAAATGAACGATGATGCTGAGTGTCTCTAGAGTTTGAATGTAGCAGCCGATAAAGGGGGCCACAACTGACTCAATGGGGAAGTTTGCTCTTTGTTCTCAGGGAGCATTTCAAAGCCAAGGTATGAATGAGATTGAGGATTATAGATCCCTACATGCTTCCTGGAATGTAGAGGAGGTCACAAACAGGAGTGATGACTTCATTTTGTCACTCCTTCCCCACAATTGCTCTAGTACAAGTGCACAGTCAGGGGAGGGAAGGAAGGGATGTGGAGGTTGGTCCCTCACTTGAAACAGTTGTGATACAAGGGATATTTAAGTTCCTCAGCATTCTTTTCCTTCCATTGCCCAAACCACTAGACTTATAAGAGGAGGAGATTACATTTTTATGTTGGTGTTTTTCTTTCCTTATCATTTGCAGTTATATACACTTGAGTTTCTAAGAAGGAGTTCATCAGATTCCACCCTCCATACTCCAAAGGGTTCCACATGAAATTACACACAGACCTAGTAAAAGGGGACTTGTGCTCATGGACAGAAAAAAATCTTCAAGTAACCAACATGTTTTAATGAAAATTCCCAAAGTTTAAACAAAGTGTGATGTGATAAAAATCTTTGACATCCAAGTGTTCAGAACTCATCAGTTTTGCCTATTTTTACTCATTCTTCATCATTCTCCAAAGAGAAAAGAGTCTAAACTGGCTGCGGTTTTGTACCATCAGAATGGAAGAAGCGTAGGCTCTTTATGGAATGGTACATGGTAGAAGATGATGCGAACCACAGCTGTGAGACTGCATGGGCTATTCAGGAGAGGCGGAACTGAGGAACCAAGATGGCAGGTGTCAGGCAGCTGGGATAACTGTGTTCTTTTCAGGTGAAGTGAGGGTCTCCCAAGAAGTTGTGCCTGCTGGGAATGCGTAGTAGGTGCAAAATGTTTCAATAACCGTTGTCATAGACAGATTCCTTGGCTCTTGTAAATATTTGTAGAAATGTTGTTAAAGATTGAAATTCTTATGTGGACCTGTCATTGAACCATTCTTCCTTCAGTGTGTCAAAACTGGGACTCTGGTTTAAGGTGTCCCTAGATTTAATTCTCTTGTCTCACTGTCGCTGTCTCTTTTTCTCATAATCAATAACTATTTTGGTTATTTCAAATAAGGAATATAATGACCAAGTGTTTCCAACATAACTTATATATTAAATAAAATTTGAATTACAGGATACCTTCTGAGATATGACGCTTTTGAAAAGTTGTATAGAGGTATAGTCATGAAAAAAAGGGAGGAAGAATGGGGTGACTATGTCTTATGAGAGGTTTGGAATGTTTGTTTTAAACCACTACTTTCTGTAGCCACTTTAATTCCATCTCTTTTGTGCATTGTCATCTCATTGCTATTGTACAATGTTTGCTTCTTTCTTTGATGTCTTCATTATTTAATCCCAGAATAATTCTATATCTGAACTATGAAAAATTAAAAGACAAATATAAAACAGACAAAAGAAAATATGGTTTTATGCAGATGACTATATATTGTATACTGTACATTAGGAAACACAGCAACCGTGGCAATGACTGAAACTGCAAAGATTATGGTGAATTAATGGATGACTGCACAAGCCTATGAAATACTGATGTAAGACTAGAATTTTGTATGGAGTTATGAAGGATCATCAGTGATGACATCAAGCAATCAATTTTTCGCCTAATATGCCACTTTTGTTTTTTCTGGATAAGTAGGAAAAATATTTTCTTTTTGTTCTATAATTTGTAACATTCTAACTTGATTCTTAACTGTGAAAGAAATTACATATTTTTATAAGACATTACTGGTCTTCTGGCTACATTGCTGGTGGATGTTGCATAGGACCAAACTCATGATTACGAATTTCCTTATTGTCATTTTATTGTGGAATTTCCCCAGTCTTCACCAAGTCATTCTGAGTTCTTTCCAGTGGAAGATGGACTCAGAAATGAGGAAAGAGATTTTTTCATCCAAAATACATTTGCCGACCTAAACTGATGTTAAAAAAAAAAAAAATCGTGCCCAATTCTTCATGTATTTTAATCTTACTCTTACTATAATGCCTATAAGACAACTCTTGTAAGAGGAAACAATTTGGCTCTTCTCATTACGGTTTAAACTACATATGCAGTGGTGCATCCTGCTTCTTTCCAAAGAGTCATTTTCTAAAAGGTCAGCAGCTTCAAACCTCCTGAGTATATAACTGAAATGATAAGTAAATAGAAAAGTTTCCAAGCATTAAGGAAATAGGTTGTTATTTATCTCCTCAAGTTATCTAGAATTTTATTGACATTAAATCATATATTATAGTTCATTGATGATCTTTCTTTGCTTTTTTGTTGACTTTAGTACCCAATATGCAGTGAGATTGCGGGAGTAATGGAAGGATCATAAAACAAGGGGCAGGAAAAATGCAAAGGGCAGAGAGAAGTCAGAAAGGCCAGCAAGCCAGGGCACTTGATATTAGGAAGACATCTCTGTGAAAGTTAGCAGCCCCTCCTTTACTGTTTACATTTCAAAACACTAACGTTATTAACAATGGTGAAAAGATTCAGTAGTGGAAAATAACCCCTGGTCTCTAAGGAAGTAAAAAGTCCATTTAAAGAAATTCTACTCTAATTGTATTTTTCCTTGTTGTTTCAACCCTTTCTTTTAATCACATTTCTAATTATAATAGGACTGAATCATATAGAATTAAAGTGTATTACACACACTCAACATACATACACGATCCCAGATGATGCTGTTCTCATGAGCCTTTTGTCTATAGAGAGTATCTGCATCATAAATCATTATTGATTTATTTGTGTAGATTGTTGGAACTCAGGCCATGGGCCATGGTGGGCAGTAAGAGTGAGTCTTTATATTAGGCAGAAAAGTCTGTTAGGTTCTGTCCACTTATAACCATGCAGTGTTTTGATTGTTTGTCTTGTCAGAGTAATAGGAAATTCTGTATATTTAAGATGTCATTGTAATTTAAATTTTGATTCCTTTAATGAGCCCAAAAAACTACATCTGTGTGTCTCATGTGGCCTGTAGGCCACTGATATTTTAACTTCTAATTTAGGCAGCAAAGACGAGAGAATTGAGTTAGGATGGTGTAAAAGATAGAGGTTCTTCTACATGGGAGAAACAGCCTCCTGAGGGTGAGTTGGCTTTGAGTTTTCTCTGCATATCCCAGACACTCTTGACGCGTAGGTTGTGTAATTTTTGAGTTTAGTTGGGGAGTGAATCCCTGATGGAAATTACTTAGGAACTTTGGGATAGAAGAAGCACCAAAGTTTAATTCCAGGGGATATTCTCTGCCCAGAACCTTCTAAGAAATGTCTGCATCTGTCCTTCCACATGTGTGCTCTCCTTGGGCTTGATTCCACCATTCCCTGGACTCTGGGTCGCCCCCCACCCGCCACCAAAGACTTTTCTTTCCAAATTTCCCTGAGTCATGAATGGTTCTTTGATTTCTTCTGTTCCTTGTGATCAAATATTGGCCACTAGATTATAATGTTGTTATTGAGACACAAAAATGTGATGAAGGTCAGTAGTCTCACTGCTGAATAGAAAGGAGTAATAAACATTGTACAAGGTTGTGAAACAATAACCAGGATGGTATGAAACATTTCTTAAACTTAGCATAACTCCTCTAGCAGTTTTCAAAACAAATGTTCAAATGCTGTGTATTTCTAACTGAAACTGTTAATGTAATTCAATTAAATATGCTTGCAAGTGTGCTATGAGGATTAATGCATATGAAAGTACCAGGTATCCCTTTATCTACAGCTACTTCACAGGACCCTGAAGGATGTGCTAAAGCTTAGCGCTTATTTTATATCTGTATCAGAGGATGCAGTTAAAGCAAATAGTACATACTTATTCCTTAGAACAAATAAAAAAGGAATGTCTTAATTGTACTCAGTCATGAAAGATTTGGGGAATCCTCACAGCTAGGCATCATTAAAATAGACTCAGCTTGGTTAAAATACAAATGAGCTTATCAAATAGAATGTATAGATATGCTAATAAGTATGTGGGCTTTCTTTTTAATCTACTCAAAGTACATGCCACTGGTGACCAGAAGCAAGTTTTTTTTTTCTGTTTGTTTTGTTTTGTTTTTTATTATGTTATGTTAGTCACCATGTAGTACATCATTATTTTTCTTTCCCATTAAGCAGTAATTTTTATTATGTACTATATAGAAGATGAAATATTGTACAGGGTACAAAGATTATATGTAAAGGAGTTTATAAAGCTACACTATTCTTTTTTTATCTTTTTTTTTCAATTTTATTTTTTTTTCAGTGTTCCCGCATTCATTGTTTATGCACCACACCCAGTGCTCCATGCAATACGTGCCCTCCGTAATACCCATCACCAGGCTCACCCAACCCCCCACCCTCCTCCCCTCCAAAACCCTCAGTTTGGTTCTCAGAGTCCACAGTCTCTCATGGTTCATCTTCCTTTATGATTTCCCATAATTCACGTTTCCTCTCCTTCTCCTAATGTCCTCCATGTTTTTTGTGTCAGTTCTTATTTTTGTTTTCTAGGTTCCACATTTTGCTAGACAGCAATTAGTCATTCTTAAGTCTTGAGTGCTAGCGGCTTAGCACTGAACATTGCTCTTAACTCAGGACAACCTGGAAACAAAGCTCCTTCTATGACAAGAGCATCCATGTTCTTTTCCCTGCTCTTGCTTTGGCCAGTGTTCTTCTTCTGGTTTGTTTGCTTTTGAAAATATACAAATCCACAAAATAGTTATTTGAGTTTTTGCATGTGTGTGTGCTTAAGGGGGTTGCTTCTTAAAATGGTTTTGAGGAGAAAAGGAATAGCTTCCAGTCGAGGTGTGCAAGGGAAATTACCCTCCTCAATTTCTCTACAGGGTTCATTTACTATCCTTCCAAGTGTTTATTTAGTGATGTGAGAGTTCTTATTGGCAACAGACTAAAGGTTACAAATGAATTCAAAACAAATTAAAAACAAAATGAATAATTCAGTGGCTACCCTTGAGACTTTGTCTGAAATCTTAGAAACAATCAATTTAAGATTTCTTTGTAGCGAATAAGCTTTACGCAACACTGTTATAAGCAAAGTTGTCCTTTTATTTTTCGTGTTTCTAATGACCAATTACTACCTCTACTAGGTTTCCATGCTGTGACAAGTAGCAATTATGAAAATGAATTTTTTATTTCTATTATTTGAACATTCTTTTGACACCTTGAGTTTTGCTATCTATAAATGATACCCCACGATGAGCAGGCTCTTGTCACTTAATACCATTTGTTTTTTGAAATCTGTTATGAGTCCCAGAAGTAATTATTTCAGCTCAATTTCAGTCTGTTTCAAAATGCCAGCTAAGCCCCACAAAATAGTATGTTTTTCCACTCTTTTCATTCTTTACCTGATGCTACTCCTTCCTTTTTCCCCCTAGTTGAGGCAAAACAATTAAAACGATATCTGACTTTGAGGAAACAAAATATCAGCAATTTGGAATTGAATAAGGACATCATTTTTATTTCCTCACATAATCCCAGTTTATGTACCAACGTGAAGTATTTCTAGATTAGAAATCCCTGTTCTGTATACAGAAACATCTTTATCATCGTGAATATTGTGAAATGTGTTTCACAATGTGAAACATTGATAGGAAACTGTAAACATTCTTATAACTATTTTTCTGTTTTTGTTTGTTTATTAGAAGTCTTCAGATATCATCTTTTGGGCTTTAGTTTTATAAAAACGTGCAGCTTAAATTAATATTTTTGAGATGTTATGTTTTATTTTAAGGACTAATATGAATTTAGCATTCTTTCCCATAGTATGTCTGTCTTTAATTTAAATTTAAATTTTTAAATGATTGATCATTAGTTAAAATTAAGGCTTGAGGAAGATGTACTTTCTGAATTCTGTGACCCAGTGATTCAGGAATGGAACAAATACTCCTGGTACATTAAGAGAAACTTCTTCTGTGAGTTTTAATACATGCATAAGGCATATAATTGTATTTATATTAACCCAGTGACTGAGAGACAAGGAGAATCCCCTGTAAATATATAGAACTCAGTTAGACTGTAAATATGAATTCATGTGCTGGGGGAACTATGGGATGGAAGAAAACATATAAGCCTGTGGCTAATATTTTTCTGCCAACGATTGATGGTAACTTTTATCTCCAAAGGGGGAATATTAGGATCATTTATAGTAGATTGCAAGTTTCATAAGAACAAAGAGTGTATCTGCTTTGATTCTTTGTTATGATGCCAGAATGTAGTGAAATGCCTTTAGGCATTGAAAAAAAATCTATTTTTTGACTGAGTGAATCATTAACAGGAATCCCACAAACACCAGCTACCATCAGGGTTAAATGGCACTTACCTGTCTATGTAGGAGAGTTGAGAGCATTATTATCATTAAGATTTTTCAAAATAATCTGCCACTAATCACAATTTACTGTGCACATAGAAGAATAGATATTGTGTCTGTATTACAAGGGAAAAGAAAGAAGCTTAATAGAACAGACTAGAACAGCCTGTTCTGAAAAGTCTAGTACTCCAAATTTGCCATCACTAGACTCAATAGAAACATAGGTCTCAATAAATATTCTTAATATAAATTCTTTAGATCTGCTACCATGTTTCCTGGGGGCTACCCCTAATTGTAGGCCATAGTTTTTCAATTATATGAGAAAGAAAAAAAAAAAGGCTAGCTATTATGTGAAAGTTAGCTTATTTAGGACGTTATAAAGTTCTAACACAAATTTTTGTTTTCTCTTTATTTCCAACTGGATTTTACTATTGAAACCACATGAGATATTTATATTGTTTAAGTAACTGGAGTTGTTGGTATGATAAATAAGAGGGAGAGAAGTTATAAATGCTTATATTTAAGCTTAAAATGTCATGTGAACACTACCATAGTTTATATACAAAGGATGTTTTTGTTTTTAATCGTTAAATCCTTATTCACATCGGAAAAAAATATTCTTTTTTGCCTGCATGACCATGTCCACAATGATGTGTATTTAGGAAATAGTTGTGATACTATTTACAAATAAGAGGATTTAATATGTATTAAATGAGGAACATCACCCCCCAGTGCAGGAAGTGAGGTACAGACAACCTCCTACGGGCTGTGGAACCAAGGGAGTCAGACACTGCCTCCAAGCCCTCTCCCTGCTGTCAGGAAAAAAAAAAACCCAAAACTGGATGAGTTCAGTGATGGGCTGGCAGTCACATGCAAGAGAGAAGCTACAGAAGCATAGCCTTCCCAGAGGGAGACTCCAGCCTACCATTGGAGAGGGGGAAAAAAAAAAGGAAGGAAAAGAAAAAAAAGAAGGAAAGGAAGGAAGAGAAATATTGATCATAGCAGCAGAGGCAGCAAGAGAACATTCCCGGATCCCCTCTTCCTCCAAGGAGACACTGAAAGAGGCTGATTTGTCAGTGGAGGTGATCTCTCCCAGAGAGAAAGGGAATACTCCAGCTGAGGGGGGGTGGCGAGCTGGAGAAGCCCACTTCTCCCCTCTAGCTCCTGGAGGACTTAGATGGAAGCTCTGCTCCCCGGGGCACAGGAGGATACTGAGAAAGAGACAGAAGAATTTGAGATGGTGGCAAAGGGATTGTGCTCTGCAGAAAGTCCACCCATAAGCCTCTGGGAGTTCCACCCCCAGATTTCTTTCTACTTGGTCTGCAGGAATCCAAACACCTATGCTAAACCCACACTGCCCCCACTCTGCGGGTGGCTCCTTGTATGTGCTCTCAGGTGCACCACAAAAATGACTCCCAGTTTAAAAAAAAAAAAAAAAAAAAAAAAAAAGGCTCCCTGTAAATAGGGAGCAGGCAAAGAAAACAGGCCACAGGCCAAGGTTGGAGGGCAAGGGGTAAGCTACAAACCTGAGCTATAGCTCCACCTTCTGGATTCCAAAGAGAGGTTTCTAATAGTCAGTCCGGTGAATTGGAAGAACCAAAGAAAACCTTAAAAATCTGCCCACAAGAGGGAAGAAGAATAGAGTAGATATACTTCCATAAAGACAGAAAACAAAACAAAGCAAACCTCACATAATGACACCACCATAGTATGTAATGCTGTGTGTGCTGAAAGCAATGGGCAAAGAGTTGAAGAGGTATCAGCTACTTCAAATATGAAAGCAGACGTGCCTCACTACAAGCGACATGAAAAATCAAGATAATATGGCATCAGGGAAAGAAAATAATTCTCCAACAACCAAGCCAAAGGCACAGAATATTGCAATCTAACTGATAAAGAATTTTAAGTAGCAATTTTGAAGAAACTCAGTGAGTTACAAGAAAAATCAGAAAGTAGCAATTTTGAAGAGACTTGGTGAGTTACAAGAAAAATCAGAAAGTAGCAATTTTGAAGAAACTTGGTGAGTTACAAGAAAAATCAGAAAGTAGCAATTTTGAAGAATCTCTGTGAGTTGCAGGAAAAATCAGAAATACAAAACACTGAAATCAGGAATAAAATATGTGAATAAAATGAGTTCTTTACCAGAGAGAGAGAGAGAGAGAGAGAGAGAGAGATTATATAAAAGAGAAAGAGAAAGAACCAAACAGATATCCTGAACCAAAGAATTTGGTGAATGAGATGGAGAATGAAACAGAGAGCATCAGTAACAGGACAGAAGGAAGTAACCAGACAGAAGGAAGAAAAATTGACTTAGAGGATAGGAAGTTTGAAATAACAGGTAAGAGAAAAGGGAAATAAGATTTTTAAAAAGCAAAGAAAGCCGATAAGAATCACCAAATTCCAAAGAATGACAAATACTAGAATAATCAGGACTCTAGAAAGAGAGGAGGGTACAGTCTATTAAAAAATAATAATAATAAAGAAATAAAACATAAAGAAATTATAGCAGAGAACTTTCCAATCCTGGGAAATCGTTTGGACATACAAATCCACGAAGCTGCTAGAACACCTATTATCTCAATAAAAAAAAAAAAAGACGTTCTCCAAAACACATTATAATGAAATTGTCAAAATGCAATGAAGAAGAATCTTAAAGGTAGCCAGGGAAAAGAGGAGCAGGACCTACAGAGGAGCCCTTTTAGGCTATCAGCAGATTTCCCTGCAGAAACTACAGGCCAGAAGAGAGTGGAATGGCACATTCAAAGTGTTGGGGGAAAAAAAAAACTAATCAATGTATTTTATGTAGCAAAGTTGTCCCTCACATATGAAGGAGAAATAAAGACTTCCCCAAACAAACCGAAGCCGAGGGACTTCACCACCACTAGACTTTCAAGGCTGTAAGAAATGCTGAAAGCATTCTTCAAGCTGAAATGAAAAGATGTTAACTAGTGACATGAAAACATTTTTTAAAAAGATTTTATTTATCCATTTGACAGAGATCACAGGTAGGCAGAGAAGCAGGCGAGAGAGGGGGAAGCAGGGTCCCCACTGAGCAGGGAGCCCGATGTGGGGCTCCATCCCAGGACCCTGGGATAATGACCTGAGCCAAAGGCAGAGGCTTTAACCCACTGAGTCACCCAGGCGCCCCAACATGAAAACATTTGAAAGTGCAAACACAGAGATAAAGATGAAAAATATATAGTGAGACACAGATGAACTCTATATTAGGATGGGCTATTAACCACTTGACTATAATATAAAGGTTAAAGGAAAAGTAGTAAAAATAATTACAGATAGCATAAATTTTGAAAAAAAATACTCAGCATAAAAAGAGGTACGTTGTGATGTCAGTAATGTAACAGGGAGGAGTAAAAGCCTGGACCCTTTGTAGGTGATCAAAGATAAGTTGCTATCGGGGCGCCTGGGTGGCTCAGTGGTTTAAGCCTCTGCCTTTGGCTCAGGTCATGATCCCAGCGTCCTGGGATCGAGCCCCGCATTGGGCTCTCTGCTCAGCAGGGAGCCTGCTTCCTCCCTTCTCTCTCTGCCTGCCTCTCTGCCTACTTGTGATCTGTCAAATAAATAAATAAATAATCTTTAAAAAAAAAAAGAGATAAGTTGCTATCAGCCTGAAATGGACTGTATTATCTGTAAGACGTTTTACATAAATCCCGTTGTAACTACAAAGCAAAAACCTAGAGTAGAGCCACAAAGATGAAGAAGGGGGAGACAGAGCACACTACAACAGAAAATAACCAACTTACAAAAACAGGCAAAAACAGAGGCAAAAAGAAATATTGGAAATACAAAACATCCACAAGCAAATAAGATGTCATTAGTTAGCCCTTACATATCAATAATTACTAAATGAATTTGACTGAATTCACCAATCAAAGGCACAGAGTGGCTGAATGGATAAGATGTAAGATCCAACTGTATGCTAGATGTTGTAAGCTACAACAGACCTATTTCAGATTTAAGATCACATGGTGACTCAAAGTGAAGGAATGGAAAAAGATATTCCCTATAAGTAGAAGCCAAAAGAAAGCAAGGTATCTAATAATTATATTGGACAAAATTTAGACTTTAAGCCAAAGATGATAACAAGAATCAAGGAAGATCATTATATAATGATAAACAGATCAATTCATTATGATGATATAATGTGTCATAAATATATATGCACCCACCATTGGAGCACTGAAATACTAAATAATAAGCAAATACTAACAAATATGAAGAGAGAAATAGACCACAATACAACATTAGAGGATTTCAGTACTCCACTTTCAACAGTAAATAGATCAGACAGAAAATCAAGAAGGAAACAGTGGACTTGAGCCATAGATTTGACCAAATGGACCAGAGATCTTTAGAACATTTCTTCCAACAGCAGCAGAATACACATTCTTGTCAATTGCATATACAGCATTCTCAGGGAAAGATCAGATGATAGGATACAAAATATGTCTCTGCAAATTTATTTTTTAAAAAGATTTTATTTATTTATTTGACAGAGATCACAAGTAGGCAGAGAGGCAGGCAGAGAGAGAGGGGGAAGCAAGCTCCCTGCTGAGCAGAGAGTCCGATGCGGGTCTCAGTCCCAGGACCCCGAGATCATGACCTGAGCCGAAGACAGAGGCCAAACCCACTGAGCCACCTAGGTGCCCCGTCTCTGAAAATTTAAAAAGACTGAAGTCATACCAACCTACCTACCAATCCTACCACAGCGATTTGAAAATAATAATACACCGTATAAGGAAAGCTGGAAAACATGTACAAACATATGGAGACTAAACAACACACTCCTAGACAACCAAGAGGTCAAAGAAGAAATAATAAAGGAAATCAAAGAATGCCTCAAAAAAAAAAAAAAAAAAAAAAAAGAAGAAGGAGAAGAAGAAGGAAAGAAAAAGGAAATACAATGTCTCTAACCCTATGGGATGTTGAAAAAGCAGTTCTGAGAGGAAACTTTATAGTGAAAAATACACATAGAAATCAGAAAGATCACAAAAAAACTAAATATATACCTTTAGAAACTAGGGGAAAAAGAGCAGATTAATTCCAAAGTTAGAAGAAGTAAGGAAATAAAGAGCAGAGGGAACATAAATAATATAGAAAAAAACATTAAGAACTGATTTTTTGAAAAGATAAGCAAAATTGGCAAACTTTTAATAAGACTAAGAAAAAAAGAGAGAGGATGCAAATAAATAAAATCAGAAATGCAAGAGGATGTTACAACTGGCACCACAGAAATACAAAGAATCATAAGGGATTACTATGAACAATTATATACCAACATATAGATAACCTAGCAAAAATGGATACTTTTCTAGAATCAGACATTCTACCAACAGAAAGAAGAAGACAGTCTTAATAGAGAAATAATAAGTAAGGAGATTAAATTAGTAATCAAAAACTTCCCAGCACAGAAACCCCTATGACTAGATGGTATCAGTGGAGAATTCTACCAACATTTAAAGAAGAATCAACACCAACCCTTCTCAAACTTCTAAAATAGCAAAGAGGAAGAACACTTGCAAACTCATTCTATGAAGCTAGCATGACCCTAATATCAAAGTCAGATAAGACAAAACCATGGACCAATATCCCCGATGAATATAAATGCAAAAATTGTCATCAAAATATCAACAAACTAAATTCAAGAACTCTTTGAAAGGATTACACAGAATGGCCAAGTGGGATTTGTCCCTGGGATGCAAAGATGGTTCAACATATGCAAATCAATAAATGTGATACACCACATTAATAGAATGAAAGTTAAACACCATATGGTCACCTCAGTAGATGCAGAAAAGACATTTGACAAAATACAACATCTTTTCATGATAAAATCTCTCAACAATTTGGTACAGAAGGAATGCACCCCAACATAATAATCTCCATAAACAACAAACTCACAGTTAATAGTATACTTAATGGAGCAAAAGTGAAATCTTCCCTCTAAGATCAGGAATAAGACAAGGTACCCATTCTCACCATTATGATTCAAAGTAGTACTGAAAGTTCTAGCTAGAGCAATCAGGCAAAACAAAACAGAACAAAATAATATAAAAGGTATCTAGATCAGAAAATAAATAAAAGTGTCATTATTTGCCAATGATATGATTCTATATATTCAGAATCCCAAAGACTCTATTTTAAAAAATGAAAATATTGGATCTAATCAATGAATTCATTGAAGTTGCAGGATATAAAACAAATAAACAGAATTCAGTTGTATTTTTATACACTAATAAGAAAACTTAAAAGGAAATAAAGAAAACTCCCATTCATAATATCATCAAAAGTAATTAATAACATACCTAGAAATAAATGTATCTATGGAAGTGAAGAATCTGTACAATACTAACTATGAGTCTGTACTAAAGGAAATCAATGAAGACATAAACAAATGGAAGGGTATCCTGTGTCCATGGATTAGAAGAACTGATACTGTTAAAATGTCCATGCTACCCAAAGCCATCTATAGATTCAGTGCAATCCTTACCCAAATTCCATGGACGTTTTTCACAGAAATGGAAAAACAATCCAAAAAACTTTTAGGGAACCACCAAAGACCCCAGGTAGCCAAAACAGCCATGAGAAGGAAGGAAATAACCAGAGGTATCACACTTCCTGGTTTCAAACTACACTACAGAGCTATAGTAATTAAAACAGTATGGTATTGTTATAAAGACAGACACATAGATCATCAGAACATCTTGGTTGTTGAAACAGAATAGAGAGCCCAGAATTAAACCCTCAAATACATGGTCAACTGATAAGGGAGCAGAAAATATCCAATGGGGAAAGGATAGTCTTTCAACAAGTGGTGTTAGGAAAACTGGACAACTACATGCAAAAAAATGGAATTGGACCCCTGTCTTATACTGGTTACAGAAATTAACTTGAAATTGATCAAAAACAGTTATAAGACCTGAGGCCATATAACTTCCCAGAGAAAACATCGGGAAGAAGGTCCTCAAATGCCATGCACCATGGGTCTTGGCCATGTTGTTTTGTTTGCTTGTTTTTTCTTGTTCCCCCCCCCCCCTTTTGGATATGTTTACAAAAGCACAAACAACAAAAGAAAAATAAAAAAACAAGTGGGACTACACCAACATTAAAAGCTTCTGCACAGGGGCATCTGGGTGGCTCGGTGGGTTAAGCCTCTGCCTTCGGCTCAGGTCATGATCTCAGGGTCCTGGGATCAAGCCATGCATTGGGCTCTCTACTCGGTAGGGAGCCTGCTCCCCCCTCTCTCTCTGCCTGCCTCTCTGCCTACTTGTGATCTCTGTCTGTCAAATAAATAAATAAAATCTTTAAAAAAAAAGCTTCTGCACAAAACAAATTGTCAATAAAATGAATATTGGGAGGATGTATTTGCAAACCATGTCTTAGATAAGGGATTAATATCTAAAATTATTTTTAAAGAACTCATACAACTCTTTAACCAAAAAATAAAGAACCTGATAAAGAAATGGGTGGTAGACCTAAACAGACATTTTTCCAAAGAAGACATGCAAATGGCCAATTTGTACAGGAAAATGTACATGAAAAGATGATCAAGATTACTCATCATGAGGGAAGTAACAAATCAAAACCACAATGAGCTACCATGTCACACCTGTCAGAATGGTGAGTATCGAGGAGAGAAGAGCATTGGGGAGGATGTGGAAAAAGGAAACTTTGTGCACTGTTGGTGGAATTATATGGTGGTTCAGCTACTGTGGAGAACAGTATGGAATTTCTTCAAAAATTTGAAAACAATTATCATATATATATTACCCAGCAATCTATCTTCTGTGTATATAACCAAAGGAAATGAGAAGAGATTATTGAACATTTATGCAGTTTCATGTTTATTGCTGTGCTATTCATGATAGCCAAGATATGGTAATAATCTAAGTGTCTGGGACCAGATGAGTGGATAAAGATGTGGTATATTGAACTGAATTGAATTCACTATGTATTGAATACTACAAAGACTATTCAGCCATGAGGAAAAAAAAAAAAAAGAAAGAAATCCTGCCATCTTCAATAACATGGCTGGACCTTGAGGACGTTATGCTATGTGAGATAAGTCAGTCAGAGAAAGACAAACACTATATGGCTTCACTTATACGGGGAATCTCAAAAAAAAGAACTTATTTGTTACTAAGCAGTTACCTAGGGGCTGAGGGTGTGGTCATGGGAGAGATGTTAAGGGTACAAACTTGCAGCTTACAGATAAGTTGGTCCTGAGGTTCTAATACACAGCATAACTATATTAGGAACATTGTACTTGTGGAGACTAGCACTTCACTGTACCCACCACTCTACTGGAAGAAAAAAAAATTCTTTAACTCAGATACAGTAGGGTTTTAATTCCAGGTGCCCCATTTCCTAGTTGCGTGGTTTGGGGAAAATTCCTTAATCTTTCTGGTATTTTCTGGTAGTTAATTTTCCCAATTCTCTAATTAGAGATATAATGTTTATTGTGGAGGATTGTAATGAGCATCGGAAGAACTAATGCCCATAGTGCTCCTGGGACATGGTAGGTGCTCCATGAATGGAAACCACTGGGATCAGCTTCACTATCTCCAGTACTAAGACCACCAGTATCATCTAGACCCAGTGTTTGTGTTGTAAGTATCCTAAAATCTGTAGCATGACCACCTCAGTGTTCCTATGAGGAACCAAAGGCCCCCAGAGAGGAAGGGACTTTCACAGGTCAGAATGATAATTAGTTGCTACCGTGAGTGGTTCATGTGGTATTTAAACCCCAGACCCTAGGAGTACACTGTCACATTCCAATATTGGCTCTTTCTGTGATGGTATCATACCTTCTTGGGGAGGTTTCTGATGTTGTGCCTCAACATTCTGATCTATAAAATGGGAACAATCTCATACCTACCTTAAGGAGCTGATGTGAGGAATCATATGAGCAAAATGCATGCAAATTTCTTATATACTTTGTAAATATAGAGAACCTTTGTAAACATAAAGAGCACCTAATCACCTACAGTCATCAGTATTGTCAGCCTCTCACTTTTCCATTCCATGCACCTTTGTTAAAACAATGCTCATGTGCTATGGTGAGTGCAGCGAAATGTGTAAGTTTGATGATTCAAAAACCTATAACTCTGAGACAAATAATACACTACATGTTAATAAATATAATTTAAAAAAACAATACTCATAAAAATTATTAAGAAAAAAATATAGAAGTGGAGCATTTGGGTGGGTTAGTTGGTTAAGCATCCAAATCTTGATTTTGGCTCAGGTCATGATCTCAGGGTCATAAGATTGAGCCCCATGTTGGACTCCTCTGCTTAAGATTCTCTGTCTCCCTCTCCCTTTACCCCTCCCCCCCAGCTCATACATGCTCTTTCTCTCTCAAAAACAAAAACAAAACTTTAAGAAAAAATACAGAAGTATTAAATGCATACAAGATATACATGTATCTATTATATATGTATATACATATGTAGAATATATTATCTTTAGCTATATCTATGTCTACATATCTGTATTTTCTTTGTATATGTAGATTATAGATATAAATGATACATATATTCTATGCAGAATTATATTCTATATTATATATAGATATAATATAGATAGATATAGATATATGATACTCTATGCAGAAATAATGGCATTTTCCTGTTCTTACTTAAATGGAAGTCTACAAAATGAAAAAAAAAATGCAAGAGACTTACCTCAAAAACACACTGGGATACCCAAACAATGTGAGATTATTAAAGTCCTTTGCAAGCGTAAAATGCAAAACAAATGCTTCCAATAATACTCTGAAATGTTCTCATAAGGAATAACTGGTATTTTTCTTTATGTATGCATAAGGAAAAGCAATAGTTTATTAGCCATGTAATTATTAAAGGGACCTTACAGGCATGCATTAGAATTATGGCCTTGTTAAGAAAATGCCTATGGGTGTTTGGAAATAACCATTGCTTTGTTCTCGCTCTATTTTTTTTTTTAAGATCAGTTAATAAAAAAACATGTTTTGGACTTTAAAATCTGTCCACTGAATCTTTGTCTACATATTTACTTGTTTCCAAATGTGATAACCTGGCCCCTATGCACAATCATTAGAATTAAAACAGGAACTTCTATGTGTTTGTTTATTCATTAGAAAAAAAAATCCTCCTACCCTTGAAAAGTATTGCTACAGAATACTGATGAGTTAATAATTGGCTGTATATTTTACATTCACTTAACTCACATCCAAATTTTTTTCTAGTCCAGTTTTTGCAAGCAATTCAATATCAACTCACAGTTTAGTCAACTGAAAAACATCTCAAGTGTTTCTACTTTATTATTCTGCTAGACTCAAAAGTATTAATCTTCAACCTGTAAACTTCGGGGTAGGTAAACGGCCATTTATTTAGTGTTCCATCTATATGTTAACAATTACTTACTAAGTATAAGATCAAAGATTCCATATATTTTGGGATACATTATTACAATTATTTGAAAACCCAAACATCAATATTTCCTCACATAAATTTCATATAATGTAGAAATAATTCAATTTCCATTTAATGTCTCAAAAAACAGCTCATCTCAAAATTTTGAACTTGGAATACCTAATGTAATCAGTCCCTTTGAATTACCCACCAAAATACTACTTTATAGAAATTGTTTTAAGCCATTTTGCATATTCCAATATATTTTATTTGGATTGAAGAAAAAAAAATCAGTATGATATATAACACCCTTCTCCCAAATCTCCAAGTGGCTCTGATGTGATTCTTTCCTGCAAACATCTTGGGTTTAGTAACTGTGGACTTCTTGACTACTTAAAAGAGCTGACTTGACCCTTGAGCTGTGCATTTGACATAGCAAATAATACGATGGACAGTGCAAGATGAAAAACATCTAATGATATGAGCTGTATGTTGGTACTTAGTGTCAGCAAAATTCTTCCAAACAGTAGTCCAAGTATGCTTTCTAACTAATTGCTATTATCACGAAGCAATGATCATGTTCAATCACATTACTACTGCAGGAGAAGGAAGAACTCTCATACTGCTGAGAATCCTATTTGAGTTGCAGTTCAGTTAGGTCAACTTTCACAATTTAATTTTGTGCCTCCTTAAAAATAATTTCATCCCACAAATTGGCATTCTGCTCTTGGTAAGTGTAAAAGCTGTTTCATATGATTTGAATTCTATCTGTATGGTCAAACTAGATAGTAGTTGGAAGGGGGGATGTGTAGGCATGTGATGTAAATCTGTCTGGGTAGTAGGTAAAGATTTATCTGTTATATACAGGAGATGGGTTTTATACTTAGGATCAGAGGAAATACTCCTTTCTTTCCTTTCACTTTTTGCACAGATATTCACTCATTAGTATTCTGCAGCAATGCTTTTCAATGATAGGATATTTATGTATAAAATGAAATAAACAGGTACATAGAGCTTCTTGATTTTTTTTTCTATTGATTGTGTGTGGATGCCAAGGTACCACAACATTTGGAAACAAATACATATGTAGACATAATTTCAGTAGGCAGATTTTTAAAGTCCGAAACATGTTTTTTTTTTAATTAAGTGACCTTAAAAATATAGAAGGAAGAGAGCAATGGAGATATATATATATATATATAGATATATAGATATATAGATATATAGATATATAGATATATAGATATATATCTGAAATATGTGTATGTATATGGGAACTTCAGATATATGTATAGTTTCCTTGATATAAGCTTGGATAAGAGAAAGAAATAAGAAGGATTTTTTCTAGAACAACCTATTTCAATTTCGACCTCAATCTAAAGGTTCTGGGTTATCACTTATAACTCCATGGGTTTAAAACAATGAGTCAAAGGTGTAGGAGTGATTTAGGAAAACAGACAGATAGAAACACATCTTTTTACCCTAAAGGCATCTTCATTCCCATGATCCCACGACTCACCAAGCAGCCTTCTCTGTCTCTTTCATCTTAATTACCAGCTTAGTTCCCCTATTTGAAGTAAATGTCTACAGTGTAAGTAGCAGTCTGTTCACATTATAAATCATTTTGTTGTAAGTTATCTTCTCCAGCCCAATTTACTTATTGATGGTGAGGTTCCTGACTTAATGTTTTTCTAAATTAAAAAAAAAAATCATGAATTACAGAGAAATAATGGTAACTCTGTTTTTCTAAATATCAAGCCTTACCTGCTCCCTGAAAACTAAAACTTGGATTCCGAGAACCCTATGTAGAGATCGATATATGTGATGAGGATATATACGTAGAACCAAACTTGCCCATGACTCTTTTTAGGTCAGCATAAGAAAGGCTGAGGTTCAGTAAGCATGTATGACTCATTTAACATGTATGAAGTACTGTGCTATCAGCTGGGACAAGAAAAGGTAGTTATGGCATCATATCACCCCTTCAAGAGCCTAGACTTTAGTTGTGAAAGTAACAGTAAAGAGACAATATTTAGGATAAATAATCTACAAGGCACAGAATTAATACTGAGGAGAAACTGACGAGCCATCTGTTAGACAGAAGGACTGCAGGTATGCTGGGTGAAGAGAGTACTACCAATACATGAGCAGGATTGGGGGGGATTTATAGTACTTTTTTTCTGAGACAGAAATATTGAGAGGGAAGGGAAAGTGTTGCAGACAGATCATCATGAAATAGCATGGCTCTAGAGAACCTTCTAGTTTTGCATGTTCTATGGGATTTTATCTCACTTCCTGGGGCAGGTGCTAAAAATTCAATGGCTAGGTCCCATCCCCAAACTACAGAATTGTAATCTTTGAATGTGAGACCAGCAGATGGGAAGATGGGCATTTGATTGTGTGCATTTTAAAGTTAGTGGACAGTGGCAGATACGTGAGTGGCCCCAGACAAATGGGATGAGACCAAGAACAGACTGCTCTTCACCAGGAGCCTGGAAGAGGGCAGTAGCAACAGAGTGCGATGGCCACTTTGAATATAGGAAGATAATTCTAGAGACTATGGATTGGCCTCTGGAAGCAGGGGGACTGGTGAGTGACATGCAGTGTTGATAGGGGTAAATGATGAGGACCCAGACTGCATTCGCAGTTGTAGGAGTGGAGGAAGGGAACAGACCTGCCAGATCTTGCAGTGTTGAAATACGGGATCAAAGGAAGTCTTCCCCTCATCACCCCTCATTCTGCACAGTTCTCCTTCATTTCTCTCTAACCTTAAATGGAAAACGGGGTCAACTTCAGTGCTGCGTGTGACACAGACCATGGTTTACTGGCATGGTGGTTTAAGAGCATGTGCTCTGTTCAGCGAGTGGCACTCTGGGGAGTCTTGCAAGAAGAGTCTCCGAGATCTTGAAGTGCGGTCTCACTCAGCGCACTGATCTGAACCATGCATATTCCAAGCACTAACTTTCTAGATTTTTAAAAATCCTCTCCATGCTCTTTCTATCCTTGTCTCTTTCTGGCTAAAATATTCCACCTAATTTCCCTGGATCATCGTGAGCCCCACTCGGCACCTGCCCTCGTCTCTCTTACTGTGCAAGCCATGGCTGTCTCCTGCTCCCAGATGGCTGTAATATGAGCTCTGTTCTCTTTCCAGCGTCTCCAGACTCATTGCCTTGCGTGGGATTCACTTTTGCTCTGCTCTTGCAGATTAAGGTTCAGAAACCATCAGTGTCTCCTAAGAGTGCCACCAACATTCCTTGCATACCTGTTGCCAAATTAATTTTAACCACAAGCACCTAAGCAAACAAGGTTTGATAGTAAGCTCAGGAAAAGTCATTTTATGTGTGTCATACAGGAGGCAAAGGCACAAACCCATGAAACAGAGAATCATTGCTCACAACAAATGCTTATTGCGTACTTATCATGAGCTAAGCATTGTTATATAAACTAGAGACAGTAAAATGCATGATTTGAAGAGATTTGCAATCTCATTGAAGAGGCTGAACACATGAATATTAAAAAGATAAATAATGTTTAAGGAACAGTGGAAAGAACACTTGACATACAGAAAGAAAAAATTGGATTCAAGCCCAACTCAACAGCTTACTATAACTTTAAAGAAAGCATTTAGCTTCACTTTCATTATTTATAAAAATGAGGAAATAATACCCATCTCTATGGGTTACTTGGGGGCTAAAAGCAAAATGAAATCGTTCATTCAACAAGTAGATGTGAGATGAGAAACACCGTCTCTGACTCGACGTTTGGGAATAGAGACACAGTGTGGCACAAGAGAACCCAGATTCCCTGCCGCTTAGAGCTTATATTTTAGTGGGCAAGATGAGGGAATAAATGAGTCGATAGCTAAATGGTAAGTGCCAGTGCTAAGGGCCTAAGAAACCGCTTGGGCTGTTTAAGGAACAGACTGCAGGCCAGTCTGGCAGAGTACTGCGATCCAGGTAAAAAGTGCTACAAGACAGCTGGAAAGGTGAGCAGGGGACAGCTGATATCAGCCCTCATGGCTAAATTGTCTGTCAGACAGTGTACTGACGACCCCAGGTATAGTAATAATCTTAATCCAATAGCCTTATGACACTGGATGACTATCATCCTCAATTTACAAATTGAGGAATGGTTATCTTGCTCTGGACTACATACCTGGGGGACCCAAGATTTGACGTTAAGCATCCTGATTCCAAACCTGATGTTGTTGACCAAAGGAAGGAGTAGTTGCATTAAACAAGATAGAGGGAAGGAGGAAGGAGAGTAGAAAGAGGGGGAGGGAGAGGGAAAGAAGACAGCTAAAATATTACAGTAAGAAAACCAGTCTAGGAATGCCTGGGTGGCTCAGTCAGTTAAGTGTCTGCCTTCGGCTCAAGTCATGATCCCAGGGTCCTGGGATTGAGTCCTGCATTGGGCTCCCTGCTCAGTGGAGAGCTGCTTCTCCCTCTGCCTCTCCCCTTGCTTGTGCTCACGCTCTCTCTCTCTCTGGCAAATAAATAAATAAAATCTTAAAAAAAAAAAAGAAAGCCAATCTAACATTGCATTACATGTTCCAGTTGGTGCAAAATTATATGGACATGCATGCATGCAGAAATTGGAAAATATAAACATTTGCTTACCTTAGGATGCCCATATTTTAGGAAAGCAAGTCATAGACTAATACAGAATGATTTTGTTCAGTTAAAAATCACACAAAACATGGGGGACCTGGGTGGCTCAGTGGGTTAAAGCCTCTGCCTTCGGCTCAGTTCATGATCCCAGGGTTCTGGGATCGAGCCCCGTATCAGGCTCTCTGCTCAGGGGGGAGACTGCTTCCTCCTCTCTCTCTCTCTGCCTGCCTCTCTGCCTACTTGTGATCTCTGTCTGTCAAATAAATAAATAAAATCTTTAAAAAAATCACACAAAACAGATCATAATTTAAAAATATATTATTGGAGCACCTGGGTGGCTCAGCTGGCTGAGCACCTGCCTTCGGCTCAGGTCATGATCCCAGGGTCCTGGGATCAAGCCCCCCGTGCGGCTCCCTGCTCAGTGGGGGGTCTGGTTCTCCATGTACCTCTGTGCTGTCTCTCCATCTCTCTCTCTCTCAAATAAATGAATAAAATATTCTTAAAAATTTATTTTTGAAATATAATCACCATACACTGTTGTATTAGTTTTAGGGGCAAAGCAAATGGAATCGACAGTTCTATGCATTTCTCAGTGCTCATTGCCATCAGAGTTGTCAGCATCTGTCAGCACACAAGGTTGTTACGGTACTAGCGACTATATCCCCTTTGCTGTACTCTTCATCTCCATAACTCATTCCTTTCATAGTTGGGAGTTTGTCCCTCTTCATCCCCTTCACCTGCTTCACCTGCAACCCCCCCAAATCCTCCCTGGCAAGCACCTGCTTGTCCTCAGTATTTAAGTCTTTTGTTTGTTCATTTTTTATTATCAGGTTGTACTTACATTTTTGAATGTGCAGTGTATAATCATGGAGAAATGTACACATCCCATTGAATAACATTGGATATTTCTAAAGAAGGAATAAAAAACCACCCTGTTAAGAAAGAAATTGGAAACAGAAAAGTAGAGAAGTGGAAGGCAAAATGTGAAACACAAGTGGCCTTTGTTCTCCTCTGCCATTGGCTCTGTTTATAAAGTAGACAGTAGATCAAAAAATGGAAAGAGAAAAGAAACAGAAAGAGCATAAGGATTTTGGCATCAGGCTGGGCTATGAGATTTTTCTCCAGGCTGTTGGTTAAACACTGCAAAGCAGTGATCACTTGTGAAGGAATGACATGGACTTAATTAGTTGTGAATTGTGAGCAAAACACTCTTGGATTGCAGAGATGTTTTCATCCGTCCTGAACATCCTTCCTTTGCAGCTTCTCTGTATTCTCAAGTATTTTTCATCCCTAAACCATCAGAGAGCCAATGTATAGCTCTTCCATTGGAACCATGGTTGCCTGGATTGTCACTGCATCGAATGCAATCTTCTTCAGGGAAGAGGGGGGTCATCTTACCCCAGATTCCCTCCCTCTCCTAAGTGACAGTGAATGACCTTTGCATTAATGGCTTTAAGTGTTCTTTGCTAATATGTTTATTGTCAACATAAATATTACTCCAAATGAAATAATACTTTATTCTAATTTGCACTTTCAAGACAAACCATTTCTGATTTGTGTAGAAAATAAATTCTGTGGTGGGAATGGAGCAGAGGAGGAGAAGTTATGGACCAAATAAGGGTTGCTGTGCATTGATCATTGTGAAGTTAAATAATAGCATATTACAGTATTTGCTGCTCTTGTATATTTTCATACATATTTGAAATTTTCTATAATTGATGTTTAGAAAAAGATAGAGACAGAAGGATTGAGAGCCTGAAGTGAACACTTACAAATTTTAAAATTCCATCTTCATGGTATTCGGGGCCAAGCCAAATAGAAATGTTGGAGAAAAGGTGAAAAGAATTATTATTTTTATTTGTGTATATTTTTATTTTTTTTTAATTAGAGTACAGTTGTCTCACACATTAGTTTCAGGTGTACAGCATAGTGATGCAGCTTCTCTCTGAACCTCATCTCTTTGATGCTCCCCACAAGCGTAGCTCCCATCGGTCACCATGTAGCGCTGGTACAATACCACTGACTCTGTTCCCTACACTGTGTCTTTCATCCCCATGACTTATTCCTTCCATAACTGGGAGCCCGTGTCTCCCGCTCGCCTTCACCCATTTTACCCCTCCCCTCCCCCTCTCTGGCAACCATCAGTTCGGTCTCTATTTATGGATCCGTTTCTAAAAAGCTGTAGAAAATTATTAGAGTGTCCCTTCCTAACACATGAACGAACCTCCAGAAACAGTGACGTCATCAAATGAAGGATTGTCTTTTTAACAGGTGAAAGAATTTTGGAGACGGGTAACTCAGGGCTGCTCCAGTGGCCCCAGGACAGCACAAATGCCTTGGCCCCCTTCTTTGTTTTATTGTACTGTCCTTAAGGTGTGATCTTTGTCTGCATGTTCAGAATGTAGTTGCTCTATCTGAAAGCAGCACAATGACATCTGGGCATTGTGAGGAGGAAGGAAGTAACAATATGGGAAAGGTATTACCCATGTAATAAAACCACCACGCTCTCTAGCCTACTTCCTCTCCAGCTTTATCGTCCAGAAGTGTGTAAGCTGGGAACTCAGGTGCACGGCAATCTAGGAAATTTAATTTTAAGCTGGGAGTATTGTCACTCACCAGCCAAATCAAGGAAATACTGGTGAAGAGGAAAAGGAGGATGTACATTGGGTAGGCAGGTGACACAACTGGCCCCAGTCCTCCCATTCAGCTCTTTATATATCTTTATGTAAACTGTTTTCCAAATGTAGCCCATAATCCTTCCTCCTCACCTCCTTTGTCAGAGATAATGACCTGTAATCAAATCTAGTATTTGTATCTCACTCAAAGCCCAGAATTTTACCCTTATCTGAAACAGAATCCCATTGTTAAGATTTCTGCAATAATTTTGTTAAGATAACAGGGGAAGTCACAGATTACTTATTAGGAGAAGAGCCTATTCAAGGGAGTATGTGGAAGGAGACAGGCGATGTGAGACTGAACGAAAAGAGGAGCATGCCAAATGAAAATTTTGGACACAGACCTCCCTCGATACAGTAAATACCAAATGGATGGCGAATCTGGTGGAGTTGTTTAATGGGAGAGATATCAAGGTTTCAGTGATGCCAAGGTTTCAGTGAGTGATGAATAGGAAAAAGGAAAGCTCTCCATTTGTCTTCTCTATAATTTTTATTACCTCTGTGGGGGGAGCAGTGATTATAATATGCAATTTTTTCTCTAGAAAAATAACACTATACTCTCTTACTTCTGAATACTACTTTTAAATTTACAAAGGAATGTTAACCATAGTAACAAATATTATTTATTCAGTGCCTATTATGAGCCAAGTTCCATGCGAACCATTTCAATATTATTTCATTTAATCATCCCAAGAATCTAATAAGGAAAATATATCCCCTTCTTCCAGATGCAGAAGCTATCTTAGAAAAGATCACACAGCTGAGATTTAAACTCACATTTGCATTGCTACAAAGGACATGTCCTTCTTTCTTTATTATGCTGTCTCTCATGCATTATCATTTATATCCACATATATTTGCATTTTGTAGATGAGCTTTTAAACATAGATACATCTCTACATTTTAATATGGACATAGAGAGTATATTTTGCAAGCAAAATCCCTTTCTGGAAATCTCTCACTACTATTAACACATTTCCCCTGACTCTCATACTCTCTCTGTTGGCACAAAAGGAATTTCTGTCCATGGCATTAAAACTCTGGGAAGTTTAAGATTCAGATACAAAATATTGTCAGGATTGCCAAAGGAAGCCAACCACTGGAAAGAGGCGCAAGCGGCTGGTGGGGGTAAAACCCACTGGACTATGGACTCCGAGAACATCAAAAGTCATGGATTAGGTAGTTAACAGGCATCAGGAACAAGGGCTTCAGGAACTGAACTATGGATTCAGCACCACCAAGACCTCCCCTTTGACTTCTCATCATTACTTTACCTCTGCTTTTCCTTGGTTGCAGCTTTCACTCTGTCAAACAGAAATGAAATCTGGATTTAGTAAGGAGAGATGTTATTCAAAAACATTTTTGCAAGGAGAAGAAGCAACTCTTGGAACAGGGAAATGCCCAAGTGGTAAGATCTGCAAGCCTCACAAGGGTTGCGTTAAAAAAAAAAAAAAAAAAAAAGACTTTTTTTTATCTGAACAGTGTTGGAAGTAGGATGGTGGGATGAAAGGATGGCATGGTTGGCTGGTAGATCAGAGAAAGTTTTACCTCATGCCTGCTTATTCTCAGGAGGGGTTTTGTGCTGAAAACGCCTGAAGATGGGTCAAAGTTCAGAGATCTGGAGGAAGGAAAAAAAAATCAAGTTTGGTTAACAAGAATTTTGTTCCAATTGATCAGTGAGATACAACAGTTCATCATGGTTGAGTGGCAAATAGGACTGTGGAGGGTCTGTGTCTGAGCTGGCATGGATACGCAAGGGATGACTCTTAGCTAAGGCATGGGGAATGGTAGAATTGGGGTCCTTGCAGTAAACTATCACCTGGAACACAGGGATAATTGAGTTTCTTAACTGTCCCTGTTTTCCAGGATCAAGGATCAGCTGAAGTTCATCATTACCATCTATCCCAGACAAGGTTTTTCTTTGCAGTTGTTCTCCTCAGACCCACTTTCAAAGTCAGCTTCAAAGAGAAAAAGAGATCTATCCATTCTCTTCTAATTTAGAAAATCCCGGGCAGGGCTTCCAGGGGACAAAAGTGACCATCAGGTGCCAGTAGGTACAAAGCTGATTCCACACGGTTGGGTGGGAGTCCAAGACAAGACACTTAATCGAGCTGGTCAGATGATAAATTATGCAGGACAGTCAAAGACAATAGCAGCTGTAGTTTCACCACGCCTTGTTTCTGCACGATCATTTTGTAAATTTTACTTGACGCAAGTACAGTTGGGAAATGATTTACTGAGGCCCGAAAACTCCTTGAATCTTCCTCAACAAAAGCAAACTGTCTTTGATACTGGAACGCTCATCACCTCGCTCCATGGGGAGCAGTCGAGGACTTTGTTATCTCTTGCCTCAGCATACATTCAGATGGATGTCTGATCCTGTTGACACATCTTGCCTCTTCCAATATTCAAGGCGTTCTCTGTGATACTGACATTTTAAGCTACTCTGTGAAATAGGGTTCAACTTGAGGTCTTATATTGTACTTGAGATATAGAGCTTGGCTGTTACTGTAACTACACTACTCCTGATGGGAAACAGAAATGATTGTCACCAAAGAACTGGAACACTAGATGTGATAGAGTAAGACAGACATACTACTAAATCTGAGAAGCAGAGCATGTATAACGTAAGCTTGGATTACCTGGTGTCCTCTTATAACTAACCCTTTGCAAACATGTAAAATTAGATTCTCAACTAGTTACAAGTGATTTCTCCATGAGATTTGTCCAGTCTTCATTCTGTAGAGAAATTAGTAATGAGCAAATGCGGACACTTTAAAAACATATCCCTAAAAGTAAGAGCAAAAACCAGAATTCTGGCTTCTCAGAGAATATTTAAAAAATTATTCCAGGGTCACCTTGTATTTTTCAGGTGAACTTAATCACATTAACTGAACTGGATTTTGAAGTTTAATAATTTTCAAAAGAGTATTTGGAGATGTGGAGTCTTCGAGAAAGAGAATTTTTTAAAAGCAAAGTTGGTTCTAAACTAGTAAAAACCAATCACTAAAAGAACATTGCTGTTGAAATCTCCTCATTACTCTCAGAAATGAAAAATAAAAATAAAACTGTTACACCTTGTTCCAGCTACAAGAAAATATCACTGCTGCTTTTCATATTTTTCCCTAGCTGTATTAAAGGGATGTGATATCTTTCTTTTCTTAACCTCTTAAGAATTTATAACTTTATAAGCATGTACTCTGTAAGTATAACACATGGGAGGATTAGTAGATAGTAGTTGTTAAAGAACTAAGAACTTGAAGAAAAAAAGTTTAAATCCTTTTTAAACTAAGCATGTGAACTAGCACACACTTCTTAATTTCTTAGGTTCTTTTTTTTTTTTTTTTTGAGCCACCATGTAAAGATAATACTTGTCCAGAAGATTTTGTTAAGAATTTTCAAATATACAAAGAGCTTGGCATGGTAGTTTAATAGTAACATAGTAACTATTAAAATTCCATCATCAGCTTTGAAGATGTCCAAAAATGTACCTTTTTTTTTTTTTTTTTTCCTGATCAGTTCAAAGTGATCTCTTCACTGCTACCATTTGGGGATTTGATTGTGACTAGCTGATATCGCTAAACTTACCTCCAGAAAAAAGACTGTGTGCTGAGAGCTGCCTTCTTCTCTCTGTGCATGTATATAACACTCGCTCACACACTGATGGAGAACACACTCTTCTCACTAAGGAAATACATCCGACCAGCATGGGCTAAAACTGAAAGTCCCACCCAGAGCTGCTGAAGGCACCCCATCCAGAATCCCACACAGTTCTTGAGGATTGGGACCCTGCTTCCCTAGATATCTTCAGGGAAAAGGCCATCTTCGGAGCTTGTGGGTAAACTATTCTCTCCTGATCTTATGCCGTTACAAACTAAATTTGTTTGGCAAAGCCAGAAAAAGAGTAAGTTGGCAAAGTGTTCTTTGTAAGAAAACTTCAGTAAATGTTATCAGTCCTTCAATGTATACCAGGCTTTGAATTCTCTGGTGGAGTCATACAGAGACTCTATCATAGACTGAGTCAGCACATGGGGTCCATGTCTGCTTTTCCAACTCCATGGCTGACTCTACTGGGCAGCAAAATTCAAACACTCGTGGTTTTGCTTCTTCAACGTAAAGTTAAAGACATATATGCTGGCTTTTAAAGTTCTCATATGTAGAAAGTAGACACAAAAATATAAAGATGCCCTCGTACTGGTCATTTATATTAACAGTCAAGGCTGTTTCTCGGGTTCCTGACCACTCAAGGTTTCTCCATAATTAAGTATAGGTAGTATTAACATACCAGTCATTGAGAGGTAATCTTAATGCTCCCCTATTTTGAATTTCCTTTTTAGGATAAGGTCATTTATTTAATTTTTATCACATGCCAGGTAGTGAACTAAAGATTTTGCATACATCACGTGAGATGTTATTCCCCTCATCTGATACCTGAAGAGAATGAAGCCAAGAAGGTTAAGGATTGCTGAGAGAATGTCCAAGTTCGCATTTATTAACAAGGGGCAGAAGAAGGCTATCAACAAAGTTTCAGGCCATTCTAAACCTTCATATCCCTCCTCTAAAACCCCCATCCTCTTCAGGAGTCAAATGAAAAATTCCGGCAGGTAGCTCTGCCTTCTTTCTACTTGGTTTATAGTGTTCTTCTTTCCTGTTCCTTCCAGTGAGGTCCTGAAACGGCCCTTTGTTGAGGGTCTCATTTCTAGCCCATTTCTTATAACGGAGGTTTTAGGTAAGCAGGAAAAGAAAGCAAATCTCACTTCTTAGGGACAGAATGAATTAGCTGTGGTACATTTGTTAGAGGACAATATGTATCAGAATGGAGTATAATATGTAACTATTCATAAGAATTTGTAATAACATTTCCCTCACCTTAAGAGTGTATAGTAAGGGACTACCTGGACGGCTCAGTCTGTTACGCATCTGCCTTCAGCTCCAGTCATGATCCCTGGGTCCTGGGATAGAGTCCCATATCAGGGTCTCCACTCAGCACAGAGTCTGCTTCTTCCTTTGGCCCCCCTGCTGCCGCCAACTCATTTTTTCTCTCTCCCTCTCAAATGAATAAATGAAATCTTAAAAAAAAAATGCACACAGTAAGTGTATTTATAAATCACCAATGTGTGGGGCACCTGGGTGGCTGAGTCAGTTAAATGTCTGGTTTCAGCTCAGGTCATGATCCAGGGATCCTGGAATCAAGCCCCGCATCGGGCTCCCTGCTCAGTGGGGAGTCTGCATCTCCCTCTTCCTCTGCCTGCTGCTCTCCCTGCTGTGCTGACTCTCTCTCTCTGTCAAATAAATACAATCTTAAAAAAAAAAAAATCTCCAGTGCATACAGTCCCTAGAATACGTATATTGTGTAACTATATGTATGTATCAAGTGTGTATGTGTGTGTGTATGTGTTATGGATACATTTCAGGGATTATATGCCCTAGAAATGTTTAAATGTACATTTTACCTGAGCAAAATTAACTTAGAAAAGACTTTAATTTGACAAGTCTTCTTTTGTAACACTTGCTCTAGTCTTGAGCTGTGTAAGAAATGAGGAACATGTCAAATAAGTATCATTATTTTCACCATTCTTTTATAGAGCGGAAAAAATTTTGTGATTTTCCTGTGGATACCTGAGATATCACAAAAATAGTATCAGGTATAGAAAATACCCTGAACATTGTATTTTCTAAAATTTAGGACCTAATCTTGGAAAGACAACATCAAAAGAGCTATTGGAGAAGATTGATTGACTTGATTAAGATAGGAGCATCAGTATCTGAGAACAGTGGAAAGTCATAGCTAGACTACCTGTTGATCAAGCAACAATGGCGCAGGTTAAATACACATAAAGTAGGAATGCTATTTTAAGGTATCTTAGCTTTTTCAGAAGTGAAGGAATAATTCAGGGGATGACAAAGTCAACATAACACATTGGAAGTTTTTCTAGTAATCTACAGAATCTCTCCTGAGTAGATTACATGGAAATGAAAAATATAGCCTCTTCTCTCTTGTTAAGATCAGACTGAATAGTCCAAGATCAAGTGATTTTAATAGAGAGAAAGAACATCTAGGTTTGCCTTGTTAATATTTGCCAATAAAAAAATCACAAGCTTCTTAATAGTTTCCATCTTAACAGACCAACAAAAACTGACCCAGTCCTGGCAAAATTTTGACAAATTCCTTTGCTTTTTTTCCCCATGAGATTTAGTATTTGCAGAGATTATAACGTAATTAAGTTCTCTTTCCACAAAACTATAACTTCCTATTTTTAATTCAAGCTTTGTAATTCATGGTTGTATTTCACGTTCTGAAAATATCAGACACTTTAGGATAAAACTACTCTCTTTTACTCTTAATAAACAAAAGCACATTTTCTTTGCATCTATAGTTCTTCTTAACCGCCACTACTAAACCTAATATATTTTCAACCACCCATTTTAATGTGATATTAGGTAACTGTCTTCTCCTTTGCAGAGTTAAATGGGATTAGGTCTAACAAGTACTAATAATATCATGCCCCACAGCCATGTACATTCTTTTTACAACTTTTTAATAAGGCAAACATGGCCACACTTGCAAATATGGCCTAAAGATATAGCTAGTCTATAATGTATAAAAATAAGAATCAAAGAGATATATATTAAAACCATATTTTAGTATTCTGCCTTAGTTAGAATCAACCCAAGTAACCAAAGATAATTAACTTGATTTAATATTAGTTCAAAATTACATTCTATTAATATAAAAATGTTTGTCAGAAATCTAATCCATTTAATTGAACCCATACTTTTACAGTATTTTTTTTTTTTTACAATTCCATGTGGGAGTATGGTAGGTTGATTTATTAGTAAAACAGTATATTAAAAAGTGTGGGGTTTCATATTAACTAATATTTTAAGGAGAAAAATATAAATTTTATTCTAAAATAAAATAAAATGTACAGTTCTATTACAGTGAATTCTTTTAAAATCAGGGAAAATGGGTGCTTTAAAATCCAAATTATCAAAATAGTCTAACTTGTCTGAGGATTCTTTGGTTATGGGAACCTTGGTTTATTTGAGAAAATGTCTGTCAGATAATATTTTCAGTAAGAAAGGTTTCTGTATGTAAGTGTATATGTATGTATGTATATATATGTATGTATGTGTGTGTGTGTGTGTGTGTGTGTGTGTGTGTGTATATATATATATATATATATATATATATAATTTTGTTGTTGTTTTCCAGAAAAAGGTTAGCACATTAAAATCCTAGAAGTTCAGTTTCCTTATTTTCTGGATTTGATCACAAAACTACATTAAGTATTTATACATCTAGCACCTCCTAGCAACTTCTAACCATGACTCTAACAGGGGATGGGCCCTCTGATTGATATGTGGGTCCTTTTATAAACTTGGCTGCCTAGACAATTACCTTCAAAAACAGTTGATATAATTTCCTTTGTAGTCATTTTGACTGAAGACACCACTTCATGTGAACTTAAAACCCTTACAAAGGGAATAAAGCAAAAGCTCTTACGTCAGTGACTCTGAAGACCTTTAAAGTGCTGCGTCTTGTCATATGAACTACTTTAAGATATGTCTTAGCTTAGAGCAGAAAATCCCCCAATACTAACAACTTAAGTAAGAATGGTAGTTTGTTTTCCAGAAAGGAAGTCTGGGTGTAGGGGTGGCTCAGTCAGTTAAGAACTGGACTCTTGATTTCAGCTCAGGTCATGATCTCAGGATCGGGAGATCGAGCCCATGTTGGGCTAGCTGTTGAGCGTGGAGCCTGCTTGAGATTCTCTCCCTCTCCTTTTGCCCTCACCCCTCTCCCACTTGCTCTCTCTGTCTCTCAAATAAATAAAAAAATCTTTAAAAAATAAAAGTCAATCTCAAGATCACAAAAACCTGGAGCAGGGAGTAGAAGGTTTAATGGTCTTTTTGGCTTAAAACTAAAAAGACACAGCTTTTATTGCTAAAGAAAAAGGGAAAAATGGACATTGTAGCCTCTATCACATGTAATTATCTAACACCATGAATGTAAATCAATTGCTTAATTATACATTTTAAATTTGAATTACAAAGTAGAAATGTTCCTTCAAAAGGCCGAATTCTCTTAAGTATTTCAAGAACATAAAATAGCAAATATTTGTGCATGCCAAATATTAAGTACTCTAGTGTGGTTCTCTTCAATATTTACATCCATGGTTCTAACCTTTCCAGGATAAAATGTGCATACTCATGAAGGGAAACTTTTTGTACCATATTGAGTGTTTTGTTGATCTCCCTGGGCTATGTTTGCTGTGCCCCTATCAGCTTAATTTCTTCATGTCCAGGAAGGACATGACCTAGCTGTTGACTGGATTCTTCTCTGTGACACTGATGGGAGTCCTTGAACCCCATTTATTGTCCCAGTGTCAATATGGCTTCTCATCTGTATTGTAGATTCGAATCACTAAATACCTGCTTGATCTGACCACTCAAGGTGGATAAAGGTCAACAGCTCGACCCAGTGAGCTGGGCACTGAATAGACTTTAGAGTTGGTATGACTGATAGAATTCATTGTATTTAAATGTCTTCCTTTATAATCATTAAAAATCTCTTCTTCTCACGGCTTTGTCTTTGTCCCAACCTTTTTGCCATTGCACTTTAAAGCTTTAAAATGCCATTCTTCTTTTAGAGTTTTAAAAATCATTTCAAGTTTCTAGTTGCCAGGCCATACTCCAAGAATATGTTTTTCCCAAATTTATGGACAGTCTTGTTTCAGAACAGAATGTGAATTACACATACTCATATGGATGGTCCCTGCTGAGGACTGGACTTTTGAAAAATAAATGGCTAAAAAATGCATGGTTCATAGAAAGGCAAAACAGCAATTCCATCTGTTCTGTTTACTTCAGGCTGACGTTCTCCAACTTATTTCTTGCCGTGAATATATCACAGGTGAAGTCCAGCAACTCGCTAGCATCTAGCTTCATGAAAAATAGAAACAACAGAATTGAATAGAACTGGCTTATAAGTTTCCTTTTTCACAGGACAAAGACAAAGTTCTTCCTTTAGAAAGAGACAAATATGAAATGTAGCAAGCAGTATGCAATCTCACCCCCAAATATTCAATATAATTGATTTCCCTTGTTGCTTCTTTCTCAGTATTCAACTTTGGCCCTATTTCAGTATACTGCTTATAAAAAGAGGTTCAATTGCTTCACTGAGGAGCTAGACTCCCACATGAACTCTTTTGCAAACTCTGAACCTGTTTTCAGTTAATGAGGTCTTTGATTTCTGAGGGTGACAAAGAAAATAAAAGATTCTGGTATATGGAAATGTAGAAGTAGTTTATTACTTTAAAAATTTTTGGCTATTGTTCAGAAGGTTTTGACTAGCATTATTGGCAGGGATTACTTCAGCTTGATTCCAAAAATGGGTGTTCTGAACAAAATTTAGGAAAGGAAAAAAAGAAAAAGAA
Source organism: Martes martes (assembly GCF_963455335.1). Taxonomy (NCBI): domain Eukaryota; kingdom Metazoa; phylum Chordata; class Mammalia; order Carnivora; family Mustelidae; genus Martes; species Martes martes. The sequence continues at coordinate 69,761,639 of NC_137902.1, forward strand.
GAAGTTGTCTTCTCTTGTGAAATCTTACCATCCCATCCCAATTTCAGCCTCATCTGATAACCGTGACCTTCAAGGGTCTCTTCACAGGAGGAATCTTGCTTTCCCCATGGTTTTGGCTTATTTGGTTTTGGTTTTTCTCATATGTTTGGCCTAAGAATTAATATCTCTATTTATAATTGTTATTATTACTCTCATCAAATGCCCTTTGAGTGGCCTCATACAATGGTGCAAGGCTTTACGGGATGTTCAAAAGAGCTGTATAGGCATTCATTGTGACGAAGTTAACTCTATCCAGACTTCTTGGAACTTAAAAGATGGTTGAATCAGAGGGGTTTACATGTTTTCTCTTTGTTTTCAATTCTTTTTTCTAAATCCCTACATTGTCATGTAACTTCTGGTTATGGGTCTGTTACACTTCTATTGATTTTAAATATATCCCAAGATGAAAAGAAGCCCTTCGTTTCTTGTCTGAGGATCGGGAATTGATTTTACTTCATGCTTCTTACCTCATTTCATTAATGTGACTTGAATCTCACTCATGGCTACTATTCCCCCATCTTCTCTGTGCCTTCCTGACCTGCTACTACTTTTGGGTTTCCCATTTGAGATCCCAGCTTTCCTTTAAAGATTCTTCCAATTCATGAGAGCAGTATTAAAAAGAAAGAAAAGAAAGAAAGAATGAATGAATGAATGAATGAATGAAAGAAGGAGGAGTATTTGTAGAGACTGCTGCTGGAGCCTCTACCCAGACCAGAGGCAGCTCTCTAACTGGAGAATTCCATTATGAATGCATTCAAGGTTGAAAAGCACTATTAGGTGTTTGAGTGGGTCCCTCAAGAGTATGAGAAGGAAAAGCAATCTCCTTGCTTCATGGTCAAAAAAGGATACTTCAGTGCCTCTTTACACAGGTACTGTCAAACACAGTTTGCAAAAATGGCACTTATAATGCTCTGTTCGCATGATAGAGACTTTCTCACTCTCTCTCTCTAAAAAAATGAGAAATCATTACTGCCTTTCTGTTCAATTCTAGGGGCTGGAATCACTTGTTGGGTTCCATTGCAACAGCAAAATTGCAATTTGGGGTTGTATAAGTTATTTTTCCTTCTTAAAGGAGCAGGGATACATTTCTGAAGATTATGGAAAACCTTAAACAACAACAACAGCAGCAGCAAACACCTACAACCAGGTTTTGGACAGAAGGGTGAACATCTGAGACTTAAGGAGGTGTGTCACCAAGAGCATAGGGTTTGCAGATGAGTCAGACTAGAGTTTGATTACCAGCTCTGCTACTCACCAACTATATCATTGAATAGTCAAGTACCAATCTTCTTAACTGTCAACACATTTATAATATTTATTTACTTGATGGGATAAACTGGAAATATTTTTAGAGCACCTGGCATAAAGCCAAACCTCAAACAATCAATGGCTCATTCCCTTCCCCACAGTTTTGGAATCGGAAGGGTACTGCTCAAAAATAATGGAAAAATAATGGAAAACTCAAGACAACCAAGGTGTGGGATTCATTTCTTTTTGTTTTCTATTTGCTCTCTTTGCTGACATCAGCTTCTCTGTAGCTCTACCTTCTTCTTCTTCTGATACACATTATATTTTGCTTGCAGAGCTGTTCCTCTTCTGCTATAATGCAATCCTACTGGGACTCTTCATTTCTGTGCCCTCTGGGAATTTAATTAAGAAACAGAGTCACAAAATGATGAAAGGTATTAGTTGCTGACACAACCTGATGGAAACATCTGAAAAAGGAAATTCATAAATCCCTGCAAATGGGAAGACAACTAAAATTTCATATCCAGTCCTCTCCCTTCAGGAAGAAAACTTGCTCAGATTTCTACGAGTGTAACTTGTTCACTGTCCATGCATGACCTCTGGGATGTGACTCTTCCCACATTCTCCTTCCAAATTCTCTTGGCCCCAGATGGATCCTGGGATATTGCCCTCCAAGCTGCTTTTCTCCACACCCCCATGTTCCCATTGACCATTTTTCACACTTGAGAATCATGTATTAAGATCCTCATATTATTTTCCTTCCACAAAGTTTTCCTCTCACATGTAGGAATTTAGATGCTGCTGCTGGAGGAAACAGGATCATTTTTCATTATTAGATTCTTTTTATGGTTTTGGAGTACTGATGTCTTTTATTAATCTGCCCACCTTTCCACCTCAAACCTCTGCGATGCATGTTTCTGATAGCTGGTGAGTAGGTAGCTGCTTATCATTATTCTGATACTGGCACCTGCCTAGCAGTTCACAGTTGTACATTTTTGTGCCATCACCCTCCCACTCAGGATCCAAGTTGTATTCTCTGGTCCATATGCTACATTTCTGGTTCTGGCCCACGAATGTTTGGAGAACCTTGTGAGCATGTGAGGTTCTACTGCAAGCTCACGCTGTCTCACATAAACTCAGACTTTCTGCTTATACATAACCATGGTGTTCATTTCTTTTAATGCCCTGAGAGATTCACCATTTTGTTTCTGCTTCATCGAGAAGTTTGGGGCATGGCCATAAAGCATTATATATTACATATTTATATATATTATAAATAATATAATTCTGCAGAAGCACAGTTTAGGGTTTTTGCACAGCAACTGTGTAATCTCAGGCAAGTGATGGAATTTCCCTGAGCTTTTGTGAATAATGAGTAATAATACAGCTTTCTTGTTATATAACCTTAGAACACACCATGAATGTTTAACAAATTTCTGTCCCCTGGGGTCCATGGTAGGAGAGGAAAAATAATTCTACCTTTACCTTTTTGAGTTCTTAGCTGCAATCCCTACAATAAGAAGCAGATTAATAAAAGAACAACAGGTTTATTAGCACGTATACCTCATGTGCATATGGGAGTTACTCAGAGAAAAATGAGTAACTCTCCAAAGTGGCTTAAAATTCAGACTTAAATAGCTTACTAGGAAAGGGGAGAGGGGATGGAGGCCTCTTAGCAGAGAGTGGCCTCTGCCACTCCATAAATCTTCTTTTGGAAAGATGAACAGGCGCTCAGAGGAGCAGATGGGACAAAGTTCGTGTGGATGTGTCTTCTTCAGATGTCCTCACCTATAGTCAGAGTCAGTCCTCGTTGATCAAACTTTCAGGGAGGGGATCCATGACAATTGAATTGAGTTCCTTTTCCAGGACTGTCTTCAGGCGGATAAAGGGAGCTCCGAGAAAACCTGTGCCTGCGTTTGCAGTTTTTTCAAGTACTTATAGCTCAAGATAATCACTGTACCAAAGTGGCATATTGGAGGTGCCATGCCTGAGCTTCCACTATAACATGCTAAGTTCCATATGTCGCTACCCTTCACTACCTTCACCTCCCTACCCACTGCTCTATTCCTCTTTCCTCTTCCATATGTACTTATTTCTAATCTCCGTGTGATGTGGGGGCATCGATAATCAGTTGTCTGTGGGTTAGGGAAGACAATTTGGTGTCTAATTCTCCTTACAGGTGTTTCACTTAATCCTTTTATTTTTAATCCCAACCTCACCCACATTGGCTACTGAAACACCTAATGCTTTCTGTTCCTGAGACCTTTCTGAAAAATCGGGGTGTAAAAAGTATTGCTTCTTCTTAACTCTGTCCCAGTAGCTGTCTGGCTTCAATCCCTTTAGCTCTCCTAAATCATCTAAACACTTATTAGTACCTGCCAATCTTCATTAATTTTGTTGCAATCTCTCAATCTTGAATATCTCTTTCTAAATCCCTTTGTTCTTATAGATTAGATCTTTTTATTCCTTTAGATAAGGCTTTTTTTTTTAAAGATTTTATTTATTTGACAGACAGAAATCACAAGTAGGCAGAGAGGCAGGCAGAGAAAGAGAGGAGGAAGCAGGCTCCCTGCTGAGCAGAGATTCCCGATGCGGGGCTCGATCCCAGGACCCTGGGATCATGACCTGAGCCGAAGGCAGAGGCTTTAACCCGCTGAGCCACCCAGGCGCCCCTAGATAAGGCTTCTGAAAGGAGTCCTGGTAAGTTCACATCTATACCTCGTGTTAGCTGGAACTCTAAGGACTCAGTCCAGTAAGGATTCTACATTTAAACTATTACAATTGCACTCTGTGATTTTAATTTAGGTACTCTTTGATGCCTGTATTTTTATAAGATTTATTCCCACTTAACTTATTTATTAAATGTTAATTACTATTAGACGTTAATTACATAACATTGCAAGGGCCACTGAAAATGTGCCATTGCTTTGGGAATTCAACAGAAAGTTGTGCTTCAGTTTATTTATTGAAATTGCTTTAAGTATGCATTTGTACTTAATTTCAGAAAATAATTATGCTATAAATTTGTTTTAATTTTTTTATATATAAGCATAGAAAAATTGGAGATGAAAAGAAAATTCAAGTACACTGTGTACATTTCTACCAAACTGAAATTTGCTTTGTGTTCCAGAATATATGTTGAGTCTCAACACAGGTTATTGGAATTGTGTAATGTTGATTTTTTTTTTTCCTAGTGGGTGGTTTGTATTCTTATTATAACTTTGGAGTCATACTGGATATTAAATGGTGGGCATTACTCTAGAGATGCCAGTGGGGTACATTGGGATAATAAACTCTCTGCTTATCTACTCATAATAAGCTTGGAGAAGTATCTGTTTTTATAGAAAATTATGCTAATTTTCAGGGTACTCTCATAATTGGGATATCAATTTCTACGTCTTCCTACATTCATATCTCTAGAATGTAACATCTCATCATAGGATGTATTTGTGATATTATACCCCACTTTTTCAACATTATTTTGTTCCTGAGGACAGTGTTCCCACTTAGAATGAGACTCTTCTGAGAAACATTTCTTTTTAACTTTAAAAAAAAGTAGATTTCCAACCAAAAATGCCAGTAATTTTTAAGTAACTTTTCTCTTTAGCAAGTATGAGAAGTTCCAGTGACTGCCACATTTTTATCTTATGTTATAAATTCAAAGGGGCATGGCTGTATTTCTAAACATCAGTTTATTCCCAGTGAGACAGACTCTGGAAAAGGGCTGTTTTGCTTAGAAAGGCTTAGTTACTGTAGCGTGCTGATGATCTTCCTGACACTGCCTGAGATTTGGAACCTGGTCCCAGATAGGATGTTTCAGCTTTCCTCTGAATGTACATATACCTCTGCTTTAACATCAAATTCCAGCTGAAGGAAATTTTAACACATGTAGTATAGACTCACTCGCTTTGGACATTAAAATCTAAGAATTCTTGTATAGAAATTAACAACAGTTGAAAAGAAAAAAAAACAACAATTGAACAATCAAAGCAAAAGAAAAATAGCATAATTTACTTTTTATGTCTTAAAATCACATTTATATTTGGTTCATTGTAGAAAAGATAGGAAACATAATAAACCTGCAGTCTCATCATCCAGAAATTACCAGTGTTAACATAAGAATGTTTATCTTTCTAGATGAAACAATCATTCAAAATATGGCTCTTAGAATAGGCTCTAGATCAGTGAGCATCTAATAAAAAGTAGCTATTACTGCAAGCTGCCATTTTTGGTATAAAGATGTACAAAATCATAATAATATTGTAAATGTTTAAAATTAGTTTTATTATTTTCATTTTAAATGTATTTTTAATATTTTTGTCAATTATAATTTTACGGTATACATAAAAGTGACCAACATTTCTTTATATAAAAAAATATGGTTAGCTGAGGCAAATTGCTAATATTGATGGTAAATTTTCATGTAATTTGAAATTATAAAGCCAAACAAATTTAGTGAATATATGTTAGAGAAAAATAAATGATAGAAGAATTTTGTGCTATGAAAGTTTTCTTCAAAAAAGTATTTAGGCCACTGTTAACTTGGCTCAAGTATGAACTCATGACTATTTGTACAGCAGGAAATCAAGTATTGAATGAATGAGTAAGAATCCTTGAAGTTCTTTTAAAATCATGAATTCTGTCATACTAAGATCTCAGTTTAATATCAAATTATAGAATCACAGATTATTAGATTAGAAAAGAACATAAACATTTCTTTGCAAAGAATGTTGATCCCCAAATGTAGACAACAGAGAGTTCTCATACCTCTATCCAATTTCTATGCTCTCAGTAGAAAAAAGTTGAAAATCACAGTGTAGTATTTGCTAATGATTACAAAAAATACACATTTCCTCATAGGCAGCCAATATTTGCTTTATATTTCTTTGGGGAAAAAATGCCTATCTTCAGAATAATTATAGTTATTAGGTTTTAATTTTATTTTTTACTCTATTCAGTTGCTGAACAATTTGGGGAGGCTCAGAAAATTTTATGAAAGACTTCTGTACCTAATAATAATTGGACATTCATAGGTCTTCTGCTTAGGTTTGATAATTGTGTTGGAATACAACCAAAAATATTCACCATCAGTGTGTGCATTCATGGAAGTCTTTTTCTCTGATAAGGGTGATATTTGGCAAGTGTCACATGTTTTATTTTGCGATACAACTTCTTTCTCCTCTTTGTATATTTTGAAGAGAATCTATTTGGATTTTAAGTGGTTAAAAAAACACTTCGATTTAGGTTCAGAATCTTTGATTTAGGTCAGATGATGAATCCTCTGTTGGACTAATGTGTCACAGTCTCCCAAGGTCACTTTTGTTGTTTTTTTTTTTCCAAGTTAGGTGTTGTCATGGAACCTCTCTGGCACTCACAGGCTGTCCACTGAGTTTTTAGGTGTGCACAAGCTTCTTGAGTATTTAGGATCTCCTAGTGGCCCAGCCTTTGTTTCCCACTTGATCCACTCACATAGACAGCTCAATGCTGTGAGTGAGGATTCAATTATGCAGTTAATTTAAAATTTGCTGTTATTCATAATTATCAGCATCTGCTATTACAGTGCACACATGGCCTGTCAGGATGGGAGCTTGTATGTCAGCCCAGCTGAGCTCCCAACAGAATGTCATTAAGTGAGTGACATAGTCAACACCACATCAAGAAGAACCACCCAGCAGAGCCCAGGAAGCACACATAATCCTGAGAAAAAAATAAATCGTGTTTTAAGCCAAAAGTAAAAATAATAAAGAAAAGACAGCATCATGTTGCTCCATAACTATTCTATCAATGAGCTAGCAAAAGGACTGTGCTTTATAACAGTATGTGGACTTAGTAATTTTGCTCTTAGAGTTTATTTTGATTGTGACTTTTATTCTGACCACAAGTGATTCACAGTTGTATCCAGGCATCCTAAAAAATATCACTGTCTTAGATTGAGCTGCCATAATGTAAAGGCCACAGACTGTGGGGCTTAAGCTACAAACATTTATTTCTCATGGTTCTGGAGGCTGGGAAATCCAAGATGAAGGCGTCAGCAAATCTGATGTCTTGTGACACTCTGCCTCCTGGGTCATGGACAGCCACCTTTTCACAGTATGCTCATTCATGTGGCCAAGAGAGATACCATCTCTCACTGTCTCTTCTTAGAAGGACATGGATCCCATGCCCTCATGAGAGGCAGATAATGGGGACTCTACTCTCATGACTTAATTACCGACCAAAGACAGATAACAAACCATTCAGAGTCAGGACTTCAACATAACTAAGCCTGACCACTGAAAACAGAAACTCAAGGAAGTTGTTTTGGAAACTGGCACTGATTCTCCAATTTGGGGCCACTGAGGATCTATCCTTGTGGATAGAAGGTGCCATATGACCTCATTTTCCCCCACAGTTGTAAGAAAATCCTAACTATGTGTTTGAATGATTGAAAGGGTTTTCTTTTTTCTTTTCTCTTCCCTCAGATCCTTTTCTTTTTGGGGGAATGGGTGAGGTATTTTTTTCTGTTCAAGAGGAGGAGTCAGGAAAATGTTAGTGAAGGAATTACACAGTTACATGTCAAAGGGCATGAGCAGTGGGAAGGTGAGTAGACAGAACCGATAGTTTTACCCAAAAATGCATGGTGTAGCTGTCTTTTCATTTTTACTTTCTTGCTCTCTTGTTCTATGGGGAGAGGGCTTTCCTTCACTTTTTCATGTAACAAATAAGAGTTACTACTGTAGAAAGAATTCCTTCTGGAACAATCCAAAATAAACGTAGGTGGTGGATTATATAATGTGCCACACACAAATTAGGTGATTAATGAAGTGTGTATCATTGTTGCCTGCTGCAGTGGGGAGACCGAGGCTCTGGGGTCTCCAGGCACCCTAAAGATGAATGAATTCAAGGGCAGACACGCAGCACAATGGACAAGCCACAGGAGCGGGAATGATGATTGGAGCAGGTATGAGAACAGGTGCCTTCTGGAGGAGAGCATGCCCCTGGCACGCCCTGGGGTGGGTCTCTGCCTCTGTCATTGTTAACAAGGGGGTGGAATATTCATTAATTGGGCCCTGAAGCAGGGGTTCCCCTTCTTCTTTCTAATTTGGTCAAGGGTTGTTGTCTTGACCTTCTCCTGTCTGGTGTGATCTGGCTTCCTGGGGGAGCTGGCTGCAGCCTCCTCCTGGCTGGCCTTTAGGTATGCTGCTAGAGCCTAGCTGCCTATTTTAACGCCATTAGAAACATTACATTGAGTTACTCATTCAATAAATTGTGCACCCTCCCTTTAATTTTCCATCACAATTATATTGTGTTTTACATAGGCTACTCCCAAAACCAGCCCAGTGACACCACTAAGGCACTGAGGAAAGAAGGAAGCATCTCTGTGAATAGCTTTCAGATAGAATTTAATTAGGTCCAAATGAGTAAATTCACTCAATTACAATGGATCTTAAAACCTCACAGTCCAAAAAACATTTTAGACTCCTATATTGACTTGGAAGAAATTTCTCTGTGATTGAAGTATTAATAAGGAATCCAATTAGTGTGCGATTTCTTTTCAAAATTTATTACCGAATCAGGATTACAATGTTTCCATTTTGCCATTTATGTTGCTGGTGCAATTTCCGTTCATCTCTTATAGTCTTTCCTCCAGTCAAGCATACTACACTGATTTGGGGAGGCTGGGTTCCAGTGTGACACACATAACTCTGAATTTATATTGCATCTGTTATTTCTATTTTGCCTCTAGACTTGACTGCTATCCCAAGCAACACAATATGTTACCATTTAATTTTAAAGGCCATTTGCATAGCTTTTTTTTTTTTTTTTTTTTTTTTGCAATAGCTATATTAATGGAGCTCCTGGAATAAGTCTATTGAAGGCATGGGCAAAAAGGAAAATGATGCTACCAAAGAGGATCTAATTCTTCCATTATTTTTAAATTACTTGCTAGCTTTACTCTTGGAAAGAAGAGAATGGCATGGTGGAATGCAGGCATGGAGCAAAGGGCACTAATCCCAATGACTGTGTGCTCCTAAAATCAGGCAGATGCTTACTCTTATGTTAAATATGAGCTCTATGTCACTTCCTTTAGAAGCTGAAATTCCTTTTCATATCAAGATTTAGCTTTAAGGAATGAGATAGATCTGTACATCTTAAACTTGGCAATATACACTTTTAACATCTTTCTTCTCTTCCAGAAATACAATGTAAAAAACAGATTGAATTTTGGGGCTCTGGGCCTTCCTGATAAGTTTTGGGCATGTAAAATTTAGATTTACTAGCTTCCTGGTTTCCAAGCTTTTTTTCCTTAGGACATGTTTTAATTATTTCCTCTCTGTAGACCCTATACTTTAAATTTTATTTGCAAATCTACATATGCCTGCCAATCGGAATGTCTCATCAAAATGAGATGAGTAGACTTCTCCCTATAAATCAGGAAGTTGGATGATTTTGGTAGTCTGTGTAGCTTTAGGTGAGAGGGTGGGCAATGGTTGGTAAATAAATGGTCAATATCTTTAGGCTTTTGCAAAATGCTGGAAACATTATGGTAACAGATTGTTTTGGTCCTTTGAACTTGATCCCATGTCAAATCTCTTACAGCAATAAAAGTACAGAAATCGGGATGCCTGGTGACTCAGTGGGTTAGGCCTCTGCCTTTGGCTCAGGTCATGATCTCAGGGTCCTGGGGTTGAGCTCTGTTTTGGGCTTTCTGCTCAGTGGGGAGCCCGTTTTCCCCCCTCTCTCTGCCTCCTTCTCTGCCTACTTGTGATCTGTCTCTCTGTCAAATAAATAAGTAAAATCTTAAAAAAAAAAAAAAAAGTACAGATATCTATGAAACTGTACTTGGATATCCAAAATTCATCTTAGGTTTTCAGAAAGATTTGACTGCATAATAGTAGACCATATGAATTTAATATACATTTAGGAAGTGATGAAAAATGGGAGATAGGGGAGAAGAACAGGACAGAGCCAAAGTCACAGGTCCAGCAGCACATTCATGGAGGACACAGCCCAGCAGATAAGCACAGACCAGCTCAGAGAGCACCTGGATTGGGGACGAGCTTTGGGCCCTCTCCAAAAAGAAGGAGACCTTTGCGATCTCTTATACCAACTACCTACCAGTTTCCAAACACAAATATAGGAGAACCAGAGGCCACATGTAGTGGTTTCTGTTGGACTGTGTTCTTACTACAGCAGCCACACAATGTGACATGAGGGTCTTTGGGTATATATGGAGAGGATTAAGCTTGCCTCCTTTGGAAATCCTGTTCTGCTCCACATTATCTCAGACCAGGTCTTTGGGGTATGTCCTTGACTAAGCAGAATAATGACCTCCTCATGGTGTTATGAAAAGAACATAGAACACATGGTGAATGAGAGTGTTCAAGCATTTAGCACAGACCCTGGAAGCATCCTACCAATGATATCCTCATTCATATATGCACTGTATACCCCGTGTGCAGGCCTGGCCTTGAGGACACTCTATGACAGCTGCCATGCAGACAGATCAGTGCAAGCATCGGACCAGTCTGAAATGATTCCCATGACATCCCCTGATAGTAACGGCCGTCTCTACTTGCAGCTGTGCACACAAATTTCAGAGACACCAATTGTTCACAAGACATTTCTCCTCTGAAGCAATACAAATGATAATAAATGACACCGATTTCTGTTTTTGCTAATTGATTACATTTAGATTACCTGAGTAAGGATGGATAAATAAGATACATTTCAGAAAAAAATATTGTGTAATTGTCATGATGTTTGAATGTCTCTATAGAGCCAGCAAAGTGAAATGCAAATGAATGGAGATTTTACTGAGTATCTGTTATGTGCCAAACACCTTGCTGGTTGTTTTACATGCATTATCTGTTAATATATGTAAGGACCTTTTAGGTAGGATTGTTATTAGAATTTTCAAGATAAAAATATGATTTAAGGGCATTAAATAAGTTGTCCAGACATATACAGTTAATGACAGAATAAGGAGGTAAATTTCCATGGCTGGTCCTGCTTTAAACATGAAGTTTAGATTCCAATTCAAAAAAAATGGTGGGCAATGTAATAATTTTTGGAATTTCCATGTTGTGCAAAACTCATTGACACTAATTTTTATTGAGATGTTAAATGAGTAGAATCAATGATTCAGAGCTAAATCAGTTGCTGCAATCTGAAATCTGCATGATAAAGCTTAGTAGCAATTATATAAAATGTTTGAAAAAATAAAGTATGGTAAAACACTGTGTTCCTTTCATAAATACTCCAAGTGTAACTGGCATATTTTTTAAAAAATTAGAGAAGAATAATTTTTAGGCTATTTTTAAGTTGTGAAAATAAACCACCATAAGCTTAATTTTATACTGCCTTCCATTTAAAAGAGGCAATTTAGTATCTGGAAAGAGAAATTAAACTTTATTTTTAGACTTCTATAGAATTTATTTCACTGGTAAAGAATCTAAGGGCTCTATTGAATGTTCTGCAATGTATTTCATAATAAAGAATGCCAAAGAGGATGCGGAGAAAGGGGAACCCTCTTACACTATGGATGGGAATGCAAACTGTTGCAGCCACTGTGGAAGACAGTATGGAGATTCCTCAAAAAGTTAAAAACAGAGCTTCCCTACGACCCAGCAATTGTACTTCTAGGCATTTACCCAGAGGATACAAACATAATGATTCAAAGGGGCACATGCACCCCAATGTTTATGGCAGCAATGTCCACAATAGCCAAACTATGGAAGGAGCCCAGATGTCCACCGACAGAGGAATGATAAAGAAGATGGAGTATGTTCAGTGGAATATTATGTAGTCATCGAAAATGTTGAAATTTTGCCATTTGCAACGACATCCATGGAGCTAGAGGGTATTATGCTAAGTGAAATAAGTCAATCAGAGAAAGACAAATACCATATGATTTCACTCATGTAGAATTTAAGAAACAAAACAAGTGTACATAGGGGAAGGGAAGGAAAAATTAAACGAGATGAAATCAGAGAGGGAGACAAACCATGAAAGATTCAACTCCAGGAAACTGAGGGCTGCTGGAGTAGAGGTGGGTAAAGGGGTGGGGTAACTGGGGGATGGGCACTAAGGAGAGTATGTGATGTAATGAGCACTAGGTGTAATGAATCCCTGCCCTCTACCTCTGAAAGTAATAATATACTATATGTTAATTAAATTGAATTAAAAGAAGAAGAAGAAGGAGGATGCCAGAATTTTGGTCATCTATGGTTATTTGTAGCTTGAGAAGTGTTTGTTTTGTCTTGTTTTATTAGAAGTGCCATATTTCCAGACTGTGGAAGAAACATCTGTAGATAGTATTTGTCTTTCTAGCCATAACTCCACCTTAGAAGGCTCTTCCTTCTTGCCTGCCTTTAGCTCTTTGTCAATTCAGCAGCAGCCTGTCCTGAGAGCCTGTTAAGTGCTCAGCCCTGCCTGCCCGTGGGAAATGGTGTGTTAGTTTGGTTGTTTTTGAGAGCTTAGTAATCATATGAACAACTGAGCTAACTTACTTCCAGAGGGTTGACTCAGTGACCTGGGAGAAGCTTGAGACAGGGGCTTTCACAGAACATTCAACCCCGCTTCTTGTTCTGACCCCGAAATCTCCACAGGGACTTGGGGCAAGTCACTTCACCATTTTGGATCCAATTTTTCCCTATCTGTGAAACAGGTTGATTGGAGAATTTTTTCCCCTGCTTCTTAGAATACAACTTTCAATATGTAAGTTCTCTTGTATTTGAAAAATCTGGACACCATCTAAATGATTATGTTCAGCAGATGTCTCTTGTACATTTTTCATAAGCAATACAAGTAGCATATTCATTGTTGCCAAATTCCTCACAATTAGAACATAGAAATGAAAGTTTCGTTTCTTTGTATTTGTGTTTATGGTAAATTTGTTTTGGCAAAGATTTTCCTTTAGGTTTTAATCATTTGAAAGCCTTATTTACTTAATATATTCCCTTGTTAACTTACAGATCATTGTGACTACTTAATTATGTGATCAACTTCATGATTCAACTGATAAATACTTTTTATATAACCAGATATCTAATACCTTGGAAAATCTAATCAATTTTGAGATAATTATACCCATAGGTACAGAAAAATGATTAATTAGAATTCTGTGTTTATAAATTTCCTATAAATTTAGGGAGACCAATTTTTATATTTTTATCCAAGGTTTAGATATGCATTCCATGTTTATTTGGAGGTGATAAATCAGTGCCCTAATGAAAAAAAAATTTAAAGATGCCCTTTGTATGGATTGTTGCACTGTTTTCAATAGTACCTCAGAACCTAAAGTCTTCTAGTATATTTAGGAAGAATGCACTATTTCAATATTGAATGTGCAGGCAAATAATTAAAGCCTTTATTTTGCCAGGCACATGAGTGAGAACTGCAGGTTAACGATAAAATAGAAGTAAAATTTGCATCTAAGTAATATTATTCTCAGGAGGGAAAAAAAAAAGAGAGAGAAGGAGTCCACTGTCTTCTCAGACAGAATGACCATTTGAGTTCTCTCCAGCTCTTTTTCTCATCACTTAACCTTTCCAAGGCCTGCAAGTTTCTGAAACATGTTTCTTCTCAAGGACGTGTATATGCTTCAGCTGGCAGTGTTTTCACTTGAGATGGTTCCAAATGGCTCCTTAAGAAGATTTTGCTCACTACGATGTTACTGTCTTAGAACCTCACCCTCTCCAAAGATTATCTTTGACATGTATCTGGACAAATTTCAATCAGTATTTGCATACACTTTCCTCTTATTCTGTTGAAACTAGTGCTTCCTAACATTTTTTAGCCCTTCATCATTCTCATGGCCATGACTTACACTGACCTAGAAAATCCTGCGTGAGAAAAGGAGCAGCCTCTCACCCAGAGAGCACCCGTCCCGTGAGTTCCAGTGAAACCCCTCACTCAGTGACCCCATCGTCTGTATTTCCCGTATTTCTCAAGTGGCAATTTCCTTCCCTCTGGAAGTAGAGGCAGGTGGTAACAAAATTACTATTTTAATCTGTGCAGATAACTTATACGCCCTTCCCTTTATATGACATTTTTCAACATCTGGTCATTCTTTTTCCATGCCTCTATCTGTGTGACACCCTGAGAAAGCCTGTCTGTTCCTTTTCACTCTCTTCCTCATCCCCCAAGACTGTGGTCAGCCATTACCACCTTCTGAAAGCTTCTCAGAACCCATGTCTTCCCTGATTGCAAGACACAGTACCTTCTGTTGTCCTTGACCTGCGCTTTTTTTTTTTTTAACTTTTAAATTTCTGGTTCTGTATCCTACTGTGTCCTCTCTCTAGATTGCAATGTTCTTCTGGGTCCTGATGAACATGATAAGTAACAATAATTATTTATCAAAGGAATTTCTTATGTCTCATGCATGGAGCTTTTTACTTATTTCTACCACAGAGGCTTTCTCATTAGGGCTCATGAACCGAGAGAACATGTGGCTTGTAACATCCTCACAACTTTCTTTACCCTCACTGAAATCAGCAGCTATTGAAAGTAACAAGAATTAGGGAAAACAAAGTGACTGATTTGAGTACAAATCAAAATGATTTTTTTTCATGATATCTGTGTATCAGCAACCAAATACCTTTTGTTGTTACTGTTTGGAGTCGTGCAGTTAAGTTATACATCCCAGAATTTAGTATATTAGAAAATAGGTAAAATATTTTGCAACAGGTAAATGCACAGACTGTCTTAAAATTTATTTCAGATTTTTTTAAAAAGTTGATATTTTAATCATCTTAAATAACACTTTTAAAAGACAAAAATAAGGCCACACTTTTGTTAGAACTTATTCATACCTTATGAGGTTGCCCCACCTTCTCCCCTCTGTCTTTTGGAAAGTGATGAGCAAAACTTCACTGAAAAATTAGTTATGCTCTCATAAATCAGATGGTCCTGTATAAGTCCTGTTTAGTTTTCTATGCCATGGCTGAGTATTATTCAACAAGCAACAGCATAATCACTCTTTGAGGAAAAGCTATGTTTAGAATACTTCTCAAAATGCATCTTAATTTATGAAATTAAGTTTTGAATTTAAGATTTACAGAAATAAGGGGTTACACTTGATTCATTGCCTCAAAGATTAATTGTAGACATGGCTTTTTATCATGCCTCATTTTTTATCATTAATATTTTGGAAACCATATTCTATAGCAAACAAAAGTATTTCTAAAAAGATAAATTTTAAAATGCTAGCTTTGCCCACTTCAATAAGTCACACATTTGTTAAATGCCTGGTATGTGCCAAGAGGATAAAATATTTTTCAAATAATTTCAGAAAATTTAAAATTAGATTTGAATAGCTGTTGACATAAAAGAAAATGTTACAAGACATCATGTGAGTAATTGCTAAGTAACAGTATAGGCGATAATTGCTACCACAATTGGAAGAAATATTAATTCAAATTTGGAGAGCCTTGGAAGTGTTATTGGGAGAAGGGGATTATATGGTTGAGCAGAAAGGGAAGGGAAGAATATTGCAGAGAAAAGTAACAGTATGATTGCCGTCCAGGAGGAGAGGGGCGAGACAAGGTGAAGAAGGACAAAGCTGGAGTCCATGATGCAAGTCAGGACATGCTCATCTGTGAACCTTGTCTGATAACCTCAGTCCCTAAAACCTGAACTTAGACGTTTCTCCTTCACTGATTTTAGTGAAGCATCTTTCTTAACTGTTCACGCTCTCGTCCTGGCAAGTGTTGGTTTGTTGTCGTTGTTGTTTCTAATGTGATTGGGTCACTCGTGTTTAGATTGATCGATAGATGATAGATAGATAGATAGATAATAGATAGATAGATAGATAGATAGATGTTGCAGAGACAAAGAGATACTCAACAGTGGGAATAAGGTCAAGTGGAGAGGGACAGCATGGTCTCTGAGCATTGTCCTGGGGCACTGTTCAAGAGACCTGTGTAAGGACTATTGAACCATAGATGTACCTGAGTTTGATTTTACCATTTCTGTTTGATAAGAGCCCAGAAACTGTTAAGGTATAGGTTTATTTGAAGATTTCTATCCAGTAGAGACAATAAACCCACAGTTTAAGGTTGTACTGCTTATAAGGAGTTCTCCCCTTGCACATAATGCAGAAATCATATTCAAGCATGTCTTCCTCAGAACGCATGTAAATACCCAGTTCCTCTAAATGCTTTTGAAATTAGATACCCAGAAATTAGATACCCTTATCATCTTACAAATTCCGTTGTTAATAAATTAGTACAATGTTGGCACATTTATTTTATATTTATAGAAACACCTTGTTTGGAACTCGTGGGAAACTTAATTGAATAGTCTTCAGTGTTAAAAATCTTCCCTTTCATGATAGTCATTCCCAGCCTTCTCTCAATGGCACCCATGCATTTTATTCAGAATTATAGTGTTCATGTGTGGAGACACAAAAAGCCCGTCCTTCCCAAACCACGATGGCTGCCTATCCAGAATCTTCTTCCACACTGTTTCCAGCTTCCTCTTATATCCAAATACCCATCACCTTGATTAGAGCCAGTGTTTTCCCATTTTCAGGCCTGTGGTCACACATATTTTTCTGTCTGAAGTGTCCTTTGCTCCTTTGCCCCCAAGTACCTGTGTTTATTTTTCAAGGCAGAGTTCAAGTGTCACTTTATATAGAAAGCCTTGTTTCTCTCCTCTCCCTCTCTTAGTGCTTTGTCAGCACTTTGCCATAAAGCCACAATAAGCATTTAATGAAGTACTCTGTGGGGTGGACATTGTGGAAATCTTTGAGAATAAGAAGTCCAATAAAACATCATCCCTAGCCTTGTGGATCTTAGAGTATGGTGGAAAGCTTACACCCTGCCGGGAGCACATTCCTCATTTATAACACATAGTTTTATTAAAAGCATATTTTTACCTGGCTTGCCTCTAGAAGATAGTAAGTTCTTCCTGGCAAGGATTTGGAATGTTATAAAATAGTCTGTAGAAACTTAAAGCAAGATCCCGGAATCTGTCCAGCTGACTGTTTGTCCTTCTTCAAATAGTTATTCTCATGGGGTCTTAGTTTTCTTGTTGATTAACAATAGCTCTTGGTGTTCTTCTTACCAGTATTAGCCTAGCTGGTACAAAATAATTATGTTAATTGTTGGGTTTAGATAGGAAATGACATTTAATGCCACTTGTATATTTAGCATTTACCATACAAACAAATTGAACTCACTACAAAATAGAAAATGAATAATAGTAAGATCAAAACAACATTTTAAGACATTTCTTCCTTAATATTTACTGATTTATTTTTATTCAACTTAGAACTTTTCATCTATAGTAAACTTTTTGCTTACTTGGAACATGTTTTATATAGAAGTTTCTTAAATGGGTGAACAGAGTCGAGCATAAACCTCTACTCCTTTCTTAAGGAGCACTTAAGAGTACTTAAGTGGCCAGACTGATCTTGTCAAGAATTCTTTTTCCTTTAATCTCCGATGTGGTTGGAAACTACCCTTCAACTATTTAGAATATTGTTTTATGTTTACGACAAGTATTAAAATGCTCTGAAAAGTTTGGGTTCTTTATTTAAAAGTCAACACAGTATAAGCTGAAGGATAGGAATGTGAAAATTAGGGGCACCTGGTGACTCCGTTGGTTAAGCGTCTGCCTTCAGCTCAGGTCATGATCCCAGGGTCCTGAGATCGAGTCGGATGTCTGGCTCCCTGCTCAGTGGGGAGTCTGCTTCTCCCTCTGCCTCTGGAAGAGAACTAGCATCGTTGTGCAGAATAGGCACACTCCAAACAGACCTCCAGTGTTAGTTGTGGTTTGGAAAATTAGGACCTCACCAGATATGTATATGGTCTTCCAGAAATTGGCATATACATGTCAAAGACAGTAGTTTAGCTCACTGAAAACCATTTTCACAGAACATCCTAAAGCTTGCCAACATTGCCACAGATTATAACATACTTCGGGATCTCTCAGATACTGAAAGTTAACTACTAGCTGCATTTCTTTGCTTTGGGATATTTTGGAGAAACAGACAGACAGCCTAATCCCATGAAGGATACCCAGTTAGGATTATTTTGTGTCTGTGTTAACAGATATCTCGACTCAGGTAACATGCTAATATATGAGGCAGAAATAGCTGAACTTGACTAACTTTTTTTTATCACAGGCCAGCCAGCATTCTTAGAGCTTTGCATGTGATGAATGTAATTCTTGCAGCAGCCCCATGAGATAGATTTTGTGTTATCACTGGCTTCATTTTACAGATGAGCTGATGGTTTTACAGACAGGTGAAAACTTTTCTGAATCAATATTTAAGATCTGCATGCACTTAATCTAATTCCAGAACTCTCTACTTCTGCGACACACATAAGGGTCATTGTTGTTGTCCTACGCTCCCGTGCGTGCTTGTAGAAACCTCACACAGCTCAGTATTGTGAGCATAGAGTCATAAACCCAAGAGAGGCTCTTGTCTCGACGTGTTAGGACTTGGTGGTTAAGCCCCACATGAGGAACCTGCATGAATGGGATTCACAGCAGTGGAAAAATCTTTCTTGCTCATCTATTTAAAAAACCTGCGATGGGAAAATACATGTGATTGCCTTTCCATGAAGCATAAACTATTACGAATAGATGTGTTTCTGAGCTTAATTATGTTGCATCCAGTGCTAAAATAACCCCAGTGTGTACCCCCTCTTTGCAGAAGAATGATTGCTAGATGATACTGCAGACATTACACAGTATGTATGTATGTATTCACTCATTCATTCAGGACAGTTTAAAAACAATGAAAAAAAATTGAGTCCTGCTGTGGAAATTCTTAACTGAACATGAATGCCAGGGGCCATTATTTTATCTGAAAATAATAATATTTATAATTTATTATCTTCTTTACAATAAGTGCCATGAAGTAGCAGTCCTAATTATTTAACTAATAAGCAAATAACCATAAAAAGGAATCATTTAGGCACCTCATGTCTGTTTATCAAGCTCGTTATAACTGGTATTGATTCAAAATATGTTTTTACTATGATTTCACTTTAATATGTTTTTAGTGAATGTGGCTAATTTCCTTTGATTAGAAGTCTGCATTCTCCAAGTTAAGATCCCCCCCTTGAATTCTGTTTGAAGTGTACTTCAAACTCATTTGTTCAAAATTCACATCATTCTCCAACACCCCCACCCACCCACGGAAAGAGATTTTCTTCCAGTGTCCCGACCATTAATGATAATGTCACTGCTTGTCGCCTCCTTCCTCAAGCCAGATGGATGGAAGTCATTTATGCCACTATCCCTGCCCTCATCTCCCACATTAAATGCTTCAGGACATCTCATCCATTATACCTACTTCCTGTCTCTCCAAGCTTTCTTCTTTCTCTTCTGACACAGCCAGGGTTCAAACAACAAGTTTCAGTTCACAGCCAAGCTGGGCATGTAGCTGGTGCTTAGCAGAATGTTATTAAATAAATGAATGGATAAACTTAGGAAACCACAATTTCCAAGTAGTTCAGTATGGAATTGTGGTTGTCTTATTAGCCTTTCTCCTACCCTATTTTATTTCTGTTTTAGTTCAGTTTATGTTGCCCTCAAGACTGAGATCAAGCTGTATTACTCCATTTGCTATCCTCAAGCCATCAGTGGGAAAGGAAGGGCACTTGTATGTTGTTGTTTTTGTTTTGTTTTGAGAGACTTCAAGGCAGGCTTACAATACGCATGTAAAATAAAGGTAAATGGAGGTGGCTGAGTCCAGTGGCCAATGAAGGGCCATAAAATATCCCAAAATAGGGGCGCCTGGGTGGCTCAGTCGTAAAGCAGCTGCTTTCGGGTCAGGTCGTGATCCCAGGGTCCTGGGATTGAGCCCCGCATCAGGCTCCCTGCTCAGTGGGGAGCCTGCTTCTTCCTCTCCCACTTCCCCTGCTTGTGTTTCCTCTCTTGCTGCCCCCCCCGTCAAATAAATAAATAAAATGTTTTTAAAAATACCCAAAAATAGTAACACCAAGATTTGCCACAAATAAGATATTGCAGTATCTTCTACATGTACGTGAAATCATATGGTATTTATTTTTCTCTGTCTGACTTATTTCATTTAGAATTATACCCTCTAGGTTTATCTGCATT
Source organism: Martes martes (assembly GCF_963455335.1). Lineage (NCBI taxonomy): Eukaryota > Metazoa > Chordata > Mammalia > Carnivora > Mustelidae > Martes > Martes martes. Next base: position 69,781,988 of record NC_137902.1, read on the forward strand.
GTCGTAAATGACATCATCTCATTCTTCTCTTTTCTTTTTCATGCCTACATAATATTCCATGGTGTGTGTATGTGTGTGTGTGTGTGTGTACACATATGTATACACACTACCCAGTAGTGGCAATTCTAGATTGCATGGTAGCTCTTTTTAATTTTGGGGAGAACCCCCATTCTGGTTCCCATAATGGCTGCACTAATTTACATTCCCAGCAACAGTGCACAATGGAGGGCTTCATCTGGGATTAGAAAAGGTTTTGTGTGAAATCCCTCCAATCCTAGAATCCTATGATTACTTATGAAAGCATTATTCTTGCACAGGACTAATGTCAGTTATATTTCTTGCCGTTATATTTATGTATCCCTTGCTCTTTGTAGCCTGTGATAATCCTCACGAGACACTAACTACAGCTCAGTCTCGGGTCTACGATCTTTGCACATGCCAACTTCTGCATGCCTCACAGTAACCTAAGGAAGCATGCACCGCTGTGAGTGTGTCATTGAGTAAACTAAGACACTGAAAATTCAACTTAGTTGTCGAGGGTCAGCTCCTAGCACCTGGCCAGGAGATTCAAAGGCAGGGATCGTGGCACTACAATGTGTTGTCTCAATCACGAGGCAACACTCCCTGTTGAATTCAGGAGCTAAGGTACATCTTGAAGGGAGTCAAAGGTGGGCCTGTCATCCGAGCATGTGCTACCTGTGAATAAATAGTTAAAACCATGTGATAATAGATGTTTATATAAAGTGCTGGGTAAGAGAGAGAAGATTCACTCTGCAGGCAGAGATGAACTTGAACCACCTATCTCCTGCTGAGTTCAAGTTAGAGGCAGCCTGACAGGTGAAGGAAAAGCCACGAGAAGGCAAGGAGCTGAGAACATCCAAGGAAATGGCTAGGTTTTTGAGGTGGAGTGAATGGTATGAGAAGAAGAAGGTGTGTGTTGCATCCAAGTCTGAAAGGCTGTAAATACCAGTATAGGTATTTAATCTTAATGCCAACAGCAACATGGAATTATTCAGTTTTGACATATTTGGAATTTTTAAGATGGTCATTTTTATGGTAATGCACAAGAAAGTAATTGTCCGGGGAGTAAGGGCTGCCTTTGGACCCGCCTCCGTGCCCAAGGCTGATTGGGAAGAAATAGAGTCTACAGAGTAAGCAATAAAATTGGAGTGTGAAAAGTAAAGATGAGAAGCTACTATTCTAATAGGAGATGAACATATGGGAAGACATATCCTTTAAATAGTAGAGATACATAAAACATGCATAAGAAGCACACATACTGTTGTCAGACTAAGGTCTCATTTGGCAGCAGCTATTACAAGCAGGCCTTCATGAAAACCCAGTGTGAACTTCAGTCCCACTCAGTGCCTGTTGATATGGGGTAACATCCTGCGTGAAGCCCCAGCTGCTTGCCTTGAGATGGGAATATCACGTTATGCTCACATGCAACAGTGCTGAATGCACAGAAGAAACTCCAAGTGAGAACGTTTGTATTCCCCGTAGCACACACTTTGGTGTCCATAATGACCATTTTGATACTATTTCATTTTATGTGCTTACCACTATGATTTTTCATTAAATTTTAAGTATATTTTTAAAATGCTGTATAGCAATTTTAGATGTATAACTTCTATGCCTAGAATTTTCCCACTGAAACACATTGCAAATTAGCTTTTATTTACCAGAAGAAAAAAATAAAGTTTTCGATAAACCTGTTTTCTCTGAAGGCAACCGCAGGTGGTCCACACACTGGGGAATAATCTGGTAACATTTCGACTGTAAGACAGGAAGTTTTGAAATGGTACGATAGAGGAATGGGGTGTGAAGGATAAGGAGAACTCCCTGGTTCAACATGAGTTCATCTCCTTTTGAAAAGAAAAGAGAACACAAAGGTTAGGTGCAGAACAGAATATCCAGAGGTAACAGAAAGGGGACAATGTCATAAGTCCTTAGCTGTCACTCATTACATTACATTATGGGTATCAGTCTTCCTAATATTACTCATTGTTTAGTTGTTGTTGTTTGTCAGGAAAATAGCATATACATCTGTGAGGGAGACTGACTTTGATGGCTCATTTTCTTGTCACTTTGACGGCTGGCGTGGATATCAGTCATCGAGAGTAGATTGTGTTGTACTGCACACAATATTGGTGTCTGAAAGCTGCTGGATTCATGATTTATATACCTGTTTGCAAGGCTGATTCATACTTCATTATTCTTACCTTGACCTGAATTGCATCCTTAAGAAGTAAAAGTTGAAAAGATATGAACAAAAATTGTCAAAATACACTCAAATATTTTAATACAAATGAAATGTAGCCAAGATGCCCTTGCAAAATGTTGCTTGAAAGAATGAGAAAACAAAAGTAGGTAAATGCATTGTAACAGCTCTCTTTCCACTTAGAATTGTGTTTGTTTGGTTTCTTTTGACAAAACAAGAGGGCTTCATTTCAGTATAAATATGTATACTTTTTACCTGGAAGTGACAGGCTAAGAATAAATCACCGTTTTGAACCACTTATGTCCATGTATGTCTAGGCAGGTACATGCCTTTAAACACAATTCAAAGGGATAACCTATATCAATATCCCTTAAGTCTTGGTTTAATTAAATTCTGAATATATTATATTAAATGTGATACATTGCCTTTATTAAATATATTAAGATGTTATCATGTGCTGTCTTCTCTTCTGCAATTCAGGCTTTAGAATTTGAAAATTCCAAGTCCTAAATACAAATTTATATTTTTCATGTACAGACAAAAATACCAACTAAAAATTAAAACCTAGGGTGCTTGGGTGGCTCAGTCAGTTAAGCATCTGCGTTCAGCTCAGGTCATGATCCTGGGGTCCTGGGATGGAGCCCCACGTCAGACTCACTACTGAGCTTCTCTCTTTCCTCTGCCTCCCCAGCCACTCATGTTCATGCTCTCTGTCTCTGTCTCTCAAAAAGATAAATCTTAAAAAAAAAAACAAAAACCTAGAGCTTAGTAATGTTGAATACAGAGTGGACAGTATGTACATTAATGTATGACAATAAAATCCCACATTTTATATAAATTATAATAGGATGAATAAGTTCAAACAAAAAATGTCACATAAAAATGTTTGAAAGCTGTACATTTAGTAGTACACTGTTTTTGAAAAAATTTTTAACTGTCTACAGAGACTTTTTGTAACCTATAAATATAAAGCAGTGTTATTATTTTACATAATAAAAAACAAATATCATTCTGTGTGGTCATTGAATTTGTCCTTAATAATTGGGATTCCTTTTGAGAAATTTTAGTAATTAAAAAACTAAATGTATGTATATATTTGTATTTATAAAAATGTTGAATATGTTTATATTTATATATGTTAACATTTCTTAAAAGATTTTATTCATTTATTTGAAAGAGAGAACACAAGCAGGGGGAACAACAGAGGGAAAGAGAGAAACAGGCTCCCCACTAAGTAAGGAGCCCGATGGGGGACTTGATCTCAAGATCCCAGAATCATGACCTGAGCCAAAGGCAGATGCTTAACTGACTGAGACACCCGGGTGTCCCATCATTTTTTTAAATAAACGCATGCATACATACATACATACACACACACATACACACATACATACATAAGAGCTCCTTAAGACCAATGGTTAGGAAAGAATAACACCATCTATATAAATTTTCTAGGGTTGGCATAACAAGTTACCATAAAACTGGTAGCAAAACAAGACACACTTCCTTCCCTTATAGTTCTCGAGGGTGGAGTCTGCCATTCCACTATCAGCAAGTCCAAGCTGCCTGGGAAGACTCTGGGGGAGGAATCTTTTCACCTGCTCTGAGCCTCTCATGGCTCCCACTGCCTGGCTTGTCACCGCCTCCCTCCAGTCTCTGCCCCTATCCTCCTTTGGCCTACTTCCCTGTGTGTTTCCATGTCTCTGTGCTTGAACTGCCCTCTCCTTTCTCTTATGAAAACACTAGCCATGAGACTTAGGTCCTACCCTGCTCCAGTAAAACTCCTTCTTAGCTAAGTACATCTGCGAAAACCACCTTCAAGTAGGGTCACATTCTGAGGTTCTATATGGATATGAACTTTGAAGAATAGTAGTCAAACTGGTACACCACTGAAATGTGTGTGTGTGTGGTATATGCCACTTTTGAGTTATGACTCAAAAACGCCAGGCCCACTCTCCAATCTCGTCTCTTTCCTTATTTCTGTGTTGAGTTTCGGGAAAAGAATTGAACCCCTGAAAACTTCTGAACCTTTCATATCCTCATTGCTTCTATAAGCAAGAGCTTTGGAGGGACTCCAAGAATATCCATTCAACTATCTGAAGGATTTCTGTGAATGAACCCTAGAGTGGAAGATTAAAAAGTGAAGGAAAAGGTAGGAAGTGAAGGAATTTGGGGCAACTCACTTTATTTCTAGTAATTTCTTTTTTTTTTTTTTAGTTTTGTTTATTTTTTTATTTGACATACAGAGATCACAAGTAGGCAGACAGAGGCAAGCAGAGAGAGAGAGGGAGAGGCAGGCTCCCCGCTGAGCAGAGAGCCTGATGTGGGGCTTGATCCCAGGACCCTGAGATCATGACCAGAGCCAAAAGCAGAGGCTTAGCCCACTGAGCCACCCAGGCGCCCCTATTTCTAGTAATTTCTTAATCATGCAGTCTTAGGAGTATATAATTAGTTCTTTAAAATATAGCTGGTTGATTCATTTATTATGACAAAATGTGAATCTAATTCTATCAATCATCATGAAAGAAACAGAAAAAGCCAATTTCTAGGTGGCAGAATTTGCTAGATCTAGGAAGATAAAGGTAAATATGAAATTCTGTATATAAACTCAACATTTTGATGATTCAAGTATAGGATGGAGGAGAAGTGTTTTCTTGGGGCACATGCTGAAATTACTTGCATGTTCTCTTGGGCTGAAAGATAACAAAAGTCAACAACATAAGTGCAGATGTCTTCCCCCACCAGAATATGTATAAAACGTGCCTATGTGTTGCTTATTTTAATGAAAGAAGAATGTTAAGCCTGACTTTGGCTTTCTGTCAAGGATGAATATGCCTCAAAACTGGATGTCAAAATTAAACTGTGAGGTTTTGAAGAAAAACAAAATTATATACACACATTCTATGTTATGGTGGAAATTAGTAAGATGAGTTCGGCATAATTTGGAGCTCTTGAAATTAAGCAATCTAATGATCACTTGAAGGAAGTGAGGGCATTTGGCCTGGACAGGAGAATTCTTGGAGTTGTATGTGATAGTTATTCTTAAATACCAGCATGTCTGCCATGAGTTACACAGGGTAGACTTGCTAGAAGCCTGAGTCAGTTGCAGAATTGGTCTTCAACTGGATATCACGCGAAGGGGAACATTTCTGTTGAAATCCTTTACAGAGTCTCCTGAAGATAGTTAAACTAAACCAGTCGAAAGATAACTTCTAAGTGATATATTTGTGTTTGGATCACCATACTTCAGAGTAGGACTAAGGACTTAACTGCTAAACAGAGGTGAGGATGGGTTAAAAATCTACCTGTGGAAGAGCTATTCAGACTTAAATTGAGCCCTTCTAGTAACCTCATCAGTTCTACTTAAAGTCAATCCAATGGAGTTACCTAGTTCCCAACCTATTTGGGAAAGTGACAAAATAATTTTTGGTTTAACGTTCCAAAACACAGATGTTAATCATATAAATAAAACTCTTTCCAAATCATTTGACCAGAATCCATGAAACTGAAACATCTGTTGTTCCGACTCATCCAAGCTATACCTTATTCTGTATTCTGTATTTCTAAGCCACAAAAAAAAGATAATGCACGTGAGTTGTTGAAGTCTATAGACTTTCATGCATTATTTATAAAGTCAGTAAAAATTTCAACTATTTACATAATAATTGATGTTAGCAGTAAGAGTATGAGGTTATAAATAGTTCCCAAGTGCCAATAAATGCCAATGGTGGCAATAAATAGAAAAAGGTGATTTTATCACAGCTGATTTAATGCTGTTTTTCTTGTATATTTCTACAAAGCCAGTGGGATCTTGGCAATGGGAAAATAAATAGGAACCAATTTTACAGTGTTAGAAATAATGTTTAAATTATATTTGTGTATGTGAACATTGTGCAGATGAAGAGTACAAAAATTCTAGGTTTTTGAGATATTAGGTGGATTTAGGTATCCTTTGAATAATTTAAGTTTATTGACAAGATTTTGTATATTCACTCAAGGAAAGCTTCACATTGGATCACTCATCCTTCTTCATTAGTCAGTGAAGCCAGGTGACTATGGCATCTCTAGCAGACTTGTGTTGCTACTGTCTAATTATATCGCTTCAAATAGGTCCAAGAGGAATTTTTTTCACAGAGAGTTATAAAACAAACTGTGATTAAATATACAGATGATTTGAGTTTATTTTTTTTTCTTTTGAATGTGGAGATGGTGGATAAATAAATATCATAGACCCTCTAGGGTTTACTTTTTATTGAAACTATTAAGGTCCCTTTGATAGATATCTCCATAGATCCGAGCAAAGTTATTGTTAGCTTTACCCATGACCTTGTAAGTTGGTTATGATTACCTGTAAGTGTCATTAGTAGCTAGTTGTCTAAATGACTTTGTTTAGAAGACAACTTCTATGGCTTCAAGACAAAACAAAACTAAACAGAAAGAGAGCAAAAAAATAAGAAACCGGAAATGAGTATTAAAATAACACTCTTATGTCATAATACCTTTTAACTAGCTGATCCAGCATTCAGCATCTCCCTGTAGTGGCACATTACTGGCTGGAAGCCAATGAAGTTTTTCAGTAGAGAAAGGGACAGTCATCTAATGCTTCATACTTGCTTCTAAAAAATGGAACATTTGCCCCTGGAGGTTTCCTTCTCTTTTCTCCATGTGAGCTTTTTTGCATCTTGTTATCTTTAGTTCCTATTCAAATCTTGGGAGGATATAGGCTTTTCAAGATGCTCAGCAGCACAGACACATCATGCCTCCTTCCTTATAAGCAACCGTATGTCAAAAAGGTGATCACTTTTGTAGATTCTAGATATTTGCCAAGAAAAAGCAAGAAATCTTTGTGTGACAGAAAGGAAACATTATGCTAGGTTTCTGTGTGTGCAAGTGTGTGTGTGTGTGTGTCCAAGTGTTTCATCTATTTCACTTGCCGGATGCTGGGCACCCGACCCACCCTGCTACGCCTAGGCATTTATGGATGTCAAGGTCGATGACTCACAGGAAACGATAGCTATGAAATGAACTTAGTATTCACATGGTGTTACATAGTGAACATCAAAAGGATTCTTTAATGAAAAAGGTTCAGGTTCAGTGAAAAGTAGCACATCAAAGGTTATGTGGTTTTGGTGTTGAAGGAGGTAAGAGGTAGGCTTCCCCATCATGGCTCAAGGAGGGTGATCCTGGGTTTTCTCATTTCTTGCCTAGACATGAGGCAAAGGGAAGGGGGGGCAGGATGGCCTGAGGGTTGTTGGCAGTTGGTGTTTAAGCAGAGGAAGATAAGTCAGTGTGGGAAGGAGAAAGCCAGCATCGTCTCTAGATGCTTGATCACCCCACACTGTGCCAGAGACTCAGCACCGTGCAGTGAGCAGGTCAAGACGGGGAGAACTTGGTTTGGTTTGGGTCACTGACAGGGTAAGTGTTACATGTAGGACATCTTCCAGCCTTTCTGAGGAGAAAGTTTGGGGGGCATAAAAAGATTGCTACTACCTGTTTGTTTTTGAAGATCATAGATGATTACAGTCAGTGTGCAGATGTAATATAGTTATAATTTACAGTTTTAACAATAAATTCTGTTGTTATTTTTTTCCAGTTAGTTTTATTTAGGAGTCCCTGAGATTCTGATTATTGTTTACCTCAAAATTTGATGTTTCCTGTTAGATTGTTCTTAATTTCGGACTGTAGAAGAGGCTGGAGGTGACTCCATTCATCGGCTCTAAAACTTGTGTTCCCCCAACACACAAACTTAGAAATTGAATGTTTGATTAGTGGCATGCGAATGATTCTGTGCTATTGACAACCCTTGAGCTTGCTTGAGACAATAACACTGGTCGGCTATTGAAGTCATCACTGGTCGTAATGAATGGGCTCTGCAGATTCCAGCTTCTTCTCTTCCCTCCTCTGATTGCCTTCCTCTGGACATGTCCCAACTTAGACCAAAGAGGAGACAGTTAACCCAGAAGGATGTTTCCAAACACTTTTATTACCTGTTTCAATCCAGAGTCAATGTTAAGTTGAGGAAACCAATGCCAGTTTTGTAAGGAGGCATAGCAAACTGCATGTTTTAATTATGTATACTTTCCATGTGGCCCAATCATCACAAGTAATGGACAAGACAATATTCTTTGAAGGTTAGATAAATTCTCTCTATATTAGAGGGGTTATACTTTAACATTACAAAACTGAATACAATTCAATTTTCTCAAGGAAAAAAGATTTTGTACCTAAGTCAGTGTTCTGATTAGCTACTATATATGGAATATCTGTAGGGAAAAAAAAAATAGCTGAGTAATGTACTTTCTCAGTGTTTTAATTTAAGGATCTATCTTTCCCCATCAGGTGATGAGCACAAAATAGTGGTTTTGTTTTTATGATGTTTCTTGTCAAATCGAAATTCATTCAAAAATTCATTTGAAATATTTATTTACAGTCTCTCTATAATTCATCTGATGAAATCTGAGTAACCAAGAGTTCAAGCCTAAAAGATTGTGGCTAATATTATCTGTATTTTTAATGTTAAAAATAATTAATATTTATATTCCAAATCTGTTTCCTAGACAGTTACTCCCATTTGGCCCTTTTTTAAAAAACTTAATTTTATTTTTTTTCAGTGTTCCAAAATTCATTGTTTATGCACCACACCCAGTGTTCCATGCCATAAGTGCCCTCCATAATACCCACCACCAGGCTCACCCAACCCCCCAACCCCCTAGCCCTTTATAAGCTGTCATATTTTTAATTTATTTAAATGGCAAAGCATTGCCCCATGAGTTTGGACCATCTCAGCTCTACAAAAAGATAAGGGGAAGGATTACAAACCTGGGGTAACAAAGAAGAGAAACAAAGAAGTGAACAAAGAAGAGAGAAAAGTTAAAAGCTTTCAAGTAGTTAAAACAGTGATATCTTTTGAAGGATCTCAAAAATAACAAAAGGACAAGTTTAGAGGAAGATGAATAGTCTGGTTTTATAAATAATGATCATGATATCAATAAGAAGAAGCTTAGGATATACTGGAATGTAAAAGAATGTAGTTCAATATCAGTTTGAAAAGTAGGTTTGGAGGATATTGACATGTAGTTCCTAGTTAAGCCCTTAATAAGAGATAATTCCTGTGGAAGAAAAATGTAAGTAGAGAGTAGCCAAAAATGGATATTTGTACCTGATGCAGAATCACCATACCTAATGCTTCATGCATCACTCCATTTATGGAAATACTGGACCTAGGAGGGAAAGACAAAGGAAGGGTTTTCATTTAATGCAGGTGAGAAGACACTTTTTTTTGCCCTGGGTCCCAAGGAAAGAAAGAATTAAAAAAAAAAAGAGAGAGAGAGAGACATCATTGTATTATATGCAGTTAGGAAGGAAGATGTAGTTTCAGAACAAAACAAAACAACAACAACAACAAAACCCACTGAAACCAGCATGCAACTTCTTGTCCATAAAGAAAGACACAGAGAAGAGATGCGGCATAAGTTGGATGGAGGCGAGAAACACATAAAGGATTTTATTTCTTAAAATATTTTATTTATTTTTTTGGCACGGAGAGATTGAACAGAAGCAGATGGAATAGTAGGCAGAGGGAGAAGGAGAAACAGGTTCCCTGCTGAGTAAGGAGCCCAATGTGGGACTCTATCTCAGGACTCCGGGATCATAACCCAAGATGAAGGCAGTCACCTAACCAACTCAGCCAGCCAGGCACATAAAAGGATTTTGGAGAGAAGCCTGCAAAAGAAAATAAGGTTAAATAAAGTCATCCTAGAACTTAAATAGTGGACACCAGCTGCATGGGGTTTAAGACTTGGGTGAAGGAAGAAAACAGAGAAGTCCCTAGAAGAAGACTATAGAAAAGTGAGAACATACAGACATTCAGCAATATTTTGGTTTAATGTCACAGAAAAATAGGAGGTATTTGTTAGAGAATGTGTTTACAAGGAAAACCGAAGAGGGGGAGAAAGGTTATCTATACTCAACTTCAGTAATCACAGTACATTGGAAATGAGACGTGTTTTGCTGGCAGGATTAACGATGTTATTTTCCTGAGTGTGATCTGTCTGAGAGTATGATGTCCACCTCTCCTCCTTACACTCCCTTTAAGATCCTGTTAGATGAGGGATGCCTGGGTGGCTCAGTTGGTTAAGCAGCTGCCTTCGGCTCAGGTCATGATCCCAGCGTCCTGGGATCGAGTCCCACATCGGGCTCCTTGCTCGGCAGGGAGCCTGCTTCTCCCTCTGCCTGCCACTCTGTCTGCTTGTGCTCACTCTCACTCCTCTCTCTCTCTCTCTGACAAATAAATAAATAAATAAATCTTAAAAAAAAAAAAAAAAGATCCTGTTAGATGAATAAAGGGTGAGAGAAAATATGAAAAGTGGGTAAGTTTCAACGTGAACTGTCACATCATGAATGAAGCAAGAAAAAGAAAGATAATGGAAAGAAGGGAGGGCGGGAGGGAGAAAGTAAAGGGAGAAAAATCCCATAAATTAAACCATCGACAATTGACAAGTGAAAGGCCAAAGTCCTTGACTCAGATTGACTCAGAAAAGAGAAATACCAGAGTAAGATGTGCAAAGATGGAACCCATGGCACAGAGTAGACAACTGACAGTTGAGGAAAAGAGAAACATTGTCATGGAAACAGTAGGGAAGGATTCTTTCCTTGACCTCAGGAGAAAGAAAGCTACATACCTTTTGCCAAAGTAAATACAGGCTTCTGCACCATTGAAGACAAAGATGTAATGTGACTGAACCTACTACTTGCATGTGGCTAAACACGGAAGACTTTGCTAATGGAAAATACCCCAGGAGTTAAACTCAACATCTGAGTTTAAGAAAGAAAACAGAATAGTCCTGTTGAATGTCAGCCACTATGCTTAAACCAACGTCCACATGCTGTCACTGGCACATAGTGAGCTCACCATCATATCACATGAATGAGGGAAGAGTGGATACATGACTTAGATAAGTGGCTAAAAATTTAACAATATGACAAGCTTCTGTGCCTGGTACTCTAGTCCTCATTAGTTTTGAGAGGGAGTTTGGTTGATCATGTGCTTGCTGAAGAGACATTGTATAAAAATAAAATAATCAGATTTCAGGGGCATTTTGGTGGTTCAGTTAAGCATCAAGCTCTTGACTTGGGCTCAGATCATGACTTCAGGGTCGTGAGATGGATTCCTGAGTGGGGCTCCATGCTTAGAGGGGAGTCCCTCTCCATCTCCCCTGCCCCTAAACTAAATCTTTAAGAATAAATAAATAAATAAATAAATAAATAAAATATAGACCAGAATCCGGAACAATGTGTAGAGTTTGTGTGATACAGTTAGCCTCTGTCTGAAGGAAGATAAAATGAAATGCCCAGAGAATGGTCTTTAAGGAAAGATACTAAGTTAGTACTACTTTTTCTTTGGTTACTGGCGAGGGAGCCCAGATCATCTGTGTGTGCCTCTGGAAAGACTTGATGGCAGATGACATTCCAGGAACCATGAGTCTTCCTGGTGCCAGTCCTATCCCTGTGTGTACAGATGGTGGCCCCCGGAAGGACTCAGGACCCAGCCTCCGTTGCTGTAGTGGGAGGGGCCAAGCTGAAGCTGAGAAGTCAGCCTTTTTCATTGTATCTTCTGTTCTTGAGTTTTATGTTTAACTTCTACTGCTGGAATTCATCCAGGTACATCTTTTTTTTTTTTTTTTTTAAAGATTTATTTGACAAAGAGAGCGTGCACAAGCAGGGGGAGTGGGAAGGAGAAGCAGGTTCCCTACTGAGCAGGGAGCCCGATGTGGGGCTTGATCCCAGGACTCTGGGATCATGACCTGAGCCGAAGGCAGATGCTTAACCAACTGAGCCACACAGGTGCCCCCAGTATATCTTTTATGAGATAAAATGAGATATAGAGAAAGAACTATCAGGTAAATATTTCCCTGCTCCCTTGTTTATGGCAGAGGGTTAGTGAGTTGTGTGGGCACATTGAATTCACTGTGAGTTGTGAATTGTGAGTTGTGAATTGTGAGTTGTTGTTCTTCTCAGAAGGCTATTTTTTCAAGGCAGACTCATGGGAGGACTTTGTGCATATATGTGAGGCCAAGGTTTTTAAGATGTGCCTGTGTGCTTGGCAGACAGATGCCACATCTCCTGGAGAGGTGGTGAGGACACAGCAATGTTTTAACACAACTTAGAGTTTGTAGAAAAAAATCCTGAGCTGGGGGTCAGAGATAAAGGTGAACTAATGGATCCGAGCAGTCAGGATAATTAGGGTGTTCAGAAAACATGTGAGTGGAAATAAACAAGAAGGTAATCCAGTGGATTATTAAAGTAAAAGTTGAGGAGTCACTAGAGAGTCATAGGCCCATGGCAAAACCAACAGATCTGATAAGAAAATTAGAAGCAAGAGAGAAGGGAGTATCTTATGGAAAGAGAAGCAGCTTTGTGGTTAAATGAGTTCTCTATTTACAGGAGTTGCTTCATCTCCCTCTTTGAATCTCAGCTTCCTCTTCCATAAAAGGGGGTTCAATAATAATTATTTCATAAAGGGTTTTAATGCACCTGTGTGAATTACATGAATAGTGTATGCAACCGCATCCTGTATTTCCTGACACATACATGTCATTAAATGTTAGGTCTCTTGGGGCACCTGGGTGACACAGTCAGCTAAGTGTTCACCTTCAGCTCAGGTCATGATCTTGGGCCAGCGATCGAGTCCCATGTCCAGTTCCCTGCTCTGTGGGGGGGGGGGGGCTGCTTCTCCCTCTCCCTCTGCCCTTCCTGTCCACCCCTTTGCCCCTGCTCATGTGCATGCTCTCTCTATATCAAATAAATAAATAAAATCTTTTTTTTTTTAAGATTTTATTTATTTGACAAACAGAAATCACAAGTAGGCAGAGAGGCAGGCACAGAGAGAGGGGGAGGCAGGCTCCCCGCCAAGCAGAAAGCCTGATGCGGGGCTCGATCCCAGGACCCTGAGATCATGACCTGAGCTGAAGGCAGAGGCTTTAACCCACTGAGCCACCCAGGTGTGCCATAAATAAAATCTTTTTCAATTTTTTTTTAAAATTTTTTTTAATATTTTATTTATTTGACAGAGAGAAATCACAACTAGGCAGAGAGGCAGGCAGAGAGAGAGGAGGAAGCAGGCTCCCCACGGAGCAGAGAGCCCGATGCGGGGCTCGATCCCAGGACCCTGAGATCATGATCTGAGCCGAAGGCAGAGGCTTTAACCCACTGAGCCACCCAGGCGCCCCCATAAATAAAATCTTTTTAAAAAATAAATGTTAGTTCTTCATTTTGCTCCACCATTAAATCTGAAGAAATCCCATTTTCCAAGAGACTTTTGAAGATAAATCTGAAGTCACCTTAGAGCTGGGATGGTAGTCAAGATTATGTCAGAAAATTATCCCAGCCTAGGTATTGAGTGTAGGGACTTGGAGATTTCACTAATGACTGGAAGGTCTATATGGGTGCAAAAAGTGGGGGGGGGGGGATGCTAGTATTTTAATGAAAACTGAAAGTGGAAGAATTGTAGGGAAGTAGCTACCAAGGATTTTAGGTGCCTGCCAAACATGAACAGGAAATCACTAGAAAATCCTGTAAACCTCTTCTCTATGCATGTCTCATAGTAGAGCCTCTCGCTAGCCTGATCTCATCTGCAATCTTTGGCCAAGAAATCCCAGAAAATGTCTTTGCAGGTTTCTCCCTGGCATTTCAAAGGGTGCTGTAGACATTAGAAGAGATAAGTTGGTAACAAGCAACCCTGTGCAGGTTAGAACCTGTCTGGACAGTAGTTCCTCACCACAAATTTGGTGATGGAGAAAAAGCCAGCAAACTGGGATGTCCTTCTCTTCCTAGTACTTGAGAGATAAATTGAACAATTAATTGTGTGACCCTTTGCTTAATGTCCAGTCTCTTACCAGACATTTAAACTTCATGAGGACAGATACTAGGTTTGTGTTTCTCACTATTGTTCAGGCCTCCAACACTTTAATCAAAAAAACAAAACAGGATTTGTCTTTGTTTTTTTCTGAAAGCTTTATCTATTTCAGAGAGAGAGCATGCATACACAGGTGCACAAAGAACAGAGTGGGGGTGGAGGCAGAGGGAAGGGGTGAGGAGAAGCAGACTCCATGCTGAAACCTGAGTCAGAGGTAGGGCTCCATCTCACCACCTTGAGATCATGACCTGAGCCAAAATACAGAGCCGGATGCTCAACCAACTGAACCACCCAGATGCCCCAGAGATTTTGTTTGTCTAAAATGGAAGGGTCTACAGAGATACAACTCCATTCTGAAGGAAGCAGATTATGCAGCAGTTCCCTCTTCCAGAATTGGAGCGCTTGCTATTCTTTAACAAAAGGAAATTATCTTTAAAGTATTTTTAATAAAAAAATAAATGAATAGTATCCCCCCCAAAGTGACTTGCAGCTTCTACTTGTTACACAATAACCAAGACTTTCTGAACTGTTGAATGCATTCTTTCTCTCCAAGATGTCCAAGATCTCAGGTCCACTATAGTCAAAGCTCAAGATCAGAGAACTGAAACTCTCTCTTCCTACCCCTTGACTTCTATACTCCACCAAATACCACATCCCAGGAGTCTTCTAGAATAATTTGCCCAAGTACATGGCCACAAAGGGGGAGAATGCCTTGAGACAGACATGCAGGAAAATATACCTCATCCAGGGCAACCCTTCTCTACTTATTCTTAGTTTAGATATTTTTATTGTGTCCTGAGAAATCATTATTTTAATACATTTTCAGTGATAGATTGGTATCTCTTACGTATTCATCATAGCATATGTTATTAATTCCCTTCATAGTGAAGGCAGGTGGAGGGGAAGGCATGTTTCTCTTCCAAACCCATGCTGTCTTCTTTTAAGCTTTAGTCATCTTCTACCTGAAGCTTATGTCTTTATTCAGCAAATTTGCTCTGCTGCTGTGTCTCATGGTCTCCCTGTCTCTCAATCACTATTGTTCATTATCTCTTTTCACCATAATAGTGTCTGCATAATAGTGTCTTCACTAAAATAAATGCTGGAAACTCAACAAACACAGATTGACTACACAAGTGTTTTCAAATTTATAAAGATACAGAGCTCTACATGTATCAGTTCTGATCAACAACCATTTCTTGATGCCAGGTCTTTGTTACTTAGTTTATCTCCCTGAATTCTGTCTGTTAACACCTTGTTGGAGGTGTTCCAGCCAGTAAATTGTGAATCACAGTGGGAGTACTTAAACAATGCCCCAAGGGCTCACCACAGCTGTTTCTCATAGAAAAAGCCAGAATCCACCAGAAGGTTGGAATCACTGACTCTAGAAGGCTGTCCAGAGGCCTGAAGATCTGGCTCCTGGTTATTCTCACAGTAGGTAAAGGACACTTGGTTTAATAATAGTTCTTATATCTTGAATTTCTTAAAAACAGCAGTGCTGCTACTCTCATGATTTAGTTGAATTTGTTGTGAGCTGGGGTATAACAGAAGAAGTGTTGCGATAAAAATACCTTCCGTGTGCTTTCTCCTGCTCAAGTGACTCATTAATAAGAAAACCTGAATGATTGCACATTAATTTTCTTTGCCAGCCCTCATGCCTGAGTGAGTCTTAGGAAAGACAGGGAGTGAAAGGAGATGGAGAGTTTAGCACCGCCTTCCAATATGATCCAATGATCATGTATTGTTAAATGATTAATTGAGACCTCAGAATGTTTCCAGTAGAATTCAAACACATTTCATGAAATGTCTGCTTAATTCTGTGGTCACAGCTATGAGAGCTTGATTGCTTCGTAAGAACAAGTTCCTCCTATAAGTAAGGAAAGAGAGCTTAAAAGAAAGGGAGAAGGAGTGGGAACCTAAGGCCACTTGGAGAATTGATGTCCCAGTGGGAAATTTGGCAATGGTCTTGCTATTCTGATCCCTATGCGTTTTGTTTTGTTTTGTTTTGTTTTTTTCAATATAAATTTCCTTTTCTTTTTCTTTTTTTTTTCTTGTATAGAATGTTATTTTCTCAAAGTGTGATTTTTTTATTGTTTATTGAAAAGATTGATAAATAAAAAGTAGGGAAAATGATAAGTAGTGATCACAAATATTTATAAAAGTGGGAGATTTTTTAGCGGTTGACCTGTATCAAGAGAACTTGGTTGGGGGGGGAAGCCTGATATAAGAAAGGCATTTTAAGTTAAATGTTCAGTGCGGTTTTAGGAATTTGATTCTCTAAATTAAAGAAGGTATATAAAATTTGAGAACACATCAGAGAAAGAGATGCTTAGGGACTATATCTAGAATCATCTAGAATTTCCTATATAATTGGCCAAGTAAAAGGGGAAAAATTTTTATAGTATCTGAAGTATTAAAGGAGAAGTGACTTAGCATTCAATTTACCTCAAAAATAGCATAATAAAGTTGAAGAAGGTTTTCCTGAAGCTCTTAATTTTATGCATAGAAAAACTTGACCCAGTTTTTTAATGATGTTTTACCTCCTCTCTGAAAGCCACCTGCAAATAGCTTATTTGCATAGGGATAAAACGCCAGAGCCTCCATCTTCCTTTTGCTTATTACCGGCGTAACAAACCTCCGTTCATAGAGTACAGCATCGTTTTTGTTGTAAATGAAAAATCAGCCAGCTTGCAACTACATCTGTCTGCTGATCTATATGCTTTGAATGAACAGTAGGCATTCAACTGCCAGCATCCAGAATCCATTCTTTAAAAAAAAAAAAAAAAAAGAGAGAGAGTTTCCCTCCCACCCAAATTGCCCTTTACTTTCACCTTTCAGAACAAGCAAGACTTTACAGAGATATCAGGTTTGATGGTGCAGGGTGGAAAACATTTATTTGATAATTTAAGGACAAATCTATTTGTAGTTCATATACTAAATTTTTTTCCCAATGTCCAATTACCCATAAAAGTTAAAATGGTTATTACAGGCAGAATATTTTCACAGTAAAAAATAATAATAATTTCTACTCCCTTTTGAGGGACTTACAGCAAAGTTATTAATTTTATGAAGAATTTAGAATCAGCCTGAGTGAAATCTTAATGGCTTTCTGCTGGGCAGAGAGAATGAGAGCATTTGAAATACAGCAGATAAGAGCATTGTAAAAGTATATTTAATTGGGAAATAAAGACTGAGGACAGCATCCCTGAAATCCAATGTCCAGCATTAACATTTTCCCCCCACTGTTTTCCTAGTGGACCTCATCCTCCTTCCCTAAAACCTTCACAACGGTTGTCTGTCAACAGAGTCATTGGTCACAAAGGCAGGAAGATGTATTTCCACGTGGTATCATGAACATCTACCAGGGCAGGATAAGCTAACTCCTTCTGTAATGGGGAAATAGCAGTGCTTTATCAAAATCCTTCACTAAGACAATAGCCTTCTTCTTCTTCTTTTTTTTTTTAGTATCCAAAATCTATGAAAATTTATTAAACTCAACATCCTGAAAAACAAATAACCCAGTTAAATGAACAGAAGACATGAATAGACATTTCTCCCAAATAAGATATACAGATGGCTAGTAATTTTTAAATTGAGCTATTTGGCTTTCTTTTTGTTGTTGAGTCTTAAGAGGTGTTTGTTTGTTTGTTTGTTTCTGAATACAAGTCCTTTGAGATTCACAAATATTTTCTCCAATTCTGTGGATCTTCTTCCTTCAATGTCTTTACATCTCCATTATTCACAGTTTTGCATAGTCTAATTCCTATTTTAAAAAGTTCCCTATGGTTAACTCAGAATTTCTGCTTCCCTGACTGAGCCCTTTGACGTATAGTATTTGACAGTGTTAACTGCCAATCAGTACATTAATTAATATCCATCCTTTGCAATACTAAATTATCTATTTCCTTCTTCTCTTCTCTTTTCTTTTCTTTCCTTTCTATTCTCTTTTCTTCTTTTTCTTTCTGTAACCTCTTTACCAGTTTCTCCTCTCATTGATTGCCTATGTCTGTTTCTCTTTGTACACTCTGAGTACAAATTAATTTTTGGCTCATTTTTCATCTTTGTATTTTCATCCTTACAGAATTCATCCATTCTCTGAGTTTTAATTTTGTTTATTTTTTTTCTCTCTCTCTTTTCTTTTTTTTTATTAAATTTTTTATTTATTTTCAGCGTAACAGTATTCATTGTTTTTTCACCACACCCAGTGCTCCATGCAATCTGTGCCCTCCCCAATACCCACCACCTGGTTCCCCCAACCTCCCACCCCCCACCCCTTCAAAACCCTCAGGTTGTTTTTCAGAGTCCATAGTCTCTCATGGTTCACCTCCCCTTCCAATTTTCCTCAACTCCCTTCTCCTCTCCATCTACCCTTGTCCTCTATATTATTTGTTATGCTCCACAAATAAGTGAAACCATATGATACTTGACTCTCTCTGCTTGACTTATTTCATTCAGCATAATCTCTTCCAGTCCTGTCCATGTTGCTACAAAAGTTGGGTATTCATCCTTTCTGATGGAGGCATAATACTCCACTGTGTATATGGACCACATCTTCCTTATCCATTCGTCCGTTGAAGGGCATCTTGGTTCTTTCCACAGTTTGGTGACCGTGGCCATTGTTGCTATAAACATTGGGGTACAGATGGCCCTTCTTTTCACTACATCTGTATCTTTGGGGTAAATACCCAGCAGTGCAATTGCAGGGTCATAGGGAAGCTCTATTTTTAATTTCCTGAGGAATCTCCACACTGTTCTCCAAAGTGGCTGCACCAGTTTGCATTCCCACCAACAGTGTAAGAGGGTTCCCCTTTCTCCACATCCTCTCCAACACACGTTGTTTCCTGTCTTGCTAATTTTGGCCATTCTAACTGGTGTAAGGTGGTATCTCAATGTGGTTTTGATTTGAATCTCCCTGATGGCTAGTGATGATGAACATTTTTTCATGTGTCTGATAGCCATTTGTATGTCTTCATTGGAGAAGTGTCTGTTCATATCTTCTGCCCATTTTTTAATATGATTGTCTGTTTTGTGTGTGTTTAGTTTGAGGAGTTCTTTATAGATCCTGGATATCAACCTTTTGTCTGTACTGTCATTTGCAAATATCTTCTCCCATTCCGTGGGTTGCCTCTTTGTTTTGTTGACTGTTTCTTTTGCTGTGCAGAAGCTTTTGATCTTGATGAAGTCCCAAAAGTTCATCTTTGCCTTTGTTTCCTTCGCCTTTGGAGACATATCTTGAAAGAAGTTGCTGTGGCTGATATCAAAGAGGTTACTGCCTATGTTCTCCTCGAGGATTCTGATGGATTCCTGTCTCACGTTGAGGTCTTTTATCCATTTCGAGTTTATCTTTGTGTACAGTGTAAGAGAATGGTCAAGTTTCATTCTTCTACATATAGCTGACCAGTTTTCCCAGCACCATTTATTGAAGAGACTGTCTTTTTTCCACTGGATATTTTTTCCTGTTTTGTCGAAGATTATTTGACCATAGAGTTGAGGGTCCATATCTGGGCTCTCTACTCTGTTCCACTGGTCCATGTGTCTGTTTTTATGCCAGTACCATGCTGTCTTGGTGATCACAGCTTTGTAGTAAAGCTTGAAATCAGGTAACGTGATGCCACCAGTTTAATTTTTTTTTCAACATTTCCTTAGCAATTCGGGGTCTCTTCTGATTCCATACAAATTTTAGGATTATTTGCTCCAGCTCTTTGAAAAATACTGGTGGAATTTTGATCGGAATGGCATTAAAAGTATACATTGCTCTGGGCAGTATAGACATTTTAACGATGTTTATTCTTCCGATCCAAGAGCATGGAATGGTCTTCCATCTTTTTGTGTCTTCTTCAATTTCTTTAAGGAGTGTTCTGTAGTTCCTTGAGTACAGATCTTTAACCTCTTTGGTTAGGTTTATTCCGAGGTATCTTATGGTTCTTGGTGCTATAGTAAATGGAATTGATTCTCTAATTTGTCTTTCTGTATTTTCATTGTTAGTGTATAAGAAAGCCACTGATTTCTGGACATTGACTTTGTATCCTGCCACATTACTGAATTGCTGTATGAGTTCTAGTAGTTTGGGGGTGGAGTCTTTCGGGTTTTCCATATAAAGAATCATGTCATCTGCGAAGAGAGAGAGTTTGACTTCTTCCTTGCCAATTTGGATACCTTTTATTTCTCTTTGTTGTCTGATTGCTGTTGCTAGGACTTCTAATACTATGTTGAACAAGAGTGGTGAGAGTGGGCATCCTTGTCGTGTTCCTGATCTCAACGGGAAGGCTGCAAGCTTTTTCCTATTGAGGATGATATTTGCTGTGGGTCTTTCATAGATAGATTTGATGAAGTTCAGGAATGTTCCCTCTATCCCTATACTTTGAAGCGTTTTAATCAGGAACGGATGCTGGATTTTGTCAAATGCTTTTTCTGCATCAATTGAGAGGACCATGCGGTTCTTCTCTCTTCTCTTATTGATTGGTTCTATCACATTGATTGATTTGCAAATGTTGAACCATTCTTATAACCCAGGGATGAATCCTACCTGGTCATGGTGGATAATCTTTTTAATGTGCTGTTGGATCCTGTTTGCTAGGATCTTGTTGAGAATCTTAGCATCCATATTCATCAGTGATATTGGTCTGAAATTCTCCTTTTTGGTAGGGTCTTTGCCTGGTTTGGGGATCAGGGTAATGCTGGCTTCATAAAAAGAGTCTGGAAGTTTTCCTTCTGCTTCAATTTTTTGAAACAGCTTCAGGAGAATAGGTATTATTTCTTCTTTGAAAGTTTGATAGAATTCCCCAGGGAATCCGTCAGGTCCTGGGCTCTTGTTTTTTGGGAGGTTTTTGATCACTGCTTCAATCTCGTTACTAGATATCGGTCTATCCAGGTTGTCAATTTCCTCCTGGTTCAATTTTGGGAGTTTATAGCTTTCCAGGAATGCAGCCATTTCATCTAGGTTGCTTAGCTTATTGGCATATAACTGTTGATAATAACTTCTGATGATTGTTTCTACTTCCTTGGTGTTAGTTGTGATCTCTCCCTTTTCATTCATAATTTTATTAATTTGGGCTTTCTCTCTTTTCTTTTGGATTAGTGTGGCCAATGGTTTATCGATCTTATTGATTCTTTCAAAAAACCAGCTTCTAGTTTCATTGATACGTTCTACTGTATCTCTGGTTTCTACCTCATTGATCTCTGCTCTAATCTTGATTATTTCCCTTCTTACGTGTGGAGTTGGTTTGATTTGTTGTTGATTCTCTAGTTCTTTAAGGTGTAGAGACAGCTGGTGTATTCTGGATTTTTCTTTTTTTTTTTTTTTGAGGGAGGCTTGGATGGCTATATATTTCCCCCTTAGGACTGCCTTTGCTGTATCCCATAGGTTTTGGAGTGAAGTGTCTTCATTCTCCTTGGTTTCCATAAATTGTTTAAGTTCTTCTTTGATCTCCTGGTTGATCCAAGCATTCTTAAGCAAGGTGGTCTTTAGCTTCCAGGTGTTTGAGTTCCTTCTGAACTTTTCCTTGTGATTGAGCTCCAGTTTCAAAGCATTGTGATCTGATGCAGGGAATAATCTCAGTCTTTTGGTATCGGTTGAGCCCTGATTTGTGACCCAGTATATGGTCTATTCTGGAGATGGTTCCATGTGCACTTGAGAAGAATGAGTAGCCCGGTAGAACTGCTGAAGCCTATTGCATTTGCATCTCAATAAAACATATATTTTTCCTTATTTTTCTTTTCTGCTTCTTTGAGTTCTTCCCATTTCATTCCTCAACTTCTTCAATTTTGTTCAAGTCCCTGTTTCAAGGTGTGTTATGTTGAATTTTTGTACATACTAATGTCGTTGTCTGTCACGCTCAGCTTATTGTGATCTAAAAATTGATATTAACTCCTTTTATAATTGGTCTTTTTTTTCTGTCTATGATGGGTCAGAATTTTCATAGGAGTGTAAAGAATGTTTTCTTATGTCTCACAATTTGTGTTGAATCCCAGTAAGTGATGGTTACTTGTAGGTTCTAAAGAATGAGCAAGTCTTTGCAGCATTTAGTAGAAAGCAGCTGGGTAAATTCTGACTCCTCAACTTTCACTGACCTCAATGAGCAATGCTCTTATGTAAATAGAGGACCAGACATTCAGAGAGGAACCATACGGAAAGTGAGACCTCTGCCTAAGTGAGAGTGAATTCCTACTGAGTAAGCTTGCTTTCCCACCCTGTGGCCAGGTTCAGAGTTCAAGGAAATGGAGACAGTTTCAAGGACAGAAGGAGAGAGCTCTCTCCCGTTGCACTGCAGACACTTAAGGGTTTCCTCTGATACAATGGAAACATACATAATGAGAGAGTTTTAGGAAATCTGGTATGCATCCTTAAGGGTTTGGGGGTAAAGCTGATGATGGCCAGATCAGTCCCAATATCTGCTTCTAGCCTCCAAAATCCTGAAGGCTAAATGCCCATGGAAGCAGTGTGTGATGGCAGGCAGGGGAAAAGGACAAGCTCCCAGATTACACTTGCCCATTTGGGTGAGTGAATCCATAGGCCAAGGGGATGCCAAGTAGATGCTTACAGACAATTTAAGACATTTGTACCCTCAGCCTGTATCTACTGGTGGGCACTTCTGAGAGGTCAGCAGAATAATGAATTGTTTCGGTTGAGGGCATCCGGGTTGGGTGGGGTGGAGCTCTACAAAACTCACAGGTTCCCTCAGTAGCAGAAGAAGTATGAGTGTCTGCCCCTCAGAAGAACAAAGCTCACATTATTCACAGAGCCTGCCGCTATTTTCTTTTAATTCCTCTTGCTATCACCTTCCTGCTACACCCTGAAAGGACCATGGACGACAGGAGGAGAATGGGGTATGCAAGGGAAGATGGCAGAATCGACCACGGTGCCTCCTGCTGGGGGTCAGTTCTGAGCTGGGGTGAGGGGTGGGGAAGGAGAATGTGTTGACTCACATAATGAATCCTGTTAAACCTTGAAGAGAAGTCAAATTTACCCCAGTTAAATGTGTTTGTAGAACTGAAAATTCTGTTGAAAAGTCTCTTGAAAGTGACTGGATAGCTGGGAATTGGCTGGGGTTGTCAAGGAGTGGACAGAGAGGTCCCCATGAGTGTATTTGCAGGCAGAGATAGGAGGAGGAAAATGGTGTGTCTTCTTTTACACCAGGGAGTTCAGATTGACCCACAAATTTGCTATTGAGGAATTATGAAGATCTTGACCAGAATGCACTTGCTTTTATAGTTGTATTTCTTTCTCAAATATCTGCTGACATTTTCTGAAAATCATTCTATCTTCTTTATCATATACTACAGATAATCTCTCTCTCTCTCTCTCTCTCTGTTTCCCTCTCTCTTTCCATATATGTAGATATATGAATATTTATTTATTTAACATTTTGTCCAATATGTATGATAAAGTACATTCTGAGTTCCCTCCTAATATATGGCAAACAATTAGGATCTAAATCCATAAGATACCTACTTTTCTGAGGGAACTTCTAAGGTAGTTAAAGGCTAATGAGAAAATGTACAGGATATAATACCCTTAACCGTGGATTTGAATATGACTTTCATTTCAGTCATCTATCCAGGATGAAACAAATCTCCATTTTTCTCAAACACACTATTTTCAAGATCAGGATGTTATTATTTGTCTGCCATGTGTGCGACTGTGTGTGTGTGTGTGTGTGTGTGTGTGTGTTTTGTTGCTGTGAACGTTGTTATAGTTTATAGAATTGAACTGTGCATTGAGAGATAAGTGCCCCCCAAAACTGCAAAATCTGTTTCTTCAACTGAATTGAGGGAAGAGATATAGAACTTGCTGACTGTTGTTTCCAAATTAATTATGGAGAGAACACAATAATTTTTAAAATAAAATAAATTGAAATAAATTGAAATAAATTGAAATTGAAATTTAAAATAAAATAAATTGCTTCTTCTCTAAAGATGAACACACGTGGTTCACAAGGAGGTCCCACTTATGCTGATGAACGAGAGGCCCTAATTCTCTGTAGCTTTATTCATTTTTCTTCCCTCTGTTGCTCTCTGTCCCCTACATCACCCAGGAATTGCCCTGAAAGGGTCATGAAACGAGTAAGCAGGCTTGCAGGGAAACTTTGGGTCCCTAGAGCAGACACTCCTTGGCTGCAAGTGGAAACCGGCCTGGGGAACAGGTGCTGGGTTGTTTTTCGGTGCAAGGGAGAAGACAAGTCAGAGCAGTATGTTTGTTGTGATTGTCATTCAGTAAGATAACATGAGAACAGTGCTCTCTCCAAAAGAAAGGTAATGAAACTGTACTTTTTCCAGTGTCTGCTGCCTGCTCCCTGACTTTGCAGAAGAAAAGATAAAAAAGAAAAAAACAAGACAAATCCCCCAAACCTCATTCTTACTCCATCTCTTCCACCCAGGGACCCTCGTAGGTGGTGAGATTTTCCTCTTCTGTGTGTCTCTACATCTATTAAATGGGAAGGCGGATACCCCTGAGCGGATCACCGAAGGGCTCAGAAAAATGTAACTGACATAACGTAGGATTTCGCCAGTTGGAATCGTTCTGCAGTTGGAAAGCCTTCTCCCTTCAGGTCTTACTCATCCCACATGCTCACCCTGCCAGCTTCCTGCTCCGTGATCTGTATTTCAGACCCATCATAGGGTGTCTGCTGAGGCCACGACCAAGCGGCCGGCATGCAAATGCTAGCTTGAATTTATGCAGCACGATGGGGCAGAACATCTCAGAAACCAAACTCAGAAGGAAAAAAATAGAGAAAAAGAGAGAAATGCCTTTACCTGTGGATTTCCTCAGCAATACCGACCATAACCAAAAACAAACAAACAACCCATAAAGTCTTATTTGCTTTAGATTTTGGAATTTATGGCCTATTGTCCAGTTCTAGACCGAGGCAAATGTTCTTCATTTTCCCACGAAGGCTGTTTGATAAAACAAGCGGCCAATCTTAATTGTCTAGTGGTCTGCTAGTTATTTCCTTGTAACTGGCCCGCCAAGTCCACTGTGACCCATCACCTCTATAAGAAAGTTGGAGTCAGATCTGGAATCAAAGCTTATTTCCAGGTAATAAATAAGGGCATAAACCTTATTTTAAACCTGTTAGAACAGGGGGCCATTTTTCATTCACTAGTCAATGTGTTAATGCGTGAGCTACTTTTATAATGGAGTGGTAAATTTACTCTCCGAGATGACATAATGTTGCAATGGTTATTAAGGAGTACATTGTAATAAAAAAGTGTCATTTGCCAGATTTCTAATAAAATATTCTCAGGTGACTTATATTAAAAATATAGACCTAACGAATATTCCTAACCAGGCCCAAAGACATATAATTGTGAAAATATATAGCAATTACATGATGCTGAGTTAAATCTCAGTCTATTCTTAAATTTTTCTTCGAAGCCATGTCAACCCCAGAATCAAACTAACATCATGTTGCTTTGTTCAATGGGGGTGTGTAGAAAGACGTGACGTGGAAAACAGAAGGCAAGCTAAGACTAAGAAACGGATTTATACTGTGTATCAGACTTTTTTGGATCATTTCAACAATTGGTTTTGCCCATGCCCTATCTTCCAATAATCCTTATTTCAGGTGCTTCAGGTGTATTTCTGTCACCCCCTCAACACCCCAAGACTCAAAATGTCCTAATTGGTCAAATCAAGGAAGAACCCCAAAGATTAAACATTTCAGCTTATATTTCAGTTATAAAGCCCATTTTAAAAATAGAACACATAATTAAAACAGCTTTGATTAATAGATTTTTACCTCTGTGAAACTACTCTTTTCACTCTTTTGATGACACCTATTTTAATTCCTATGTTGAGAAGGATTCTAAGGCCTGATGCAGACTCAGGCTCCATCAGACTTTCTTGAAATAGTCTTTTTTACTTTCTCTCGCTCTCCCTGCTTCAGCTGACTTGTGAAAATGCAGTGAATACTAGATCCCTATTTCAGTGACTTAGTAGATGCAAGGTTGCTTTAAAGAGTGTCAGTATACAGTTAAGGACTCACTAAGCAGCCTCTGTTAGTAGTAGTGGTCTCTTGCCACTTATGGACAATAAAACCTATATCTATGCAAAGATAGTATCATAAATGGGAATCAATCTTCCCATTAGCTTTAACCATTCAAACCCATTCGGCTCATGATTTCTTCTCATCAAAAGTGCCTGTGACACCAACTTAGGCATGACTTTAATTAGGCATACAATTGAGTCTAATAAGCTCCAAGACATTTTATGGTTTCAGGTAGGAGTCCCCATAAATCACTAAGTGAGCTACTCAGCATAAGAGGGGGGAGGTATTGCATATTTGGTAAATTAACATTATCTAAACATTAGTATCTAAAACATTAGAGCATGTTTTTCTTTTTTGTCGTCCAGAGAAGCTGCTTGCTAGTCATTTGTGATGTCGAGGTATCTAATAATAGAGAGTTGCTGGGTATGTTGCCAGATTTTGGTGTTTACTATTTGGGTGTTTGTTTTTTTGTTTAGTTTTATTTTTTCAATGTCAGCATTTTGAAAATTGTTTTTAGGTCAAGGCAAAACACAGAAAGTTTATTTTCTGGGCCAGTGAGGGCTTTGTTGAAAGCGAATGACTAAGTCCATCGAGGCAGTGGTTCATGTTTTAAACCCCTCCCTGTCCAATCCAAGGATAATGTGTGTGTCCACAGTACAACCCACAGCTGATTTTGTTCATCACCCTGGTTGGATGCTCTTGGGTTGATGTGTGACAATTTGTGGTGTTCTTATTTAGCGATTCCTGTGTCCTTTGCTTTGGGTGCCTCTCAACTCTGCAGGGTATGCCTAGCAGTGTACCCTCTTGGTCCCAGTGAAAGAGAAGAGATCTCGTTCCAAAGGAAGAGTATACATTTTTGTGATTGCTAGTGAAATGCACGCGTTTTTCCAGGAACAAGAAAGTTATTTTTTAAGGCTTCCCTTCTCAATTTGGGACCTATGTTTTCTAGCCAGGAGGGAGAAGAGAAGCCTTGTTAAAAATTTTCATGTCTTAAATCAGGACTTCATGGGTTTTGACATTATTGTTCTCTGGTCTATTTTTAATAACCATTCTCTGTGGACCAAGCAATAACCCATTTCTTCCATTTCAAACCAGGGTTGGGGGAGTCACAACAGAGACAGAAATGTGCACTTTGTTTATTATCTTAAATTATTAGACTACCATGCTTCCCACCCCCCTCCCCCAAATGAGAAGGAATTTTGAATCTTGAGTTTGTAATGGGTTATCTGTTCAGTCATAAAGACATATGTGGTAAGTACCATGGATGGTATCTAAAATAAATACAGTTCTTTTATGTTTGGGAAACAAAATGTATATGACCTTTCCTCTTTTTCATTAAGGCCTATTTGGTGTATAGGTTAAAGAAAGTCCGAACTAGCATCAAGGTGAAAAACATACATAAAAATCAATTAATGAACTGCTTTATGTGTTTGAAATTTTAATGAGTCCTTTAAGAATTTCCAGAGCTGTAATAGCCCATGGACTAAAACTTCTCAAGTCATTTCTTATTGGTGTATATACCTTAAGTTTTTACTATTTCAGAGAACCGTGCTGTTAAGCTCTATGCTTTTCTGTATGTTCCCTTTTCTTTTTCAGATTTTTAAATTCTCTTCATTAATAAAATGCACTGAGTAGTAAACCATCACATACTGTTCATAAAGGTCACAACTCTGGCTTTCCTTACAATATCTAACTTCATTATAAGCCCGGCAGACTTTACTTTCTGCAGTTAAATTTGCAAACAAAATAAGATGAAACCAAAGACAAAACCTGCAGCGGACAACAACCCTCATGAAATCAGGGTGTGTGTTCTTTTTGAGCTTGCGTTCTCGCTCATTTTTATGACCCGCTTTCATTTCCATCACTGCACCTGCCACACCTAATTCTAATATCCTCTTTCTGCTTTGTGTCTATTTGCAGTTTCTGTTTGCCTCAGGTTAGAAAAAGCAGAAAAATGAACTGGGAAGAGGTACATGTTCTCAGGGTTAATGAGACCCAGAGTAGAGGTCTCAAATAAAGACCCTTGTAGGCTTTCAATAGACATTTCTTTCTTTTTTTTTTTTATGAACTTCTTTTTTTTTTTTTTTTACTTTTTAATTTAAATTCTAGTTAGTTTACATGCAGTGTCATATCAATGTCAGGTGTCCAATATAGTGATTCATCACTTCTGTACATCACCCCGTGCTCATCATGACAAGTGCCCTCCTTCATCCCCATCACCTGTTTCCCCTGCCCCCCACCTCTGGTGACCATCAGTGTGATCTCTAGAGTTAAGAGTCGGTTTCTTGGTTTGCCTCTCTTTTTCTCTTTGCTCATTTGTTTTGTTTCTTAATTCTACATGGGAGTGAAATCAAGACAAATCATATTTGTCTACTTCTCTTAGCATCATACCCTTCAGCTCCATCCATGTCATTGCAAATGACAAGATTTCAGTAGATATTTCTTGAGTGCCTACTTTGGTACCTGTCCTTAGTAGCTTATGTCTGATTTGGGCAACATGATGGCTAATCAAAATGCTGAGAAGCCCTGGAGGTGCTAGGAGACTGAACTTGATCTAGGTCATGTGGTAAAGCTGCCTTACAGAAGGGACATTTTAGTTGAGATCAAAAAGAAAAAAAAAAAAAAGCTAGTTGAAGAACAACAGGGAAAGCAGATCCCATGCAGATGGCATCATGGTTAAAGGTTTTGTGATGTGTAAAAATCCATTATAAAGGCTGGTGTGGCTGGGACATGGACAACCAAGAAACGTCAAGGTGTGAGACAGAGCTGGGATAATAGGAAAGAAGTGACATGAGTTATGCAAGAATTTCTATCCCATGATAAAAATTTTATACTTAATCCTAAAATCATTGAGAAACCTTAAAGAGTTTCAAAAAAATAAGTAAAGCCATATACATTTTAAAAAGCAAAGGGACAGCCAATAAATGCATACATTGTCTCTCCTTGGTCCCTCTCCTAGATCCTGTGCTGCTGTTGAGGATCATTTTAATTGTTCACATCAATTTTGCCCTAATAAAAAATCAGGTAGGTTCCCAAGGATCCTAGCCCTAGCACCCCAAGCAATACCATTTGATTTCAGTGGTTAACAGGAGGAAATATGTGTTCTATCTTAGACCTAAAAGGGTAAAACATGAAAGAAAATTGTGACTTGGTGTGTGTGTGTGTGTGTAGGAGAGAGAGAGAGAGAGAAAGAGAGAGAGAGAGAAGAAAAGAGATCCTTTTTACTTATTGGTAATCCAAGAACTTGTTCCAGAGAGTGACGATGTCAGAGGCTGATCATAGATAACGAAGATAGTCTGGTACGCACGTGTTAGGGGTAGATGTATGTATGTGTACAACCCAACATGGCACTGTTTTGATTAGTCTAATTCTTACTCCATTTTTAAGAAAGGAGAAATAATGTTTGATGAGTAAAGCTTGTAGCATCACTATCTGTGTTATCAACACGAGTTGCTGTGTTAAAACGCAAGCCTAAGAAGAGACTTCAGTTCAATATAAGTAAAGGTATGAAAATATTTTCGGGGTGCCTGGGTGGCTCAGTTGTTGAGCGTCTGCCTTCGGCTCAGGTCATGATCCCAGGGTCCTGGGATCGAGCCTCAGGTCGGGCTCCCTGCTCACTGGGGAGTCGGCTTCTCCCTCTCCCACTCCCCCTGCTTGTATTCCCTCTCTCGCTGTCTCTCTCTCTCTGTCAAATAAATAAATAAAATCTTTAAAACAAACAAAAAAGAAAATATCTCCATCTGAGCTGCCTTGGAAAATGTTTCTATCTTATGCTGAATTCCTTTGAAATAGGCTCTGAGGTGGAGATATGCAAAATGTTTACTGGAATGTTCTTGGAATATGCACCTGCAAGTAGGAGAGGAAGGCAGGACTGGACAGAGGTGCTTACTAGCAACATGGATGCAACTCAATAAAGTTGCTAGGTTTAGAAAAACAAAAACAAAACAAAACAAGCTAACAAGATACCCAGTTGAATTTAGATTTGAGCTAGAAAATTAATAGTGCTTAGTGTAAGTGATTCCCAAATATTTCATGGGGCATACTTACACTTAAAATTTTTTGGCTGTGGCTCCTGGTGGCTCAGTCGCTTAAACATCCAACTCTTGGTTTCTGCTCTGGTCATGATCTCAGGGTCATGAGATCCAGCCCTGTGTTGGACTCTGTGCTTACCAGGGAGTCTACTTGAGATTCTCTCTCTCCCTCTGCCCCTTCCTCCTAAAATAAATACATAAGTAATATTTTAAAATTATTGGTTGTTTATCTGAAATTCACATTCCACTGGGAATGCTGTTTTATCTGGCAAGTCTGAACTGAGGACTCAGTCCCACAGGAAGTCCATCAGAGTTGTCCCTGATTAGAACAAAAGGGGTACGCATTTGTGTTCCTACATTAGCCAGTCATAGACCAATGGCAACCCTCCCGTAGAAGGCAAAACCTTGGGTGGGTCAGCAACTCCTATTTGCCTCTGGGCAGTTCTTAGGGAAGCGTATAGGTATCAATGGCCAAAAGCTGATATGTGGCGTGCTTGTGAGAAGGAGGCGCTCATGATCAGAGGGTGTCCACCTGGCCAGTCACACTGTCTACGATAATGTCCATTTACATAGTATGTTTAGCTAATGTTTCCACATTGTGTTTGTTTTGCTGTTTTGAGTTTTTTCTCTGAACAGTTGATTTTCCCCTTTTGTGTCTCTTATAGAAAACTTGGGAATTATACCTAGAGATGACAATTACAATGTAGAAAGAGGAAAATTTATGCTGACTTACTTGGAGGATTTCCCCTCTAGCTTTTACCAAGGCAGGATAAAAAAATCATAAGAATGTATACATTTATGTAATTTTAATCTATTGAATCTCTTGGGGAAAGTCAAAGGCATTATAGTTATTGCCTGTTCTATTGTGAAAGAGAAAAGAGAAAAAATAATATTCAATATCTATCTTATAAAAATATTTCTTAAATGACCCTAGTCTGTTTTTATGTAAGTGACTTAATTTGGCATCCCCTTAGAAATAAGAGAGAACAAGTCTGAAAAAAATAAAAAGAGGAAGGAGACTGGCTTACTGCAAAAAGAAAAAAAATGAAATGAAAAGAACCCTTGACAACCATAGAATGTAATGGAAAATCCATAAATAGAACACCAAGGTTTGGTGAGATATTCGAGCAATAGAGGTCTAATTTTACAAAAATACTGGTCTGATATAAAATCCAACCTTATACTTACATGGTTATTAAATTTAAAAGATGGAACTCTCTAAAACCTTCTATTTAGTAAAATATTAGGTGAAGCAAAGTGCATGGCTCAGGGCTGCACATTTAAACACTCAGCAAGGGTTACTTTTGATGTTCCTTGTATGGTTGTTGGGTTCCTGTGGAAAAACTACCACCGTGAATACTCTGTAATTGCTTCCTTTGTTTTATCAAGTATCTGAAAGCAACTATGTTTGCATACTGAACATAAAAGAATTGCCCTAAAACAGGAAAAGTGAATTCAAAGTCAATATTCTCTGGGACCACCAGACAGTTGACACAGAAGGATGTCCGTCCCTCTGCTGACAAAGAAAACAGATCTTAGACATGTCCTTCCCTAATGGGAAGTTGGAATACCTTCCTTGAGCAGAGAAGATCAAAGTGTAAGTAGGGCACTTACTCTGGTCTGTTGCTTCAGACTGGGGTTCCAACAAGTTCAAGCTGTGTGACCACCCCATTAGGGCCAAAGTCACTATGGGTGGTCCATTCCGTCCTACCTCTCTCCATCCAGAAGGATCCTCCATCTTTCTAGCAATCCCCAAACATTTCTCTCCTTCTTCCCACTCTGCCTTCTCTCTCCTCTTACCCGCTGATGTCAGCAAGTGATACTAATGTCAGCTCAATAATTCATTCCAAGGGAATGGTGACAGGAATAAGGGAATAATATTAGGTAAGTATGAACTAACTTGTGCCTTTCCTTAGCTGAGAATCCTCAGCTAACTTAGTAACCAAGGGAAATGTGTCATGTCTCCCAGTGACCTGGTGACAAGATAGCATCCAGCCTGGGTAACTCAAATCCTGAATTTGCAAATACCACCTCTTAAATAAGGCACTATAAAAAATGTTTGACCTGCTGCTTTGCCTTACAGAAACTAGGAAGAGTCGTAAACCATCACTCTAGCAAATATACCTGGAAGAAATGTCAGGTTTGGAGGAAAAATGGCTGTAAGGGGATGTGAGGCCAAACAGAGAACTCTTAGGAATAAAACAGGATTGAGGAAGAGGAAATTAGGCGACTGGAGTCTGTGTTCATATGTTTCTTAATGAAAACGCCCACTGTTTGTAGAAACAGGATGCACATCATAAACATTTGGATCCTGGAGGCTACTAGTGTGGGTGCAGGATTCACAGAACGTGGAGACTCTGTTGTTGTAACTGGCTGTGGAAAGCGTAGTCTGGAGGGTTAAGTTTGTCCTTATTCATATGCACGTCAAGTTCAGTCAGGGTGTTTGACGTGATCTTTGAGTGGTTACTGTAAATCTGTAGCTCCCAGCCAGGGCCGATTTGAATTGCTAGGGGATGTTTGGCAGTCTAGAGGCATTTGTGATGGTCAGACATCAGGAAGGGGATCATACTGGCATCCTACGATGCAAACTACCCCTTTGAAGTAAAGAAATCACCCGGCCCAAAGTGCCAATAATGCTGCTATTAACAAGCCATGCCCTAAATTGTTTTTACTTCCTTAACCAATAATGTGTGTGAAGAAACTGGCACATAGCAGACAGTGAACAATATTTTACTGGGCATTTATCATGTGTCCCTCTAAGAACCCCACATGCATTAACTCAATTTACGCTCACTACATTATAAATTAGGTCACACCATTATGCCCATTTTACAGACGGGGAAATTGAGGCACAGAAGAGATAAGTTGCTGATGAGGACATAGCTAGCAAGGGACAGACCTAGGGTTACCACCAGACAGCTTGGCTCCAGAGCCCTACTCTTAGCCAATACGGTAACGGGAGTCAAGTTCTGTGTGTTGTTTCCCTTCACGTCTCTCCATGCTCTTGCAACTGTGAGAAAAGCACCTCACCAGCTCTCAAGCTATAGAGAATTATGAATTCTCTGAGAGCTCCTCAGAAAATTATAGCTTTATGCTGTATACAGTGTCCCTCCAGTGGTGTGCTATACATTATCTGCAAAGTGAAGTTTTGTCTGTTTTAAATTAAAATATATTTGATTCACTTCTCATTCCCAAGTCTGTGTTGATTCAGATTTATAAATAATTATATTAAAAAGGAAAATATAGCTTTAGCTCAAGTCAGTAAAACTTCAGTTTCATAGGTCAAAAATTTAGACAGGTATGTTTGTGGACATTTTACACTAATTACCTAACATCGCCGTTCTTTGTATTTTATTGCAATATTTTCTTACTATAATCATTTTATAATGTCCATCTAGAAATTAATTAGTAAGTGTAGTTGAATTTATTTTTGCATACATTAATGCCTAAATGATAATCTTCAGCTGATTTTTGTATTATAGTTTTCAAAGGCAAATTCTGGTCAGAATTGAAATGTTGATTTCATGTGATAGTATTAAAAAGCTACATTCAGAGACCATTTTGAAATATTTCACCTATGTTTCATCCAATTTGAATCTTCTCACCATATTTCAGCTTATTTTTTTGAAATAGTGATCTGGGTTTTTTTTAAGTAAAAAACAAGAACTTTGTTTTCATTTACATATCATGTTGGTGTTCCAAGCTTCAATAATCATTGCTACAGAGAGAATATTTAACAATTGGCGCCACAATTATTCAGTGAGGCAAAACACAAAATAACTGACTGAAATGGCAGAGAACAAGAGGATACAGTAATAATGCAGCATGAGAAGCAAGGTGCTCTACCTTCTGTGTGGTTGGTGTCCCACATCAAGAGGAGAAGCCTTCAGATGCCCGTGAAATCCCAAGCCTACCTACGATCACATTTACTGTGTGCTCATTTGAAAATAATTGTGTATGTAGTATCTATTAGGAAAATGAGCACTGGTTTCCCAACTGTGCTGAGAATCTTAGCAAAGCCAGTCAACTCTCCTGAGAACTGTCTCCATTCTTAACCTGCTGCCATGGCTGGGATGTGGAACCAGATTGTGCCTTGCTAATGGACGTGCAGGGGTGTCTTCCTGCCTCTTTGAGCTCGCACTCCTGCTCCTCTGCATTCCGCTCTCCACAGGGCAGTCAGAGTGGTCTCTGCAGAACGGGGCTCAAATCCCCCCACCCCTCCTTCACCTGCTTATGCTGCTTCCTCACTTCGGACACCCCCCACTCCAATCCCATCCCTTAAACTTTACTCTTGGCTCACTTTTCTCTAGCAGAATGGGCTTTTTCTGTTGTTCCTTAAACATCTTGGTCTCATTCTTGCCTTAAGACCTTTATACCAGCTGTTTCCTCTTGCGAGAAGCATCCTTCTTCCACATCTTCTGGCTAACTCCCCTGGAAGTCTCAGCTCAAGTGAGAGAGGTCTCCTTGGCATCTCTCATGGACTAGAAGTTTCATTAAGAGTAGGCTGCAGGGAAATCTATGAAGAATGTTTTGTTTTTTTGTTTTTTGTGTTTTTTTGTTTGTTTGTTTTTTGGTGTTTTTCTGAAATACAGTGTTCTGGGCAATATATTAAGCAAATAAAAAAATTTGAAAGAAATGCTATACCTGTCTTAATTCCACACCTTTTCTGTATACCTATCACCCGTTGTTTGCTAGATACCTCTTGGGATTTCCATATGAACAACATACATATTAAGTTTATGCCTTCTGGGCATATCCTATTCAGTGCCTTCTATTTTATAACTCAGGGTGGTTTACTTGAACCTCTTATTCCCTTACGGTCTTAGAGTAATAACTTCAAAGAGTCAGAGTCTTTGCACCTGCTGAACACACCTTTGCTCTTTCCCTTCTAACAGATGCAGGAGGGCTTTTCTGTGTTTACTCTTCCTCAAATTCCTTCTCCTCTTCCATAACTTTAGGGTAAAAATTTGCACTTCTGCTTTGCCATCTGCTTTTACTATTTTTTTTTTCTTTATTCATCGCCCAATTGCCACTTCTGCTGATTATCCCCAGCAGGATAAAGCATTTTAGTCAAATTCTATTTAAAGGGAATTGATGGCTGGGGGAAAATAACTGTACAGTGTTGGGTAGTATTTATCAGAAGGCAAATCTTGTGAATTAGAAGAGAAACACACTACTGAACAGAATATCTTGAGTCAGGAATCTGGCAAGGTATTTTGGAGAAACACTTTCAAAATATAAAACGGGAGTTCGCAGTTCAATTCTGGAACTCACAGGGTTGAGTTGAGCAAAATAAACAGAGTTTGACCAAATGAAACAATGAGTTTAGTGAAGAGTTCAGGCATCAATCCTGTTTTGCCTCTATAAGGACCCCAAAACAAAAACAAATGAAGGAATGAGAAGTGGAGTAACGTGTACAATTGCTGGGACTATATTAGAGAAAAGTCAAGAAGAATTCGGGGGAAATCTGTGTGGTGAAAAAAGTCTGCCTTATGAGAGGATTGGAGTTGGACTTGAGTTGTAAATACATATGTGCATACATATATCCACACAGAAGCACGTATTACTAATGGATAATAAGGTTGTGAGTCAAAGACAGCAGTCTGATTTTAGATCCTAAGGACTTGAGCAATATTTTCTAAACTATGGTCTTTTTATTGTATTTGGAAAGATGAACAATACCATAGTTGTTGTTTATATCTCTTTTAGTTTTGATCTTGTGACTAAAATGATTCTGCATGTAGGGCACCTGGGTGGCTCAGTGGGTTAAGCCTCTGCCTTCGGCTCAGGTCATGATCTCAGGGTCCTGGGATCGAGCCCCACATCGGGAGCTCTGCTCAGTGGGGAGCCTGCTTCCTCCTCTCTCTGCCTGCCTCTTTGCCTACTTGTGATCTCTGTCAAATAAATAAATAAAATCTTTAAAATCTTTTAAAAGATTCTGCATGTATATTGGAAACCGGTGCTTAAAATCTGCCAAAAGGAACAAGTCTAGTACATCAGTTTATAAGTGTAATGGGCCCCATACGTAACTGGAACTTGGGCTCATCTATGGTTCAATATTCTATTGATAATGCTCCACTACCTGTGTAGATAGTATGGATCAATCTAGATCACGCAGTTCATGGTAAGACCAGGAGATTTCCTTTGAATAACTTTCAGAGTTTTCCATAGTACATGCTCATCCATCCACACACACACACACACACACACACACGAGCACACACATACCTGTGAACACACGCACGCACACGCTTAGACTCTATATATCATTGCTCTGCAAGTCGACCAGTTGTACCATGGAGCAGAACTACTCCAGCGACTCCTATAATTGAAGCCTGCAGAGTCAGCTGTCGAGGAGCAAATCAAAGCCTGTTTCGACAACGCCGGCTCAGCCAGACTCATTATCTTCTCTCTTTTGCTCACAGTGGGACTGTCAGTTTTGAAAGTGACTGTTGCCTTTGCGTTTCTAATAGAAACCTCGCTAAAATTTACATTTTAGCCTAACTTGCAGGAGCCTACCTTCAGGGTTTGAAAGTAAAGGTAATCATATTGTATCTTCAGGAGGCTCCCTGTTTCCATTTTCCTCAGAAATTTTGTATATGGTGAGTTTCATCAAAAAGGAAACAGACTATTTGGAAATAGATAAAACAGGACTCTGGGTAATTTATTCCAGAAGAAAGGTGTTTCTGTGCAATTATTTACATAAATGCTAGCATTTCAAAAGCTTTTATAATACCTACAAGAATTATTAAATCCATCGGTTTCTGTTAGAATATTCCCAGCTAAGTATTTTCTTTGAACACATGATTGCCTTTGAACTATACTTCCCAGAGCCTCACAGTCAAGCAAAGGGTAAAAGAAATAAATGGAAAGTCATGGCCAAATTCAAAGCCATGATCATTCTGCATCCTGACTTGTTTTGTAAAGAAAGGTGAGCCAGAGAGCTGTGATGTGCTTCAAGCAATCAAAAAGGAAAGGCGAGCCCAATTTTCCCCTCAGGATTGTGTGCATATAGGCAAGAACTCGATACGCAGGTAGAAAACTCTTCTTCAGATCAGTTCCTTCTCAGGCTCTCAGAGGCAGCAAAGTTTTTGGCCTTATTATTAACCCATCCCTCTTCTTACTGCTTAAAGAGATGAGGTTTTGTCTAAATTCTATTTTAAT
This sequence comes from Martes martes, assembly GCF_963455335.1. Classification (NCBI taxonomy): domain Eukaryota; kingdom Metazoa; phylum Chordata; class Mammalia; order Carnivora; family Mustelidae; genus Martes; species Martes martes. The sequence goes on from NC_137902.1 coordinate 69,819,302, forward strand.
AGATTCCTTTATGCAGGAGGACTACAGTTATGGGATTCCCACAAAGTGTGGACAGAACTGAGCATGAGATCGGCAGTGATTTCAGTAAGACTAAGAAAGCAGTTGACCGTGTTGCGAGTGGTTGTAGCAGCAAATACGATTGTATTATTATTATTTTTTTAAAGGTAAGATGTATATTTTATTTTTTAAGATTTTATTTATTTATCCGACAGACAGAGATCACAAGTGGGCAGAGAGTCAGGCAGAGAGAGAGAGAGAGAGAGGGGGAAGCAGCTCTCTGCCGAGCAGAGAGCCCGACGCGGGGCTCAATCCCAGGACCCTGGGATCACGACCCGAGCCGAAGGCAGAGGCTTTAACCCACTGAGCCACCCAGGTGCCCCACGATTGTATTATTTTGAGTGTGAGGTTGGTAAGGCATATGGCAGGGGCCAACTTCTCCTGGGAATCAGGTACAGTACAATCTTGGCCACGATTGTCAACTCTGTTTCCTATCATATGTTCCTGGGGGAAGAACCTTCTATCTTTAGGTGCTCATCCTCGACAGAATGATTTTATTTGAAGTCTATAATATTGGTCAGGAATCTGGTTAGGAAAAACAGAGGCCACCCTTGATAGAAGGGATTTATTAAGTGGTGTAAGTAGCTCACATATTATAATTGAAAGGGCAGAAGAGGTAGACTCTGTTTTGACCTTTCAGGAACGAGTTAAAAATCACAGCATCACCGGACTGTCCTAGGAACTTGTGCCTTAATGATTCAGAATCATGACGTTGGAGAGCTGCCTGGTTGCAGACTCAAAAACCATCCATTCCTGCCATGATCCAGACCCGGCACCTGCTTCTCCCCAAATAATCCATTCTGAGCAATGTCTCATGTAAAAACGTCTTGTCAGAGTAACCTAATCATAGTCAGGATCTGAGCTACAACTGAATCTCTTTTTTTAAATATATATTTTATTTATTTATTTGACACAGAGAGAAGAGATCACAAGTAGGCAGAGAAGTAGGCACGGAGAGAAGGGGAAGCAGGCTCTCCACTGAGCAGAAAGCCTGATGTGGGGCTCAATCCCAGGACCCTGAGATCATGACCGGAGCTGAAGGCAGAGGCTTAGCCCACTGAGCCACCCAGGCACCCCTACAACTGAATCTCTTAAGTATAGTTTTTAGCTTCTCAGCTGAGTCATTTCAGGAACATGTGCCAAGAAGGTGGTTAGAATAAACACTGAGTGAGCTTACCCACAGCATCAGTTGAATCTGTCACAGCTGGTAGGCAGAGGTCTGTGTCTTCCACAGTGAGCTAAGCAGAGCTCAGGTCATATGCAACAGTGTGTCAACATTCGTGGGAATAATGGGCTTCTGTTTCTTTTTTTTTTTTTTTTAAGATTTTATTTATTTATTTGACAGACAGATCACAAGCAGGCAGAGAGGCAGGCAGAGAGAGAGAGGAGGAAGCAGGCTCCCTGCTGAGCAGAGAGCCTGATGTGGGGCTTGATCCCAGGACCTTGAGATCATGACCTGAGCCGAAGGCAGAGGCTTTAACCCACTGAGCCACCCAGGCGCCCCTGGGCTTCTGTTTCAAAACTAATTTGGACTATGATATTCACTAGGCATATAATTAATGTTGAATGTATAACCATTGTTTTGACATCAAATGCTATCAACACATTACAGAAATGGTATAATCGTTCTTATGATTTGAAATGAGATTATAGATTTGTCACTTGATATGTAGACTTTTTGTGATGCTCATCTCTATGATAGCACTTTTAAGAGAAGAGGTTCTGGTGCTGTGGAAAAATATCATCATCATGTGAACATCATTAAAACCTCTATGGGGCATATCTCCATACATAGAGGAAACAAGCATGCATGGCTTATTTTTAAACACGGCTAGTTATGTTCCTCAGTATAGTGAAGGAAATACTCAGCATTATCCTCCAGAAAGTGAGTTCTGTTTTCTTTGCTCCTTGGCTCACTTTCTTCCGTAGCAATCAGAAATGATAAGATAGATAAGATGATAAGATAAGATGTTTAAAAATGTTGGAAGCTAATTTAAAGTTCAGGAAAGAAAAATATAACCCAGATCCCTTATTATCATTAGTGACACAGTGGATAACTATATTCTTATTTTTTCTGTAAGAAAAATAAATCACGGGGCGCCTGGGTGGCTCAGTCAGTTAAACATCTGCCTTCAGCTCAGCTCCTGATCCTGGGGTCCTGGGATCAAGTCCCATGTCAGGCTCCCTGCTCAGCAGGGAGTCTGCTTCTCCCTCTCCCCCACTCATGCTCTCTCATACTCACTCACTCACTCTCTCTGTCTCTCATATAAATACATAAAATATTTTTAAAAAATAAACAAATCATCTTTCAAGTCTTCCTAGTTAAGTGCAAAGCTAGAAAGACCCAAAATTCTGGGAAAATAATGTAACAAATACTTTTCACATGGGGTGTCTTAAAATTGTGAATACCATATACACACTGTAAGACAAATGCCACAGTGACCCCCTTTCTGCTCATTATCTGTTTTCAACAATGACCAATATTCTGCTGTCCTTCTCAACTAGGCCTTCACCTTTTCCCTACCTCCATGTGACTATTAGGTTTATGGCTATTTGAAGTTAGATTTACTACACTGAAATGCGCAAACATTAACTATACAATTTTGTGCATTATTTACACCCATGGAACTACCAACATGAGCAAGATATAGAACATTTGTGTGACTCTCAAGAGTTCCCATGTACCCTTTGTCATTCCTCCACCCTCCCCCAAGTAACCACAGATTCACATTCTATCGCTATAGATTAATTTTTCCTGTTTAAGAATTTCATATTAATGGATATTGATCACTTCATTTGGTTATTAGCCACTCATATATCTTTCTTCCTGAAATATCTTTCAAATATGTCGCCCATATAAAAAGTTGTTTTGGGGGCATCGGGTTGATTAAGTGTCCAACTCTTGGTTTCGGCTCAGGTGATGATCTCAGGGCCTTGAGATCCAACCCTACGTCTAGCTCCACGTTCAGTGGTGAGTCAGCCTGAGATTTGCTCCCTCTGCCCCTCCCCCTTTTTCTCTCAAATAAATACAGAAAATCATGAAAAAATAAATAAAGAGTTGTCTTCATATTGTTTTGTTTTCTTCCTAATCTATTCCAGATGCAATGTTTATTAGATACATTTTGCAAATACATCCTTCCAGTATATGGTTTATGTAGAGATGTCTTTTGAAGAATGAAATTTTAACTTATGACACAAGTCTAATTTCTTTTCTTGCATGATTGTTTCAACTGCGTCTTGCCTAAAAATTGTTATCTCAATCCAGGCTATAAAGATACTTTCCTCTGTTTTCCTCTAACTGCTTTGTAGTTTTGGCCTTCACACTTAGTTTTTGATCCTTCTGACATTCATTTTTGTGTTTTGTAGGACATAGGGATTGAGGTTCAATTTTTTTCTCATGAATACCAGGTTGTTCTGCTCATTCACTGAAAAGATTGCCCTTGCCCCGCTCACTAAATTCCTCTGAAGTGTTTGTGGCAAGGCCACTGTGGGTCTCCTTCTTAACTCTGTTCCACACATTGCCAAACTATGACTCATGGCCTCAAACTAATAACAGCTGATACACTTTCAAATTAAAAAAAAGTAGTAGTAACAGATATCTCATACTTTAGGCCTACAAATCCTAAAATATTTAACATCTGGCCATTTACAAAACTGGGCAATCCTTGGTCTACTCCGTTCCAGTGATTAATTTGTCTTCCCCTTTGCCAATCTCTCCTATTTCTGTAGCTTTATGGTACAAACTGAATGAGACAGTACAAGGCCTCCAGCCTTAATCTTCCTTGCCAAGACTGTTTTGTCTATTCTAGGTCATTTGTGTTCCCATAAAAAATTTTAAATCAGTTTATTAATTTCTATAAAAATCTTGCTGAGATTATAATTGAGATTTCATTTACTCTATAAATACATGGGTTACATTGACATCTGAAGAATATTGAAGTTTCAAACTATGAACATGGCCTGGCTCCCTACTTGTGTAGATTTTCATTACTTGGTTTCAGCCACATTGGGTAGTTTTCAGTGTTGAGGTTCTATCAGTCTTTGGTTAAGTGTGTTCCTAAGTACTATGTATTTTTTGGTGATATTGTCAGTGACATTTTTTATATGTTTTCCAATTTCTTCTATTTATAAGATTTTCCATATCTTATTCTTTTAAAGATTTTATTTATTTATTTGACATAAAGAGAGACATTGAGAGAGGAACACAAACAGGGGGTGTGGGAGAGGGAGAAGCAGGCTTCCCGCTGAGTAGGGAGCCCAATGTGGAGCTTGATCCCAGGACCCTGGGATGGGACCATGTCCTGAGCTGAAGGCAGACACTTCAACGACTGAGCCACCCAGACCCTGATTTTTGAGTTTTCCTCGTCTTATACTTTTGAACACTTACCTTGTGTCCTGAGACCATAGTTAACTTCCTTATAAGTTCTACTAGTTATATTGATGAGTCTTTAAGACTTTACATATAAATAATCAATCAACAACAGTTTACTTCTTCCTTCTTGAATCTAATGTCTTTCCTTCTTTGCCTTTCTTGTGGGGGGGAGGATTCACTGATTGGAGGCTCTTACCACCTTGTAGGTGTCATTGTTTTGTTTTTAAAGTGTTATTGGGGTGCCAGCGTGTGTGTGTGTGTGTTTTAATCTTTAAAATTCTGCTTCTCAGATTAAGGAAATTACCTTCTTCCTAGTTTAATTTTTTAATACTGATGGGTATCTAATTTAGATAAATGAATTTTCTATGTTGGTTTTTTTTTTCCTCCTTCATTCTTTTAATACATTTTGGTTTATTCCAGTTGTTAAACTAACCTTCCATCACTGGTGTTAAAACACTTTGGTCATGGTGTATTATCCATTTTGTATATTGCTGAATGTGATCTGCTAATATTTTTCTAATGATTTTATTATTAAATATTTTTGCATTTAAAGTAATGAGGATGTTAGCTTATGTATCTTTCCTTGCTGTATCTTTGTCAGGTTTGGTATCCTAACACAAGATGGAGTAGGTGTCCTTCCCCTCCATTTTTTGTAGGAGTTTGTTTAGGATTATTTCTTCTTAACTTATGAAGAATTCTATCTCACTGTTTGACAGAATTAGCCAGTAAAGTCCTCCAGACTAGGAGGTTGTTGTTGTTGTTTGTTTGTTTGTTTGTTTTGTTTTGTGGAGTAGCTTTAGTTTAAAAATTCAATTTCTTACCTGATGAAATGAGTAGTTGGCGTTATATGCAACTAATGAAACACTAAATTCTACCGCTAAAACTCATAGTATACTATATGTTAATTCAATTTAAATCAAAAAAAGAAAAATAATTCAATTTCTCTGATAAATATAGAGTTATTCAGATTTTCTGTTTTACCTTGTCTTTTTTTGGTAAATTTCATTGTTTGAATCATATATTGGCAGAAAGTTGTCATGACTCTCTCTCATTATTCTTTTAATGTTTCTAGAAGTTCTAGTAATATCCTCTCCTTCATTCCTGATATTAGTAGTTTATGTTTCTTTATTTTTTAACCTGCCTTATTAGTGATTTATCAATATTATTTTATAACTATTTGGATCTTGATTTTGTCTGTTTTGTTTTTTGGTCACTATTGTTTGTTTTTACCACATTGAGTTCTGTTCTCAGGTAGAGGTATATCTGAGCACCCTGATGGCAGCATCTCGAACTTTCTAGCTCAGTATGTAGAAGGCAAACTTGTGTAGTAACTAGTGACTGTATGTGGATTGAAAGAACTGGTTGCTAAGAATTTGAGCTGGAACCAATTAGGACACTAGAGCCCTGTGTTTAAGGTTGATCTTGGGCATTCATCTTTCTCTGAGAAATAACGCAATTATTGGAGTAAATTTGTATCTGAGGCTTTGCCTCAACCACAACCCTCAAGACTGGAAGAAGGGACTGCTTTGCAGACCTTATCAGCTCTTCATTTCCCAGTGACAGGCATGTTCCGTCTAAGATTTTAAGTTCACCCTTGTCTTTGAGAAGCTGCCTTCTGCCCCCAACTGTGGTTTTCCTAGATCACTTTTTGCCTTGTGGGTGGTATTTTGAAGCCCAGAAACCATCTAAGATGGGAGAACAGGAATTGAATGAGCTGATCCCCAAGTGGATTTGATGAATTTGACGTGAGAGTCCTTCATTAAATAAGATACTAGGAAGTGATCAGCCTGGGCTCAGAGTTACTTAGTTTGGTGGAAGAGTCCAGCTCTGCTGTTATAGGAAGCTTGTATTTCACTAAGGTTGTATGCGCCAGACAGAACTCAGAAGTGTCCAGCTGAACTGAAAAGGCCACCATCAGGACTGCCCATGTCATACCTCTACTCCCGACAGGCAGGGATGGAGGTGGACGTAGAAGCATCAAGTACTCTGGACCTCCAGCATTGTTGCTAAGCAGGGACTCAGGCTGAATTGTGTTACTTGGGAAATGCAGTCAGCAAGTGCATTTTGAACACCTATTCTATGCAACATTTTGTGCGACAGTGTAATTAGGAAATAAATTAATGGCTGGCTACATGATCACTACCTAAAAATTCAGTGATGTATTCTGAAATGAATTTGTTGTATCCAGTACATCTTGCCTCTTCTCCCCTTCTTTTATTATCAGCCTATATCCAAATCCATTCTTACTTTTGTGACCACTTTAACCAGATAACTTTTTTTCACCCTATAATTGTGATATAAAATATGAGTTATCATTCATGGCAGTGCTCAAATATGATCAAATCACCATTTATTGAACTAAATCACACATAATTTGTGGTAACTTGGCAACAGTAGATACAAGACATTTATTTTTCCTTTCTTAAAACTTGTCTTAACTTTAAAACATTTTGCTGAATTTTATCCTGCCTATGAACGCATTGCATAAAACTTGGCGAGTTTTCATGAAATGTACATAACGTAACCAACACCCATGTCAGGAAGTGACTAAGATCACATCCCTTCGTGATGCTCACTCTTGCCTCCACTTGTAACCACTGACCTGATCTCTAGTCACAGCTGCGTTCCATTGATGCTATAATGCTTTGCATGTTCTCTGTGTCAGGCTTCTTTTGCTCAAAATTATGTTTGTGCAATTTATATGTGTTAATGTAACTCTGCATTCATGTCTTTGTTGTATATATTACCCTGTATGATTATAAAAATGAATGTATCCATCCTATTCAAGTTGTTTCCAGTCTGGGGTAAATAGAAATAATGCCACTATAAACACTCTCATCTGTGACTTGGTCTGCATGCCACTTATTTCTGTTGGGTATACACTTGCCAGTAATATATATATATATATATATATATATATATATATATATGTCATCAGATTTGCCTGTGTTCATGTCTAGTACTTGATGTCAAACTGTTTCTCAGAATCATTTTACAAATTTATGATCCCATTAGTATTATAGAAACAGACCATTCCTGTCAGTACTTGCTAGAGGCAATCTTTTTAATATTGGGCATTTTGATAGGCGCTTGTATTGTATTACTGTAGATTTAATTTGCATTTCTATGATTTAAAAAATTGGCAGAATATCTTTCCGTATATTTATTGATGATGTAAATATCCTCCTTTGTGACATGTCTGTTAAGGTCTTTTCTCCATTTTGTTAACTACATGTTTTGTTTTGTTTTGTTTCTTTCATTTTTCTTACTGAATTTTAATTCTTATCTGCTCTGGACATAAAGAGTTTGTCAGTATCATTCCAGGCACTGCTTGTTTGTTTGTTTGTTTTTTCCATAATGTTATCAAAAGATAAATTCTTTTGGATCAATTCTTAATATTAATGCAGTGCAATTTCTCTATCTTTTCTTTGATTTAGTGCATTTTGTTTTCTGCTCAGGAAGTTTTTACCTCTCCCAAGATCTTGAAAATATTCTAAGTCATCATCTAGAAGTTTTCTCTTTTGTCTTTCACATTTATGTCTATAATCTTACCATGTTTTGTGCTTTTGTGAGGTAGTAGTCCAGTTTTGTTTCTTTTAAATACCCAGTTTCAACTGGCTCAGCATAGTGAATCCTTTATGACTGAGTCTCTTTCTAGACTCTGTTTTCTTTTATTGAAGATTTGATTGATTGATTGATTGATTGATTTAAGAGAGTGCGTGAGAAAGCACAAGCAGGGGAGGGGCAGAGGGAGAGGCAGGCTCCCCACTGAGCAGGAAGCCTGAAGTGGGGCTCATCCCAGGACTCCAGGATCATGACCTGAGCCAAAGGCAGAAGCCTCACCTACTGAGCCCCCAGCGCCCCTCAACTCTGTTCTGTTCTAGTTGACTGTCTGTCATCCATTGCCCTGCTGTCATGTTGTCTTCATGACCATGGCTTTTGAATGCACATTGATGCTCAGCATTGCACTCTGCCAATGTCATTGGTTTCTTCAAGCTGATCTTAGGTATACTTGGCACCTTGAAATTTCACTCAAATTTCAGCTAGCTTCAGTTTATTCACAATTTCTGCGATATTTATGGGGAATGGGATTCAATGTATTGATTACTTTGAGAAAATGGTAACATTTTTGAGTTTTTCAATCCATTCATATGACATATTTCTCCATTTTTTAGATTTCTGTAATTTCTCTCATCCATGTTTTTATTTATTTATTTACAGGTATTAAATGTATTCTTTGCATTTATTGCTAGGTATTTGGTGGCTTTGATGCTATTAAAAACAGTATCATTTTTAGTATTTTGTTTATCTCTCAGATGTTAGAATAGGGAGTTATTTTCTGTGAAGCTGCTTCTACCTGTATTTTTGGTTTTATAATTGTTGTTGAAAGAGTGAAAACATAATTAACTTAAAATGTCTTTCTTACTAAATATACAGTGTATTCCCTATTTTTCTTGCCACAAATCACTCATTTTTCCCCCAAAATTCACATGCAATGTTTCTTTATAAGGTGATGTTCAAATCATCATTATTCTATAATTCTATAACATAGACACAGACAAACATTCAAGGAGAGTGGCCATCAGAGTTTAATTTATTTTCATACAAAGCAAGGCTTTAGCATAGAATAGAGGAGAAAGGAATATGTGAAAGGCAGGATACATCTCCAAGAACTAAAAGAACTTTATTGTTTCCCTTCTATTTTTCACAAATGTGACTAAATATACGTAACTTCTTAATTATCAAGTGTTTCAGGTACACTTGTCCTGCACTGAAAATCACCAACTGCTTCTAAGCACCAGATTCTCACTGTGTATAGCACTAACTGTGTATAGCCATTACATTCACTATAAACTATATGAAAAATACATGATTTCTATAAATATCAGTGAAAGAATTCAGCTCACTTTTATTTGTATGAAATGTCCTCTCTCTCTCCCTCTCTCATCCTCTTCAGTGATATTTTTCTGGCAGAATACTGGAAGAAATATGGACTCAGAGTTAATTTTATTTGTTTGTCATCTAGTCTTTGTCATGGGAATGGCACTTTGATGATGAATAATTAATTTTTAATTAATTTTCACTGTGCAAGAATAACAACTCATATTAGACTCATACTGCCGCCTTAGTGAGGAAACTGGAAGAGGACATAGTTTTCAGAATATTAATTTATGATGCATATTCATAGCCTAATCATATGTTGACCAAACATTTGATTTAACGGAAGATGACTTATATGTTGCATATGATGTGATGGAAATATAAGCATTTTCTGACTATCAATTGATGGTGAAATCATAGTGAAATAATTAGGGCTAACATCATGAAAATCAAATAGAAAAGATAGAAGGGGCTATATCCATATTTGTTAGTGGAACAGGAAAGTATCATCCATTTTCATAATTTTCATCATAAAGCTATCTGGTAGAAAAAAAAATTATTGTCAAATTAGGGTTCATGTTACCTACTGGATTGGAGAATCACTGGCTTTTACGGGTCATTACCTTCATATTCCTTTCTTTAGATCATTTTGTTAGTACTGTTCTTTAATCAAGTGAATACTCCTATCTGAAATGCATTAAACATCTAAGACTTGTAAGGTTTAATGGAAATCAACATTATTAGTTCTGCTGTGAATATTACTTTGGGGGTCTGGTTCTTCCTGGTTGCCTTGGATTGTGGGGTTTGGTGACTTTTTTTTTTTATGACTTTATTCTTCTCTGCCTGTTTCTCCAACTTGCTGAGTACTGTTTTCCACCTCTCCAGATTTGACTCTCTGAGAGGCAGGAGAGGTAACGAGGAAGGAAGGGTCCTACCTAGTTTTGGCTACATCTGAGAACCACTCTGGGACCATTTTGGTAGATTCTTTGGAGGCTCCCAACTTTGGATAGTTCCTTCATCAAACCAGTGTGCTCTGCATCTGGCTGCTCACCGTTCCGTGGCTGTGGATAAGGTTGCACAAGCCCAGCATCTCGTTCCTTTGGGGGCTTTCTGGGCTGGACCTATGATCGTCTCATTCTTTCTCTGTGGGTGGCCAACATCTGGCATCAGGAAATACACACTTTGATCCATCTCTAGTTGGAATACCCAGGTACCTCCCAAATGCCGCCTTTGATGTCTTCCAAAAGCCCTTTATCTAGACCTTCACCCTAACCTTAAATATTGCTAACCACTAATCAGACACCAGTCAGCTGGTTTCTCTGAACCGCACTAATTCAGCTCTCAGAGATTTCCTTGAGCACTTGTCACCTAGCTTGTGGGGAGCACCCTCCGTCTGATTCCTCACTCTTGAGAGGTTGGACCCACCACACAGTAATATCCTCTGCCTTTCATATCTTCATTTCCAGCTCTCAGAACTTCCTGGCACCCAAGTGCTCTTGACCTTTTCAAAAAATACCCCATGTGAATGGATTTTATCACTGCCCGTTTTATACCTAGACCATAATATATTGGCTATCATTGGCAAAATTATATTGTGCATAGAATTGATAGATATGGGAATTTTAGTCATTGTTCCGAAGCATCCTTGGGGATACTTCTCAAGTGATGAGGTTTGTCTTGAGATGCAGAGGCTTTCACAATTCCGGCTTCTATGACATAACACATCTCAGGAGGACAGTGTAAATCATTTACAGATTTTAATACTATTTCTGTGTTGAAAGGTATAACAAAAATTGAAACAAAAAATTATTAAAAATGATAAGCTTTCTTTCTCTTTTTAGGAATAAATTTGAAAATTAATTTTGATTACTTTCTATGTGTACAATCTGGTTATTGGAGTCAAAAATAAAGCAAGTGATGTGGGACTAAATCTGACATTGAAATAGTTACTTTAAAAATCTCACCATCTGATTTCTGCCTGAGCTAAGACTTAAAAACTATTTCTAGTAAGCAATGAATAAGACATTTTCAGGAATAACAAAAATTCATACTTACAACCGACTTAGATATTCAGATTGATATTGTAAAACCTGACTCAGCTGAATATTTGAAATAGAAGGGGCAGTGAATCTTGGACAGGTCATCATGAATTCTGCCCTTAACTCTTAAGAACCTAGGGAATTTTGTGCAATGACTTTCAGATTATCTTAATTTTCAAAGGTCTAAAATCTTATTAATAATAACTAAAATGTCTGTTTTGCACAAGTATCCACAATAAATTTATACCAAAGGAACATCATCACACCCAGTACATTTAGAAAAACTCTATAAACCCAAAAACTGTTATTTTTCATACCTTGGTACTAATGGCCAGATTTGATGTATATACTGTTTATAGAAACCTATATTTGAATTTTAGTTTACTTTTGTGATAACTTTGCTTTTTTTCCTGTGATATGAAAACAGTATCCAAAATGGAACCTGATTCTGAAACAAGTCTTGACTCACTAAGGTTCTATCAAAGAAAAATTGTGCTGTGCAGAGTTAAACAGTCAAGGAGGACTTTTTCAAGACTGTTGCAATAGGGGAGAGAAATTGAACCCAACTCTTTTGAAACAAAGGACAAGGGAGTTTTTACACTGGGGTAAACACTAGTGGGAAAGTACTGAAGGAAGGGGATGCGGCCTGTGTGGTTAGGGCCTCTGTGTTTGCTAAGCGTTGCTCTGGGGAGTTAGGTCCTATTTTCCCACAGAGACTGGGAGACAGGGGCACTATCTTTCTTGGTGGTTATGTTTCAAGGTGATGGCTGCTGAGATAGGCATTCTTGGGTTGTAAACCCAGCAAAAGGCTGGAGAAAATTTACATCTCAAATTGGCAGAGGAGGACTTTAAAGTTGAAAGGTTTCTAAAGTTAAATTCTCTAGAAGAGAAGTTAGGGCCTTGAGTCAGGAAGAAAGCTGCCTAAGTGTAGTCTCCTTGAGGGGAATGGAAGTATTTAGGCCATCTTGGTCAGTGCAGCTTTTTATTGTGACTCAGAAGCAATCATGGAGGAATGCAGAGATGCACCCAATATTGCAGAAGAAAATGACCTAAAATATACTTACAAATCATGAGACAAGGAAGAATGGTACATAGATCCTTCTTCAACTTCCTTTGTAGGACTGTTTTTCACTATAGGGATATTTGGAAAGAACATACTGGAAAAGAGGCTTCTCATATCCGTACTTGGGTTCAAATTCTCCATTACTTAAAATCATATTCTGAGCTAAGAACATCATCTTTCTATCAGTCTGAGTGTTCCCTAATGCTTAGGTTTTAATAGGATCTATCTGGGAGTAACATAAACAATATTTTAACATATGTCTCTGCCCTTTCTTACTTTGCATTTGCACACTGATTTCCAGAATTTAAAAAGTGGCATTCCCCTCCCCCCATATTTCATGTGAACTTTTTTTTTTTAAGATTTTATTTATTTATTTAACAGAGAGAGACACAGCGAGAGAGGGAACATAAGCAGGGGGAGGGGGAGAGGGAGAAGCAGGCTGCCCACCGAGCAGGGAGCCCAATGCAGGGCTCAGTCTCAGGACCCTGAGGTCATGACCTGAGCCGAAGGCAGGCGCTTAATGACTGAGCCACCTAGGCGCCCCTCATGTGAACTTCTAACAGGAAACTGATTTTTAGAATTATAAGAGGGGGGGGCGCCTGGGTGGCTCAGGTTAAACATCTGACTCTTTGTTTTCATCTCAGGTCATGATGTCAGGGTCCTGGGATCAAACCCCATGTCAGGTTCAGTGCTCAACGTGGAGTCACTTGACATTCTCTCTCTCCCTCTGACCCTCCCCCTGTTTGCACTGTCTCTAAATAAATAAATAAAATTGTAAAAAAAATTAGAATGAAAATGTATCAAAAAAGAGAAAAGAAAAAAAGCGGTGTTCAAAAGAGAATGAATTGAAGGAGAGTGAAGGAAAGTGAACTCTGTGTTAATATCACTATTCTCTCAGCAGGAAAATACTAAATATACATATTGGTTCAATAAATTGGTTCAATAAATGTCTCCTCTCAACACACATGCACAGACATGCATACCCATCCACACACACGCACACACTTTCGTATAACCCATCTACAATGATATGTTGAGCATTTATATCACAAAAGGAATTAAGTAACCTTATAGGACTTAATGAATCACATCAGAAGCATGAATAAATACATTGAAAATGGGGTGTTCATCTATTATTCCAAGATAGAAAAACATATTGTTAAGACAGCATGTTTTGTATAAATCATGTCTTTATAGGTATCTACATGTGTGTGATATTCAGATATTCAGAACAAAGCTAAAAGCAGTTTTTCCCTTTTACTTAAGTGAATCTTCTAAGAAATCTACATACCATTGTGATATGTATTGTGATATCAGATATAGTAACAAGAATAGGAAGATGAATGCAATTCACATAATTTATGGCAGTAATTCTCTTTTTTTTAAGATTTTATTTGTTTATTTAAGAGAGAGAGAGAGAGAGAGCAGGAGCAGGAGGGTAGAGGCAGAGGGAGAAGCAGACTCCCTGCTGAGCAGGGAGCCTAGCAAGGGACTGGATCCCAGGACCCTGAGATCATGACCTGAGCCTAAATCGAGAGTCAGTCACTCAGCCAACTGTGCCACCCAGGTGCCCCTTAATTTTCTTTAATATCTGTTCATATATTGTTGTGTGTGGCAGCTATGTTCTCATTACAGTGTTACAGTGTATAGATTCCAGACCTCCTTATCCATATTTTCATTTTCTTTCTTTTTTTATCTCTTTTTTCTTCTACTTACTTACCCTCCCTCCCTCCCCTCTCCCATTCCTCTCTCCCTCTTTCCCTCCCACCTTCCTCCCTTCTTTCCTTTATTCCATCCTAAAACATGCATTAAGCCAAACTGTACTAGTGTAATACTAGGTTTCATGATGAATACAAAACACACTTTAGAACAGTTTCGTGCATCAAAATTGGGCAACCTAGAAGCTGCAATGACCCGTGCATTAATAGCTCCAGGTTTGTATATAATAAGAGCATTGACAGTTGTGTTAAAGTGTCTATTTATGATCTCTCTTCAAGAAAGCGAGGGAGATTTTTATACTGAAAATATGAGGTAAAGCTTGATGAAGAAAGGGACATTTGCATGGATGAAAGTGGTGGATAGAGTATTGTTTCGAGGTCTTGCAATAAGAAAATGCAGATTTTATTTTAAAGATCACATGAAGGTCATCCAGTTTCATTTAAAAAGTTTGTGAATGGGAATACATGTGAAAGACATAAAGCTTGAAAAGTAAGTTGATGGCGGGTGATCTGAGTGATATATTTTCCTATATCTCTTTGTCCTAGTTCACCAACAAATCTGATATTCTTGTTGTGTATTTGATTTCAGGTAGTCCCTACTGTTTCCCTTGTTTTCAGGGTGACCATTAAGTTCCTCAGTGTCTTCCCCAACAAATAATGTGTTATGTGCTAAGAACTTGATAGTGCCTCATGCTGTTATACCTATTTTACCAGAGATATTCCTGAGAAAGAAACTGTCACCATCCAACGCAGTAGTCCAAATGACACATGTTTCAATGTCTATAGTGTAACAACCAGGGAGACTGTTAACTTACCCCATTCAATAAGCATATACGTTGTCTGCCTTTACTTACAAATTGGCCAGACCTCATATTTCTAGTTTGATTAGAGCAAAGAGTTTGCTCACAGTTTGCAGGTAGTGAGGCTGATTTTATATAGAGTTTAAATCTAGAGATTTGCAGAGTGTCTGAATCTAAATCCAAGTGGAAATGAGCCAAACATCTTAAATTAATTAAAGTGCTCTCAGAACTTAAAAACTATATTAAGCATCTCAATCACATACTGATGATAAAACTTTGGGATGCACTTTGCTTAGCTGTACCCTGGCTGGATGAGAAAGCTTTCTCATTTTGCAACAATGCAAGTTTTTTGACAGGCATATCATTATGCTTTATAAGGAAGCAAGAGTAAGAGAAATGACTTTGTATGCTGTGTCATTATTTTTTGTATTAAGTCAATTTGGGGAACATAAGAGATTACAGAGGGAGAGAAGAGTGATATATTTATAGAATGGCTAAGTTTATAGAGAAAAAACTTCCCTCATTTTTAGCCTACTGCTGTTTTCTCCTCCACACAGTAAGATAACATTTCTGCCTAGTCAAAACTTTTAAGGAAAGAGTCAGATTAGTAACAGATCTGTGAATAATCACTATTATATTAAGGAAGTGAGAACTCCATTCATGCCTCTTCATGTCCTTCTCAGCCACAATACCATCATGCTGACAACACGTCTCATAGTCCTTTGAGTTATGAAAGGAAAATTTTTGTTTAGATTTCTTCCCTTGTCATCTCTCACTCTGTCCCCGGTCTTCCTCCCACCCCCCCTTCCCTCCCTCCCACCTCCCCAACCCCGTCACCTGTACGTGTGTTTGTCTATATGTCAGCTGTGACTCCTGATTTCTCATAATCTGTTCTACTTAAAACATGGGATGTTCAGGTATAGGTTTAAGACTTAGAGAGAAGGAAATTCCTCCTGTTAATAGCAGGATTTTCCAGTATTGAATGTGTTCCTTAGCTTGAAGGTAAAGAAGATGTTTAAAAATGGAATGGGATCCCCTGGGGTCCAGAGACAGCAGTGGTAGCAAGGACATTCATCCATGTCTCAGATGTGAAGAGGAGACATGAGATGAGAAAACTATGTAGGATTTAAGAGTATTCAAGAAACAACTTGAATAGGATGGGTGCATTCATTTTTATAATCATAAGGCAAATGAGACAGAATCACTTAGTATGTACAATTCGTTCTGAACATCTGTTCCATGGTCTTCTAGGCTTCTGAGATATTGGGGTCATTGTTCAGGCAGAACATGCTTAGCCTGAGGGTAAGGAGCATGAATTATTGTATAACGTGAGTAGTCTTGAGTAGCATCTTTGACTTATGAGTTCCTGAGCCCTGTGTGGTCCTCTTATAAATAAAGCTAATAAAGAAATGAAAATGTGGCTTAGTATATACCTCTGTCATTCATTTCATGGATTTTCTCCTCATATAATTACTAGCCATAGAGCATTATACAAATAACTTCCAAAGTTAGCTGAATATGTTTACAACTGAACAACGTTTAGTGTCACATACATTACAAAAAGTGGCATTGTTGTAATTTTGTAAAAATTAAAATAGTACCTTGGAGATACATAAACATGGATATGCTCGAGTTGCTGTAATCTGGTGAGAGGATACTGAAGTTATCACTCAGCCTAACAGCGTCCCAAGGGTGAATGGCATGAGCTACGGGCTCAAACGCCATTAGACCCTCCCACCCCATCATTCACTACCGAATACGATTGTACTGGTGCTGTCCCACACCTCTGTGCACACAAGCTTCTGTTTCCTGTCCTCTAGAGCAAGCATCTTCAAAAGCAGGACTCCTCAGTCTTATATTTAAACCACAGCTTCCTGCAGTGGATCTGGCTTTTCTTTTTGGGACTCAGGTTCATAATTCTAGGATGGTGCCCTCTGATTGCTCACCCTGTGCCAGACACCCAGATGATTCCGTGAATATTGGACCATGTAAAGATGTGGGAGAAAAGCGTACCTCACTGTTAAATCCATCCTGTTGTTAAACTCTGCATTTCAAACGGAAAAGGCTGTTTGCACATAGAAATTTGTTTCTAATAATACATGGGAGTGGGTGTATACACATGTCCATTTTTCTTAAAAAAGCAAATACAATTTCCCCCATACTGGCTCTCCGTTATATACACGCATGTGCATGCACATGTGCACACACACACGTGCCCTCTAATGCACATGAGCAGGAATTTATCTGCAGTCTGAACCTGGAATAAAATCATTGTCTCACAGAGAACATGAGATGCACCGTGTCCTGATAGCTGTGGAGCTTGTGCTGAGGGCCATTTCTAACAGAAACCTGGGCAGATCCAGGATACACCTTGCCACACACCACGTAAGAATTCTTAGAGCAGGAACTCTCGGGTGGCTCAGTCCTTACGTGTCTGCCTTCGGCTCAGGTCATGATCCCAGAGTCCTGAGGTCAAGTCCTGCATAAAGCTCTTTGCTCAGTCTGGAGTCTGCTTCTACCTCTCTCTCTGCCCCTCCCCCTGCTTTTGTCCCCACCCCCCTTCTGTCAATTAAATAAATGAATAAAATCTTTAATTAAAAAAAGGAAGAAGAATTCTTAGAGAAGGTAAAAATACAGGATGGCTTTGGTATTTATCAGAATTTGAGAAGCTCTTTGAATTGTTTGGTGCTTAGCATAATTTTGCTTTTCAAAAAGGCTGGTTACTTACCTGGCAACACAGCCACAACAGCGACAACAACAAAGCAGGAAAAAACGATGTGTGTGCTTAACTGTATTCATGTTTTTTTTTTTTTTTAAGATTTTATTTATTTATTTGAGAGAGAGGGAGAGCACGAGCAGGCAGAGAGACAGGCAGAGAGACAGGCAGAGAGAGAGAGAGGGAAGCAGACTCCCCACTGAGCAGAGAGCCCAATGCAGGGCTTGATCCCAGGACCCTGAGATCCTGGCCTGAGCCGAAGGCAGAGGCTTAACCCACTGAGCCACCCAGGCGTCCCTGTATTCATGTTTCACAGTTGTTCTGGTAGATTTTTTAAATGTACAAAACAGCACATAATAGCATAAATGAGAATTGATGTAGAAAGAAAAAAATAAAGATGGCGATAAGATGGAGTAAAACTTGAGGCTCAGAAGATGCATATTATGATAATAGGTTCACCCATTAGTGATAAGATATGCTTCTAATTCTGAGATTTCTGATAACCAGTAAAAAAAAAATAAATATTTCCAGGGACACCTGGGTTGCTCGGTGGGTTAAGCATCTGCCTTCAGCTCAGGTCATGACTCAGGGTCCTGGGATTGAGTCCCTAATCGGGCTTCCTGCTCAGTGGGGAGTCTGCTTCTCCCTCTCCCTCTGCCTGCTGCTCCCCCTGCTTGTGCTCTCTCTCTATCAAATAAATAAATAAAATTTAAAAAATTAAAAATAAGTATTTCCATGGGTGCCTGGGTGGCTCAGTGGGTTAAAGCCTCTGCCTTCGGCTCGGGTCATGATCCCAGGGTCCTGGGATCGAGTCCCTAATCGGGCTTCCTGCTCAGTGGGGAGCCTGCTTCCTCCTCTCTCTCTGCCTGCCTCTCTGCCTACTTCTGATCTCTGTCTGTCAAATAAATAAATGAAATCTTTTAAAAAAAAAAGTATTTCCAACCAGATTTCAAAATGTCTAAATGTTTAAAATAAATCCAGTACTTAAGAAAACTAATTCCTCTATGAGGAATTAGCCCAGAAGGAAACTCCAAACCTACTGGAGGGAACAAAAACGTAAGCATATGCTGTCTGTGGTGTGTTATATGGTCTGTATGTGGTTATGTGTTCCTGGAGAAGAAGGTTCAGGTAGAGAGTTGAGGACCTAGCTGTTAAGTTGGGAGTGTGCTTCAGAGATTGGAGAAATAACTTGCAGGCCAGTGGCTGAAAGGAAAAATTAAACCAGCATTTTAGAACAATATAAGGCTTTGGCTTTTATTTTTCAGGGACATTGGGAGCCACTAGGGAGTTTTTTTTTTTTTTAATTTTTTTTTAATTTTTTTATTTTAATAAACATATAATGTATTTTTATCCCTGGGGTACAGGTCTGTGAATCTCTAGGTTTACACATTTCACAGCACTCATCATAGCCGATACCCTCCCCAATGTCCATTTCCCCCCACCACCCTCTCCCGTCCCCCCTCCCCCCCGCAACCCTCAGTCTGTTTCTTGAGATTGAGTCTTATATGGTTTGTCTCCCTCCCAATCCCATCTTTTCATTTTTTCTTTTCCTACCTCCCCCAACACCCCCTGCCTTGCATCTCCACTTCCTCATATCAAAGAGATCATATGATAGTTGTCTTTCTCCGATTGACTTATTTCGCTAAGCATGATACCCTCTAGTTCCATCCACGTCGTCGCAAATGGCAAGATTTCATGTCTTTTGATGGCTGCATAGTATTCCATTGTGTATATATACCACCTCTTCTTTATCCATTCATCTGTTGATGGACATCTAGGCTCTTTCCATAGTTTGGCTATTGTGGACATTGCTGCTATAAACATTCGGGTGCATGTGCCCCTTCGGAGTACCACGTTTGTATCTTTAGGATATATACCCAGTAGTGCAATTGCTGGGTCATAGGGTAGCTCTATTTTCAGTTTTTTGAGGGACCTCCACACTGTTTTCCAGAGTTGTTGCACCAGCTTGCATTCCCACCAGCAGTGTAGGAGGGTTCCCCTCTCTCCACATCCTCGCCAGCATCTGTCATTTCTTGACTTGTTAATTTTAGCCATTCTGACTGGTGTGAGGTGATATCTCATTGTGGTTTTGATTTGTATTTCCCTGATACCGAGTGATGTGGAGCATTTTTTCATGTGTCTGTTGGCCATCTGGATGTCTTCTTTGCAGAAATGTCTGTTCATGTCCTCTGCCCATTTCTTGACTGGATTATTTGTTCTTTGGGTATTGAGTTTGATAAGCTCTTTATAGATTTTGGATACTAGCCCTTTATCTGATATGTCGTTTGCAAATATCTTCTCCCATTCTGTCAGTTGTCTTTTGGTTTTGTTCACTGTTTCCTTTGCTGTGCAAAAGCTTTTGATCTTGATGAAATCCCAATAGTTCATTTTTGCCCTTGCTTCTGTTGCCTTTGGCGATGTTCCTAGGAAGAAGTTGCTGCGGTGGAGGTCAAAGAGGTTGCTGCCTGCATTCTCCTCAAGGATTTTGATAGATTCCTTTCTCACATTGAGGTCCTTCATCCATTCTGAGTCTATTTTCGTGTGCGGTGTAAGGAAATGGTCCAATTTCATTTTTCTGCATGTGGCCATCCAATTTTCCCAGCACCATTTATTGAAGAGGCTGTCTTTTTTCCATTGGAAATTCTTTCCTGCTTTGTCGAAGATTAGTTGACCATAGAGTGGAGGGTCTATTTCTGGGCTCTCTATTCTGTTCCATTGGTCTATATGTCTGTTTTTGTGCCAGTACCATACTGTCTTGATGATGACAGCTTTGTAGTAGAGCTTGAAGTCTGGAATTGTGATGCCACCGACTTTGGCTTTCTTTTTCAATATTCCTTTGGCTATTCGAGGTCTTTTCTGGTTCCATATAAATTTTAGGATTATTTGTTCTATTTCTTTAAAAAAAATGGGTGGGATTTTGATAGGGATTGCATTAAATGTGTAGATTGCTTTAGGTAGAATAGACATTTTCACAATATCTGTTCTTTCAATCCATGAGCATAGAATATTTTTCCATTTCTTTGTGTCTTCCTCAATTTCTTTTATGAGGACTTTATAGTTTTCTGAGTATAGATTCTTTGCGTCTTTGGTTAGATTTATTCCTAGGTATCTTATGGTTTTGGGTGCGATTGTAAATGGGACTGACTCCTCAATTTCTCTTTCTTCTGTCTTGTTGTTAGTGTAAAGAAATGCGACTGATTTCTGTGCATTGACTTTATATCCTGACACTTTACTGAATTCCTGTATACGTTCTAGCAGTTTTGGAGTGGAGCCTTTTGGGTTTTCCACATATAGTATCATATCATCTGCAAAGAGTGAGAGTTTGACTTCTTCTTTGCCAATTTGGATGCCTTTAATTTCTTTTTGTTGTCTGATTGCTGGGGCTAGGACTTCTAGTACTATGTTGAACAGCAGTGGTGATAACGGACATCTCTGCTGTGTTCCTGACCTTAGCGGAAAAGCTTTCAGTTTTTCCCCATTGAGAATGATATTTGCGGTGGGTTTTTCATAGATGGCTTTGATAATATTGAGGTATGTGCCTTCTATCCCTACACTTTGAAGAGTTTTAATCAGGAAGGGATGCTGCACTTTGTCAAACGCTTTTTCAGCATCTATTGAGAGTATCATATGGTTCTTACTCTTTCTTTTATTAATGTATTGTATCACATTGATTGATTTGTGGATGTTGAACCAACCTTGCAGCCCTGGAATAAATCCCACTTGGTCGTGGTGAATAATCCTTTTAATGTACTGTTGAATCCTATTGGCTAGTATTTTGGTGAGAATTTTCGCATCTGTGTTCATCAAAGATATTGGTCTGTAATTCTCTTTTTTGGTGGGATCCTTGTCTGGTTTTGGGATCAAGGTGATGCTGGCCTCATAGAATGAGTTTGGAAGTTTTCCTTCCCTTTCTATTTTTTGGAACAGTTTCAGGAGAATAGGAATTAATTCTTATTTAAATGTTTGGTAGAATTCCCCTGGGAAGCCGTCTGGTCCTGGACTTTTGTTTGTTTGGAGATTTTTGATGACTGTTTCAATCTCCTTACTGGTTATGGGTCTGTTCAGGTTATCTATTTCTTCCTGGTTCAATTGTGGTAGTTTATACATCTCTAGAAATGTATCCATTTCTTCCAGATTGTCAAATTTGTTGGCGTAGAGTTGCTCGTAGTATGTTCTTATAATTGTTTGTATTTCTTTGGTGTTGGTTGTGATCTCTCCTCTTTCATTCATGATTTTATTTATTTGTGTCCTTTCTCTTTTCTTTTTGATAAGTCTGGCCAGGGGCTTATCAATCTTATTAATTCTTTCAAAGGACCAGCTCCTACTTTTGTTGATTTGTTCTATTGTTTTTTTTAGTTTCTATTTCATTGATTTCTGCTCTGATCTTTATGATTTCTCTTCTCCTGCTGGGTTTAGGCTTTCTTTGTTGTTCTCTCTCCAGCTCCTTTAGGTGTAGGGTTAGGTTGTGTATTTGAAACCTTTCTTGTTTTTTGAGAAAGGCTTGCACCACTATATATTTTCCTCTCAGGACTGCCTTTGTTGTGTCCCACAGATTTTGAACCGTTGTGTGTTCATTATCATTTGTTTCCATGATTTTTTTCAATTCTTCTTTAATTTCCTGGTTGACCCATTCATTTTTTAGAAGGATGCTGTTTAGTCTCCATGTATTTGTGTTCTTTCCAAATTTCCTCTTGTCATTGAGTTCTAGCTTCAGAGCATTGTGGTCTGAAAATATGCAGGAAATGGTCCCAATCTTTCGATACTGGTTGAGACCTGATTTATGACCCAGGATGTGGTCTATTCTGGAGAATGTTCCATGTGCACTAGAGAAGAATGTATATTCTGTTGCTTTGGGATGGAATGTTCTGAATATATCTGTGATGTCCATCTGGTCCAGTGTGTCATTTAAGGCCTTTATTTCCTTATTGATCTTTTGCTTAGATGATCTGTCCATTTCAGTGAGGGGAGTGTTAAAGTCCCCTGCTATTATTGTATTCCTGTCGATGTATTTCTTCGATTTTGTTATTAATTGGTTTCTATAGTTGGCTGCTCCCATGTTAGGGGCATAGATATTTAAGATTGTTAGGTCTTCTTGTTGGACAGACCTTTGAGTATGATATAGTGTCCTTCCTCATCTCTTATAGTCTTTGGCTTAAAATCTAATTGATCTGATATAAGGATTGCCACCCCAGCTTTCTTCTGATGTCCGTTAGCATGGTACATTGTTTTCCACCCCCTCACTTTAAATCTGGAGGTGTCTTCGGGTCTAAAATGAGTTTCTTGTAGGCAGCATATTGATGGGTTTTGTTTTTTTATCCATTCTGATACCCTGTGTCTTTTGATTGGGGCATTTAGCCCATTCACGTTCAGGGTAACTATTGAGAGATATGAATTTATAGCCATTGTATTGCCTGTAAGGTGACTGTTACTGTATATTGTCTCTGTTTCTTTCTGATCTACTACTTTTAGGGTCTCTCTTTGCTTAGAGGACCACTTTCAATATTTCCTGTAGAGCTGGTTTGGTGTTTGCAAATTCTCTCAGCTTTTGTTTGTCCTGGAAGCTCTTTATCTCTCCTTCTATTTTCAATGATAGCCTAGCCGGATATAGTATTCTTGGCTGCATGTTTTTCTCATTTAGTGCTCTGAATATATCATGCCAGTTCTTTCTGGCCTGCCAGGTCTCTGTGGATAGGTCCGCTGCCAATCTAATGTTTTTACCCTTGTATGTTACAGACTTCTTTTCCCGGGCTGCTTTCAGGATTTTCTCTTTGTCACTAAGACTTGTAAATTTTACTATCAGGTGACGGGGTGTGGACCTATTTTTATTGATTTTGAGGGGCGTTCTTAGCATCTCCTGGATTTTGATGTTTGTTCCCTTTGCCATATTAGGGAAATTCTCTCCAATAATTGTCTCCAATATACCTTCTGCTCCCCTCTCTCTTTCTTCTTCTTCTGGAATCCCAATTATTCTAATGTTGTGTCGTCTTATGGTGTCACTTATCTCTCGAATTCTCTCCTCGTGGTCCAGTATTTGTTTGTCTCTCTTTTGCTCAGCTTCTTTCTTCTCTGTCATTTGGTCTTCTATGTCACTAATGCTTTCTTCTGCCTCATTTATCCTAGCAGTGAGAGCTTCCATTTTTGATTGCACCTCATTAATAGCTTTTTTGATTTCAACTTGGTTAGATTTTAGTTCTTTTATTTCTCCAGAAAGGTCTTTTATCTCTCCGGAGAGGGTTTCTCTAATATCTTCTAATGCCTTTTTCGAGCCCGGCTAGAACCTTGAGAATTGTCATTCTGAACTCTAGATCTGTCATGTTACCAATGTCCGTATTGATTAGGTCTCCAGCCTTTGGTACGGCCTCTTGTTCTTTTTTTTGAGGTGAGTTTTTCTGCCTTGTCATTTTGTCCAGGTAGGATTTGCTTTCTCCTGCTGTGGAATTCCGCTGTTCTTGGTGAGCGAAGTTGGTTTTGGATGGGTTTCTTGTTGATCTTCTGGGGGAGGGGCCTGTTGTGGTGATTCTCAAGTGTCTTTGCCGCAGGCGGAATTGCACCGCCCTTGCCAGGGGCCGGGCTAAGGAATCCGCTCGGGTTTGCTTTTGGGAGCTTTTGTTCCCTGAGCGCTTTCCGTAGAGTTCCGGAGGACGGGAATGAAGATGGCGGCCTCCCAATCTCTCGGCCCGGAGGAGCCGAGAGCTTGGGGTTCCGCTCCTCAGTGCGCCCTCAGAGCAAAGCGCCCAACCGCCCCGCCTCCCTGGCCTTCGGTCGTGCCTTGAGGAAAGCAGTCAATTGCCAGAGCTGGAGAAAAGCGCCAGGTCGCTTCTGTCTCCGTGGCCTCCGCCCGCGCTCCGAGCCCACCCAGCCTGCGACCGGCACAAGGTAACCCCAGGCTTAGAGCTCACTACTCGGCTTTGTCGCTGTAGCCGGCTTCCCCGCTCTAAAACCTGCGAGCTCTGCAGCACTCAGACACCCCCAGTCCTTCTGTGACCCTGCGGGACCTGGGGTTATGCTGACCCCACCTGGGTTTCCCCCCGGTTTAGCCTCTGGAGCGATGTCTCCCAGTGGAGCCGACTTTTAAAAGTCCCGATTTTGTGCTCTATTGCTCCGCCGCTTCCCGGGACCCGGCCCCTCCCCCCGGGGTCTATCTTCCCGTCGCTTTGGATTCACTTCTCCGCAGGTCCTACCTTTCAGAAAGTGATCGATTTTCTGTTTCTAGAATTGTTGCTCTTCTTCTCTTCGATTTCCCGTTGGATTTGTAGGTGTTCACAATGGTTAGATAAGCTGTCTAGCTGATCTCCTGCTTCCCCATGTCGTCTCAGCCTGCTACTTCTCTGCCACCTTGACTCCTCCACCACTAGGGAGTTTTAAGCTGACTTATGTTCTATGTTGTGTTGAGAATGGACTGAAACAGAATAAGGTCTAAAACAGAAAGATTATGTAGGAATTTATTGCAGTACTCTGGGCAAGAGATAATATTGGCATAGACCAAATTGGTAACAATAAAGGGAATAAAAAATCAAACCTGGATATATTCTATGTATAATAGTATTTTCTCACAAACTGGATATGAGGTGTGAGGGACATTGAGTCAACAATGACTAATAATGATTCTAGCTGGAAACATTGGAAAGAAGGAGTCTCCTGTGATTGACATGAGAAAGACAGTAAGAAGAGTAGGCATAGAAGTGTTTGGAAGGATCCAGAGCTCATTTTGATCATATTCTGTTGGATTTGCTTAATAGTCATCTGAGTGGAGATGTGGAGGAGGCAGTTAAGGTGTGTATCCTTCGTCCTGGAGTGACCTTGGACTGGAGATTTAATTTGAGAGTCATGAATCAAGGGTGGAGATGGCATGGAATGAGACCATCAGAAAGAATGAAAATACATAAAGAAATAAGGATGAAGAAGTAGGGTAGACTGAGAGGGGATGAACAATGATGTATAAGTGAGTCTGAAGAGTATGGTGTCCTAAAAGTTAGGGGATGGGTGATCCAGAGGGGAACGTGATTGTGAGAAACATTGCTGGTAAATGAAATTGAATGTTGAGGACTGACTACAGAATTTAACAACAGGGAGGCCATCCTAGACAAGAGCTGTTTTGAGGGGACATTGAGATAAAGCCCAACTGAAATATATTCAAAAGCACATAAGGACAGATTGTGGAAGAGGGAGTGTGAGCTCTTCTTTTGAGGAGTTACTCTGTGAAGTGAGAATTCTCCAGTTAC
Organism: Martes martes; assembly: GCF_963455335.1. NCBI lineage: Eukaryota > Metazoa > Chordata > Mammalia > Carnivora > Mustelidae > Martes > Martes martes. The sequence goes on from NC_137902.1 coordinate 69,845,170, forward strand.
TAACAGCCATGTCACATAATGGGCATTCCATTTTGAGTGTGCTTTCATTAGATCAACACCATTTTCATCAGCTATGAGAGCAAGTGACTTTTATGAGGGCCCCATGGTCATGTTGTAGAGGGATTTGCCAATGGCCGAGAGGAAGGATTTCCTAAGGTGAAGTGGATCCCCCATGTGGTCAGCAAGCAGTTTTCACCCAAAAGGGGGTCCATCTAACTTATTCTCTAGAAAGATGAGCCCATTGCCCTACTCAGGAGCAGGTCCTGAACTCAGCCAAATGGGAGTCCTCAGTGTCATTCCCTGGAGAACATTGAGACAGTTTTTGTGGTAGGCTAAGAGTTCTCTCCTAATTAAAAAAAAAAAGAAGAAGTAGAAGAAAGGAGAAGGAGAAGGAGAAAAAAAGAAAAACTGGGTAAGTGGACTGTTAAATGGAATATTGTACATTCTTTTAGAAGAACCTAATGAGTTTATTTTTTAATATTTATGGCATGTTCAAGCAAAATATTGTAGGATTATAGAATCCTACAAGTACTGTCAAAAGGATCTAAACTTGTGAGTGTAACTTTTATTGCCCACAGTAGTCTTGTTCTTTATAGACTCTAATAAATTTGTTTTTCTTAAGCTGGGCTTAGAAAGATATTTGCAGTTCTGACAGTGGAAAGAAAGAGGTGAAAGCAAAGCACATATAATGAAAAGTAGACGAATCATAGATGATTTTACATGGACACATAGATCAAACTTCCACTAATGTCAGACACCCCAGCTTTGTCATACCCCTTACTAGATGGTCCTTGCTATCCTAAGCCTAGCACTCAAATTTTATTTCACAAATTCTTTCTTATTTCTACTTGAATCCATGTTCCACAATTAACTGCTCTTCTCTTCTTTAAACAAGATGTATTCAGGAGAGATGGCCTTGCTCTGCAGTAGACAAGTGTGTAGACATAGATGTTCGCCCTTCACACCCAGTCTCCACCTGCATGGTGTGATGCGAGTTATATCCAAAGGCTCTTGAGCCCTCTGGATTGCTGGTGGTTGACACCAATAGGCAAGAAATGGAGGAAGAAGGAAGAGTAAGTGCCAGGTATGGTCCCTTGCTCCCTCCCCAACCTGGGTGTCTTCTTCTCTAAGTGTGGCCCTCACATTCTCCTTTTGGCATCTGTTTTGTTTTGTTTTATTCTCTGGTGACTTTTTCTTTGCACATATCTTGTTTTTTTCAGTGCATGACATCACCCCTTGTAGTTTCCTTGTATCTGCCCACACCTCTGTCAAGCAGTCCTTTGCTAAATCCACATTAGATTAGCTTAATTTGAGGGTGATATCTTCTTCCTGCCAGTATGCCAACTAATATAGTAATTGGTGCTTGAATTATACCCAAGAGAAAAGAAACTTGAAATGAGAGTCTTGGATTGCACTGTGCATATATTTGAGAAGTCAGGGCTAATCTCCATTCCTGGTGTTGGGAGCTCCAAACAGCATATGGTTCATTCACGCCAAGGATGGCATGGCAATTATTCAAATTAGCACCTGTGGTAGCCTGAGATGACAAGCAGGTGTAGAGTTTTGGGCAATCAAGTGGCTGAAGCATTTAATTACTATGGCAACAGTAGTAATTATAATTACATTTGGTTTTTGTGGACAACTTGAGAATATATACATAGGGAAAATGTGGAATTAACAGCCATGAAATACCGTAAGAATACATGTGGAGAACAAGAAGGTCTTCACAGCAGCTTTGAAGGAAGCTTACATCCTTTTTTTAATTGTATGTGTTTCAGAGAGATTAAGTTCTTAATTCACTTAAATTTTCAACACATTCAGGTCTCTTAAGCTAACAAAATGGCACTGAATGGGAATAAGAGATGTGGAGAAAATGAGATGGGGAGATGGCAAGGCTGAGAACACTGCACCTCTGAATTTCTTGGGTCCCTTTTGTCAGTGAATTTAAACCCTCACCACCTCCCTAGGGAACCAGCCCTCCCCTTTTCAACAGGCTTACACTGGCAGTTCCTAGTTTCTTCACAAGCTGGTGATGATTCTTCTTAGGATGCATATCTACCCATCCCTTGTTGCCTCTGGGCCCATAGGAAACTTTAGTTCCAGACATCTGAAACAGAAATAAGACAGGCTCCAACACGAGGTCACCTGCACACCAAAACAGGTGCAGGACACTGCCAAGCCCTGTTCACTGGGAGCTAGCCAGCATGGATGGGAGTGAACTCTAAAGGTGTTAGACAGTGGAAAAGGAGAACTAAATCTTCCTGGGGCAGATTCCTTTTTAGGAGTGCACTCACCCTGGACTCAGGGTGTCGTGTGTTGTCTAGCATGCTGACAAGTGGTGTTAAGAGTCGATTGGATAATAGAAGCCTGGTCTCAAGGATAGCTTACACTCATTGAGGTCAAAATGTCGAACCTTCCCCAGCAGCTTATAAAACAGAGGTTCTCAATCATTATAGAGGTCAGAATAACATGGGTGACTCTTAAAACAGATTCCTGAGTCTTGTGCTTCAGATTTACAATATGCTAGTCTGGGGTGAAGGCACAAACATATATTTCTAAAAAGTTGCCATGTGAAGCCAATTGTCTGTGGACCACCCTTGGAGAGCCATTGTGATAAACCTTCATTATTCAAAGTGGGTATTTAAGCAAGCAACATCAGCATCAACAAGAAAATACCTATTGTAAATACTAAACGTATTTGCCAAATCGGAATTGAAAATTCTGAGAGCTCTAGAAGATTTCTATTAAAGTTGAGAACCACTTCTTTTTGAGAAAGAGTAAATGCTCAGGGTGGTGGAAAGTGAAATGGATTTCTTTTTATGTATGATGATAAGATACCGATTATTCATACCCTTCAAGGGTCCCCAGAGGACATACACTGCAACAAGGCTTGCCAAATGCATTAGCAAAGGGAGCCCCCAGCTTCCTTGGAGAGTTCTGTGTAGAGCTGTACATTATAGGAACAAGGACATGACTCTGTGCAAAGTGACCACAGTGACACAAATTGGATAGACTCAACCAGTGGTCTCGTAAAGGCTGACCTGGTTCCCTTTATTACTAAATGTTCAATATGCCAGGAACAGAAACCCCTTCTGAGGCACTAATATGGTGTCATTCCTCGGGGGAGCTAGCTGGGTGTCCAGGGACATGGACCCTCTTTTATCATGGAGGAGATAACATATTGCTCAGTATGGATTTTGTGTTACCTGCTTATGGCGCTTCTGCCTGAATCACCATCCATACGTCTTCACTATTTTGTGGTGGCAACACAGCTTTATTCCCAGCCAGGTATTTATTTTAAAACAAAGGAGCATAGCAAGAAGCTTACATCTGCTGGATAATTCAGGGGTGTTGCCACCATGTTCCCTTACCCAGAAGCAGCTGGTTAGACAGGATGGGGGAGACACTGCTGAATTCTTAGATTTGGGCTAGTTGGGAGATGATACTCTGTGGGGTTTCGTTGTTCTCCTGTGGTATGTGGTTATGCATTAAAGTAGAGATCAGCACATTTTTGCTTTCCTCCCCGAGACCTTGGGCTGGGTGGAATTTGCATTTCTGTGACCAGAGGACAGATGTGTCCATCTAGAAACCCAGCCACAGTTCAGCTGAATTGGAAGTTCAGGTTGTCCCCTCACTATTTGTAAACTCATGCTGGTGAACCTCTTGTCTGAGCAAGTGTCTCCTGTACCAGTTGGGGATAATTAGTCTTGATGCCCTTGGGCAGATACAGTAAGGACAAATGAGGCAAATGGACCAGGTGTACACACGAGAGATTTGCTGAAACGTCCCATAGTACTCCCTTTCCCCAAAGCCTGAGCCATGGAAAACTGTAGCAGGCCACGAAAACAGGACCACCAAGGACATAGGTCCTGCACAAACGGAGCTTTGTGTCATCCTACCAGGTAAACCCCATTCAGCGGAGGTGTTTGCAGAGAGTCAGGGGAAGATGGAGTGAGTGGTGAAACATGGAGATTATGGCCCACAACTTGATTCTCCCGGCCAATTCCTCATGGAGGATTCTGGCAGCTGTGTTTTAACTTCTCCTTGCCTCTTGGTGGTGGTGCCATCTTCTGTGGCAACCACAAGTAGTGACTAACCTACAGGGAGTGAAGGTAATGACAGGGTAGCTGATGGGATTTCCTATTTCCTCTTAAGAAGAAGGCATATGGCTCTTCCCCAGTTGGTTCTCCCTTTGTCTCCGCCCTGCTGTGTGCTCTGAGGCAGCAGAGGTAGGTCTACTCAGTGTGCAGATGCTGGGCTGCCCACTTGCTCAGGGCTCTGCAGCATGATGATGCAGAACTGGTGAATCATTTGTTAGAAACTTTGGTAGCAATTTGCCATGAGCATGAGGTGTGTGCCAGTGGACTCAAGTTAGCGACCAGAGGACACACCAGTGGGTTGTTCCTGCGCTAGACTCACGCAGCGCGACCATGTTACCATTTGCAGTAATGAGAAGCTAATTCACAGACTGTGATCCATAATAATCCAAAATTCAGAGAAAATCCATTTTGTATAGCTACATTTGTAATCATTTAAATGATTATGTAAAGACTTTCTTAACCAATATATGATTAGCTAAATTTAGGAAATGAAATGTATTTGTTCTAGCCACAATAAATTGATAATGAGTATGATTTACTGGACTTCTTTGTCACAAAAAGACACTTTTCTGAATAAGACTGTGATAGTTAAGCAAAGGATGGTGGTAAAAATGATCCTAAAGAAATGAAGACCAAAATAGTTCTTTTTAGTTTTATGAAGAAGGATGATCTCTCAAATATCCCATCTATGAGATTTACAAACAACAGTGGAGGGGTTAGGAAACCCTTATAGTCTATCGAGCTGATGTGACAGAAAGAAGTATTTCAGGAATATATCATAATTCTCGGATAACTAAATAATATAATTTGGGTAAACATAGCACTATAAAAAGTACTTTAATCTTGAAAAGTTTGGTTGATTAGCTTTGATAGAACAACCCGTCCATTATCAGCTTTGTTTTTGTTTACTTTTACTGTTTCCTTGGAGGCATTACTTCCTGGGAGATTGACAGAGATACCAAGGAAAGGTTTCAAAGCTTTTGATCCTAGTTTGTGCAAGCTTCCCAAATCCTGGGTGCTGCATGAGATGCAGGCAAGGAAATCCAGGTCCCCTTCTAACCAGCTCAGCTTCACCCATGTATCAGCCTGTGTCCCTAGGGGACACTCAGGTTGATCAAGTACTCCTCTCAAGTGTCCTGTCCGCAAAGCCCGCCCTACAGGGATTTAGATTTCTGCCCGCACTGTCTCCCTCTGCCCCTCGTCAGAGACGCTGATCATCTCTTCTCAGGCTTTCTATCCTTCCAACCACGTCTTCGGTTTAGACTCTCTGAATCTAGCATTATTTCACTTTCTTCTTAAGTGCTTACTTAACCAGTTTTCAAAATCTTTTGTTTTTGGTGAAGAAGCTTAGTTTATTCATTTTATTTTTAAAAACAACAGGTCCCACAGTATTTTCAGAGCTAACAGTTAGAACCACCTGGATGTGTGAACTGCTCACCAAGGAAAACATAAGATAAGTTTTGGGGACCACAGTGGTCCGGTCTCCTTCACACAGGTAAGAAGGTCGATTCTTGGCAGGAGTTACAAGTCTGGCCAGGCACACTGGCTTCATAAGAAACATAGTCCTCTTTGGAGCAACTGGGTGGCTCAGTGGGTTAAATGTCTGCCTTTGGCTTGGGTCATGATCCTGGGGTCCTGGGATTGAGTCCCCCATCGGGCTCCCTGCTCAGTGGTGAGTCTGCTTTTCCTTCTCCCTCTGCCACTCCCCCTGCTCGTGATCTCTCTCTCCCTCAGTCTGTCAAATAAATAAATAAAATCTTAAAAAAAGAAAAGAAAACGAAATATATAGTAGTCTGCTTGGTAAGAGGCACCATTTTCTTTGACTGCTGGAGGACTTATGTATGATAAATTCACCCACCAAGCCCCCAAATATTACTTGGCAAGGAGTTCCTGAGTTTTCCAGGCTTTTTAGTCCCACCTGCTGGCAAGCATCTGATAGCATCATAATAGAGCCACAGAGACAGAAACTGTTGATTTGTCACCCAACAGACACTATTTACACAGTGGAAACTTCAGACATAAAAAAAAGAAAATGTTTTCTCTAACACTTTATAAACAGGGATACTACAAGAAAGGAACCTGTCATTTAAATTATACATTTTCACAGTAGTACTTTAGACTGGCTCAGACCCCGGCTTCATTAGCATTTTTATCTGTACTGCAAGTCTAGCTCCTGAATTTGGAGGCTTTTTAGAGAACCACAGACTAGGCTGTTTAACGGAGGCTGTTTGCAGGTTATACCACTGCCCAGAGAGCAAGTCATCTCTGCAGGGAGTTCCATGGAGGGCAGAGGAGGGCAGCTCTGCAGAGGGGAGGTTTCTTTTCCTAGAGAAGTGCAGGTCAGGATGAGAAGGAGGGGGAGATGGGGAGCATGGTGGGAGCACCTTGGCCCCAGTAGGCTGGCGTTGCACTCACTTTCAGATGTAAGTAAGCAGCTGCATCTCAGCAAACTAATAGCTAAGAGGCCACTCTGGAAGCTAGCTTTAATCCCCCCCAAGCCTTCCAGTACTCAGGAAGGAAACACCCGCTGTCAGATCCCAGGCAACCCTCTCTCATCACATCACCCAAGCCACAGGTTCTATGAACAGGTGTGACAGTGAGAGGAGTCTCACCCTTGCGCTTGCACACCGCGTACACAAAAGCTTGCATGCACTACCAGGGGCTGGGAGCCACAGGTGGCTCTGGCCAGCTTTCTTCCAAAAAACCTTGCTAACCTGAGCCACCCGAGAAGCTTCTTTCAAATCTAAGGTGTCTACAATCCTTATCATGGTACAGTGCAAGGATCCTGATAAATCCGGTAAGCTTACTAATTTGTGCAGCAAAACAATTTTAAGTTACGAATGAATTCTTTTACCCTTTCATATTTAACAACCTGAGAGTTGTTTCATTTTGTTTTTAATAGAAGGGTCGCTTTTCTCTGCAGGGAAGACTACAAGTGGTTTCTTCGGTATTAATTACTATTAGGTTGTTAAGAAATTCAAATGCAAAGTAATAGTTTTCTTGTAGTCTTAATTAAGCTTATACAACTTTTAATTTTGTTTTAGTGCTAGCGAACTGAATGCAGAAAGTAGACAGCCGCTTTCAAGTGGATCTCTGCTCTTGTAATAACAGATCAAGTTCAACAAACGTCCGCTCCCTTAAATAAAAGAGTGCCAAAATAACACAGATTCTGGAAATGCCCTTTTCGGGGCTTTAAAATAGCTTCTTCGATGCATAAAATACTTTTTTTTCAATTTCATCCACAAAATCAAGCAATTAGAGTAACCTTTAAAAAATATCTGAAAGAAGCTTATTTAACTTGTTTATTTGATTTTTTAAAAATGGAAATTATATTATGGAAAAACGATAAGACTTAGAAAGTTTATTTCCATTAGCAGTTATAAAGCCTATTAAATTAAATTTGCTTAGCTTGATCAGCCACTCATATGATGAGCCTCTTTTCCTATACACGTTATAGATTTTTAAAAATCTGTTATTTAATATACTGTTGAGGAAAGTGCTTTAAGAAATAGTCTTTTCTAGAAAACTTTTGAAATTTCGGTGCACTTGTGACTCTTGAATAATAAAGCTGAAGCTTATTTACTTTTTATTGCAGAGACATTATGACAAAAAACTAAAGAATTTACTGTCATAGTGTGTGTCTACTTTTATATAAAAAAGCAAATTGTTCTTGATCACATAATGTACTAAATATGTTCTCCAATTGATTGATTGCTTCCAGGGGCAAATTACCAATTGAATTAAAATATTTTTCTGTGATGTCTTTCTAACTGACATTTAGTACAGTTGTAAGATCCTCATATTTTATTCTTTACTCTAATTCCTCATTAAGGAAACTCACCTTCCTATTTATGGCATATTTCTTTGAATGATTTTGGAGCTGAGAAAACAGATGTAATGACCCTCAGGATCCCCCCAGAGGTACTGGAAAGCCGTGTTGCTCTTGTACAAACTAGGCTATGTGGTAAGATATTTTAAATAGTTATTGTGAGTTAATCTGAAGTTAGAAATGGAGGAACACTCTGATAGGATCTATCTTGCTATCCAGAATACAAATCCATGTTGAAAGAACCAGAAACTCAGAAAATACAGAAAAATTAGTTTCAGAAGATGGATTTATTTCATTAGGACCATTAATTCTATCCCATTTTATTTTATCATCTCCTTTCTGTTATATAATTCTCCCTGCAATCCCTATTAAATAAGGAGCTTTGCTTACTCATTTTTTGAAATGGGGCATGTCTACATGGAAACTGCTTGGGTCTTAACTAAAATTTAAAAGCAAGGTCGTATTCGACCTTAAATTGAAGTTATAAATTATATCACTCCTATAATAAATTTAGGAAAGTAGTAAAAAAAGGGAAAACCCCTTAATTTGTCTTTTGATTAATGTTCTTTTAATTTGTAGGTTTAACGAACTTAATTCCTTTACACCATTAATTTTCTATGTCATTTTTAAAGATTTTATTTATTTATTTGAGAGAGACAGTGCACGAGTGAGCACATAGGCACGGGGAGGGGCAGAAAGAGAGCGAGAAGCAGATTCTCCGCTGAGCAGTTAGCCTGATGCAGGATTTGATCCCAGGACCCTGGAATCATGACGTGAGCTGAACACAGATGCTCGACCGACTGAGCCACCAAGGCCCTCCTTTCTGTGTCATCTTTAATAATTGAACTTCTATAAACATTTTGAATTATATTTACATATGTGGATAAACTCTTTAAACATCTAAAGGGGGTAGACAAACATCCCCAACAGAGTTTTTCCTGTCATAGGCTGTCATTCTTCCATCCTATCCATCACACTGATGAATATACTCAATGGAATGGTTTAAAGCTTGGAAGTCCTCTTTATTTTAAATCACATATCTAACAATAGTCCAAATTTCCGACAGCTGTGATTTCACTAAAGAAAGCAAGTTCTCATCATCAAGTGAAGTTTTGGTAAAAAAAAAAAAAAAATCCTTATCTTGCTAGAGATTTGATTTATTATTGGAGGCAGAGAACAATCCAGGATTTAGTGGTTCTAAGTGATTCTAATGGAGCCCAGGTTGAAAGGTCGAGCCTCTTCAAGAACTTCGTAGCTTTTATCTTTTTAAATCACTCAGTCTGTCATACACATCTTAAAACAGCATCTTCAATGATTTTTGTTTCTCTAATTTCAACCAGATAGATTTGTGGGGTTTTTTTGTTTGTTTGTTTGTTTTTTTGGTGAGCAGCAGCTGCTTGACTAGAGCCCACAGCGTTTCCCATGGTGGGCAGAACTGGAGATCTGGCTCACGTGTAAACTACCTTTTCATAATCATTATATTGAAAAATCATATGGTCTCTTTTGTCACTTCAATTGCATCAGTTTGATGGTCTGAAAATAAAAAACTCTTGCATAATTCTAAGAGTACAAATCTGTATCATTTTAATATGCCTGTGGATTGAATACATTGTAATTCACTTAGTCTATGTTTTATCCTTTAGCCCAGCTGATATGATAAGCAGATGGTGAGCATTTTGACCTGACCAATAGGACCTCCCTTGCTTGTCATCCTGTTCCTTTTTACTTTTACTAGGAAGAAATGGCTTCCCCCCTGACACATTCTAAGTGATAACTATGGCCCCTCCTACCTCTTATGTTGTGTTTTGCATCTGCATGGTCTTCTCTTTTTTTTTTCCTGTAGGCTTTCATGTATATTCTCTGCTGCTTTTATCTCAGTTGTGAAAAAAAAAAATTACATTTTATTTTAAAACTTCGTGGCTAATGTTTTCAATTAAATGAAATAGAATGAATCAGCCCTCTGTATGCTTCAAACTATGTAAACTCCTAGTGGAAATGGGACGAAAAGTATGATTCATTGAATAATAGTGTGCCTCTGTGTGCATACATTATTTATTCCTCATGATATGATGTATATTAATTAATATATATTAATAATACATATTGTTGATCCCAATAATTGAGGGAACTAGCCTAAGATCACAACATTAGTGAGTCCAAGATTTTGAACATAGATTTTTTTTTTGGCTTTTCAGATGTATTACTTATCTGTTGCTACATAACAAGAGTAAAATCAAAAGTGTTTTACAACAACACACATTCATTATTATTTCACAGTTTCCCTGGGCCAGTGGTCCAGGCATAGCATACCCTGGACCTTTGCTTCTGGCCTCACAGCACTGAGGCCCAGTGTCATTAGGGGTATGGTCTCACTGAGAAGTGACTCAGAGAGCATCTGCTTCTAGGTTTACTTAGACTACTGGCAGAATCCACATCCTTGTGGCTGTGGGATTAAAGTCTTCTGTGCCTGTTGGGCTGTCAGCTGAGACCACCCTCCACCTCTGAAGGCCGCTATATTTCCTTGTCAAGGGGCCCTCACAAAATGGCTCATTGATCTTTCAAAATTAGCAAGGGAAAGAGAGCCCCAGCAAGATAATCCTTGGAATTTCATGTAATGTAGTGTAACCACATAATGTACATGGAAATATAACTTCCCATCACCTTTGCCGAATTCTTTTTTTTTTTTTTAACATATAATGTATTATTTGCTTTAGAGGTAAAGGTCTGTGAATCATCAGTCTTACACAATTTTTAGCACTCACCATAGCACATACCCTCCCCAATGTCCATCACCCAGCCACCCCATCCCTCCCCTGCTCCGCAGCCTCCAGCAACCCTCAGTTTGTTTCCTGAGATTAAGAGTCTCTTTTGATTTGTCTCCCTCCCCGATCCCATATTGTTTAATTTTTTCCCTCCCTTCCACCACGACCCCCAACCCTGTCTCTCAAATTCCTCATATCACAGAGAGTATATGATAATTGTTTTTCTCTGATCGACTTATTTCGCTCAGCACATCGTTGCAAATGGCAAGACTTCCTTTATTTTTATGGCTGTGTAGTATTCCATTGTGTATATATACCACATCTTCTCTATCCATTCATCTGTTGATGGACATCTAGGTTCTTTCCATAGTTCGGCTATTGTGGGCATTGCTGCTATGAACATTGGGGTGTACTTGCCCCTTTGGATCACTACATTTGTATCTTTAGGGTAAACACCCAGTAGTGCAATTGCTGGGTCATAGGGTAGCTCTATTTTCAACTTTTTGAGGAACCTCCATACTGTTTTCCAGAGGGGCTGCACCAACCTGCATTCCCACAAACCATGTAGGAGGGTTCCCCTTTGTTCGTATCCTCGCCAACATCTGTTATTTCCTGACTTGTTAATTTTAGCCATTCTGACTGGTGTGAGGTGGTATCTCACCGTGGTTTTTGATTTGTATTTCCCTGATGCCGAGTGGTGTGGAACATTTTCTCATGTGTCTGTTGGCCATTTGGATGTCTTCTTTGCAGAAATATCTGTTCATGTCCTCGGGCCATTTCTTTATTGGATTATTTGTTCTTTGGGTATTGACTTTGATAAGTTCTTTATAGATTTTGGATACTAGTCCTTTATCTGTTATGTCATTTGCAAATATCTTCTCTCATTCTGTTCATTGTCTTTTGGTTTTGTTGACTGTTTCCTTTGCTGTGCAAAAGTTTTTTATCTTGATAAAGTCCCAATAGTTCATTTTTGCCCTTGCTTCCCTTGCCTTTGGGGAATATATCATGCCAGTCCTTTCAGGCCTGTCAGGTCTCTGTGGGTAAGTCTGCAGCCAATCTAATATTTCTACCATTGTATGTTACAGAGTTCTTGTCCCAAGCTGCTTCTAGGAAGAATTTGCTGCGGCTGAGGTGAAAGAGGTTGCTGCCTATGTTCTCCTCAAGGATTTTGATGGATTCCTTTCTCACATTGAGGTCTTTCATCCATTTTGAGTTTATTTTTGTGTGTGGTGTAAGGAAATGGTCCAGTTTCATTCTTTTGCATGTGGCTGTCTAATTTACCCAACACCATTCGTTGAAGAGACTGTCTTTTTTCCATTGGACCTGTTTCTTGATTTGTTGAAGATTAGTTGACCAGATTGTTGAGGGTCTATTTCTGGGCTCTTTTTTTCTGTTCCATTGATCTATGTATCTGTTTTTATGCCAGTACCATACTGTCTTGATGATGACAGCTTTGTAATAGAGCTTGAAGTCTGGAATTGTGATGCTGCCAACTTTGGCTTTTTTTTTTTTTTTTTCAACATTCCTCTGGCTATTCGGGGTCTTTTCTGGTTCCATATAAGTTTTAGGATTATTCCATTTCTTTGAAGAAAATTGATTGTATTTTGATAGGTATTGTATTAAATGTGTAGAATGCTTTAGGTAACATAGACATTTTCACAATATTTGTTCTTCCAATCCATGAGCATGGAATGTTTTTCCATTTCTTCTTCAGTTTCTTTTATGAGCACTTTATAGTTTTCTAGGTACAGAGTCTATGCCTCTTTGGTTAGGTTTATTCCTTGGTATCTTATGGTTTGGGGTATAATTGTAAATGGGATTGATTCCTTAATTTCTCTTTTTTCTTTCCTGTTGTTGGTGTATAGAAATTCAACTGATTTCTATGCATTGATTTTATATCCTGACACTTTACTGAATTCCTGTATGAGTTCTAACAGATTTTGAGTGGAGCCCTTTGGGTTTTCCACAAAAAGTATCATATCATCTGCAAAGAGAGTTTGACTTCTTCTTTGCTGATTCTGATGCCTTTTTAAATTTTTTAAAATGTTTTTGTCTTATTGCTGAGGCTAGATTTCTAGAACTATGTTGAATAGCAGTGGGGAGAGTGGACAGCCCTGCCATGTTCCTGAACTTAGAGGAAAAGCTCTGTTTTTTCCCATTGAGAATGATATTCGCTGTGGGATTTTCATAGATGGCATCTATGATATTGAGGTATGTATCCTCTGTCCCTACACTGTGAAGAGTTTTGAATAACAAAGGATGCTGTACCTTGTCAAACGCATTTTCAGCATCTATTGAGAGTATTATATGGTTCTTGTTCTTTCTTTTATTAATGTATTGTAACATACTGATTAATTTGAGGATGTTGAACCAACCTTGCAGCCAGGAAGGATTCACCACTTGGTCGTGGTGAATAATCCTTTTAATATACTGTTGAATCTTATTGGCTAGTATTTGGGTGAGCATTTTTGCATCCATGTTCATCAAGGATATTGGTCTATAATTCTCCTTTATGATAGGGTCTTTGTTTGGTTTTGGGACCAAGTAATGCTGGCCTCAAAAGATGAGTTTAGAAGTTTTCCTTCTGTTTCTATTTTTTGAAACATTTTCAGAAGAATGGGTATTATTTCTTCTTTACATGTTTAGTAGAATTCCCCTAGGAAGCCATATGGCCCTCCCAAATGTTGGGAGATTTTTGATGACTGCTTCAATGTCCTTGCTGGTTATGGGTCTGTTCAGGTTTTCTATTTGTTCCTGGTTCCATTTTGGTAGTTTATACGTCTCTAGGAATGCACCCATTTCTGCCAGATCATCAAATTTGCTGGTGTATAGTTGCTCATAATATGTTCTTATAACTGTTTTTATTTCTTTGGTGTTAGTTGTGATCTCTCCTCTTTAATTCATGATTTTATTAATTTGTGTCCTTTCTCTTTTCTTTTTGATAAGTCTGACCTGGTGTATATCAGTCTTATTAATTCTTTTAAAGAACCAGGTCCTACTTTTATTGATTTATTCTTTTAAGATTTTATTTATTTATTTGACAGAGAGATAGAGAGTGAGCCCAAGTAGTTAGAGCAGCAGGCAGAGGGAAAGGGAGAAGCAGGCTTTCTGCGGAGCAGAGAGCCTGATGTAGGGCTCGATTCCAGGACCTGGGGATCATGACCTGAGCCAAAGGTAGTTGCTTAACTGACCAAGCCACCCAGGTGCCCCTCGTTGATTTGTTCTACTGTTTTTTTTTTTTTTTTTTTTTTTTTGGTTTCTATTTCATTGATTTCTGCTCTGATCTTTATGATTTCTCTTCTCCTTCTGGGTTTAGGCTTTCTTTGTTGTTCTTCCTCCAGCTCCTTTAGGTGTAGGGTTAGGTTGTGTACTTGACACCTTTCTTGTTTCTTGAGAAAGGCTTGTTTTGCTATATACTTTCCTCTCAGGACCCCCTTTGCTGTGTCCCAAAGATTCTGAACTGTTGTGTTTTCATTTTCATTTGTTTCCATGATTTTTTTCAATTCTTCTTTAATTTCCTGGTTGGCCCATTCATTCTTTAGTAGGATGCTCTTTAGCCTCCATGTATTTGCATTCTTTCCAACTTCCCTCTTGGGTTTGAATTCTAGTTTCAAAAGCATTCTGGTCTGAAAATATGTAGGGAATGATCCCAATCTTTTGATACCAGTTGACACCTGATTTGTGACCCAGAATGTGGATCTATTCTGGAGAATGTTCCATGTGCACTAGAGAAGAATGTGTATTCTGTTGCTTTGGGATGGAATGTTCTGAATGTAACTGTGATGTCCATCTGGTCCAGTGTGTCATTTAAGGCCTTTATTTCCTTGGTGATCTTTTGCTTGGATGAACTGTCCATTTCAGTGAGGGAAGTGTTAAAGTCCTCTACTATTATTGTATTACTGTTGATGTGTTTCTTTTATATTATTCTTAATTGGTTTATATAATTGGCTGCTCCAATATTAGGGGCATAGGTATTTAAAATTGTTAGGTCTTCTTGCTGTACAGACCCTTTGAGTATGATATAGTGTCCTTCCTCATCTCTTACTATGGTCTTTGGCTTAAAATCGAATTTATCTGATATAAGGATTGCCACCCCAGCTTTCCTTTGATGTCCACTAGCATCGTAAATTGTTTTCCACCCTCTCACTTTAAGTCTGAAGGTGTTTTGGGGTCTAAAATGAATTCCTTGTAGACAGCATATTGATGGGTCTTGTTTTTGTTTTTTATTCCATTCTGAAACCCTGTGTCTTTTGATTAGGGCACTTAGCCCATTTAGATTCAGGGTAACTATTGAAAGATATGCGTTTAGTGCCATTATAGTGCCTGTAAGGTGACTGTCACTGTATGTTGTCTCTGTTCCTTTCTGGTCTGTTACTTTTAGGCTCTCTCTTTGCTTAGAGGACCGCTTTCAATAGTTCCTGTAGGGCTAGTGTGGTGTTTGCGAATTCTTTTAGTTTTTGTTTGTCCTGGAAGCTTTTTATCTCTCCTTCTATTTTCAATGACAGTCTAGCTGGATTCAGTATTCTTGGCTACGTATGTTTCTTGTTAATGCTCTGAATATATCATGCCAGTCCTTTCTGGCCTGCCAGGTCTCTGTGGATAAGTCTGCTGCCAATCTAATGTTTCTAACATTGTATATTACAGACTTCTTGTCCTGAGCTGCTTTCAGGATTTTTCTCTTTGTCACTGAGACTTGTAAGTTTTACTATTAGATTAAGGGGGATGGACCTATTTTTATTGATTTTGATGGGGGTTCTCTGTGCCTCCTGGATTTTGATACTTGTTCCCTTTGCCAAATTAAGGAAATTCTTTGCTATAATTTGCCTCAATACACCTTCTGTCCCTCTCTTTCCTCTTCTTCTGGGATCCCAATTATTCTAATATTGTTTCATCTTATGGTACCACTTATCTCTCAAATTCTCCCCTCATGGCCCAGTAGTTATTTGTCTCTCATTTCTCTCAGATTCTTTATTCTCCATCATGTGGTCTTCTATATCACTAATTGTCTCTTCTGCCTCATTTATCCTAGCAGTAAGAGTCTCCATTTTTGATTGCACATTATTAATAGTGTTTTTTATTTCAACTTGGTTAGATTTTAGTTCTTTTATTTCTCAAGAAAGGGATTCTCTAGTATATTCCATGCTTTTCTCGAGCCCAGCTACCACCTTGATAATCGTCATTCTGAACTCTAGTTCTGACATATTACTAATGTCTGTATTGATTAGGTCCCTAGCTGTCGGTAGTGCCTCTTGTTCTTTTTTTTTGAGGAGTTTTTCTGCCTTGTCATTTTATCTAGATGAGAATAGATGAATGAGAGAACAAAATGCTATAAGGGGAGCAACAACCCCAGAAAAATATATACTAACCACATCGGAAGCGTCCTGAAACTAGGGGGAGAAGAAGGGGGGGGGATTTAGTATATATATATATATTAGACTCGTGAGTATAACAGAGCCACATGCTTCATTTTGGGTGTATTTTGGTCTGTGAGAAGAAACTGCCTTTCATAATTTTAAAGAAAGAAAAACTTTTATATATATAAAATGAAGGGAAAACACATGAAGGAGTGCAATATGAATATAAAGATGAAAATTTAAAAAAAATTCTAAAAAGGGAATTGATAAGAAGTTGGTTTAAAAAAAAAAAAAGAGGAAAAATGTCATCAGGCTGGAGACTAGAACAAAGCCATGCGCTAGATTTAGGGTATATTTTGTTCTTTTTTTTTTTTTAAAGATTTTATTTATTTATTTGACAGACAGAGAGGCAGGCAGAGAGAGAAGGAGAAGCAGACTCCCCACTGAGCAGAGAGCCCGATGTGGGGCTCGATCCCAGGACCCTGGGATCATGACCTGAGCCGAAGGCAGAGGCTTTAACCAACTGAGCCACCCAGGCACCCCTGTATTTTGTGCTGTTAGAAGAAAGTGTATCCCAAAATTTTAAAGAAAGAGAAACATATATGTATACAAAAAGTAAGGTTATAACAATGAAAATATATGAAAATTATGACTATAACAATAAAAATTTAAAAACTTTTTTTTAAAAGGTATTGATAAGATAAAATAGTTTAAAAAGTTTAAAATAGGAAAGAGGGGGCTCCTGTGTGGCTCAGTGGATTAAGCCACTGCCTTCAGCTCAGGTCATGATCTCAGGGTCCTGAGATCGAGCCTTGCATCGGGCTCTCTGCTCAGCAGGGAGCCTGCTTCCTCCTCTCTCTCTGCCTGACTCTCTGCCTACTTGTGATCTCTTTTTCTCTGTCAAATAAATAAATAAAATCTTTTAAAAAAATAAAATAAAATAGGAAAGAGGAAAAATTTTTTAAAAAGAATGAGAAAAAAATTAAAAATTTATCTTCGAAAGACTATAGAATCATGGGAAAAAAGCCATGCATTTTATGTGTTTCTTTCCCCACCTCTGGAGTTCCGCAGATCCCATTGATTGGTGAACTTGGTCTTTGCTGGATGTTCTTGCTGTTCTTCTGAGGGAGGGGTCTGTTGCCGTGATTCTCAAATGTCTTTGCCCAAGGCAGAAGGGCACCACCCTTGCCAAGGGCCAGGCTAGTGATCTGCATGGTTTTGGTCTCAGGAGCTTTTGTTCCCTGAACGGTTTCCGTAGAGCTCTGGAATACAGGAATGAAGATGGCAGCCTCCCAACATCCACCTGTAGGAACTGAGAGCTTGGGTCTGCCTTCCTCTATGCAACCCAGAGAAAAGCAGTCACTCTCTTCCACCTCCCTGGTTTCTGGCTGCACTCCGTGCTCATCCAGCCTGTTACCGAGCGTTTCTGTCTCTGGTGCACAGCCCCGTTTGAGTCTCCAAACCCAGCAGATTCCTGCCATGTTGCTTCTCCCAGGGGAGGAGGGTCTCCCTTGATCTGCCACCTGAGGGGTCTCTGCTCCAAGAGCAGTGTCCCGACTGTCCCTCAGATCACAGCCTCAAATAACGCCAAGCTAAGACCTCACTGCTCGGCTCCATCTCTATAGCCATAATACCCGCTCCTATATCTGGGAGCTCTGCCACCTCTGGCCTTTCTGTGACCCCGAGGGCTCTAAGACCACACTGTCCCTGCAAGGGCTCTACCCCAGCTTAGCCTCTGGAGCGACGTCCCTCAGTGGAGCCAACTTCTCAAAGTTCTGATTTTGTGCTCCGCTGCTCTGTCACTTGCCAGGAGCCAGCCCCTCCCCCTGAAGTCTATCTTCATGTACGTCGCCTTGGATTCACTTCTCCACACATCCTATCTTCCAGAATGTTCCTAGAATTTTTTGTGTGGCTTTCCCATGATCTCAAAACAAAACTAATAAGGTTTTCATCATTTTGTATTTTATTACAAATTTGAATATTTCCAGGGTGATAGCAAGGCATAGAGAAAGGAGATCTACAGTGTGAAGTCATAAGCCTGGGGTTTGGTCTTAGGTAGGTGTTTATTAGATACCCTGCCTTGGTCAGGGCATTTTGGTGTTTGGGATAGGGAGATATGGAGGTACAAGGGGATCAGATAAGTTTTCCTCATGGGTGCATTAAGAAAGAAGAGCAGGCTCTCTTCTAGCTCTAAATTGGGTGAGCCCAATAATGGGTATTAAGGAGGGCACAGATTGCGTGGAGCACTGGGTGTTATACACAATGAATCATGGAACACTACATAAAAAAACTAATGATGTACTGTATGGGGACTAACATAACATAATAAAACTAATAAAAAATAATAAAATTCTGTGCTTCTATTTTGAGTTGGATAAGTGACATACAAACAAAATAAACATGACTTCTACACCAAACTGAACGATGCATATGCATTTCTTTACTACTTTACTTGCAACAGAATACACACATTAGCAGTGGTCTAAATGACAAGGAATTTATATCAATTTCTAAGGAAGAAGTTAAGGTAGAAGGAAAAAAAAAGAAAAAAAAACCCTCTTATTTAAGTTTTTCTATGTCTGTGCCAGGCTTGATAGATCACCTCTTGAACACCTTGAGGTAAAACATCACAAGTAAGTAGAAAGTATCATTACTCAGATAATGTAAGTAAGGTGCACTCAAACAAAGTTGCTGGTTTTGCAATGCTTTGTTCTTTTGAGGTAAATAAAGTATAATTATAAAGACCCGTGTCACTTGGTGAAGCAGAATGCTTGTAGTTTCTGCACATTTTTGTCTCACCAGTGTTGACTTGATTAGGGTCATTTTCCAACTTTAGCAGGCGTTCCATGTGGTTAATATGCTCTTAATATGCCAACACAGCCCAATCAAAATTTAAGTATTTGATTTTTTGTTTTTTGTTTTTTTTCATCTTGGAAAGGTTTCACTATTTACTGCCCACAAAAATATGCTTGAAATACACGCTCCATATTGTTATATTATTAAACTGTAATCCACTATGAATACCTCTTATGAGGTGAAGTCATTTATGAAAAAAATTGTATACTGAACATAATTCAGGAATTCAGAGTAGCCATCCATATTCTTGAAATTATATCATTTGATGTACTTCTTTACAATTTCACATTTATTATATTCAACAAAGCTACATGTTCTCAGTGTTAGTTAGTCTGGACACTATGTGCCAATACACAAGGACTTTCTTGAAGTTAAGGTTTACCTATAAGTTCCAACAGAGACCAGTTGGGATCTCTGTCATCTCTGTCACTTTTTTTTTCTTTTTTTTTAAAAGATTTTATTTATTTATTTGACAGACAGAGATCACAAGTAGGCAGAGAGGCAGACGGAGAGAGGAGGAAGCAGGCCCCCTGCTGAGCAGAGAGCCTGATGCGGGGCTTGATCCCAGGACCCTGGGATCATGACCTGAGCCAAAGGCGGAGGCTTTAACCCACTGAGCCACCTAGGTGCCCCACTGTCATTTTTTTCTTGATGCTTCTCTACTCTCTGCAGTAGAAACCCTTCAGCCATTATCCCCAAACTATCCAAGTATCTCCTCCTATTTCAAATCATCTTTTTCACACTATAAGCCCTCAGTGATCTCTCTTCACCCAATGCTGAAAACCCTCTCATATTATACTACACAATTTAGCACTTAATTACATAGAATTCTATTATTTTACAATTCTCTCATGAATATTTATGCCAGCCCCCCAATATTTCAAGCTTCTGAGGAGGGCACTGTGTTTTTTCCCTCCTCAATATTAACTTTAAAATCCATCATTCTTTTTATTTAAATTTTTTATTAACTTATAATGTATTATTAGCCCCGGGCTACAGGTCTGTGAATCGCCAGATTTACACACTTCACAGCACTCACCATAGCACATACCTCACACAATGTCCATACCCCAACCACCCTCTCCCTATCCCACCCGCCCCAGCGACCCTCAGGTTTTTTTGTGACATTAAGAGTCACTTACAGTTTATCTCCCTCCCAGTCCCATCTTGTTTCATTTCTTTTCCTACCCCCCAACCCCACCATGTTGCCTCTCAACTTCCTCATATCAGGGAGATCATATGATAGTTGTCCTTCTCCGATTGACTTATTTCACTGAGCATAATACCCTCTAGTTCCATCCACGTCATTGTCAATGGCAAGATTTCATTTCTTTTGATGGCTGCATAGTATCCCATTGTATATATATATATATATATATATATATATACCACTTCTTCTTTATTCATTCATCTGTTGATGGACATCTAGGTTCATTCCATAGTTTGGCTACTGTGGACATTGCTGCTATAAATATTTGAGTGCACATGCTCCTTTGGATCACTACATTTGTGTCTTTAGGGTAAATACCCAGTAGTGCAATTGCAGGGTCATAGGGTAGCTCTATTTTCAACTTTTTGAGGAACCTCCATGCTGTTTTCCAGAGTGGTTGCACCAGCCTGCATTCCCACCAACAGTGTAGGAGGGTTCCCCTTTCTCTGCATCCTTGCAAGTGTCTTTCATTTCCTGACTTGTTAATTTTAGCCATTCTGACTGGGTGAGGTGGTATCTCACTGTAGTTTTGATTTGTATTTCCCTGATGCCAAGTGATGTTGAACACTTTTTCATGTGTCTGTTGGCCACCTGAATGTCCTCTTTGTAGAAGTGACAGTTCATGTCCTCTGCCCATTTCTTGATTGGATTATTTGTTCTTTGGGTGTTGAGTTTGAGAAGTTCTTTATAGATTTTGGATACTAGCCCTGTATCTGATACGTCATTTGCAAATATCTTCTCCCATTCTGTTGGTTGTCTTTTGGTTTTGTTGACTGTTTCCTTTGCTGTGCAGAAGCTTTTTATCTTAATGATGTTCCAATAGTTCACCTTTTGCCCTGTGTCCCGTCCCTTTGGCGATATTTCTAGGAAGAAGATGGTGCTGTGGCTGAGGTCAAAGGTTGCTGCCTGTGTTCTCCTCAAGGATTTTGATGGATTCCTTTCTCACGATGAAGTCCTTCATCCATTTTGAGTCTATTTTCGTGTGTGGTGTAAGGAAATGCTCCAGTTTCATTTTTCTGCATGTGGCTGTCCAATTTTCCCAACACCATTTGTTGAAGACACTGTCTTTAATCCATTGGACATTCTTTCCTGCTTTGTCAAACATTAGTTGACCATAGAGATGAGCATCTATTTCTGGGGTCTCTATTCTGTTCCATTGATCTATGTGTCTGTTTTTGTGCCAGTACCATACTGGCTTGATGATGACAGCTTTGTAATAGAGCTTGAAGTCTGGAATTGTGATGCCACTATCTTTGGCTTTCTTTCTCAATATTTCTCTGGCTATTCGGGGTCTTTTCTGGTTCCATATAAATTTTAGGATTATTTGTTCCATTTCTTTGAAAAAAAATTGATGGTATTTTGATAAGGGTTGCATTAAATGTGTAGATTGCTTTAGGTAGCATAGACATTTTCACAATATTTGTTCTTCCAATCCATGAGCATGGATCATTTTTCCATTTCTTTGTGTCTTCCTCAGTTTCTTTCATGAGTACTTTATAGTTTTCTGAATACAGATTCTTTGCCTCTTTGGTTAGGTTTATTCCTAAAAAACCTAACCTTTGGTTAGGTTTTGGGTGCAATTGTAAATGGGATTGACTCCTTAATTTCTCTTTCTTCTGTCTTGTGGTTGGTATATAGAAATGCAACTGATTTCTCTGCATTGATTTTATATCTTGACATTTTACTGAGTTCCTGTACAAGTTCTAGCAGATGTGGAGTGGAGTCTTTTGGGTTTTCCACATAAAATATCATATCATCTGCAAACAGTGAGAGTTTGGCTTCTTCTTTGCCAATTTGGATGCCTTTAATCTCTTTCTCTTGTCTGATTCGTGAGGCTAGGACTTCTAGTAGTATGTTGAATAGCAGTGGTGATAATGGACATCCCTGCCGTGTTCCTGACCTTAGAGGAAAAGCTCTCAGTTTTTCTCCATTGAGAATGATATTTGCGGTGTGTTTTTTGTAGATGGCTTTGATGATATTGAGGTATGTACCCTCTATCCCTACACTTTGAAGAGTTTGATCAAGAAAGGATACTGCTCTTTGTCAAATGCTTTTTCAGCATCTATTGAGAGTATCATATAGTTCCTGTTCTTTATTAATGTATTGTATCACATTGATGGATTTGCAGATGTTGAACTAACCTTGCAGTCCTGGGATAAATCCCACTTGGTCGTGGTAAATAATCCTTTTAATGTGCTGTTGGATCCTATTAGCTAGTATTGTGGTGAGAATTTTCGCATCTGTGTTCATCAAGGATATTGGATCTGTAATTCTCTTTTTTGATGAGATCTTTGTCTGGTTTTGGAATCGAGGTAATGCTGGTCTCAGAAAATGAGTTTGAAAGTTTTCCTTCCATTTCTATGTTTTGGAACAGTTTCAGGAGAAGCGTATTCTTCTTTTAATGTTTGGTAGAATTCCTGGGGAAGCCATCTGACCCTGGGCTCTTGTTTTTTGGGAGATTTTTTTTTTTTTAAGATTTTATTTAATTTGACAGACAGAGATCACAGGTAGGCAGAGAGGCACGCAGAGAGAGAGGAAGGGAAGCAGGCTCCCTGCTATGCAGAGAGCCTGATGTGGGACTCGATCCCAGGACCCTGGGATCATGACCTGAGCCGAAAGCAGAGGCCTTAACCCACTGAGCCACCCAGGCGCCCTGTTGGGAGATTTTTGATGACTGCTTCAGTCTCCTTAGTGGTTATGGGTCTGTTCAGGTTTTCTATTTCTTCCTGGTTCCCTTTTGGTAGTTAATATGTCTCTAGGAATGCACCCATTTCTGCCAGATCATCAAATTTGCTGGTGTATAGTTGCTCATGATATGTTCTTAAAATTGTTTGTATTTCTTTGGTGTTGGTTGTGATCTCCTCCTCTTTCATTCATGATTTTATTAATTTGTGTCATTTTTCTTTTCTTTTTGATAAGTCTGGCCAGGTGTTTATCAATCTTATTAATTCTATCAAAGAACCAACTCCTAGTTTCATTGATTTGTTCTATTGTTTTTGTTTTGTTTTGTTTGGTTTGGTTTGGTTTCTATTTCATTGATTTCTGCTCTGATCTTTATTATTTCTCTTCTCCTTCTGGGTTTAGTCTTTCTTTGTTGTTCTTTCTCCAGCTCTTTTAGGTGTAGGTTTAGGTTGTGTACTTGACACCTTTCTTCTTTCTTGAGAAAGGCTTGTATCGCTATATATTTTCCTCTCAGGACTGCCTTTGCTGTGTCCCACAGATTTTGAACCGTTGTGTTTTCATTATCATGTTTCCATGATTTTTTTCAATTCTTCTTTAATTTCCTGGTTGACCCATCCATTCTTTAGAAGGATCCTCTTTAGTCTCCATGTATTTGGGTGCTTTCCAAATTTCCTCTTGTGATTGAGTTCTAGCTTCAGAGCATTGTGGTCTGAATATATGCAGGGTATGATCCCAATCTTTTGGTACTAGTTGAGACCTGATTTGGGACCCAGGATGTGATCTGTTCTAGAGAATGTTCCATGTGCACTAGAGAAGAATGTGTATTCTGTTGCTTTGGGATGGAATATTCTGAATATATCTGTGATGCCCATCTGGTCCAGTGCGTCATTTAAGGCCTTTATTTCCTTGTTGATATTTTGCTTGGATGATCCGTCCATTTCAGTGAGGGGGGTGTTAAATTCCCCTACTATTATTGTATTATTGTCGATGTGTTTCTTTGATCTTGTTACTAATTCATTTATATAGTTGGCTGCTCCAATGTTAGGGGCATAGGTATTTAAAATTGTTAGATCTTTTTGTTGGACAGACCCTTTGAGTATGATGTAGTGTCCTTCCTCTTCTCTGATTATAGTCTTTGGCTTAAAATCAAATTTATCTGATATAAGGATTGCCACCCCAGCTTTCTTTTAATGTCCATTAGCATGGTACATTTTTGTCCACCCCCTCACTTTAAATCTGGAAGTGTCTTTGGGTCTAAAATGAGTTTCTTTTAGACAGTGTATTGATGGGTTTTGTTTTTTTATCCACTCTGATACCCTGTGTCTTTTGATTGGGGCATTTAGCCCATTTACATTCAGGCTAACTACTGAGATATATGAATTTAGTGCTATTGTATTGCTGTAAGGTGACTATTACTGTATGTTGTCTCTGTTCTTTTCTGATCTACTACTTTTAGGCTCTCTCTTAGAGGACCCCTTTCAGTGTTTCCTGTAGAGCTGGTTTGGTGTTTACAAATTCTTTTAGTTTTTGTTTGTCCTGGAAGGTTTTTATCTCTCCTTCTATTTTCTATGATAGCCTAGCTGGATATAGTATTCTTGGCTGCATGCTTTTTTTTTTTTTTTTTTTTTTTTTTTTTTTTTTTTTTTCATTTAGTGTTCTCAATATATCATGGCAGTTGTTTCTGGCCTGCCAGGTCTCTGTGGATAAGTCTGCTGCCAATCTAGTATTGTTACCATTGTATGTTATAGACTTCTTGTCCTGGGCTACTTTCAGGATTTTCTCTTTGTCACTAAGACTTGTGAATTTTACTATTAGATGACAGGTTGTGGACCTATTCTAATTGATTTTGATGGAGATTCTCTGCACCTCCTGGATTTTGATGCTTGTTCACTTTGCCATACTAGGGAAATTCTCTACAATAATTTGCTCCAATATACCTTCTGCTCCCTTCTCTCTCTTCTTCTTCTGGAATTCCAATTATTCTAATGTTGTTTTGTCTTATGGTATCACTGATCTCTTGAATTAACCCCTCATGGTGCACTAGTTGTTTGTCTCTCTTTTGCTCACCTTTTTTATTCTCTGTCATTTGGTCTTCTATAGCACTAATTCTCTCTTCTGCCTCATTTATCCTAGCAGTAAGAGCCTCAGTTTTTGATTGTACCTCATTAATAGCTTTTTTTGATTTCAGCTTGCTTAGACTTTAGTTCTTTTATTTCTCCAGAAATGGCTTTTATTTCTCCAGACAGAGTTTCTCTAATATCTTCCATGCCTTTTTCGAACTCAGCTAGCACCTTGAGAATCATCATTCTGAACTCTAGATCTGACATATTACTAATGTCCATATTGATTAGGTCCCTAGCCTTTGGTACTGCCTCTTGTTTTTTTTTTGTTGTTGTTGTTTGTTTGTTTGTTTGTTTGTTTTGTTTTGGTTTGGTTGTTTTTGGTTTTTTTGTGGTGAGTTTTTCTGCATTGTCATTTTATCCAGATAAGAATATATGAAGGAGAGAATAAAATACTAAAGGGTGGTAAAGACCCCAGGAAAATGTGTGTTAATCAAATCAGAAGGTACCCCAAATCGTGGGGTGAAGAAAGGGGGTAAAAAGAAGTTCAGGGAAAAAAAATTAAAAAGAAAAAGAAAGAAAAGAAAAAATATATATTAGACTGGTCTATTCACCAGTCTAATATATATTTTTTTCTTTTCTTTCTTTTTCTTTTTAAATTTATTTATTTATTTATTAATTAGACTGGTGAATAGACCAGAGGCACCCACTTAATTTTGGGAGTATTTTGGTCTCTTAGAAGAAACCAGCTCCCAAAATTTTCACGAATGAAAAAAAAAAAATATATATATATATATATATGTGTGTGTGTGTGTGTGTGTGTGTGTGTGTGTGTCACACACACAGAAAATAAAGGTAAACACGATGAAGGGATGGAATATGACTATAAAGATTAAAATTTTTGAAAAAATTCTAAAAAAGGAGTTGATAAGTTGATTGGGAAAAGAAAGAAAAAGAAAGTGGAGAGAATTTGCTCAGGCTGGAGACTAGAACAAGGCCCTTTGCTAGATTTAGGGTATATTTTGATCTATTAGAAGTTGTTTCCCATATTTTTTAGAAGAAATAACCCTATGTGTATACAAAAAATAAAGTTAGATACAATGAAGTATAAAATATGACTATAATAATGAAGGTTCAAAAAGGTTTTTTTTTTGAAAGGTATTGTAAAGATAAACTAGTTAAAAAACGTTAAAAGAGGTAAGAGTAAAAGTTAAAAAAATTAGAATAGAAAAAAATAAAATTAAAAAAATTAATTAACTTTGTAAGACTAAAGAATCATGGGGAAAAAAACATGAATTCCATGCTTTGCTTTCTCCTCTGGAATTCTGCTGTTCTTCTTGGTAAGTGAACTTAGTCTTGGCTGGATTTCTTGCTGGTCTTCTGGGGGAGGGACTTATTGTAGTGATTCTCAAGTGTCTTTGCCTGAGGCAGAATTGCACTTCCAGGGGCCAGGCTAAGTAATCTGCTCGGATCAATTTCAGGAGCTTTTGTTCCCTGAACACTTTCCATTGAGCTCTGGAGGACAGGAATGAAAATGGCAGCCTCCCAATCTCCCGCCCAGAGGAGCTGAGAGCTCGGGGCCCCACTCCTCAGTGCGCCCTCGGAGAAAAGCACTCAATCACTCCCATCTCCCTGGTCTCCAGCCATGCTCCAAGCTCACCCAACCTGTGACCAAGCATCTCTGTCTCTGGCACACAGCCTGCCTGGAGTCTCTAAGACCAACAGATCCCTGCCACTCTTCCAGGGGGGTGTCCCTGGATCTGCCACATTTGGGGTCCCTGCTCAAAGAGCAGTGGTCTGACTGTGCCATGGATCACAGTTTAAGTTAACCCCTGAGTTGAGAGCTGTCTCCTTGGCTCCATCTCTGTAGACAGCTTCCCTGCTCTAATACCTGCGAGCTCTGCTACACTCAGACACCCCTGATCCTTCTGTGACCTGCAGGACCTGAGACCATGCTGTCTCCACGTGGGCTCCACCCCGGCTTAGCCTCTGGAGCCATGTCCCTCAGTGGTGCAGACTTGAAAGTTCTGATTTTGTGCTCCCTTGCTCTGCCGTTTGCCGGGAGCCAGCCTCTTCCCCTGTGGTCTATCTTCCTGTTGCTTTGGATTCACTTCTCCACAGGCCCTACCTTTCAGAAAGTGGTCGATTTTCTGTTTCTAGAATTGCTGCTCTTCTTCTCTTAGATCTCCTGTTGGATTTGTAGGTGTTGGGAATGGTTTGATAAACTATCTAGCTGATCTCCTGCTACCTGATGTCATCTCAGGCTGCTACTCCTTCGCCATCTTCAAAATTAAGGTTTTTATGAAGTTACTGAACACGCATGTATTTCTTCCCTTTAGGAGTTTATCAAGTAATAATCTAGCAGCATAAGAATGTAGGCTGAGCTGGAATGAATAATTTATATAACTGTAGTCCCAGAAGTGTGAAAAAATGGAGGGACTACTCCCAGGAAACTCCTGGAAAGTCTTGACAAGGATTTGAGCTTGACGAGAGTTTTGCTTAGCCCATTTATCTTGGAATCCAGATGTATATCATGGCCGTGTTTACTGGTTAACCTCACTGAAAAACTAGAGATTGCTACTTTTTCACTTTTTTAATTTCAAATGTGTTTCAGTCACATAATGTGCATTTGGTAGCTTTGTTTAAGTTTCCATTTGTAGCCAGTAACATGCAGTGTATCCTTCTGGCTAGATAATGCAGTAGCTGAGCATTCTGCCAATTGGCTTAAACCGGGAAGAGGTTGTTGCAAGAGATTTTATGCAATCCATATTGGTTATATACCTTTGAATAATTAATTGCTTTATAGCAACAACTAGTGGGTTCTGGACAGAGTGATTTTCTTTATTTTAATGTTTGGAAGGAACCCAAACAGTCAATTATTCTCTTTCCCTGTAGAACTTACTTTTTTGGCTTCACTGAATTAGGTTAATTAGGAAAATAATGTACCCCCTCCCACTGCCACCTCCACAGAATTTTTAGAGAATAATTCATTTGTGTTATAATTGCCTATCAAAAGAAGCAAATAACTTTCACAGGAAAAATATTAAATTTTCAATTTTTATTTATACTATATATAGTATAGATAAATACATACAGTTTGTATAAAAATATAAATATAATATATAACAACAATATAACATAATTTTATAAATATAAATAATACTAACATAATATCTGTTTATATCTAATTTTATGTGTATGTGTGTGTGTGTGTGTTTGCTTTGAGTTCCTATAGAAGCAAACATGTGATAAAGTTGAGTAGAAAGTGTTCAATCTAAAGATTGCCACTAGTAAGCCCTTCTTGACATCAAATCTAACCTGAGTTTCTATCAGAAAAAATCAGAATTGTCTGTGGTGAGGAAATGGAAAGAGTGGGTACCACCCCCTAGTAATGGTGGGCCTGGAAAGATTGCCCTCAGTTGGATGTAAGAGGTTCTCTCTACACTTTTGTCTACAGAAAGCATTCTCTCTCTACCTTCTGACTTCTTAGAAGGATTATTTGGGACTCAAATCTTTGAGCCCCTATAAATTCTTCCAGACTGCTGCCTTGCCCATGCATTGACCAAACATAAAAACCTAGCTTTGGAAATGAACGGTAGATATTGTTTGTAAAGAAATCTGGGACATAAAATCACTTTGAAATCATAAAGTCACTTTGCTTTAGCTTCAGATGGTTTCTCTTTCAAAATGGTGTTAATAACATCAACATCAGGAAACTTAAACGTTTCAAGTCTTTATTCTGTTCCAAGGACTGCAATCAATACGTCATACACATTGTTGAGTTCAGTCATTACAACAACCGACCAGGCTCTTCTTTGGTGCCACTTACCTCATGCACGCTGGTAGGTAGGGAATGGAGTTGCTATAATGAGGAAATGGTATCGCTTATTTTACAGTATACTCATCGTTATTTTACAGTATACTGTAAAATATACAAATATTTTTGTATATTTGTATATAATATATATAAATATTTATATTATAATTTATATTTATATTATATATATAATTTATTATATATATTATATATATAATATATATTATATATATAATATATATTATATATATATTAATATATATTATATATAATATATAATATATTATATAATTTATTTATATTAAAATTTATATAAATATATAAAACGATGTAGGCATCGTTATTTTACAGTATACTCATGTTGTGAAATATTCTGGAAAATCTTTTTTTCATAATCAAAAGGAAAGACTTAGCTGTATAAGAAGATCTTCAGAAAAAAGCTGAAGATCTGCAGCCTCCTTATTTAGTGCACATAGAGTCCCCACTGGTGTCTACAACTGATGGATAATCTGTCCATCTGGAGAAGGTGTGGGTATAGGGGAAGCAATTGCAGACTTATTTATCTGACCTAAATTAATAGATAAATGAAGATAGCTAAAAACTGGATCAAGTTTTTAATTTTGATGAAAAAAATGTCTCTATTTGGAACCAAATCACCTTCAATCCCTACTTTTTGTTCTTTAGGATTAAGTTATTTATTTTGGAGAGAGAGAGGGAGAGGGAGCCCGAGCACATAGGCAGGAAGGGCAGAGGGAGATAGAAAGAAAGAATCCACAAACAGACTCTTCACTGAGCTGAGCATGGAGTGCCACATGGGGCTCAATCCTGCAGACCTGAGATCCTGACCTGAGCTGAAATCAAGAGTCAGACACTTAACCGACTGAGCCACCCAGGCACCCCTAAATACCTACTCTCTGAAGGAAGAAGCACAAACCCCAATGTTTGAGGCTGGAAAACAATGACTATGATGTTTGGTGAAAAATCACTAAATATTTAACTGTTCTACTTTTTTTATTGTGTTTTTTTTTGTTTTGTTTTGTTTTGCTTTATTCTTGGGGTTTTGTTTGTTTGCTTGTTTTTTTATTATTGTAGTTTTTGATAGTGCTGACAGTAGAACACACAGAACACACTTTTTTTTCAGGTACCTACATATGGTGTTACAGATTTTGTAGCAAAGAGAAATTACAAATGAGTGCGGTTGAGTAGTCTACCCACTTTCACATGGTTGGTAAGGGGTGGATCCAGGATTGGAGTCTGCCAGTTCCAGGGCCAGCCCTCTCTTAACTTCTATGACATGAGTATCGAACTACATTTAATTCCTTTCTCCTGATTGCAGTCATTTTTTATTATGACAAATGAAAATTTTCATATAGGAGGGATCCTATCTTGGGCACTGTGTTCTGCAAGACAGGTCTCTTTTGGGTTAACACCTGTTGATTAATTGATCCCTTTATTTTCATGAAATATGTCTCTTCACCTCTAAGAATATCTTCTGTTCTGGTTTATTCTCTGATAATAACTGAACCATCCAGCTTTCTTATTACCGTTGCATCGTGTATCCTATCCTTTCATTTTTCATGGAGCGGTGTCTTTAAAATTAAAATGGAGTCAGGATTTTCAATATCACATGGAAGAGGTTAAACAGAAGGTTTTACTGGAAAAGGAGGAAGCTTGCAAAACAACAGAGGAACCAAAGCACTGTGCTCTCTCCAAATGTCCAGCACTGGCTCAGGACACAGGCTGCCCAGGCTAGAAACCCTGGATCCATGAGAAGGGCCATCCCCAAGGCTGGCCTGCAGACGGACCCTCAGCTGGCCTCAGCTAGGTGTCACCTGTCCTGCTGGGAAGACGGTGGAAGACGGGTCTCTCCAGGGAACCCAGAGTGAACATCTCCTTCTCCTCTTCCTCCTCCTTCTTTAAAGATCAATAAACGGTGCTCTTTACCTCATGCCTCCCTCAAGTGTGCTCTAGTCTCTCTCTTCTCCAAACTTTGGGTCAAGATGACATGGCTTATGAAAGTATAGAGAGATTTTTAGCGACATGAGGGTTTTTTCTGGTGAAAGAAAAGTGAAACTCTTGCTTTTTTTGGCACATTAACCCTTGAAACAGTTCTTGCTGAGTTCCGGTCATGGAAGAATGCAGGGCTGAGGAGGGAGCCAGAAAACATAGTTGGATCTTCTCCATGAAAATTAAACATCATTAAAGTATAAGTCCAGGTACACAGATTCAGTTTCACTGTGTTAATTGTCGTTAACATAATGATCCCAAGTTCCTCTGGTTATGATCCACTTGGACCACAGAGGGAGACTCCCTTCCCCTCCCTCTGCATGTCCCAGGAAGCCTGCTGCTTCTGCTACAACACACGGCAGAGTCCAGGACTGAATCCTGTTAGCCTATCTCCTGCTATACCTTTCTGTGTCTTTTTCTTCATCAGGAAATAGAATCTAATTTAATTTCTTTTTTTTTTAAGATTTTATTTATCTATTTAACAGACAGAGATCACAGGTAGGCAGAGAGTCAGGCAGAGAGAGAGGAGGAAGCAGGCCCCCTGCTGCGCAGAGAGCCAGATGCGGGGCTCGATTCCAGGACCCCGAGACCATGACCTGAGCTGAAGGCAGAGGCTTTAACCTACTGAGCCACCCAGGCGCCCATCTAATTTAATTTCTTAATTACAGATTGACTTACTTATGAAATCATTTTTCACAGCTTAGTGGTGTGATGTGCTTTGAAATGAGTGTGTACTCAGGCCTCAAACACATTCGCAGGTCAGAAAATGCCATTGTTGTCGGGTTGTACTTTGGGGCATACTTTCTGTAGGGAATCTATTTTCCATTTCAATAAAAAATAGAAGGATCAGTTTCACTCCCTATTTACAGATGTGTGTACTACTATGTGAATAAAGTAGAAGGAGATATTCTGCCATTCAGAAACGCAGGTGTGTGAACATGTGTTTAGACATAATTCAGATTTATTGCTACAAAAGGATGGTTTTCAACACTCCCCAGACAGATGAAGCTCATTGATAATACTATTACAAAGAAAAATAGTATAGCTTTAATTATTATTAATTACTATTAATTTGCTGAGAAAATCTTCCAAAGAGACCCCGCCCCTTTTATTTGTGTCTCTGCAACGATGTAACATGTAGGCCAATTCCATGCCTTAAGAAAGTGCAGCAGATACATTTGGCATTGTTATTCAAGCTAGATTTATATTTATGGATTATCTATATATTCTTGTATGCTCTCCTAAGGCAATGAGTTCTGTAGATATATGCCATTTATTTTAATGTTTTTGGGAGGGTACATTTTTATTTGCATAGCCCCATCTCTTCTGGATGTCATAATTTTAATAAAATGGATCGGCTGAAAATGATTGCCCTAAGCTATAGTGCATTATTGTTTGGCAGAGGGATTGTTGAACTATGGGAGAAAAAATGGGATTTGAATCACATCACTGCTGTTTGCATCCAACTTGCAGAATGCATGGAATCTTTAACAAAATAGGCAAGATTAGAGATGTGTTGTCTTTTCAACTCATTCAACACATGTCTACAATTTAGCCTGTTGAAAAGATAGTAAGAAAGCAAGCACCCAAATGCTCCATTGGGACATTGTGCTGTTTTGGTCAAGCACCCAAGCAAGAAGAATGAAGTCTGTCTTATGTCTGCCCACTAGTTTTGTCTTTCACATTAAGATTTACGTTTTATGGATTTGTGCTAAGATAAAAAAAGAAAGAAGCAGTTCTCACCATGGGAGATCTTGCTACTTTATCTCTTCCTTTTCATCCTTTCTCTAATTTTCAGTCTGTCTCTTTTCATATCAGAAGTCTTACTGAGTGAACTGAAGTATGTGTCTCTGTATCTCAGGCATTTCCTTTTTGTTTGGGGTGAAATCCAGTGATCACTCCTGTGCGGAGTGATGGACAAGGAGGGGAACAGATTGAAGTTGTCAAAAGAGAAACCAGAAATAGATGATGAAACTCACCAAGCGGTTGAATCTCTGCCTGCCACCCTCATCTCCCAAAAATATCATTTATAAATAGTGGAATAAAGATTATCTCGCCTTTTGGAGACAGGACACTTTCTATATCGTGCCAGATATACCGCTGAATATCTTCTGCTTGAAAACGGATTTGCCAGTCAGCTGGGGTTTAAGAATATGATCTTGCTCAAGAATCCGTATGAGTAGCATATGTTTTCAAATAACTGTCTTTGGCCTGCAGGTACGATTCTGGTGGATAACATGCTGATCAAAGGGACTGCTGGAGGACCAGACCCCACCATCGAACTTTCCTTAAAGGACAATGTGGATTACTGGGTGTTGCTGGACCCTGTGAGGCAAATGCTCTTTCTGAACAGCACGGGCCGAGTTCTGGATAGAGACGTTAGTGACTCTTTTTTCCTTTGTTCCCATGTCACAACCTATTGTGGTATATAGGTAACTGCATGTGTTTGTTGATAGCATATCAAACTTTCTCTATAGAATTGGACATGATTTTCTATGTTTATCAACAAAAAAACTTTTTTTTTAACTCCTGGAAGGAAAAATAAGGAGGGAAGGGATTGTCTGTGTCGAAGAGACCCATTGTATTTCCCCCTGAAATCCAGGAACAAGTTGGGGGTAGAGTTGGAAGAGTAGGAGAAGCAGGGCGAGGACCCACACAGAGTCTGGGAATGCAGCTCAGGTTTGCTTGAGGATGCAGTGAGATGGGCTGAGCACAGGAGGGGGTCTCACAAAGGGCAATCATGGGTTGAGGGTTGAGTGTGTGGCCCTGTGCTTCCTGAACTGTAAAGATATTCAAAGAAGGTGAACACAAGTTTCCTGGCACCTTGCCAGTCCAGCTGTGACAGGTGACCTAGGTATTAAGGCAGCATAACTCAGGTATTCTGTTATGAAGAACAGCTAAGTTGCCAAAGTCATTGACTGTTTCTCTTCTGAGGAAGTGGACTTTGCATTCCAGTCTTGGGTGCAGAGAAGCGTGTGTGTGTGTGTGTGTGTGTGTGTATGTGTGGCGAACCCTGTGGTGGCTATAATAGCCATTATAGGGGACCTTGGGAGAGCATCTCAACATGCCTACTCCCAAATTTCCAGGCTATAAAATCCAAGTGTCAGGCATTCAGCACTTGGTGAACCTGAGTCTCTCGGATTTATGATTCACTTTACCGTACGGTGTGGGGTGGAGGGCCCCTCATTTATTTTGCATCTAAAGTTCAGAGTCTCTCAGAGCTTGGCTGTGAGGCGGGCTGTACACAGGACTCTCCCACCAGGATGGGCTCTCTTTGTCCTCTTGGGGGCTGCAGGGGCACTGACAGAGCCATGGTCGCCGTCGTGGAAGGCAGGCACAGTGGAGAGGGGGAGTGGGACTGTCGGGGTCCATGTAGGAGAAGAAGTCTGCCTCGAGGCCCCCCTGCCACCACTTACTATGTACGTCTATCACAACCCATCATTTCTATCCCATACTTCACAATTCAGGATGGGCACCTGGAAGGTGTAAAATGGAATAAGGACAGTTGTTATCTTGTCTTGGCTTAATTTATCTTCTAAGTCTTAAGTTTTGTGAGAACAGTCTGGATAATGGGCCAGACTGGCAAGCTGGGAGAGTGCCCCCCGCTGTGCTACCTACAGGCATTCTGTACTGGCCTAAATCAGGGCCATTCATCTCTAAGTCCCATGCATTTTATAATGTAACCTATTAGCAGAATTATAGAATATGTATCTCTTTTAGGCCACTGTTATTTTATGTTGTTTCCTTTTCTTAACCTAATAGCTGATTATAATAATTTACTGTTTTGCTGGCAAGTCATTTTCTTTTTTGAAAACATTTTTGTTTCATTTGAGATTAAAAGCACAAGTTCTGGGTCTGAATTGTGAGTGGAGAGAAAGGATATCCTTCAGTATAAATAAACTGAGTTCTGTGTCTCCAACCTAAAACATTATTTATTTATATTATGCACCAAAAATTATCTTTACTTGGAAAGACAAGTATCCACTTCCCTAGCATTATTTTTCTATTTCTGATAAGGGCAGCATTTATTGGATATTAGCGAAACTGTAAAACAGTACCGTGGGAATACGCTTGAACAAGGACTGGCTTGCAGGTAATAATTGCAAAAACAAGTATCACTTAAAGAATCATCTCGGCTGTTTTGTTTTGTTTTGTGTGTTTGTTTTTAACACAGTAATCAAAACTAATTTCCTTCTACTTAAAATGCCCCTTTCAATTAGGAATGCTATGGTCAAG
The DNA here is from genome assembly GCF_963455335.1 of Martes martes. Classification (NCBI taxonomy): domain Eukaryota; kingdom Metazoa; phylum Chordata; class Mammalia; order Carnivora; family Mustelidae; genus Martes; species Martes martes. The sequence goes on from NC_137902.1 coordinate 69,880,083, forward strand.
TTACACTTCCCAGATATTTTGTAAATTAAAGCATTGTCAGCAGACACCTACCTGAATTAGCTAAAGATGCTGGAGTCAAGGGCACCTAAAGGATATTAATTATAAAGTGAATATTGTACAGAAGAATCTATAAATAAAAATCAAATCACAGGTTCACATATGTGCAGTATGTTGATTTTGCAAACACAGTCATTGAGATCACAGGAAGACAGTAGCTAAAGAGAGGATGAGGGGTGCCTGGGTGGCTCAGTCATTAAGCATCTACCTTCAGCTCAGGTCATGATCCCAGGGTCCTGGGATCAAGTCCCACATTGGGTTCCCTGCTCAGCCAGAAGCCTGCTTCTCCCTCTCCCACTCCCTCTGTGTTCCTGTTCTCGCTCTCTCTCTTTCTGTCAAATAAATAAATAAAATCTTAAAAAGAAAAATAAAGACAGGATGAGAGTTCATATGAGCTCAAGGCAAGGCTCCCTAGACACAGCACACACTTCAAATATAGCAGTTTTCAGAGTTTGCTGCTTACAAATGTTTTGCAGAATCATTGGACTTTAGAGGTGGAAGGAATCTTAAAGTTTTGCTAATTGATTATTTTTTTCATGATCTACTGTGCGATACATCTAGACACAGCCAGTTTAACATTCAGCACTTGTTGATGGGGAAATGAGAACAGTAGAGCGATGGGGGTGATTTTTTTAATTTGTCTCCATAGATAAGTATACTCATGCTATTGTGATATCGCGCCCTTTCTGCATTTTTTGTTTTATGCAGTCCTGTAGATGATAGATGGCCTTTGCTTTGTAAAAGTTCTTAAAAAAAATCTTTCTTAAAGACATAAAAGGCTGTCTATCTTAGGTTAGTCTTCCATGATTTTTGTTTGCTTGTTGTTTTGTTCTGCATCATTGTTGTTGTTTGTTATTGTTGTTGTCAGTTTTGCTAGCCTACTGCTCTCATGTACTCTGCTTAGATGAAGAAAGTCTAAGTCCACTCAGCTAATTAACTAGGAAGCCATGCTGCCAAATAGTTGGGTTTTGGTGTCAGGGAATTCTTCTTGGATAAATGTGGGAGCCAGATTTAAGCAAAGAGTTAGAAGTCGAAGTATAAACATAGTAAAAGGAGTAGCATAGAAGAAGCCAAAAGCACAAGAAGAATAAGCGTAACAGTGTGAAGTGAGGACCTGCTAGCCAGTAAAGGGCACCATCGAGTTCAAGAGTGACAAAAAGGGGGGGGGGGATTTGATGTCAAGAAACTGACATATCTTTATAACATATCAGGGATGAATTGATCATTAAGAAATACGTCCTCGGTAACTCACCCTATTGTTGTTTACCAGTACTAAATTTCCACGAGTCAAGGTAGTAATGGACTAAGCTGAAATCCACTCTGATTGTTGGATTTGTTGGTCAGTCTTCATTTTGGGGAGGGGGAGCACTTGGCCAGGATTCTGATCAAATCTGTGGACTCATTCCTCAAGAAAAAAGTTTACTTGCACATGAATAAATGATATGCCATCAAATTCAAGAGTTTCACTCACCACAAAGGTTACATAGACCCAGGGTTAGAGATCTTGCCTTGGCTAATGCATCTTCCTACTTTCCTTACTCTCAAATTGTTAGAGGATCTTGCATCTCAAAATCAGGAATTGTAGATAGAACCAAGGGAAGGAATTACTTACTGCATTTCTACTCATATCTATCCCAACCCACTGGAGTAACTTGCTATAGTCTTTTTTTTTTTTTTCTTTTTGTAACTTGTGTGGTCTTAATGCATTCCCTAGCTATTAGATGCCTGCCACAAATCCCTTAATAGAAAGTGATCTCCATGTACCTCAGAAAAAATAAATCTCAATACAACCTCTTACATCAGTGCAGTTTACCATGTCCTACATTAACCTTTGAATTTTTAAAATTCTTGTGAATTGCTTTCCCTGATGCCACAGTGCTTTTTAGGGCTTTATTCATCAAAGTCTAAAGGCTTTTTTTCTGAAAATTCTTAACCCAGTGCCCATCTGTTTTATGTGAAGCATAGATTATTGCTACTAGGAAAAGAGTGTGGTACATCAGCGCATTTAGTCCAAATCTAATCACAACAGGAAATTTTAATTTTACTTAATTATAAAATAATATATGCTTATGGTAGACGTATCAGAAAATAAAAAGCATAGGTACAAACATTGCTCTTCCATTTAAGGAAAGTATTTAATATGCATCCTGCTGTATATTATTTCAAGCATATATTTATATATGTGTGTGTGTGTGTGTGTGTTAGCATATGTCTTTATATCACACTGCATATAATACATTCAGCCTGCTTTTTAAAAAAGAATTATTTATTTATTTTAAAGGGAGAGAACATGGAGGGGAGGGGCAGAGGAAAAGGGAGAGAGAAAATCTCAAGTAGACTCCCTGCTAAGCGTGGAGCTCAATGCAGGGCTCAGACTCAGGACCCCAGGACCTTAGCTGAAACCAAGAGTTAGAGCCTCAACTGGCTGATCCACCCAGGTGCCCATTTTCTGCCTGCTTTTTATTTTTTAATTTTTTATTATTATTTTTTAAGATTGTATTTATTTGACAGAGAGAGAGAGAGATCACAAGTAGGCAAAGAGAGTGGGGGAAGCAGGCTCCCTGCTGAGCAGAGATTCCTGATGCGGGGCTTGATCCCAGGACCCTGGGATCATGACCTGAACCGAAGGCAGAGGCTTAACCCACTGAGCCACCCAGGCACCCTTCTGCCTGCTTTTCAAATGTGACTTGTAATATACCTCCATCCTTGTGGATGAATGTATATATGTAATCATTTTTAATGGCTGCATAGGGTTTTACTGGATGAATAAATGGAGATTATTTTTCAAAACACATCTATTTTGGACATCAAGTCAGTTTGCAGTTCTTGATGGCTTTTTTTCTTTTTCTTGTTGTGTCTTTGTCTAGTTTTAGTTTTTGTTGACCTTTTCTGTTGTCTCTTTTATCTCTATTTCATTTATTTCTTATCTGATCTTTGTTATTTTCTCTCTGGTACTAACTTTGGGTTTCATTTGTTCTTCTAGCTCCTTGAGGTATAAGCTTAGATCATTTATTTGAGATTTTTCTAGTCTCTTGTTGTACACATTTGTCCCTATAAACTTCCCTTTTGGAACTCCAGTTCCTTCATCTTGTGAATTGAGTATGTTGTATTTCAATTTTCAGTTGTCTCACGGTATTATTTTTTTTAATTTTTTAAAATTTTTTTCTTTGGCCTATTGGTTGTTCAGTAACATGTAGTTTAATCTCCATGTGTCTGTGAATTTTCCAGGGTTCTTCTTATCATTGATTTCTAGTTTCACACTAGTATGGTTAGAAAACACACTTGATATAATTTCAACATTGTTTAATTTATTGAGCCTTCCTTTGTGGCCTACCATGTGATTGATCATGGGTAATGCTCCATGTGCACTTGAGAAGAAATACATTCTGCTGCTTTTGGATAGAATAGGCTGTATGTGTCTAAGTCCATCTGGTCTACTGTGTTGTTCAAGGCCAATGTTTCCTTATTGATTTTCTGTCTGAATGATCCATGCATTGATGTAAGTGGGGCATTAAAGTCCCCCGCTATTATTGTATTGCTGTCTATCTCTCCCCTTAGGTCTGTTAATATTTACTTTATATATTTAGGTGCTCCTATATTGTCTGAATAAATGTTTACAGATGTTATATTCTCTCATTGGATCACCTCTTTTTCATTATGTAATGTCCTTTGTCTCTTATTACAGGCTGTGTTTTGGAATCTTTCTATTTTCTGATATAAGCGTACCTACCTCTGCATTCTCTGAGTTTCCTGATATGCAAGTTCTTTAGGTGGTTGCCAACATTCTTAGAGTTGTTCATTTTGTGAATATAATGAATCATAACAAAAAATGTGAATGTTCTGAGTAGCAAAACAGAGCCAACAATCAGGGTTTGACCCTAATAACAACTGCCAAAACTCCATGTTATATCACTAGGTTAGAATTTATTTTAGCACTTCTTAGGAGAAAATTGCTCTGGAAATACTATGTTAGTGGAATTTTTTTTCCACTGAGCTTTTCAAATACAATGAAGCTCTTCTAAGTGTCTTAGCCCATTTGGACTACCATAACAAAGTACCACAGACTAGATGGCTTAGAAATGACAGAAATTTATTTCTCATAGTTCCAGAGGCTAAGTGTATGGAACCAGGGTGCCATCAAGATCAGGGGAGGGTCCTTTCCAGGTTACAGACTTCTTGTACTCTCACATGCTGGAAAAGAACCAGGACGCTCTCTGAGGCCTCTTTTGTAAAGGTATTAATCTCATCACCTGATCACCTGATTCGTGTTGTTAAAGGGAAGTAAGAAGTAGATGATGGAACTCACCAGATGTTAGAACTTCTGCCTCTTACCTTCATCTCCCCAAAATATTTTTTATAAGTAGCATAATAAAGGTATGTTTGCCTTTTTGAAGTAATACATTTTTAAATCACACCTAACATTGAATATTTTCTGCATTGAAACATATTTGTCAGTCAGCCCAAAGCCCTCCCTTCTAATACCATCTTATTGGGCACTAGGATTTCCCCATATGAATTTTAGAGGGACAGAATATTCAGATCATTGCATAGGGATATTCTGATTTTACTCAAAGTTCTTTGGCTTATAAGGAAGGCACAAAAATGCTTCCAAATGAGCTCAAGTCAGTGGGTGAAGAATATTAAGAATATTAACATCATAGACATGAAAAATAATTTTATTTTAGAAATATTGCCAATGTGGGGCACCTGGGTGGCTCAGTTGGTTAAGCAACTGCCTTCGGCTCAGGTCATGATTCTGAAGTCCTGGGATCAAGTCCCACATCAGGCTCCCAGCTCGGCAGGGAGTCTGCTTCTCCCTCTGACCCTCCCCATTCTCATGCTATATTTCTGTCATTCTCTCTCAAATAAATAAATAAAATTGTAAAAAAAAAAAAAAAAAGAGAGAGACGAAGAAGAAGAAGAAAAAGAAGAAATATTGCCAGTGTATCAGGGACAAAGGAATCTACGTGTTCTTGGACCACATGATCTCTAAACACCACATTTCTGTGTATATGTTGCATTTTCTTCTTCCTGCAGATCAGAATCCTCTGTGTACTTATAATTTTGTCCCCCCACCTGTTAGATTCGTGTTCATTTCCACCTGTTCTTTCTGCACTGGTTGGGGAAACTGTTTCCCCAAGAAGGAATCATAAATCATGTTTTCTCCACTTTGTTCATTGAGGCCATACATTATCTCTTAATAGGAGTATTTGAATAGTATATTCAGAAGAATATACTATATAAGAAAATCTAATATAAATAAGTAAATATTTTAAGATTCAATGGTAAAAATAAGTAAAATGACAAATGAACTTTATGGACATTTCTGAGCATTAAAATAAAATGTAAAGCTTTTCAAGCCTCCCATATTTGCATTTAACTAGAAAACTTCTCTATGATATGGTATACATAGGAGCCTTGGACAGGTTTCAAGCTTGGTTCATAAGTCTTGCTCTGATGGTCATTATTTTTTTATTCCCTATTTTTATTTCTGTTTTCTGAAGTTCCTTACATTTCCTTCAGTAAAAAGAGAGAGAGAGAGAATGCAAAGGTGTAAAATGATGAGTCTTAAATGAAAAAACAACCAAAATATGTTGTCTGGCATGAAAAGTAGATCTCAGTAATGAAGGACCATTGTATGAGATATTTGAAATCCAGAGGAGTGTCTCACCTGACCAGTATCCCCTCATCACTTTTGGGCATGGGATCGTAATGGTCATAATGACATGGATAATTAAAACAATAGTGGAAACAAAAATATGATTCTGGCACAGTCCTGTTATACTTATCGCAAAACTCTGGGAAAACTTTTAAAAACTTTGAACAGAGGGAAATCATGTTCATGGAAGTCCCAAACACCTTACCTTCTCATCTTCCAGACTCTAAGCTGGCAGCTGCTCTTAGCTGAGCTTTGACTTCTGGCCCCCAGCCAGCGACCATGTCATCACTGAGCTGCCCGTGTTCTCCTCCATGGCCTGCAGGCCTCAGTGGCCAACAGCACAGCTGCACAATGAGCCTCTCAGTCCTTGCTTGGACCCTAGAACAATCTCCTCACAGTCCTCTCACCATATGTCATGATCCAACCTGATGTACCTTCAGTGCCCCAAACACAGTCCCAACCTTCTCAGTAGATGCCTTCTCATTGTAGTCAGGCCTTCTCTGGTACTCTTTGATTTTTTTTGTTTTTTGAAGATTTATTTATTGATTTGTGAGAGAGAGAATGAGAGTGGGTAGAGGGAGAGAGGGAGAGGAACTCACACAGACTCCATGCAGAGTGCAGAGCCTGGCATGGGGCTCGATCCCATGACCCTATGATCAGACCTGTGCCGAAACCAAGAGTGGAGTCTTCACTGTCTACACCAGCCAGGGGCCCCTCCCTGGTACTCTTTTTTAATCTATGCCTAAAAATTGCCTTTACCGTCTGCCATCAGTTGAATGTCATCTACTACCAAGACATGCCTTAAATGCCACTCTTGACATAAAAGATTTATGCATGTTACACTGGTATGTAGTTTCTTGCTCTAAATTCTAAAGCCTTCAAAATGTCTTGACTTGCTTTATTTTTATGTTCATGTCATATCAATTTTATGGGATTTGCTTACTGCACAAGGACTGCTTCATATTAATCCCAAACCACACTTAATTATGAATTTAATAAATACAATTAACTAAACTGAAAGTCCTTAAGAGTTGATTATGAAAGATTTCTCTAGATATTACATTATCCTAATTATATTATCAAATTGGCACTTTCTTCTTTAGACAACTTATGTCAATGTATCATTTACTATGAAACTTTCATTTGTGAGGGGCACTCATAACTGTGGCCAGCCATTTCCTTTAAGTTCGCTTCATTGTTTAAAACTAATTTCTAGGGTCACCTGGGTGGCTCAGATGGTTAAGCATCTGCCTTTGGCTCAGGTCATGATCTCCAAGTCCTGAGACTGAGTTCCAGGTTGGGCTCCCAGCTCAGCGGGAAGCCTGCGTCTTCCTCTCCCTCTGTCTCTCCCTCTGCTTGTGCTCACTCTGTCTCTGTATCTCTTTTAAATGAATAAATTAAAAAATGTTAAAAACAAAACAAATTTCTGCAACATACTGTATCTTACTTCCTTTCACTGTCTTCCGGTTGATTTGTGAAATAATGAAGATTTTTCATTTTGTAAAGGTGGTAATTACATAGGAAGACAAATCATGACAAAATCCTTTCATTCTGGTGAGGACTGAATAAAATTGGCCTTCATTTTAGGGAAAATAAAATCAAGTCTTATACAGGTTGGCTAAAAATTTGTTTTCTCTTTAAACCATAAGGCCTCTGAATAACATGGTTTCTAGAGAAAACTCAGTTCCCCTGGGGTTGAAGATGAATGCTATAATCAACACTGTTCACATTAGTAAATTTCTTACAGAGACCTTACTCTGCATGTTAAATTGTAAGTGATTGTTTGAAAAACTCATAATAAAAATTTTTCATTTTTGTCTTCCTTCACATTGGAAAATTCAACATATTTGTTGGAAATGTTTCTTTCCTTACTTTCTACTCTCAGACCCACTCATGAGATAACCTCCATCCACCATTGGTATGTGTCCTTCCAAAACTTAAGTTATGCATATCAAGACCCATACCCACAAACAAGCTAACATAAATATGCATTCATATATTCTGTTAAACATTCATTTTTAAATTGGGAGAGTACTTGGCATGTGGTATGTGCAAATGGTAGTTGTTTTAAGTAATTAGCCCAAAAATTTATACACAGTGTTTTTTCTTCTTCTTCTTCTTTATGGATGAAGCAATTTAAGAGAATCAGGGAAGAAAAAATTGGCAGGACTTATTTTTGCCAGCAGGTAGGAAAGATAACCTAAAACTTCCCTAACAGATTCCTAAGCATTTTGTAGTCCCTCAACTCTCACTGACTGTAGAACCGTACTTGATATATTTATGACCTTCTTATACAGCAGAATAGAATCCATTCCAAGGCGAGATTACAACGTGTGTTATATGAGCCACCGGGAATTCTGGCCTTCAGTGTGATCCATTATGTTTAGGATTTATTGCAAGCTAAGGCCTATCCATGTTACTCACAGTTGCATAGGGAGCTGAAGTTAAAAGTGGCCAGAGTTCCAAGTGACCTAGTTATGTCTAATTTATGGGCACATCACAGGACTAAGTAGGGGCTCAGCGCACTGTGCATTTGCTTCCCTTCTTGCAAAGATTGTGACCTCTCTGTCCCAGCGCTCCCACACTCCCACTCAATATAGCGCTACAAGTTGAGAGGAAACAGTTTTATAGGTCTCTTGTAATATTTAGAAGATAAGTAACTTTAGAAGAACTTAATTCACCTGTCTTCTAATGGGTGCCAAGGGCTAACAGTACAAGTATTTGGGGTTTTTTTGGTTTGTTTTTTGTTTTTGTCTTTGTGGTGTTTTTGTTGGTTTGTTTTGTTTTTTACTTTCCAATTGAAATATGCATGACTTTCCTTTAAAATCCATGCTTTTGTTTTGTTTTGGTTTTTTGTCTTTGTGATTTTGGCGGGGGCGGGGGGGGTTATGTTATTTGTTGTTGCTTGGTTTTTGTTTTTTACTTTACAATTGAAATACACAGGACTTTCCTTAAAAATCTATTAAAGAAAACACTTTCAAACTGATAGTAAAAATGGAGAGACCTAATCTTTTGAAATGATCTTTTTGCCTCAAGGCTGCAGATTTTCAGGGATGGGCTTGCTTTATAAGATGGTCCATTCAATTTTGTGCTGCTTTGGATTAATACAAAGCCACTACTTTTATTGAAGAAAAAAAAAACATGCTTTGCAAAATTTTTATTCATTGTGGTTCTTTCTGCTCTCTGAGACTACAATGAATAAGCTAGTAGGGCTTCTCAAAATAACCATTCAGCTGTCTGATGCATCTTGCATTTTTTAGCTTAAATATCCTCAATTTTTATCACACTTTCTCAAGGTGTTCAGACTTCACAGCTGTCTATAAAATGGTGCTCACTCTAGTCCACCAATCTCTGCACCGATATTATTAATGAATATGAAGTTTGTATGACTTTACTGCCCCTGCAGTCCATTTCAGTGTCGGTGTGTAAACCCATCCTTTACTCATCCAAATGTCATTGTTATATTTTAACATGAATGTTTGTAGCCATTTAGTGTACATGGATAATTAAGGTGGTTTTTGTTGTTATTGTTGTTGTTTGTCCTGATACCAACAAGGTGAATTAAAGTTATTATTGTAAAAATACATCATTATATAACCTGGTATTCTGACTTATTAAAATGATTTGGAATGCTGCCTTTCACCATTAAATGTATGATGTATCCCTCTGAGCTTTGTGACATTTACTGATTTTATACACAGAACTTTAATGCCATCATTATGTCAGTAATTAAAAGGGAAACACAGAGCTATACAACTCTTTACTAGGTACCTGCCAGCATATGTTAATGATTCTTAAATTTATTCTCTCTAGGTACATTTATTCAGTCAGGTACAAATAAATTAAAATGCCTTTTTTCTTTACTGGCTATAAAAAAATACCTTGAGAGTCAACAAAGTTCGCTTTAGTTTAGATATGGTCCCTACAGTGTTCTTCTCACTTAGAAATGTGGCCTATGACATTTTTAATGAACATATCCTAGCCTCCGGTGACCCTTGCTGTGTCTTTAAATCAGTTTCAATCCAAATATTTAATAAGTTATTTCATAATCCAAGATTATCAGTTTGTATTTCATAAATTCCATGCATTTTGCTTTCTTGGGTTATAAATAAAAACATAGTTCATATCTGCTAGGTGTGCCTGGCTCAGGGTAACCTCAGGTGATCCTTATGGTGATCCTATCGTATTGGTATTTTCATCCCAATTTTGCTCCATATGTATGGTTAGTAGGTCTCCATAAGTGGCTGGAAGCCATGCAGTCTGACATGGGCAGATTATCTCCCGTAGGCACAGTGTGGCTACTGGGCAGAGAGCCTTAGTCATGATAACACCCAACGCCAGGTTCATGGACCTTCCAGCCCAGTGAAGGGAGGCAGACTGAAATCAATATGTAAAATGTGTAATATGCCAAGAGGCAGGTAAGAAAAGCAATAAAGAAAGATAAACAGTGAGGGGAGAAGTTGGAAGGACAGAGCAGACTGGAGATCTCGTCTTTCCAACGTGTGGCCAGAATATGTCATTCTCATAAAGTGATGTATTTAGAGGGAAAATTTTATAAACTAGAAGAAGATTTAAAAACCACAAAGGAATATTTTGTAGCATTAAACACGTTGACTCAAGGGTCAAAGAAATGTAGGTTTGCATCCCAATTCTGGAACCTCTTGGCCATGTGACCCAAGTTATTAAGTGCCCTTGGATGACACTTTTCTCCTTTGGGAATTTATCATTAAAAGGGGGACAAGTGGGCATATATTTATATACAGATTATTATTGAAATATGGTTTATAATGATAAAAACGGACATCATAGAACATCCTATTATTAGTCTGTACCAAGACAAATTATGCTATGGGACTCATAATGCAGTATGGTTAAATCACATGATACAGCATCATATTATATACCAAAATGCCTTAATAAATTTATATGTACAAACTTGGAATGATTCACCATGTATGTGTGTGCACGTGTAATAGGTGTATATTTGGAGAAAGAAAGATCAACATATAAGCATTTAAATATATAGAAAGAGTAAGTTTGGTTGGATTGTGAATGGATTCTCTTCTTTTGATTATATTTAATTTTTATCGGATATAAACATATTTTAGCAAAAGTGTAAATGAGCATGCATGTTATACAACCCCTCTTCGCCAGAGATTTTACCATGAACACATCATTTTTACAGATGGCAAGTTCATATCATTGCTTTCTTAACTCCTGGAGGGACAGACTCCGTTTTGTCCCTCTGTTTCTGCACTGGTTCTGTGATTGTGCTCACCACCATCCTCAGATGGTCCACACACTTGCCGAGAGCCTATTATTCTGAGATGCAAAATTCAACAGTGAAATAATCACAGTTGCTTCTCTCATCCTTAAAAGAGGGCAAATGGATCCATTTTTATCGATTATTCTTATTTAAAATGAAGAAGCATAGAACATTTTATGAAACAAATATGCTTTGACCATAAGTGAGACACTTCTGTCCCAATGCTTTTCTTCACAAAAAGGCATGATTTCTGTATTGCAGCCCCCGATGAACATACACTCCATTGTGGTGCAAGTCCAGTGCATCAACAAGAAGGTGGGCACTGTGATCTACCATGAAGTTCGAATCGTGGTGAGGGACAGGAACGACAACTCACCAACGTTCAAACACGAGAGCTACTACGCCACCGTGAACGAGGTCGGTCTCCAGCTCCTCTTCCTTTGTGCCCTTTTTATTGATCTGTGCAGCTCGCTAGACACTATGCATGCCTGGAAATGATGCTACCCACTATAATAGGTTTAACTGTTCAGAAATATTAAAAGAAATTAAGGAATAATGCTTCATAAGAAATAAGACTGGGTGATGTCTGGTAAACTCTCAGGAATTCATTTTGCTATAGGCAAAATCTGATTTGCTTATAATAATGACCAAAATATCGGCATTTTTGATCATCTCAGACAATTTCATGCCCAAATCCACATATGCGTTTACTGAGGCTCAACAGTAGTTATTTATTCTCAGCATAACTTGTTGAATGATTGTTTTCCATATCTCTGAGGTGGTGACAGGACTTAAATACTTGGAAGAGACTATTTGACATTCTTTTAATGTAAAGTTACTTCCTTAATTTTATTTTTATTTATTTTTTAAAATATTTTATTTACTTGAGAGGGCAGGAGCAGGGGGCTGTAGAAGGAGAGGCAGACTCTGCACAGAGCAGGGACCCCAATGCAGGACTCGATCCCAGGACCCTGAGATCATGACCCGAGCCGAAGGCAGAAGCTTCACTGACTGAGCCTCCCCGGCACCTGAAGTTATTTCCTTAATTTTAAAATCAAATTCTATCATATGCAAATATTTAAAAATAAATTGCAACTCAGTTCTTATGCTGATTAATTCTTAAAAATTTTAAGTACTACTCCTTTCATTAGAACTAGTGCTTTTTTGTTGTTTTCTTTTCTTTTTCCCTTTGAGCCAAAATCCATGGGTCAAGAAGCCCTTTCACATTATTAAAAAACAAAAACCAAAACCAAAACAAAAACAAAAACAAAAACCAACCAAACAAAAAATACAACAGTAATTTTTTTGTGATTCCACTAAGAAAATATCTCTAATGTATCTCTGGTATCAGCTATTATGCATATTTTAGACTTATAGAAATGAACCAAATTTTTAATTTTAATGAACCACATTATTATCTGCATATTTTAGCAGATTTTTTTTTAACCTCCCAGATGTTATTTGAACATTAAAAACTCCATAACTGCTTTATAGGAAGAACAAGTACTTGGGACATTATACACAGCATTGGGCCTTTAACCTGTACACAGCTGCTTTTTCAAATTATTTAAAATGTATCTCATTTATTTCAATGTTCTTCTAGTCAAAAAAATGGACAAAATTCTGTTTCTTATAACATAAGCCTTTGTAGATTGAGTTACTTAAAAAAAAAAAAAAAACAGCAACAACAACAACAAAAAACCAAGAAAATCATGAACTCTTCTTTTAAGGCTAACAGGTCAAGTTTCCTGGTCAATGTTAACTTTTTTTTTTTTTTTTTAAGATTTTATTTATTTATTTGACAGAGAGAGAGATCACAAGTAGGCAGAGAGTGGTGGGGAGGAAGCAGGCTCCCTGCTGAGCAGAAAGCCCGATGCGGGGCTCCATCCCAGGACCCTGAGATCATGACCCGAGCTGAAGGCAGAGGCTTAACCCACTGAGCCACCCAGGCGCCCCTCAATGTTAACTTTTTTGAGGTGACTTTATTTAACAGGTTCTTGCTAAAACAGACAGATGCTAATTAATATAATTGACCGTATTACATGGTTAATTATTTTAGCATCTGAAATACACTCTTTGAATGCGATTTGTCTTTGTTTGAGTGCTGACTTCATCTGTAGATAAACTGGTATCAGATGAATTACATCAGACATCAGATCTCATAGTAAAACCCACTCTTGCACCTCATTTAACAATTCCTAGAGTTCCATCTTTAGTTCCTTTGTTGTGAAGAAATTTACATTGTTCAGTTTGAATCTCAGAGTGCCCTGTATGATCTGACTACTTCCATTCCTCCCTCCCACCTTCTCAGCCCCTTGCTGAAAAATAACCTTTTCAAGTACTATTTTAAACTTATCACTCCCCTATTCAGAAGTTGTGTAAAATTTCTCATTATTTTCTGGAAAAAGGTCATCTGTCTCCACTGGCTGACTTTCAAGGCCTTCTATAATCTGACCTTTCCTCAGTGTGTTCTTAGGGCGAGGTTCTCTCTGTTAATGCGTCACTGTCCAGGTTAATTTCTGCCCGTCTCACAAACATTTCCATTCCTAGGGCTAGGTTCACACTATGCACTGTACTTATAACCGAATCTTCCCCACCTTGCAAGTCTCCTGTTTTTATTCATCTTTTCAAGTTTAACTCCACTGCTATGCCAATGTCCTATTTGCTTAGTCATCCCTGACTGCTCACGGTCACTGATGTTCGGTCCATCCAGACTCTAAACTTCTACAACCTTTGGATAAACATCAGTTAGAGTGATACAAATTTACAGAAAAGTTAAACCTTTTATCTTAAACATTATTTGAAGAAGCCCAGGTCTCTTTGCAAACCTGCTCATATAGGATTCTCTCTCACACATTTCTGTAAAGTCCACCAAGGCATTCCTACCCCACGGATTTGATGGCTGTACTTTCTGTGATTTGATCCTGAGAACATGTGTAATTGATGGTCATATCCCCCTCATTTGATTTTGTTTAAACTCTTTTATATTTATTTGCTTGGAAAGAACCAAAAGTTTCTTTAAACCACAAAACATAATTACAAGGAAAAATGAAATTTAGCTCTTTTTCTCATCCTTCACTTATTTGAGTAGATCTTCCATAGTGCAATTGGCTTGTGTGTATATGTTTGTACACAGGCTGCAGTTATGTGCGTATATATGTACATATGTCTATCTATGTATTTTTGTGTGTGCATATATGTTCACTCATATATATCATATAAATCCTGCTTGAATATAAATATAAACACATGTGTGTGTGTGTGTGTGTGTGTGTGTGTGTGTGTTTGCGCACGCGCACGTATCCCTGTGTCCTGAAACTACATTCCTGCCTGGCTGCCTACAAATTTAAATTAAATTACATTAAATAGATTTTACCACATGCAAGATTACAAGCTATTTTCCACGAGATTTCTCCTTTCAGTACAAGACATAGAGTTAATGCAGTTAAGACAAGAAGGTTCTAAAACTTTCTCAAAAATTTTTCAAAATTGCTCACAGTTTAATAGTGTTGAAGTCAAAATAATTATACATGTCATTAGAATCCAAAAGACAGGTATCACGTCATTATTACAGATTTATGAAAGAAGTTTCCACAATTAAAGTCCTGATGACTCACTGTCCTTATTCAAACTAAGAAAACAGACACCAAGAGGAGGAGTAAGAATTGGTTACATTATGCCCTGAACTGGTCACAAAGTTGGGAATAAAACCCAAGTCTGTGGTTCAATCATTTCTTCACTACTTATTAATAGACATGTGTATGCTACATTGTCACCACTTTCATGTAACTGATTTTAACAATAAATGTCAGGGATTATACTTATAGTATTATATCATAATACTATAATTACAATCATTACTTTCATTTTTTAAATTTTCTACATGCAATTCTTTATTCTGAGCGTCATGTTAAGTTTTAAATTGGATGTATTTCATATGTTGTGTATCCCATGGTTGAGATATATATATATATGTATATATATACATATATGTGTGTGTATGCATATATGTGTGCATATGCGTATGTATGTGTGTGTATATACACACACACACATATGCACAACTGAAATTTTAGGACATAGTTAACCTGTGGAACGGAAGAATAGCCTGACCATCACACTTTTGCATTAGGAGCAAACATGTCACTGAAATTATGTACTGTGTTCTAGAAGAAAAGTTAGCAGATTTTAACCCTGTAAGCTGTCCTATTCCTGTTCCAACTACTCATCTCTGTCATTACAGTGTAGAAGGCTACCAAAGTCCTAGGTTAAGAATCCTGAGGTTAAGAAAAGTCCCACATCTTAGCTTTGTGTAAGGTAGGTTAGTATTTTGAACTAGAGCCTTCTATGCCTCAGTTTTCATGCTTACGAACCAGGTCCCTGCACTGGATGGACACCATTAATGGAAGGAAAATCCCATATGTCCAGAGTTACACATCTGTCCTTCCATCTCCACTTCTTTTTGGCTTAGTTCCCATGTTAGAGCATTGTTGTTGCTTTATTTTTTATTGAGTTATTTTATTTGTTACAGTCAAATGCCTTTAAAATATTTTATAATGAATTTAAGAAAAACAGAGTGAGCAAAATATTTGCAAATGAAAAAATCAGTAAGAGCAGGAAATGTTCAAATATTTTGCATTTCTATCAAAATGAGGACTGTTAAATGAAATGTTATATTTTATGAGCCTATTTTAAGTCATTCAACGATGCATAAAATGCCAGTCTTTTTTACTCTTTGTAAACATGTTCTTCTATTCATGTTTCAAGAATTTGCCAAAATATCATTGCCTGTGCCTGGACACCAAGCAGGAATTACAGCTAGTTTATAATTCCTTGTTTGTGAGCAGGACATCAGACATTGCAAGTATTTTTTTCTCTCTGGGTAATTGAAGACTCTCAATTAATTTTGGACAATTGTATCATTAAGTAATTAGTCTAGTTGGTTTGAAGAACAGATTGCACAGTCTAATTGTAGATGATCATTCCTAAGCAATTTTTGAGGATAAATATTTTCAGGCTGTGATGTCTCTAATAACACATGCATCTCATCCCCCCAAATTACTTTTGACATAGAAAGCAAACAAGGGCAAGTCAAGACAGACAGTTAAGCCTGCAAAGAAATAATCTCAAAATTATATAGAGGTTATATTTGTCCTGGTCTTTAATGATCTCTTCACAGTTGGTGTACTTTTTTTAGTCAATACTAATTTGTTCCTTTTATCACTTTAAATATCATCTTAAATGTACTTAGCTGCTGTGACATGATGTGTTTTATTAGAGATAATTTGTTGGCCATTTCTGGAAGAATGTTCCCTTGCCATCTCTCAATAGGTGGATGGTTTATGGTTTCTTGAAAGGAAGGAAGGAAGGAGGGAGGGAGGGAAGGAAGGAGGGAGGGAAGGAGAGAAAGAAGGAATTTGAATTTTGAGTTATTTTAAGCCTGTGATTTTCAGTTGAGATGGCTTTTCAGCTTCTCAGTTAGATAGCTTAGATTTTCTTTTACTTTGCTTTGGAAATGCGCTGAGGGCAAAATGTTTTGTAATTCATAATAGACTAAGGGTGTGCATGATTGCTTTGTATTAGGTAGGGTGCTTTACTGCAGTGACATTTTCTATCTTTTTACTCAAATTGAGACTAATTGTAATCTTACAGCTTCGGATGGGGAAGGACTTAGTTCAAAAATGTAGCTTTCTACAAAATGTGCCCTTCTTCAGATTTCACTAGTTTCTGTGTTGTGTAGGTTATTTATGCTTTGCTATTTTATAGTTTTATTTCATTGATTTGGTTAGATTATTTACTTAGGTTCAAATATCAATGACAGAAATATAGGCAGTTTCTAAAAATAATAATAAACAAAATGTATTATCTCACTTTGTTATTTTCTTACTGTATCCATTGTAATGATTTCATCCTATATTCATTCCTTAAAACATTTTTTTATTACTTAGTCTTTTGTGGTTTTGAGATCATGCTCACATCTTAAGAAAGCCTGCCTGTGTGTGCATGGTCTGTTGTGTAAATGAGGCTTGGGTTTCTCCGCAGGCAGAGATTTATTAGTATTGTAAAGAGGTAAACGTAGTTGTCAGTCATTCTAGCGGCCACTCCATCGTCCCTTTGCACAGGCGTGAGTCAAGTGTTAAGCTCAAGGTGGCTGGGTGGTCTGGGCCAGCTGTAGGTCTTGTCAGGGCAGTTGCTTCAGGGAAGGATGGTTTCTTGGTTTCCATTTGTCTGAGTTAAGAGATAAGCTGGGGGAAGAAAGGGAAAATGTGGGACAAAGGTTGGTGAGTACAAGCAAGTGGGTGGTCAAGGCCGGGTCCTGGGGTCTAGCTGGTGTCAGCTTCAACTGAGCCAGTATGGCCCACAAAGCTGGAAATATTTACAACATGGCCTTAACTGAAAAAGTTCCCTTACCCTTGTTATCACTCCCTTGAGATGTTAAGAAGATATCATATACGGGCGCCTGGGTGGCCCAGTCGGTTAAAGTGTCTGACCCTTGGTTTCACCTCAGGTAGGATCTCAGGGTCATGAGATCAAGTCCTACCTTGGTCTCTGCTCTCAGCATGGAATCTACTTAAGACTCTCTCTGCCCCTCCCTCCACTCATGTTCTCTCTCTCTAAAATAAATAAATCTTTTTTTGTTTTAAAGATTTTTTATTTGACAGACAGAGATGACAAGTAGGCAGAGAGGCAGGCAGAGAAGGGGGAAGCAGGGTCCCCGCTGAGCAGAGAGCCTGGTGTGGGGCTTGATCCCAGGACCCTGGGATCATGACCTGAGCTGAAGGCAGAGGCTTTAACCCACTGAGCTACCCAGGTGCCCCAATATAATTCTTTTTTAAAAAGGATATCATATAGTGATAGAGAATATATATCATACTTAGTATTTACTTAGTGATTATATATATATAAATATACATACATATATTTTTATAAGTTTTTGATTAACTTGGGAACTTGGAAAAATAGTATTCAGAAGTTATATAAGTATATGATACATAATCATATTATGTACAACATACATTATAACATAATTAAAAGGTTGAATTCAAGGAAATTGCCAATGTTCATTTATTTTTGATCTACAAAATGGCAACTGAACAACATCCTGTAAATAAAAATTATGTTAAATAAAATTTGATGCCACTGTATTGTCACAATAAATCTGTTGTGACCTGAAAAATAACATGAGCACTTTGGGGAAGCAGATTTCAGTCTAGGGAGGATTTGATGAATTCCAGTATCTGTGAGATAAATTCACTTGAAATTCACTAGAACGTGAATAAAATAATGAATAATATACATATTAACCTGTCAAAGTAAGGGAAAGTGACAAAAAGAAACATAGAATAGGCAGAGTAAAATATAAACACTTAATAAGAGTAGATTTAAACCATCTTGTTAAAAAATGACATCAAAAGTAAAGGAGAAAATGTTGAAAGATGTGAATTTTCGGACTGGATTAAAAAATAAAGCCACATGTAGGCAACATGCATGAAACCCAGTCAAATACAAGGACTCAGATATCTAAAATATAAAAAGATGGAAGTAGATATACCACATAGTCAGTTATTATGTAAAAGCTGTTGTAGTTGTACTATTATCAGACAAAACGGCTCATTATGGCAAACGACACTGGTAGAGAATAAAAGGAACTTTTCCTGATGATAAAGATTCAATTTGCCAGAAGGTTAGAGCAATTATGAATTAAACTACACTTAATAACATGGCCTCAGAAATAATAAAATATTGAAAGAATTAAAGGAGAAATAGAAAAATCCATTCTCATCGAGGGAGATTTGAAAACCTGGGGTGGGTAGAATAATAGCTTCCCACGATGGGCATGCTAATCCCTGGCAAAAGAACTTTGCAGATATGATTAAGGTTATGGAAGTTAATTGAGAGGTTATCCTGGATTATCCTGGTGGATCCAGCCTAATCACCTGAGCACTTAAAAGAATGGAACTTTCTCTGGCTGGAGTATGAGAGTCAAGAGAAAAGAAAGCAGGAAGTAGGAAGCAGAAGAAGAAGGGATCCAAGAGGAGTACGTGTGAAAAAGACTTGACCCCCTGTGCTGGCTTTGAGGTTGGATGGAACCATGAGCCAGCGAACACATTCTATGAGCAGAGAAAGAAGCCATCCTAGGCACCAGGAGGGCAAAAATAATGCTCTACGGTGGCAGTGATAATGAAGATCAGCCAATAACCAGAATGAGTTGGGAAGTGAATCCATTCCCAGAATCTCTAGAAAGGGATCCAGCCCTGAGGACACTTTTTTTTTTTTTTTTTTAAGTCTGGTGAGACTCTGACTTCTGACTGATCTGTGAGATAATTAAAGTGTACATGATAAGTTAAACAAAAATAATTCAAGACATGACATTCCTAACAGGGAACAGCAGTACACAATGTGAAACCTCTCATTGACTGACAATGTACGTCCATGGGGAAATAACAGTAAGGAAATAGAAGATTTGAATAGTGAAATTAGCAGACTTGACCTGGTAGATTCTTAGGGAAGAAGCACACAACGGCCACAGAGCTCCTTCCTTTCAAGCACATGGAACACTTATAAGATTTTACCAAATAGGAGGCTATAGAGGAAGTGTCGCCATCTTCCAAAAGACTGAAATTACCCAGAGCATGTTTTCTAGTCACCGTGCAACTTAGTTTAAAATTAACAAAAACAACAGAAACAAATTAGAAATTTCTCATCTTATTTAGAAAATGACATATAAAGCTTTCATTATTTGTGAATGGTACTACTGTATATGTAGAAGCCAACATATACATATAAATTATTACAATTAAAATGAGCTTAATGAGTTTGCTGGGGACAAAGTCAACATTTTTAAACTTTTTTTTTTTTAAACAAGCAACAAAAAAAATGAATTTTAACAAGAATACGTTGTTCATAGGCTCTACCAAAATGGAATTTCAATGATATCTATTTATTTTAAACAAAATTCAGCTTTTAATATAAAGGAAGTACAGCCCCATGTGTTGGTAAAGTTATAGAGTGACCACAGATTTCATACATTGTTGGTGGATGAGTGAGTTGGCCCAAGTAATTGGAGATCTGCTTACAGTGCCTAGAAAAAGTGAACAGGTAAATATGCTATGACTAGCAATTCTGCCTTGATGTATATACCCAGATAAATTATTACATATGTCCACCAAAACATATATACATGAAGATTTATTGAAGACTTTTTCATCATATTTAAAAACTGGAGACAACCCAGATGTCCAACCATGCTAGAGTTGGTTTATCATTTATTTTTCTTTTTAAGATTTATTTATTTATTTGAGAGAGAGAGAAAGTGAGAGTGCACACACAGGAGTGTAGAGCAGAGAGAATCTTCAAGCAGACTCCCCTCCAAGTATACAGCTCCACATGGGGCTCAATCCCATGATCCTGAGATCATGACCTGAGCCAAAACCAAGATCTGAGCACCCAACCCCTGAGCCACGCATGCCCCCTATCATTTATTTTAAAAATAAATATATTTTATCTGTGCTCCAGTTGCCTCTCCTTAAAAATGGGAATGAAAATATTAGAATACCTACTTCATAGAGTTTGATGGATACCTGTAATAAATTTTAAATCAGAAATGGAGATCCACGGATTTTAGCATATAACATGTACCTGTATATTTTGTAACTCTTTCTTTCTTTTTTTTTTTTTTTCTCAAGATTTTTATTTATTTCTTTGTCACAGAGAGAGTGTGTGAGTACAATGGACAGGGGCAGGGGGAGGGGCAAACAGAGACTGCAGACGGAGAAGGGGGCTCCTTGCTCAACAGGAGCTCAACCTGAGCCAAAGGCAGAGGCTTAACCAACTGAGCCATCCAGGCTTCCCTTTTGTAACTATTTCAA
Source organism: Martes martes (assembly GCF_963455335.1). Lineage (NCBI taxonomy): Eukaryota > Metazoa > Chordata > Mammalia > Carnivora > Mustelidae > Martes > Martes martes. The sequence goes on from NC_137902.1 coordinate 69,900,934, forward strand.
GAGACAATCTGAAATGGGTTACCTTTATAGGACTTATTTAAACCTGATATTGTGTATGTATTTATTTGTTTATTTGTTTATTTTTTATCTGCCAAATTAGAATGCAATCCTTATTACAGCCAGTGTTTTGTTTTGTTGGTTGAATTGAACAGTGCCCGGCACATTGTAGGAGTTCTGTGCTTGGACTTATCAGTGAGCCATGAATGGTACAACCATGAAATAGGAAAGTATTACTTAACATATATGTTCACTCTGTCTGAGATAAGGATGACCTAGAGAGTAAGAACTTGCTTTGAGTTAAATTTGAAAAGAAGCTCATTCATGGTAACATTTTTAAAGAAACAAAAAAGAGCTTTCTGGATTATTGTGATGAATTACTTAAATTACCCAACAGCGATGAGAAGGAAAGAAGTCCACTTTTTTTTTTTTTTTTGACTTGGTAAATATGAGAATTATAGTTCTTTTTACATGGCCCTTGGGGGAAAACACATATTTATGTTAATTATTGCTCTTTTTACATAACTATAGGGGGAAATTACATATTTATTCAGCTATGGCTATTATACCACTTGAGAATATTTACCTTACTTCTCATGTCCCAGAAAAACTAAAGTCCTATTGATTCTTTTTTTAAAGATTTTATTTATTTATTTGACAGACAGAGATCACAGGTAGGCAGAGAAGCAGGCAGAGAGAGAGGAGGAAGCAGGCTTCCCATTGAGCAGAGAGCCTGATGCGGGGCTCAATCCCAGGACCCTGAGATCATGACCTGAGCCGAAGGCAGAGGTTTTAACCCCCTGAGCAACCCAGGTGCCCCTAAAGTCCTATTGATTAAGTGAAGTTAATGATTCCCTTTTTTACCAAATGTCCTTTTTGTCCTCTACAAGATTTTCCTGCATGCACAGTTTTGTGAGGCTCAATGCCAAGGGTCCCCAAGAGCATCCTGCCAATTTAATAAATCTGTGTTTGATCGAGTTCTTTAAGTTACTAATAATAGGAAACTTAAAAGGATGTTTCATAAATCTAAATTTAAAATGGCATTTACAATTTAGGAAGGTGAAGGTTTGCAGTTGAAATTACCTTGGGTTTAAGAAACAATCAAGTTTTTTCATAATTATTGATATTACTCATACATCATAAATCATGTCCTGGTTAACAGCTTAAACGTCTATAAAGTTGAGATTTATAATAATTCTAGTATTTCTTTTTACTTTTGTATTATTAAGCATACTCATTAAGAAGCAATTTCACACCAGATTGAATTTAAATTTATTCTTATCCAAATTTTGTTCCCGGTAAGGTTTCTGCGCAGATCTCCTTGCCATTTGAGTGGCATCATTTGCCCTAACACTGAATGGAATAAGGGCCAATGATAATGATAACGGTAGATTCATTCTCCCATTCTATCTGATAATTCCTGACAGTTGTCATTTAATAAGTACATTTATTAATGATAAATGTCTTCCTTGAAGCATCTCAAATCAGGCTCAAATTGGGTGTGGAGCCTGCTTAGGATTCCCTCTCTCTTCTTCTGCCCCTCCCCTCCTCTCTCTCTCTCTCTTAAATAAATAAATAAACATTTAAAAAACTAAATGTAATGCAAATGAGCCAAGCTTTATTATTTTAAAAATATTTTATTTTAATAAATGACATGCTCAGGTCTTGGATTTTGTTATAATGAATGTGATTATGGAAATAGCCTGTTTTAACTCTTTAGACCTAAATAACATTTTAGGAGAAGAAATGAAATACCATACAACTCACATCCAATTTCCCCTATTGTTAACAGATTTTATTAGTATGGTACATTTTTTTTATTGACATATAGTGTATTATTTGCCCCAGGGGTACAGGTCTGTGAATCCTTAGACTTACACATTTCACAGCTCTCACCATAGCACATACCCTCCACAATGTCCATCACCTAGCCACCCTACCTCTATCCTCCTCCCCCTCCAGCAATTCTCTGTTTTGTGAGAGTAAGAGTTTCTTATGGTTCGACTGCCTCCTGATCACATCTTGTTTCCTTTTTTCCTTCCCTAACCTCTACAACACCCCCCCCACCCTGCCTCTCAACTTCCTCATATCAGAGAGATCATATGATAATTGTCCTTCTCTGATTGACTTATTTCACCCAGCATAATACCCTCTAGTTCTAGTATGGTACATTTTTAAACTACTGAACCAACAGTGATATTATTATAACTTAAATCCATATTTTATTTGGATTTCCTTAGTTTTTACCTAATGTCCTTATTCTTGTTCTAGGACCCAGTCTAGCATACCAGATTACTTCTAGGTATTGTATCTCTTTCATCTTCTCTAGATTGTGGCAATTTTTTACTTTTATTGTTTTTGATCACCTTGACAGTTGTGAGGAGTACTGATCAGGTAACTCTTCTCTCTAATAGATAGATAGATACATATATGTGTATATATATTGCTTATGTGTATATATGCCACATAATCATATGCATAATATATATTACATATCATATATAGATCTATAGACCTCATTTAATTTTTGCTGATTTCCCCAATAAAGTCCTTTATAGGTCAAAGACTTTATCTAGGATCCAACTTTGCTTTTAGTTGGCATGTCTTTATAATCTCAGCCTGAGGTCCTTAGTATCCCCTTGACTTTAACAACCTTAATAACTTTCAGGAGGGGGCAGTTTATAGATATTTCTCAATTTGCATTTACCTGATATTTCTGCATGTTATAAATTTTGTTCAAGAATACCACAAAGATAATATGTGTCTTTCATAGCACATAATAAGAAAGACACACCATATCAATGTGTCCCATTACTGGTAATGGTAGCCTCTTCAAACCTTTACCCAAAATTTTTATTAGTGATTTGTGAAGCATTGATTTGTTGAGAAACCTTGGGTGAAAATGCAAATCACTGTGCTTGAATATATTTTCTTTTTCTTCTCTTTACCCCTTGAGCATTTATTGAGTGTTTTTTCAGGCATGAAGCAATAAACTAGCAATGAAGTTTTGATCACGAATGAGGAGGTTGGCATACTAAAAAGGCAAAATTGGGGATTTATGAAATAATTTGCTTGCTGAGAATCTACCTATTTTCAATGGCAATAATAATTTAATATGAGTTTTCTAAAATTCAGACACTAGCTTAGTTTAACTTATTTGTCTTTCTGTAAGTATCTCAAAACTATTTTTCCTTAGGGTGAAACGTAATTTATGTTTGATGGAATACATCATCCAAATTGCATCATTTCACATTATCTGTGTATCTTGAGTTTGGGTATGTGCCACATTATATTTATTCCTCCTTTCATTTCCCCTTTTCTCATAAGCTTATTAATAGTGAATTATGAAATTTCTGAAATAATATATTTCACAGTGCCTGGGAATTTTTACATCTCAAAGTCAGACGATCTGGGGTGCAGTCCCAATCAACCAAGAAGTGGAATTATGACATTAGGCAGAAGCTCTTTGCTTATGATTCCTCAACTATAAAATAAGTTTAACAATGAAAATAATGTTACAAAGTTTCATTAAAGGATTAAAAGATAATACGTTTGAAGTACTTAGTAAAAGCTTGGGCCATCTTGTGAGTCTACTTTGCCTTGGAACTATGCTGCAGACATAGTTACATAGAAGTGTCTTCACAAAGTAAATGCAAAATATAAGTTCATGGACTGGTGGTAATTTGCTGAACAACACTGACAACATGAGCTTTTCCTCACATAAGAAATGACATGATCTTGGAATCTGTTCAGTTTGAACATTCACTTTCCCGATCTAATTCCTAGTTTTGTGATGGTCTTCCACATTTCATCATGCCTCCTTGCATGAATACTGGCATTTTTGGACATCTGTTCTTACCAGTCATTGGGGTAGATCTAAGAACACAGATGACATCCATGATGAAGTGTAACAGTGAGATTTCATCTATAGTTAAGAAATTTTAACACATTTTGTGTTTTCTTTATGATTGTTAGACACAATAAGGTAATTTTAAAGTTAAATATATTTATATATTTAAAAATATAAATTTATATATATATGTATATATATATGAATATGAAATGTCCATGGTATTGGACACTTGATAAATATCTTCAAGGAATAAAAATAACTGAACCTCCAGAGTCATAGCCTTTCACAGAATTTCTTTGAGAGAGAGCATGAGCACGTGATCTATAGCACACAAAAGCTTCCGAAGAAAGAAACTCCAGTTCTTTTTACTTATCCCTGTTTTCCACCTCAAGGGAACTAGAAACATCCTCTTTGGGAAATGGGAGACCATTACGATAGGAAAAAGGAGATGGAGATTAATGGACTAGAAAGAGACATATAAGAATATATATTCTACATTAGATATGTAAATGGGAATCAATTTTTCAGCTGTTTTAAAAAATTCAAGTATTTGACAAATTTCAAATTTAGCTCTTATACATATGCTATATATATATATATAATATACACATACATACATTCTCTCTGTGTATCTGTATATATAGATGCACACATATATATTCGATTTAAGCTTAGTTGCTCTTTAGTTTTTAGTAAAGATGAGTGTAGGTGCTTATCACTCAAACAATAATAACCCTCTTATTTTGAAGACACTTATCTACATGAATTTGCCTTTAATAATTTCTTCAGAAGAAGTGACTTTCAGCTTTCATAATTAAAATAGGAAATCCAGAATTTACACACAGGAGCAAAAACTGTGTCATGTTAAAGGGAAGATGAAGAACATATGTAATTTAAAAAATTTTTTCTTTGATTTTAATAAATCCTTGCAAAATAACATCCACTAAATTTGAATTCAGGAATGTATGCTATTTGCACTTCTAGAAGGTTTTAAGATAAACTTCACATAGACGTTTGATTTGGATAAATTTTTGGATAAAACAAATATTCTGTTAATTAATTAATATAAAACCATCATAATGGTCACAGAGACAATGATTATATTACGCTCTCAATAAGTGACCATAGACTCGAAGATAATGTAATTTAATCATTGTGAGAAAAAGCTGAAGTCTTCACCAATGTGAACCTGTGTACAAATTCATCACTCTACTTCATTTGTGAAGACTCTCTTGGTTTTCGAATATATCACTATATCTAAAGCATATTTCCAAGTCAGGGATGATTTCCAAGAAAGATCATACAATTATTTTATCTGAGGAGGAAGTTAACAGCTGTATAGTAGCCAAAGAATGAATGGCTTCTAATTTAGAAAGATTACTATGATGGAAGAGAATCCTCAGGTCATCAAGGGTAATTGAGAAGACTGACAATACAGACAATATTTTCTTTACCTATTTATCCATCAATGAACACTTAGGTTTTTCCAAATCTTGGCTATTGTAAATAGAGCTGCAGTGAACATGGAGGTGCATTTATCTTTTTGAGTTAGTGCTTTCATTTCCTTTGCATAAATACCCCAAAGTGGCATTACTAGATCATATGGTAATTCTATTTCTAATATTTTGGGGAAGCTCTGTGCTGGTCTGCACAACGGCTGTACCAGTTGACCACCAACAGTGCACAAGGCCACCTGGAATTTAGTTTTATGTAGGTTGTGAAGTAGGAATTGGTATCATTTTTTTTTTCCCATGTGGATTTCTAATTGCACCAAATATCATATGGTTTCACTTACTCATGGAGCATAAGGAATAACATGGAGGACACTGGGAGATGGAGAGAAGTGAGTTGGGGGAAATTGGAGGGGGAGACAAACCGTGAGAGACTGCGGACTCTGAGGAACTAACTGAGGGTTTTGGAGGGAAGGGGGTGGGGGGTTGAGTGAGCCTGGTGGTTAGTATTATGGCGGGCACATATTGCATGGAGCACTGGGTGTGGTGCATAAACAATGAATGCTGGAACACTGAAAAGAAATATAAAATAAAATGGAAAAAAAATACAACATTAAAAAAAAAAGACATTGCACCATTTCTTGTAAAGATCATTGAATTCAAAACCACTGCTGTATTGTCTTTCTCTATGAATGAGGTGCCAGTTTGTGGGGATTATTTTTGGACACAATACACTGTCCCACTGGTATCTTTGTTTATTCTCAAGCCAGTACTGCAGTGTCTCAATTTCTGTAGATTTATATTGAAGTCAGGGAACTGGGTAGTATAAGTCTTCCCACTTAGTTCTTCTTTAGAAGAGACTGTCTTTCTATTCTTGACTCCATGAAGTTTCATGTAAATTTTAAAATCAGCTTATAAATTTCCACATCTATTGACAAATTTAAAAAGAATGGAGATCTTTGCATTATTGATAATGCCCTTTTATTGATAAAGCATATCTTTCCTCTTATTTAGTTCTTTAATAAACCATCAAAATACAGATCTAAAATATTTCTCATAAGTGCTTTAATCCAAATTTCACATTCATAGGCAGGAAACAATTCCAGAGGAGCAGGGATCATCGAGCTCAGGGGAGCTAGAGATGAGACTTGATCCTGTCTCAGTTTCTGGTCGGTTGAGTTTTTGAGCCACACTCATAATGAATTACTAGTATTGTTTGTCACGTACAGTCCATCTTCATGATTCACTGATTCTATAATTGCAAATGTGCCTCCTTGCTCAAATTTATTTATAAGCCCAAATTCAATACTTGCCAAACTTCCATGCTCATTCACAGACATGTGCTGAGGAATGAAAAATTTGAGTCATCCCCTGTACACACGTCTACCTCAGGCCAAACAAGATGATGCTCTACCATCTTGTTTCATGTCTCTTACTGTAAACAAATGTACTTTTTCTGCTATTTAATTAGTGCCACATTGTTTACATCTTTGTACTTTTTGCTGGTGATTTTGCTGTTTAAAATGGCCCCCAGGGGTAGCGCTGCAGGGCCATCTAGCTTCCCAACACAAGAAGGCAATATGTACCTTACAGAGAGACTATATGTATTAGGTAAATGTATTCAGGCATGAGTTATAGTGCTGTTGACTGTGAGCTAAATGGTAGTGAATCCAAAACACATATCAAATAATGTGTCTTTAAACAGAAGCACACATAAAACAAGGTTATATATTGATTGGTTGATGAAAATGTTGTGATGAGGCTGGGGGGGAACCTAAGCTTGTGTCCCCCCCAGCAGTGGGATAACTCCGTATTCTCTGTGGAAGCAGTGGTTCAATATTTAAGTCAGTGCTCATGGTGACTTTATAGAACATAATCGCCATGGATAATGAGAAGCAATTGTATTTATATGAAGCCATAAATAAAATGCTTCTGTGGGGAAATACTACAAGTAAACTTGCAAGTGAGGACAAGTCTTATCTTTTGGGAGTGCTGTTCATAATTTTTTGGTCAGCATCACTCACCATGGATCACAGTTAACTGAGAACTGTTCATTTTTTGCATTCACATTATAATTTATCTTCTGCATCTCCTTGAAATACTGAAATTTCTTGCTTTGATTTTCTTTAATTTTACCATTTGCATGTATCTACATTTTCTGCATTTCCCAATAGCTGTATAAAATCATTTGTGAAAGCAGACATGAACTAAATAAGTAAGTGACCCCCTCAGGCAGCTGCCCACACTGATAATCATCCCATGCATTAGAATGTCCTTCAGAAAACCAAAATTATATTACTGAGACTTGTTGAGATGTTAAAGAACACAGAACATGGTCATGTGCATGGCAGATGTGCCCTGAAAACTGTGAATAATAATGTATAGGGCAGCATGGCTTTATAATATCATATTGAGAAATTCATGAAGCACCTCCTCTACAGAGAGTAAGTCATGGTGATACGTGTATATTTATATTTATTCAGAGAGTGTGTGTGTGTGTGTATGTGTGTGCATGTGTGCATGTGTGTATTTGCATACATAGGTGTGTGCTTCTGTTCAGTATACCTGTAGTGAAAATGAATGAAATCTGCTTTTTAACACCATTTCTCATGTCTCATCTCCCTTTGCTTGTTTGCATCTAGAATAGGCCATTTCTTTGGGACTTTTTGGTTTCTCCAGACCTTCCATGTAAAGATAAAATGCTTTATCTTTTTTTTTTCTTACCTATTTCTCTTATATTAATTTTTTTTATCATGTTATGTTAGTCTCCATACAATACATCATTAGTTTTTGATGTAGTGTTCCATGATACATTGTTTGTGTGTAAAATCCAGTTCTCCATGCAATCCATGCCCTCCTTAATACTCATCACCAGGTTCACCCATTCCCCTGACTCCTTTCACCTCTAGAACCCTCAGGTTGTTTCTCCAAGTCCACAGTTTCTCATGGTTCACCTCTCCCTCTGATTCCCCCTGCTTCATTTTTCCCTTCCTTCTCCTAATGTCCTCCATGTTACTCCTTATGTTCCACAAGTAAGTGAAACCATATGATCATTGACTCTCTCTGCCTGACTTATTTCACTTAGCATAATCTCCTCCAGTCCCCTCCATGTTGATACAAAATTTGAGTATTCATCCTTTCTGATGGAGGCGTAATACTCCATTGCATATATGGACCACATCTTCTTTATCCATTTGTCTGTCAAAGGGCATCTCAGCTCTTTTCACAGTTTGGCTATTGTGGGCATTGCTGCTGTGAACATCGGGGCTCTTATATTAGTTTTAAACATCCCTAACCCTAGCCTTTTTCTGATGGGTCAAACAGGTAAGTGGTAGATCACAGATAAATGTGTGCAGCCCAGTCACTGACCCAGGTTAGTGCTGCATTTACCTGTGCATGTCTGCATGGGGATGTTTCCACATTCTGTTAGTGGACACAAGTAGGAACAATGTGTGCTAAGATGTTTGGTCTGAACATTCAGCTGTGGAAGACAGCAGCACTCGCTCGTCCATGCAAATGCTGAACTCATAATGAGGCATATTTCCTGAGTCCTTTGCTGTCAGCAACTAAATACCACATTTTCAAAGTTGGAGGGAAAATCTTTAATCCAGTTGTTAGTGAAACTGTAGTGATTGTTAGTGAAATTGTAGTGAATAGAGACAGCACCCAGACTAAATACAATGCTGAAATCTGCTGTTATAATAACCCTTTCCACTTAATTTTCAAGGACCTAAATTCTCCTTTTAAAAAAAGGGCTTAAAATCCTATTTAGAGATCATGCATGACCTTTATTATGGTATCATTACAGAAATGAGAAAATTGATTCTCTTTGTCGACATGAGGAAATTATTTCTCCTTTATTTTCCTTTCAAAGATATTAACTAAGACAATTCACTATAGAATCATATTTCTACTTGTAATTTCAGGGAATAATAAAAACATATATGGGCACATAAATTCTATTGGGGGCAATTATGTGTGGCACCCAAAAAATAAGGTTAAATCCTAAAATGAGAGTGATTGAAATTGAAATTTTTTTTGGATAAGGTTCAAATTGCATCCATGAACAAATGCACAATAAGTCCTTTCATGTGTAATCCAACAACAGTCTTTGTTGGACTTCGTCAGCAAGTGCACTTTTTCTAAAGGCAACTAAAAATATAATATAGGTTTGTTTTAAAAGATGAGGTATTAAAAATTATATTTTTTTATAAATGTGATTTTTAAAAGTAAAAGAAAGATGTCTGGTGGAGAGGAAAAATATTAATTGATGATAATATATTAAGGCACCTTAACACTCTTAGGTTGCCTTTTGTGAATTTCAAAAACGTTTGGACAACTGGAGAAAAACATAGAGTTTTTCGTGGTTAGGGTCTTTGAATTTGCAACTATGTCTTTGGATTTGTGAATATCACACAGGGAGAAGTAAAATCTTTCAAATCATCTATTCCAACCAAATACTGTTATGCAATATTTGTTTTTAGAAACTTAATCTCAGATAAGACTGGGAAACATAGAAAGTTGTGAGATTTAGAGAATATTATGCTTTATTTTCTCCTTGACTAACAACAGTTCTTATCTTCTAACAACTGCCATTTTATTACTTACTCAAATCAGCAGGGATGTTTCATTTGCATTTTGGATTTTGAGACTCAAAGGTGAGATTAGTTGTTTTTTTTCCCTCTACATATATAAATAATACTTCAAACTTTACATCTAGTCAGATTGAATTTATATTATTAAAGCAGCATGTAGAAAACTGTCAACCTGTCTACATAATTTAAAATTTCCAACAGAAAATAATGTCACTGGGTAATAATATAGCCGCTGAATGTTACACAAATGGTTACATGATCAAGTGAGAGAATCATAAGGTTTTCTCTTGTTTGCTTGTTTTACTTCTGAATAACTCTGATATGTCATCATGATTTAAGCCCCAATGTTTCATAATGTACAGGTGAAGCACTATTGATTGTGTTGAAACTTTGCCTTCCTTCAATTAAAAAAGCAAAGCAAAACAAAAGAAAAAAAAAACTTGTCAAGAAAGAAAAAAATTGGTTTTAGTAATAGTGAGTTGATTAAAAAAAAAAGTCTTTGTTCTAACATCTTGTCCTTTTAGGTGCGTATTATAGGGGCTGGCAGAATTGATTAAATAGAGGGCTTGTGATTGTTTTCAGCACCCTTTCTGCTTGTCACCCGAAAGCCCTTCTTCCCTGGTGTCCAACCCACTCACTATCTGAGCACCTCCAGACACTGGCATGTGCTCCCAGCTCTTCCAACCTCCTCTTCCTTCTCCTTAGTACCCGTGTTGTGCCCTTGGCTTCAGGACTTCAGAATCCCTCCCCACAATAAGTCTAGTACTATAGGATATGCTGCCTCAATAAGTAGATAGAGAGACACTGACACATTGTTTTCAAAATCTGCTCACACCTACTGTTCACGTTTTTTCTGTTTCATTTTGTCTTTGTTTTTATTCCTTTTGATTTTTTAAAATCAGTCCCACAGCACAGTTTTTTTTTGTTGTTGTTTTGTTTTGGTAACAAAGATCTTTAAAAAATACCTTGTTGGTGGGGGGACATCTGGGTGGTTCAGTCAGTTAAGCACCCAACTCTTGGTCTCAACTCAGGTCTTGATCTCAGGTTTCTGAGTTCAATCCCTGTGTTGGGCTCCATGTCGGGTGTGGAGCCTACTTTAAAAAAAAACAAAAACAAACAAACAAACAAAAACAACTTTGTGGGATTCTGTGGTTTTGTTTTATTATAAGGTTACCAATAATTTTATTTTCACACAGGAGACAGAAGATACTTTGAAATCATATGTTACGTGATGTATAGGTGATAGTCAAATCCAATATATGTATTTTGAAGCAGATCCTTTTTTTCCATTGCTACTTCCTTTCTAAACACTATTTCCTAATTTTTAAATAAGCTTAGTGTTTGACTTTGACTTCACTACAATGGCCCATGTTTCTAAGAGCCTTGATGAAGGGAAGGAGGAATACAGAGGTATTATTACCACAGAAAATACTTTGTTTTAGTAGTTATCTGGAAACAAAGCATCATTCAATTTTAAAATTTGATAATTTAAAAATCAAAGCAAGCTGCATTAGAATGATTTAGATGATTTTTTTTTTTCAAGAAAGCACAATATCTTTGGGGACTGGGATTACAATTTTAAAAATGAAAATTGTCAGTTTAGAAGTCTTAGCAGTCTTTCAGTGATCTCATGTCTTCACCCACGGTCTCCATCCATGGTGTCCTGGTGTTCTCATATATGCTGTTCAGACCATCTCCTCTCTTCTTTGTGTTATCTTTGACCTGCTGCAAGTCAAAATTTGCCCTATAGACCTGCCTGCCAGGAAGGTTGACTTTGTAAATGCTCACTAATTTGTATCGATGGCTTGTTTCTTTCATCACACTTGTAATTTTTGTTTTTTTTTCTTAGATCAGAAGTTGCAAAGTACTGTAGTTACTGGGCCTCATGTATATATTTTGTTTGGCCTATTCGGTCCATAGTTTAATTCTCTAAAATCTAGGCGAAATTTAGAACCAAGACATTTCTCATAAAATTAGGATATAAGAAGACTATATTCCAACTTGGCAAGAATTTGCTTCGTAGAATGTATGTGATTCTCAGTCTGCTCCCGAGCACATCAGGCTCGCTTCATTCATTTACTCATTATGTGGTCGATCCATGTAGAGATCTGGATTTGTACCCACTGGAAACAGGAATACATGAGACAACTCCTTTTCCTTTTCCATCCTCAAACTATTTCTCCATGAAAGAATGCCATTTAAAAACTAACAAAACATATCTCTAAAATTAAAAAAAAAATGAAAAGCCTCTGATGCATAGAGGCAGAGAGGTTATGTTTATTGATAAAATTTATTTATTCATGATTTCAATGCAGTGGTTAAGGAAGAAAAGTATAAGATGCAAACACAACAAGAAGGGTACTTATTCTGATGTGGGATGGAGCACACTTTGCCGGGAATGGTTTAGGAGAAGGGATGCTGAGTAAGTGGAAATGTAACTCATGAGGAGGGCTCCAGCTAAAGCTTGACTTCTAGAGGCTCTGGATGTAGGAAGACACTGTGCAGGGAATGACCTACAGGTCAAAGAAAATAACAGTGACTCTCTGGTGGAGAGCAACACTGAATGAAGCTAGATACACAGGCCAAATGCCAAATCATGGTCTTGTGGGCTGTAGTAAGTTTTGTCGTTGTTTGAATCCCAAAGGAAAAGATCTGGTCCTCTTGCCAACACCCGCTACTCAGTGGCCTTCAGCAACTGTGGCAACTCAAGTTCTCTCTCCTGATGCACAGAGCACCACTGTCTCTGATGTCCCATCCTCAAACTTCCATCATGTCATTCATCTCTCCTAAGTGGTTTTTGACTTTAAAATAAAGATGCTAACTTCCACATACAATTTAAATTCTAGTTTGTCCATTACTTAATGCATCAAGGTTTTCTTTTTTTGTTTTTGTTTTTGTTTTTTAAAGGAGGAACAGCAGATTCATTCTCTCCACAGGGGCTGAGATGCTAATGATCATGAATTGGTTCAAATGTGCTTCACACTGAGTTAGGGCCCTCTGTTTTTCACCCAAAGCAAGGACCGTGATGTTGGAAATTTCAGCTTTCACAAGAACTCGTATGGAAGGTTTAGAAGCGTTCTTTAGAAATGCATCAGGTCTGTGGCCGTGAGCAGCTGCCTACTCTCTGTGTAACAGAAGCCTGAGCTTGTGCTAGAACACTTCTGGTGTGCTGTTGATGGAACGAGGATTGACGGCTTTTATTTTATTTTATTTTCAGCTCACTCCAGTTGGCACCACGATATTTACAGGATTTTCAGGAGACAATGGAGCTACAGACATAGACGATGGACCAAATGGACAGATAGAATATGTTATCCAATATAACCCTGATGATCCGGTACGTTAGTATCTACTTGTGATGTGACATCACCATGAGGAGTAAAAACAGTGCTTACCCCAGCGGATCCTTACTATGTTTTTCTGTTACTTAGCTCCTTGAACTATGTTAGTAGTCATTCAGCTGTTAAAAATTATCTCAAAATCATCATCTTTTAACTAATTGTGTTATAATTTTAAAAAGCACTTTTTAAAACTCCTGGGTGGGTTTTGTAGGCAAACACTTAAAATGATTTATAGGTACAATATGCCATTTTCATGACATTTCCATTGTGCTTGTGGACTCTTAAGCATTCCAAATAAATCATCAGAGGTGGTGTAACTAGTGTGATGTATATGTTTTATGGCGCATGCCAGGTAATACCACACCACCACTGTCCACCAGGGAAGCCTGAGGTAGAGAAGAGAACAAAGCCTTTAGCTGTGGCCTTCTTTTTTTTTTTTCTTTAAGATTTTATTTACTTATTTATTTGAGAGAGAGAGGGAGAGAAAGCATAAGCAGAGGGAACAGCAGGCAGAGGCAGAGGGAGAAGTAGAATCCCCGTGGAGCAGGGAGCCCGATGTGGGACTCGATGCCAGGACCCTGGGATCATGACCTGAGCTGAAGGCAGACACTCACTAACTGAGCCACCCAGGAGTCCCACTTTTTTTTTTTTTTTAGATTATTTATTTCTAATTAGAACATAGGATTTCTATTTTTTTTAAGGCTGTGAAATTATTTCTTCCAGTATATTACATTACCTATCACACTGATAAGATCAAAATGGTTTTGTTGCAGCCTGAGCGAGAAGCCCTCCCTTCCTCCTTCCCCCAGAAAGCTTCTCAGGGTACCATTGGTGCCCCCAAAGCATCCTTTTGAAATCACTTCTTAAGTGAATTTTCTTTATTCTTTTTCTTTTTTTTTCCCCCCTCGGGCAACACTTTATTGAGAAAGCATTAACCATAAGTTCATTTGATTTAAATTTCGTTTTTTAATTAACATATAATGTATTATTTGTCGCAGGGGTACAGGTCTGTGAATCCTCAGGCTTACACACTTCACAGCACATACCTTCCCCAATGTCCATAACCCAACCACCCACTCTGTACCCTCCTCCCCCAGCAACCCTCAGTTTGTTTTGTGAGATTAAGAGTCTCTTACGATTTGTCTTCCTCCCAATCCCATCTTGTTTCATTTTTCCTTCTCAACCTCCCAAGCCCATTGTATATGTGTGTGTGTATGTATGTGTGTGTGTCTGTGTGTATGTATGTATGTGTGTGTGTGTGTGTGTGTATATATATATATATACACACACCATATCTTCTTTAGCCATTCATCTGTTGATGGACATCTAGGTTCTTTCCATAGCTTGGCTATTGTGGACATTGCTGCTGTAAACATTCAGGTGCACATGCCCTTTTGGATCACTACATTTGTATCTTTAGGGTAAATACCCAATAGTGTGATTGCTGGGTCATAGGGTAGCTCTATTTTCAACTTTTTGAGGAAACTCCATGCTGTTTCCCAGAGTGGCTGCCCCAGCTTGCATTCCCACCAACAGTGTGGGAGACCCTTTTCCACGCCAGCATCTGTCGTTTCCTGATTTGTTAATTTTAGCCATTCTGTCTAGTGTGAAGTGGTATCTCATTGAGGTTTTGATTTGTATTTCCCTAGTGCCGAGTGATATGGAGCACTCTTTCATGTGTCTGTTGGCCATCTGGATGTCTTCTTTACAGAAATGACTGTTCATGTCCTCTAACCATTTCTTGATTGGATTATTTGTTCTTTGGGTGTTGAGTTTGATAAGTTCTTTATAGACTTTGGATACTAGCCCTTTATCTCATATGTCATTTGTGAATATCTTCTCCCATTCTGTCAGTTGTCTTTTGGTTTTGTTAACTGTTTCCTTTGCTGTGCAGAAGCTTTTGAGCTTGATGAAGTCCCAATAGTTCGTTTTTGCCCTTGCGTCCCTTGCCTTGGGTGATATTTCTGGAAGAAGTTGCTGCGGCTGAGGTTGAAGAGGTTGCTACCTGTGTTCTCCTCAAGGGTTTTGATGGATTTCTTTCTCACAATGAAGTCCTTCATCCATTTTGAGTCTATTTTCATGTAAGGAAATGGTTCAGTTTCATTTTTCTGCATGTGGCTGTCCAATTTTCCCAACATCATCTGTTAAAGAGACTCTTTTTTCCATTGGACATTCTTTCCTGCTTTGTCAAAGATTAGTTGACTATAGAGTTGAGGGTCTATTTCTGGGCTCTCTATTCTGTTCCATTGACCTATGTGTCTGTTTTTGTGCCAGTACCATGCTGTCTTGATGATGACAGCTTTGTAATAGACCTTGAAGTCTAGAATTGTGATGCCACCGACTTTGGCTTTCTTTTACAATATTCCTCTGGCTATTCAAGGTCTTTTCTGGTTCTGTATAAATTTTAGGATTATTTGTTTCATTTCTTTGAAAAAAATTTGATGGGATTTTGGTAGGGATTGCATTAAATGTGTAGATTGCTTTAGGTGGCATAGACATTTTCACAATACTGTTCTTCCAATCCATGAGCATGGAACATTTTTCCATCTTTGTGTCTTCCTTAGTTTCTTTCATGAGTACTTTATAGTTTTCTGAGTACAGCTTCTTTGCCTCTTTGGTTAGGTTTATTCCTAGATATCTTATGGTTTTGGGTGCAATTGTAAATGGGATTGACTCCTTAATTTCTCTTTCTTCTGTCTTGTTGTTACTGTATAGAAATTCAACTGATTTCTATGCATTGATTTTATATCCTAACACTTTACTGATTTCCTGTACAAGTTCTAGCAGATTTGGAGTGAGTCTTTTGGGTTTTCCACATAACATATCATATCATCTGCAAAGAATGAGTGTTTGACTTCTTCTTTGCCGATTTGGATGCCTTTAATTTCTTCTTGTTGTCTGATTGCTGAGGCTAGGACTTCTAGTACTATGTTGAATAGCAGTGGTGATAATGGACATCCCTGCTGTGTTCCTGAACTTAGCAGAAAAGCTCTCAGTATTTTTTCCATTGAGAATGATACTTGCTGTGGAATTTTCATAGATGGCTTTGATGATATTGAGGTATGTACCCTCTATCCCTACACTTTGAAGAGTTTTGATCGAGAAAGGATGCTGTACTTTGTCAAATGCTTTTTCAGCATCTATTGAGAGTATCATATGTCCCCTGTTCTTTCTTTCATTAATGTATTGTATCATAATGATTGATTTGTGGATGTTGAACCAACCTTGCAGTCCTGGGATAAATCTCACTTGGTCATGGTGAATAATCCTTTTAATGCACTTTGGATCCTATTGGCTAGTATTTTGGTGAGAATTTTCACATCTGTGTTCATCAAGGATATTGGTCTGTAATTCTCTTTTTTGATGGGATCCTTGTCTGGTTTTGGAATCAAGGTAATGCTGGCCTCAGAAAATGAGTTTGGAAGTTTTCCTTCCATTTCTATGTTTTGGAACAGTTTCAAGAGAATAGGTGTTAATTCTTTTTTAAATGTTGGTAGAATTCCCCTGGGAAGCCATCTGACCCTGGGTTCTTGTTTGTTGGGAGATTTTTGATGACTGCTTTAATCTCCTTAGTGGTTATGGGTCTGTTCAGGTTTTCTATTTCTTCCTGGTTCTGTTTTGGTAGTTAATACATCTCTAGGAATGCACCCATTTCTGCCAGATCATCAAATTTGCTGGTGTATAGTTGCTCATAATATGTTCTTATAATTGTTTGTATTTCTTTGGTGTTGGTTGTGATCTCTCCTCTTTCATTCATAATTTTATTTATTTGGGTCCTTTCTCTTTTCTTTTTGATAAGTCTGGCCCGGGGTTTATCAATCTTACTAATTCTTTCAAAGAACCAGCTTCTAGTTTCATGATATGTTCTACTGGTTTGTTTGTTTGTTTGTTTTGGTTTGGTTTGGTTTCTATTTGATTGATTTCTGCTCTGATCTTTACGATTTCTTTTCTCATGGGTTTAGTTTTTCTTTGCTGGTCTTTCTCCAGCTCCTTTAAGTGTAGGGTTAGGTTGTGTATTTGAGACCTTTCTTGATTCTTGAGAAAAGCCTCTATTGCTATATACTTTCCTCTCAGCACTACCTTTGCTGTGTCCCACAGATTTTGAACAGTTGTGTTTTCAGCATCATTTGTTTCCATGAAATTTTTCAATTCTTCTTTAATTTCCTGGTTGACCCATTCATTTTTTAGTATGATGCTCTTTAGCCTCCACGTATTTGGGTTCTTTCCAACTTTACTCTTGTGATTGAGTTCTAGCTTTAGAGCATTGTGGCCTGAAAATATGCAGGGAATCCCAATCTTTTGTTACCAGTTGAGACCTGATTTGTGACCCAGGATGTGATCTCTTCTGGAGAATGTTCCATGTGCACTAGAGAAGAATGTGTATTCTGTTACTTTGGGATGGAATGTTCTGAACGTATCTGTGATGTCCATCTGGTCCAGTGTATCATTTAAGGCCTTTATTTCCTTGTTGATCTTTTGCTTGGATGATCTGTCCATTTCAGTGAGGGGAGTGCTAAAGTCCCCTACTAATATTGTATTATTGTCGATGTGTTTCTTTGATTTTGTTATTAATTGGTTTATATAGTTGGCTGCTCCCATGTTAAGGACATAGATATTTAAAATTGTTAGATCTTGTTGGACAGACCCTTTGAGTATATAGTGTCCTTCCTCACCTCTATTATAGTCTTTGGCTTAAAATCTAGTTTATTTGGTAAAAGGATGTCTGCCCCAGCTTTCTTTCGATGTCTGTTAGCATGGTAAATTATTTTCCGCCCCCTCTCTTTTAATCTGGAGGTGTTTCTGGGTCTAAAATGAGTTTCTTGTAGACAGCGTATTGGTGGGTCTTGTTTTTTATCCATTTTGATACCCTGTGTTTTTTGATTGGGGCATTTAGCCCATTTACATTCAGGCTAACTATTAAAAGATATGCATTTAGTGGCATGTATTGCCTCTTAGGTTACTGTTACTGTATATTGTCTCTGATCCTTTCTGGTATACTACTTCTAGGCTCTCTCTTTGTTTAGAGGACCCCTTTCAATATTTCCTATAGAGCTGGTTTGGTGTTTACAAATTCTTTTTGTTTTTGTTTGTCCTGGAAGATTTTTATCTCTCCTTTTTTTTTTCAATGATAACCTAGCTAGATATAGTATTCTTGGCTGCATGTTTTTCTCCTTTAGTGCTCTGTATATATTGTACCACTTCTTTCTGGCCTGCCAAGTCTCTGTGGTTAAATATGCAGGCAATCTAATATTTTTACCATTGTATGTTACAGACTTCTTGTCCCAAGCTGCTTTCAGGATTTTCTCTTTGTCACTGAGACTTGTAAGTTTTACTATTGGATGACAGGTTGTGGACCTATTTTTATTGATTTTGACAGGGGTTCTCTGTGCCTCCTGGATTTTGATGCTTGTTCCCTTTACCATGTTAGGGAAATTCTCTGCTATAATTTGCTCCAGTATACCTTCTGCCCCCCTCTGTCTTTCTTCTTCTTCTGGAATCCCAATTATACTAATATTATTTCATCTTATGTTATCTCTTATCTCTCAAATTCTCCCCTCGTGGAGTAGTTGTTTGTGTCTCTTCTCCTCAGCTTCTTTATTTTCTGTTATTTGGTCTTCTATATCACTAATTCTCTCTTCTGCCTCATTTATCCTAGCAATAAGAGCCTCCATTTTTTATTGCACCTCATTAATGGCTTTTTTGATTTCAGCTTGGTTAGATTTTAGTTCTTTTATTTGTCCAGAAAGGGCTTTTATTTCTCCAGACAGGGTTTCTGTAATATCTTCCCTGCCTTTTTCAAGCCCGGCTAGCACCTTAAGAATAGTCATTTTGAACTCTAGATCTGACATATTACCAATGTCTGTATTGATTAGGTCTCTAGCTTTCAGTACTGCCTCTTGTTCTTTTTTTTGTGGTAAGTTTTTCCGTCTTATCATTTTATCCAGATAAGAATATATGAACAAGAGAATAAAATACTAAAAGTGTGGCAAAGGCCCCAGAAAATTACATGCTAACCAAATCAGAAGAGACCCCAAATTGGAATGAGAAGGTAGGGGGTAAAAAAGAAATTTTTAAAAATTAAAAAAAAGTTAAAAAAAATATATATATACATATGTAATAAAATTAAAATATATATATTAAAAATATGTTTTTTAACTCTCTCTCTCTCTATATATATATAGATATATACATATATATTAGACTGATGAATAGAACAGAGCCACCAACTTGATTTTGGGAGTATTTTGGTCTCTTAGAAGAAATTACCTCCCCAAATTTTAAAGTAAGAAAATTTTACATATATATATAAATAAAAGATTAAACATGATGCAGGGATGGAATATGACTGTAAAGCTGAAAATTAAAAAATTAAAATTCTAAGAAAGGAATTGATAAGGTAAGTTGGTTGGAAAAAGAAATAGAAAGTAGAGAGAATGTGCTCAGGTTGGAGAGTAGAACAAAGCCCTGTGCTAGATTTAGGGTATATTTTGATCTATAAGAAGAAATTGTATCCTAAGATTTTTTAGAAGAAATAACCCTATATACAAAAAATTAAGTTAGATTTACAAATTAGTATACAAAAATAAAGTTAGAAGGATAAAATATGACTATAATAATGAAGGTTTAAAAAGTTTTTTTAGAAAGGTATTTTTTAGATAAACTAGTTAAAAAACGTTAAAAGGGGAAAAAGGAAAGGTTTAAAAAATTAGAATAAAAAATATAAAATTTAAAAAATTTAATTAGTTCGCAAGACTAAAGAATCTTGGGGAGAAAGCAATGAATTTCATGCCTTGCTTTCCCCTCCTCTAGAATTCTGCTATTCTCCATGATCAGTGAGCTTGGTCTTGGCTGCATATTCTTGCTGATCTTCTGGGATGAGGCCTGTTGCTCGGATTCTTAAATGTGTTTGCCTGAGGTAGAATTGCACCACCCTTGCCAGGGGCCAGGCCAAGTAATCTACTCAGGTCCGCTCTTGGGAGCTTTTGTTCCCTGAACACTTTTCGTAGAGCTCTGGAGAACGGGAATGAAAATGGCGGCCTCCCAGTCTCCAGCCTGGAGGAACCAAGAGCTCAGGACCCCACTCCTCAGTGTGCCCTTGGAGAAAAACAGTCAGTCCCTCCCAACTCCCTGGTCTCTGGCCGCGCTCCGAGCTAACCTGGCCCTTGACCCAGCATTTCTGTCTCTGGTGCACAGCCCTGTTTGGAGTCTCCAAACCCAGCAGATTCCTGCTGCACACTCCCAGAGGAGGGAGGTGAGTCTCCATGGATCTACCACTTGTGGGGTCCCTGCTCAAAGAGCAGCGTCTTGACTGTGGTATGGATGATGTAACCCTGAGCTGATAGCCCCCTGCTCTGCTCCGTCTCTGCAGCCAGCTTCCCCACTCCTATACCTGTGAGCTTTGCTACACTCAGACACCCCTAGTTTTCTGTGAACCCACAGGTCCTGAGACCACACTGTCCCCGCAAGTGCTCCACCCCCGCTTAGCCTCTGGAGCAATGTCCCTCAGTGGAACAGACTTCTAAAACTTTGGTTTTTGTGCTCCGCTGCTCCACTGCTTGCCAGGAACCGGTCCCTGCCCCTGCGTTCTATTATCCCATGTATCCACTTGGATTTACCTCTCTGCATGTCCTACCTTTCAGAAAGTGGTCGATTTTCTGTTCCTAGAATTGCTGCTCTTCTTCTCTGATCTCCTGTTGGGTTTGTAGGTGTTCAGAATGGTTTGATATCTATCTAACTGAACTCCTGTGACCTGATGTCATCTTAGTCTGCTACTCCTCCGCCATCTTGATTCCCCCCCTTAAGTGAATTTTCTAAGTGAATACTCCTCCTGTATGTTTCATACAAGGAAAATAGAAAGAGGTGAAGCTAATAGTATGTCTTTACTTTTAAATTATGTGTTCATTATATAAGCTTTAAACAAAGAAACAAAAATACTGAGCTTGCAGAGACTGAGAAGGGCCTATAGGAACCACCTCACACACATAGTGTGAGAACTAAGTGAATCATGAATATTCTCATCTTCTTCTGGCAGATCAGTTCATGAGAGGGAGAGAATTGGTCTCAGGAGAGTGGCTGGCTGGTGTGAGCAGGGCCTCCGAGCTTTAGACTCAGGAGTCCTTCTAGAGCACACGGGCTCCTCTCCTTCTCCTCTGTGTTCTAATAGAACAGTTCAGTATTTATGGTAAAAAGTTTCAAAATAGGGAACAAAAATGAAAAGGGAAAGAAAAGCCCCTGGGCGCAGCAGAACCTATGAAAGATTTGGAGATGTTTTTGTTGGTTCTGTGTCTTTTCCCCTAAGTGTGTCTCCACGTGCTTGTAGGTAGAGACAATGGAAAAAAGAAAAAAGAAAGAAAGAAAGAAAAAGAAAAGACAGGGAATTAAGAGGATGTGACAGAAAAGGACCATAAATAGAAAGTGTTGCTCAAGAAATTGAGTGAAAAAGATCAAAGAAGGAGCAGAAGACAAAAGGACAAGAGAAACACTTTTCCTTAAAAGCAGAAACAAGACAGCTGACTGCACATTTGATTTCTGGACTTTCTTCCTTACTACATATGTTTTTGAAAGAATTCATTGTCTGTGCATCCTGTGATTCTAGCTTACAATTTATGAAGGTTGTTTCCTAATTTTTACTCTTCAAGCTGTAAAAATGAAACTTCCAGCTCCTATAGAACAGCCTGGCCATGTATTTTAGGGAAATATTTATTGCCTTTCCCTAAAAACCAACCTATCCAAGCTATACATGTAGTGTGAGATAAACATGCATTACTTAGGAACAACCTTTTAGAAGTTTTATGAGGCTGGAAATCCTTGTCATCTGTGCAGGAATTCCTTCTGAAAGCTTCCGCCTTTCAGGGAATTGTGGACTGGGCATGAAACATAATATGTGCCTTTACTGCCTAGAGACTAGAGAAGCCAATTGGCCACATGTAGTTTCCAAATTACAGAAAAAGAAAAATGTGCTCTAGCAAGCTAGCAGTTCTGTGGAATAAATAATGACATCCTCTGGGCATGTGCCTAATTCAATGAGGCAAAAGAATAAGGCACCATGAGAGCACCTAACTTGGGGTTTATTGCAGGGAGAGGGAAGCCTGAACTCAGCCACATCCTTGCAGAGAGAACCCATCTTTAGCCATTGTGGAAATTTCATGTAAACCTTGGTTACCTACTGATGTTTGTTCCTGCCACTATTCAGTGCTAGTAACTCTGCTTCTATTAATAACACCATAATATTCACCTACTAACTTAATTTCAAAACAAAATTGTGTGGAGGGCAAACATATTTAACCTGAAAATGTGGCCACCTCTGGCGTCTATCGCCACAATTAGGATTTCTTTCAAATGAGTCCCACAGTGTATGGATGGGTAAAACTGCAGATTGGTCTGTTCTACTTAAAAATCTCAGGATGTTTGTTTCTTTTCATTTGCTTGTTTTCCAACTGATGCTGCATTATTCATTAGCAGGAATCACAAATTAATGAGCTTGATTTCCATTCCACTAAAGACATTTTTTTGGCCACAAATTAATTTAAAAACTTTATTTGTATTTGAGAGAGACAGAGCATAAGCAAGAGGGGCAGAGAGAGAAGGAGGGAGGGAATCTCAAGTAGACTCCATGCTGAGCACAGAACCCAATATAGGGTTCAGTCTCCTGACCTAATCCAAAAGATTATGACCTGTGCCAAAATCAAGAGTCAGATGTTTAACCAACTGAGCCACCAAGGTGCCTTTGGCCACAAATTAATTTAAATCACTTTTGAGATGATATCTAAAAATCATGAAATTTCACATTCACATCTAGATTTCCCCTCTATCTTAAGAAATGGAAATATGGCAACTTGAGTCCTGATTTCCAAATAAACCTGTCTAGTGTACCCAGTGTTTTTGTTGCTGCTGTTGTTGTTGTTGTTAATTTTTTGTTTTTGTTTTTTTCAGCTGGTATAATCCTCACATCTAAATGTCCCACATTTTTAGAGTTTGCCCGTCTTTGCTGAGTTTTCCTGTGGTCTCACCTGCAGTGAGCATATTATTTACATCTCTGAGCACAGTGTTCAAACAGCTGCTTTAAAAATCCCTCTTTGCTTGTCCTGACATTGGTCTTCCCTGATTTTCTCTCCTTCTGAAATGGAATCCCACTTCCTGGTTCATCATGGGTCCAGTTGTTTTAAACTCCCTCCTGGACCTTGTGAAAGTTATGTTGTGGAAACACTCTTACTTCTATTATATTCCTCAGAGAAGATTTGTCCATGTGTTTGTTTTTAACGTACCAGACAACATCGTAACTTACATTAAGAACTCTTGGGTGCAGGTTGAATCTCAGTTCCGTATACTTTCTTAGTGATCCTTTTCTAGTCTGCTTCATATAAGTGTGCTCTAGAGGTCACTTACAGACCTGGACACAGCTTACACATCACATTCATTCTCTCCCTGGCTTTATCCTTTCTCCAGCCCCCTCTCAGCCTCCATCAGCATGGGTTGTCCCATAGTCTATCCCTTGACTCTTCAAACCAGATCTGTTTTCTATCAGAGTTTTGACAGCCCCCTGAGGAGCTAACTAAGGCCAAACAGCCAACTCAGCCACGTCGTCTCTTTTTTCAAGTGTGTGATGTCGGCTTGGGTTATCTCTCTCAGGGTGTCTGGTAGTCTTTTTTTGTTTTTGTTTGTTTGTTTGTTTGTTTTGCATTTTTTCCAGAGTTTATAGGTGTTATTCATGGAAAAACCAAGTCAAGTAGGAGATCATCAACCATATAGAAGCAGAACAATTAATTCCCAATCAGTTCCTTTCTTTAGTATATCTTTAGAAGACTAATATGCATACTTCTTTTTCCTTCTGAGCCATTCTGGCTCTCTTGAGTATTAGGCAGCAGCAACAATGATATAACTATTTCAAAGTTTTAACAACAACAGAAGTACAGCATTCATTTCATCGATGGCTGTGGATCTTCAGTGATGAGCTATCGGCTCATTAGCCTCTGGCACTAGTCTAAAACCAGAAACACTGACATTTCAAATCTGTATCAGGCTGTTTGCTCCTTAAGGAAAGGAGAATTGGAGAAACTGTTGAAATGTTGTCTATTCATCTCTGTATTTTAAAAAAGAGGATAACTTTCTAATAAGAACATATATTAGTATCTCCTCATGTCTGTGTGTTCCAAAATATCAGAGAACTAATAATATAGTATCACTTGAAATTATTATGTTGAAGACTTGGCAAACGTAGCAGATATCAATTGCCATTACTATATGCCATCACTAATCCTTGAGATAAGTTTCAGGATTAACATGATGTGTTAGTTACCTATTTTTTATTTTATTTTTTTTAAGTTTTATTTATTTATTTGACAGAGAAAGAGAGATTACAAGCAGGCAGGGAGGCAGGCAGAGAGAGAGGAGGGGGAAGCAGGCTCCCTGCTGATCAGGGAGCCCAATGCGGAGCTCAATCCCAGGACCCTGAGATCATGACCTGAGCCGAAGGCAGAGACTTTACCACGGAGCCACCCAGGTGCCCCGTTAGTTACCTATTGTTACCATGTAACAAGCCATCACAAATTTAGTGTCTTAAAACAAAACACACTGATTTTTGCAGTTTCTGTGACGTCAGAGCCTAGACTCAGCTTGGCTCTCACAAGGTGGCAATCTGTGTATTGAGCAGATTAGTTCTCCTATAGAGAACTCAACTAAGGAAGAATTTCCTTCCAGTTAAACTCAAACTGCTGTCAGCATTCATTTCTTTATGATTTTAAGACAGAAGTTGTTGGCTTCTTGCTGACTGTTGGCCAGAAGCTGCTCCCAGCTCTGACAGGCCACACTGAGTTCCTTGGCTGTATATCCCCTGAGTTCTGCAAGGAGGGTGCCCAGACCCAGTCTGTTTGCAAGATGGAGCTGTCCATGACACAGTGCAGCCACAAGACAGTTCATCATCTATGCTGTATCCTGTTGGTTAGAAGCAAGTCACAGCCCCTGCCACACTCAAGGGGAGGTTTTACATGAAGCCATGAGATGCCTGTCAGGATGTGGGGATGGACAGGGGCTCCCTCAGGAATCTGTTACAGCCACTCTTACCTTCAACATTATTGTCATCATTTTTGAATGTAATATAAACAAATACTTTGAATAGTATTTTTTAACAAACTTAGACTAAAGAGAGGGGATGAAGTTTCTATTCTGGTCTTAATACAGGGTAAATTGAACATGATCACTTGAACTATTAGCATCTTTGTTACCCTACCTGTATTTCCTTTATGATGTGGAACAACATTTATATTACATGTGGAATAGAGAAAAATCAGGCATTTGTACTAACCAAAATCATAAAATTTTAATTACCAATGTTGCAAACTCATCAGTAAAACAAAGCACACTTTTATTTAACCCATGAACAAAATCAGAATAGTTAAAATTGAGCTTTCTTTTCTTTTTCTTCTTCTTTTTTCTTGTTTTTTCCTTCTCTTTACTTTTGTCATCATTTTCATTGAATTTTTTTCTAAAATAAGGAATGAGTTTAGGGATGAATAGCAGCTGAGCTGATTGACTACATTTAAAGCAAAATCATTTATGCTGGTTTCTAAAACATTCTGGATCTTTCCCTCTTTGGAGCTATGCCAGGAGTGCACTTTTTTGGGGGGTGGGGGGTTGGAAGAATGACCTGCTCTGTATAATGACCTGTGAGCTCACAGAACCAACTACAAATCATCATCGCCCTCCTCCTTCCCTTGCCCTCCTCTCCTCCTCCCCTGACACCAATGTTGAAAAAAGGATATTATATAGAAATCACAAATTGTGATGTTTGAACCTTTGATGATAAAATAAATGGTGGTAACAGGGAAATTTTCCAGATACCTGAACTTTGATTTAGAAGTACCCCAGGGCTATTCAAGAGTAACCCTAAAAATATACGAAAAACTGTCGTAAGAAACAAGTTTTGTGGTTATTATCAAAATGACTGGTGAAAAACCCATTGATCAACATGCAGAGTTTTTAAAAATGATGAGAGTATCAGGGCACCTGGATGAGTCAGTCAGTTAAGCAGCTGACTCTTGGTTTCAGTTCAGGTTATGATCTCTGCATCCTGGGATAGAGCTGTAGTTGCTTCTGTGCTCCAGGGGAGTCGGCTGGAGAGTCTCTGTCTCTGCCCCTCCCCCATTCTTTCTCTCTCACTCAGAAAAATAAATTCACCTTTAAAAAATGATGAGAGTAGTAAATATGAAGCTCATAGGCAATATTTTCAGGTGATAAACATGCTCTCTGTAACTTTCAAAGGACTAAGTTGCAGTATTGCATTCTCTAATTCATCTTATATTCAAAGGAGTTGATTCTTTATCTTTCCCAATTTGCAGACATCCAACGACACCTTCGAAATTCCCCTCATGTTGTCTGGAAACGTGGTGTTAAGGAAGAGACTCAACTATGAAGATAAGACCCGGTATTTTGTCATCATCCAAGCTAATGTGAGTATTCAGTCTCCCTAGCTTCCCTCTGGGGAATTTATGAAGCAAAGAACTCACCCCAGAATGTACAAGTGGTCTCAGAGTTCTTGGTGTAAATTATGGCCTCAACAAGGAAGGCTGCCCACAGCATAATGTGTATGTTATATTCTTCGAGATGGGGAATGGGATGGAAGGGGGCAGGAGGATGGTTTCTACTCACTGTTTCCTTCCCTCTGAATCACTCACACCCACTATTCAGTACTTTGCTTTCAGCTCATACCGAAGTATTTTCTCAAGGTGTGATGCATGGAGCATCAGCAGCAGAATTACCTTGGGAGGATATTAAACAGGCACATTCCTGGACCCAACCTCAGACCCTCTGAATAAAATTTTTGAAGGGTAGAAGTGGAATCCCTGCATGTTTACTAACTCCCCAGGGGATTCCAGAGTGCACTAAAGGAAGAGAAAAACTGATCAGCAATCTACTCCCCCATGGCTTCCATTACTTGAATAGTTGGTCACTATTGGTGTCAGTTTCTAGGACCATAACCAGGAATGTACGCACCACAGGAACGGAACATCAGAAAAATAGTTGCTTACATAACGTGGACTTTGATTATTGTTTTAACAAAATCCCTAGATTCATGTAGATCAAGTGCTGGTTTGACAGTTGAAGTATATCACAAAGGACTCCGATTACTTCTCCCCTTACGTTGTACCCTTTCTGAAGTTTGGTTATTTTTCCAATGCAGTATTTTTCGGGTGCTAGTGAATACCACAACCATAAGCATCATAATTGCATTTCAAGTCTGAGGGTAAGCAGGGGGAAAAGGGGCAAAACTAGGACTCTTCTTCTTCCTTGTCCGAGAGGAAACTTGTCCCAAGTCCTCTTCCCTTCTAGCCTGGGATCCCAGGAGGCAGAATAGAGAGATTGAAGGAGACTGTATGTAGCAAAGGGGAGCGAGGTAATCACCTCTGGATTATACCAAGTCCTGAGCATCTCCTGGAGCTGGACAGGGCTGATAACCCAGGGGGACTGGGCTGGGAGAAGAAGGAGGAGGAGGAGGAGAAGGAGAAAGAAGTGGAGGGAGGGGAGAAGCAGGAGAAGGGGAAGAAGAGTTTGTTAACAAGAAGAACAGAATGAGTCTAGTATTTCAGTGAACAACTGATACTGACTGGCTACAGATGGCTTCTGATATTGACAAAAGTCCATAGTAAGTGACAGGATCACGTTCTGAAAAGGTTATTAGACTCTGAAGCCAGCCTGTGCTTTTAAGGATGCCTAGGCAGTGTCATCCTACTCACACAGAAGAACAGAAAGATAGCAGAGAGGGGCAAAAGGAACGCATCCCCCATCAGTTCTTCTGAACAAGTTTATATGCAACAAGGCATCACTCAGTGGATGACCATTTTTGCCCTAAAGATATTTTGCCAGTAAGGGGGGGGCATTTTGTATGTGTATATTCATATTTAAATATATAATTTATATCTATATGTTTATATTAATATTGTTTTATATATTCATAAAATATAAATACATTTACACATATAAAATATATTTATTTTATATAACATATAATATATACAATTCATCTGTTATATATAGTAGGTAGGTAGTAGATATAGATACATAGATAGAATTTTTGAAGCCAAATTTCTGGATTTACATTCAAAATTCTCCAGTTGGTTGTTTTTCAATTTATTGTCTTGGTGTCCAGGGGTAGAGGCTAAAGCAGAAATGGCAGATATAAGAAAAAGTCAACTGGCCTCTCAGTAGAATCAGTAGGTATGAGTTCCTCAAAACCCTGAAGTATTTCTTTTTAAACATTATTTCCATGCAAGTGAAAATGAGAAGAAAAAATATAGTTTCCCTTGCCTGACTCAGAATCTCTAATAAAATGTAAGAAAAAGTAAGATTGCTCTAGAATGTATTTGAAAATTTGTTTTTATTGTGCTATTTAAAATGAGGTATTTTTTTTTTTTTTTAAGAAACACAAGCTAAACATCTGAGTTGCTATTTAATTTAAAATATTTATAAAGACATCTGGAACAATTTGCATGAAATTTGCTAGACTGCCCATAAGTGCAGGAGGAAGTGTTAATTTTTTAGCATTTCAGGGATAAAATTATGAGATAGAAGGTTATGCGTGACTCATCAAAAGGAAAGAATGGAATTGGCAAGAAATTAAAGAAAAGGTTACTTTATCTGTAACAATTTTTACTACAAACATAAATCATAGAGTATAGAATACGAATGTTAAATATAAGAGATTAGAAGCTTTGTGGTGTTTTTAAAAACTTTCAGAGCTATATCCTTTTAATGGTTTTAGGATATACCAAAATTAGGATGCATTATAATTTATCCAAATATACTTCCTGTTTTTTGTTTGTTTGTTTTGTATTTTGGCTTAGGAAGATACCCACCCTCATGACTCTTGTGAGAGGCAGTGAGTACAATATTGTGGCAAAAGCATGAATTCTAGTACCACGTTGCCTGGATTTAAATTCCAGTGATGCCTTTGACTAGCTTTGTGACTTCGAGCATGTGCTACTTATGTAAGGCACTTTAGTGTTTGAAAATGGATAAATGAGGGGCACCTGGGTGACTCAGTCTGTTAAGTATCTACTCTTGATTTTGGCTCAGGTCATGATCTCAGGGTTGTGAGAATGAGCCCCGTGTCAGAGTCTGTGCTTAGCGGGGAGTCTGCTTGAGATTCTCTCTCTCTCCTTCTGCCCCTCACCCTGCACACACACACTCTCTCTCTCTCAAATAAATAAATAAATAAATAAATATTTAAAAATTGATAATTTAATAATGGACTTTTTATGAGAAAATATGTATATGTATGCATGTATAGGTAGGGCTTTTAATCTTCCTAAATAATGCCATATTATTTTCCAAAGTATTATAACACATCACTCCCTCACAAATGGGAAAGAATTCCTCATTGTCTCTACATCTTAGACACATAATTTACTTAAAACTGGGGATTGTTGGAACTGAAAAGCTGAATCATCCTTGCTTGAGAACCGGTTGTGGGTCTCCTCCCAACTCTGAGTTCAGGGACCTTACCTTTGTGTTCTCGGTGATAGAGCCCAGAGGATGGAAAGTGACAGGTGCTACAAATCAGAGCTTCTTCTCTCAGAGAGATGGTTGCTAAACTTGGACTGCTTCATATATGCCAACATCTATATTGGGGAGCAAGAATCCCTGTCCTCTCAGAGGTCCTTCTAGCTGGACTAAGGACCAAATTGACATGAGACAGATTCACAGGAGAAAATAAAATGTAATAGGTGTACCCTATGGGGAATCCACGTAGACATGGGAATTCCAAAGACAGGCTGGATGAGGACTGTGTCATCCTGAACTAGAGAGAAGGGTGTGGGGGTCTGGGACTTCAGAGGAAAGGGGTGTACTTCACACGGTCATAAGTAAAGCATATGTCTGATAATCAGATGTTTGCCCTACCATACAGATGGGTCACTCAGATAAAATTTATCTCCATTAATAACCTTTATTCTGGGAAAGACCCAAATTTAAGTTCTTCTGTGTGGTTAAGAGAAGGACAAAATTTATCTTGAGCCTGTAGTCTCAGGTGCCTTCAGCTCAAAATATGCCAAAGTTGTACGTTTGGGGGGGGGTTGTCCTGAACCCCTTCATCTGTATAATTTATACTTCTATATTTACATAGAATCATAAAATCCATAGATCGTTACATGTTTTTAATTACATTTTTATGTTCTTTGGGGTTTTTTGTTGTTATTTTGTCAGTGGTGTGTAAATTGATGTGCAGTGTAGATCATGTACATTTAAAACCTACATTATTCTCTTGGAGTCATAAAGAGAGTTGAATTATGAGTGATCAATTTTGATTTTAAAGTAGATGGTATCTAAGAGGGTAGAGGTTTGATGATAAATTACTGAAATTACTCAATTTGGATATGGTTTTGCTTATGGTACAAAGATTTGATTGATGTGCAAAGGAAACTATTCAAATTTCACGTAATTAGGAAGTTTCTTTTTATCCATGTGGGCATGTTGTTTCTCTTAAATAAGCTGGGGGAGTTTTGGTTAGCATAAATAAGAAAACTTGTCACTTCTTTTATTGAGAATATCTGCAACGTTATTACCCACAGTTCATTTTAAATATGAATATGCGATGAGAAATGATTAATTCTAGAAAACAGAAGGAAAAGAAATCTAAAAAAGAAAGTTCAGTGATGTACCAAGATCAGTGGGTTTTCTTTCTGTTGAAATTTCCAATATAGCCTATACCACAGACTCCCAATTTTTATATATTATCCTAAATCACAAAGGAATCAAACTCATCTCTGTATACATAGATATTATTCAAAACTAGGTCTCTTTTGTATTAGCATTATCCTGCGGGAAATACTAAAGATTCTTCTGTACTCAAGAGCTCTTAATTCATTATCAGAAAGAAAAAGTTTACATTTATTTTAGAATCATGGTCAGAGTAAGTTCTAAGTTAACCTTATCAATAATAGGGCACATTTAATATTTTCTCAAATATCAAATATCTAGAATAGGAACACTAACTGTCTTTCATAATAAGATATTGTAATTCTTAAAAATATTATTTTTTTCTTATCTCTGTCTTTTCTCTTAATACTATAAATATTCAGAACAGTATGTAAACATTATAATTATAAGGGCTTTGATGTAAAAAAAATCACTTTGTATACTTTTGATATCAACTTGTGTAAACAACTTTTCAAAACCAGCCCCCACCCCGACCTTCCCTCATCTCCACTTCCTACTGATTGTAGAGTAAGTGCTAAACTGCACACCCACTGGTTTTAGCTCTGCCAATTTCTTCGGTGTATTCTGGGAAAGAGGAGTGAAATAGGAAGATGATGCTTGGTGGTTAACAAATAGAAAACGTTCCGGTCCTAAACACATGTAAGCATACGGACATGAAAATAGCATACTGTTTATCTACTAGTATGCATAAAAATTAAAGAAAATTAGATAAACGTCTCAAGCAAACAAAAGGCACTTCCAAAAAAAAAAAAAAAAAGCAACTCGCTTCTAAAATGGTTTAGACCTACACAATCTTGTTGCTTCTTTTTTTTTTTTTTCTCATTTTCATAAAGGAATCTAACACAAAATCAAGTTACTCTAGGATACGTTTTAAATTTTCAGTTAGTGATATTCCATCTACCATCAGCGGACAGAAACAAGGCAAACACCTCCCTGGTCTTCAGTAACTGAGTCAGGGTCAGAAGACTCTGGGCAACTGTAATTATGCTGCAACTTTTTTTTTTTCCTTTCTTTACTGCAAATACCTGATAAGGTAATGAGAGAGCCTTTAATATCTGTATCTGAGTCAGCCTAGTAGGTGCTTCTATCCATTTTTTTAAAGCTACAAACCACTTGAGTACAGAGTACATAAATGTTGGAAGTCTCTATTCTGAGGTTCCTGTGGCTCAACAAGAAATCAGAAGATCAGCATGCCTGTTCCCTCTCACTTTAAAACCAAAATTCATGTAATTTCATAGCATTTGGTAGAGTTCACATCATTCCTGGCCCCACTCAAAAAACCAATATTTAACTTAATACGCTTCTCAAATAGAGACCAGGTACTGACTGAATAAAAAAAATTAGCATTCAACCCGTTTGATCAAAAAGTAGTGGGCAATTAAACTACCTTACAGCAAGAAAGCCTTTTGATTGGGATAAAGGGATTGAAGCCTCACTTATCATCTGACAGAGGTGTTTTATTGTCTTAACATTGTTATAGCTTAAATATTTGCAATTTTATAGAAAAATTGCTTGGTAAAAAGTACAGATTGTGACAGTGAATTAGTTATCTCTGAGCTATTTCTAAAAGTAAATATCTTTGAGGTTCTCTATGCTTAAAAAGAAATTAGTTCTTCCTTGCAGTGTATGGATGAAACTTTTTACTTATTTAGTAAATAATTCATTCAAAGACAGAGGGTGTCTCTGCTATCCCAGGATACTTTACAGTATGACTCCCAAGAGCTTTACATTGTGTTGCCATCATCTGGGGCCAGAGGATTGAAGGCTTCGAATAAAGATGCTGAAGATTCTGGGACCAAGTCAGCATGGCTTTCCTGTGAAACATTGATAGAATGTTCCAGCGAGGTCACATCCCATACTTTCCTGACTATTTCTTATGGCTTTCTTGATTCTATGTCCAAGATATATGTATGCTTTTAAATTCCTGCATTCCAACTTTGATGCTGGATTTTTCTTTGTATCATCTGCAATTCCTTGCACAGCTGAACGCATAATCATTAAATCGTGACTTGTTTTTAAGGCATCTAATTAAAGATTCCATGTAAGTTAATGTTTAATGTTAGGAAATGTGTAAATGGTATGTGAAAGAATAATGCACATTGAGAAAATACAAGTTAAAAAAAACTTGGATAACTTTTTTTTTTTAAAGATTTTATTTATTTATTTGACAGACAGAGATCACAAGTAGGCAGAGAGGCAGGCAGAGAGAGAGGAGGAAGCAGGCTCCCTGTTGAGCAGAGAGCCCGATGCGGGACTTGATCCCAGGACCCTGGGATTATGACCTGAGCCGAAGGCAGAGGCTTTAACCCACTGAGCCACCCAGGTTCCCTTGGATAACTTTTAAAAGAGATATATTCTTGCTTGCCAATTATAGCCATAGCTTCTAAATCAATGAAATATTATTTTATTTTTAAATATTTAAAAATGAAAAAAATCTTCATTTCATAAAGGAAATAAGAGAAATGAGATGTGAAAATGGAGAAATGGAAGAAGGAATTTTTTTTTTTTTCTTGGAGGGATAGTCTTTAAAATGTTTTGGGTTCTCATGTAGCAATGAATGGAAATAGAGACATAAAACATTCATGCAAAATAATTTTGTTTTATTTATACTACTCCCAATTTAGAATGTTATTTCTTTTATCTAGAACAGTCTTGAGCAGTAACATTTTACTAGAAAGAGCAAAATGTTCTTTTCATTTTGGTTTTTATCTGAATTGCCAGGGGCTACATTTCAGATGAACTTTTTAGATCAAATTTGGTTCTAAATTGGGAGAAGTACTAAAGCCTTCTATTGGTTTACACATGCTCAATGGGCAGGAGACCTACTTCCATATTTCTCCTCGTGTTTTAAAACACATTTTAACAACAAATCATGGGGAAGCTCCACACATGTAGTGAGACTGCTGGCATTTTTCAGTGCTACCTGTCTGTTTAGAGAAGTGAAGAGGAACAGGACGGGTCACCCCAAAATATGCCTCCCTGGCAGAAGGATTGTTTCAGGCTGATTATGTTTTCAAAATGGCAGACAATAGAGGAGCTCTGCAAGCTGTGTAGAAATAGTTCCCTGTTAGAACAGCACTTTGCGCTCACACAGGACATCTCCACCTGCAAGGATATGCCTCTCCCACCAGGAAGATGAGAATGACTGAATCTGGACAAGATCCCATCAGTGGGGAAGGTCTGGATGTGCACCTGCGAGACAGTGACTTCTGCATTTACTGAACTTTGCCTGAAAGCCTGACTCTCTCCCACCCCTGACATTTTCTTTAGTCTTTAGTAGGAGCTGGTATTTAAGGTGATAGCTTTGGCCATTTGGGGGAGTTCAGTTTTCCTGGTGTCTGTGTATATACAGTAGGTGCACATATCGTTAAACTGCTTGGGTTTTCTTCCTGCTAATCTGTTTTCTATTACATGAGGTCTCCGCCGAGAAGCTAGAAGCTAGAAGCTAGAAGGGTGGAGAGAAAATTGTTTTTCTTCCCTGACAGTAGTTTCTCTAGTATTTTGTTTCCAAGTAAAAATTCATATTTTATAGATCAACACTTTGGAACCAGTATCTTTTCTCAAAATTGTAACTGAAGCCTTGTGATTTGGCTCCTTGGTGAGTCAGAAACTGTACCACCTGAGTGTTCGCACAAAGAAAACTTTATGTGCATCAAATAAGGAGATCATGGGTGAATGACTTCCAAAACAGTGACGCCCCAAGCAGAGGTGGATACATTTATTTATTTAGGGTTTGGTGAATAGGGGATGATAAAGGAGACTTGTTATCATATGTAGAAGTAGACATGAGGTCACACATGCCTCTGAAAGGAAACCAGCCTATAGACACATTGTATATTGTGGAAATGAGGCTCTTGTTCCTCCTTGGATGGAGATTTTAGTATTATAATGAGGTAAATGTGGTCATCAGTCATTCTGGAAGTCATGCTGTGGTCCATCTGCACAGGCATGAATCGGGAATTAAGCTCAAACTGGTCAGGGTGCTCTGGGCCAGCTGGAGGTCTTGTCAGGGCATGTGCTTGAGGGAAGGGTGGTTTCTGGTTTCCAATTGTCCAAGTTAAGAGATAAGCTGGAGAGAAGAGCTCAAGGCAAAGTGTGGCACAAAGGTTGGCAAGTACAAGCAGGTGGGCAGTCAAGGTCAGGTCTTGGAGTCTAGCTGGTGACAATATGAGATAAAAGTCTACCCATTCATTCATTGATGGATATTTTGACTGCTGCCAACTTTTGGCCATGGTGAATAGTGCTGCTATGAGCATGTATGTAAATATAACTACTTTTGGAGTTGTACAGAATACAATTTTAAGGAGACAGAAAAAGTAGAATAAGTTTTCAAAATAACTAAGTGCTAAGAAAGTAAAGACACTCTAGATTACATCATAATGAACGACAAACCACCACCACCATTCTTGCAGTGGATGTTCTGGACAGAGATAACTAAGGTCTAGTGTTTCTTCCATGTGTCCTCCTGCTGAACTCTCTTAGATAAATATAATCAGTGTAAATGAAATGTAATATAATGAAATCACTTCCACTCTTGAACATGAGCTGCACGTGGTGGCTTTTTCACCAGAGAAATGAAAAGGGAAAAAAAGAGAGAATAAATTGGCAATGGGAAATCTGATGAACACAACCTCAACCAGGTGATCAAGGTTGAGTCATGTTAATAATATATACTCTTGCTATAATGTGATGACATGACTCTGGACTTCTACGGTCTTCGTCCCCAAAATGCATCACCCCCATCTGATCTTGAGAAAAACATCAAATTCCCCACTGAGAACACTCAGAAAACACACCTGACTAGTACCCCACGTCGTCAAGGTAATCGAAAACAAGGGAAGTTGGAGAAATTTTCAGAGCCAAAAGGAGCCTGAGAAGATGTGATGGCTACATATGGGTGGGGTCCTGGATGGGATCCTGGCATGGAGAATGGACCTTAGAAACTAAGGACATCTCAGAGGTGGGGATCATAGTTAGTAACAATATATCCTCAAAGCAAAAAGTACACCTGGACAAGCAAAGTAAGGAATACCTTACAATTTCTATAAGAGGGACACAGAATGCAGTCTGAACTCAAGTCTGAAAGAATGACTAGAGCATTGTTAAGACCCCAGTTGGGAGTTCTCATCACAATATTTTTTTTTTCTTTTTCTTCTTTTTCCCTGTGTCCTTAAGAGATGATGAATGTTATCTAAACTTATTGTAAAATCCTTAAACGTAGATGAATGTCGTATCACTACATTGTACACCCTAAACTCATGCCGTGCTATATGCCAATTATATCTCAGTAAAACTGGAGAAAACCAAACAAGGGAAAAAAACAAACAAACAAAATCTGTGTTGTCTTGGCAATACAATGTCTCATAGAAAAGAGAGGAAGTTTAACAGGTAATTGCCATAATTCTACAAGGACACTCTTCCTAGAAACTGTAGCTTTATAGTCCCAAAGAATGAAGAAGCAAAATAAACCAATAAGCAGAGAGAGCCAATTATCATATGGTTTCACTTATTTGTGGAGCATAACAAATAACATGGAGGACATGGGGAGATGGAGAGGAGAAGGGAGTTGAGGGAAATTGGAAGGGGAGGAAAACCATGAGCGACTATGGACACTGAAAAACAACCTGAGGGTTTTGAAGGGGCACGGGGTGGGAGGTTGGGGGAACCAGGTGGTGGGTATTGGGGAGGGCACGGATAGCATGGAGCACTGGGTGTGGTGCAAAAACAATGAATACTGTTACACTGAAAAGAAATTAAAAAATAATAATAAAATAAAATAAAATTAGTCATCCCAAATTAAAAAAGAAAAATTATCATCCAGAAGCTCAGAAAACTAGGTTTAGTTCAGTGACAGCAGTGCACTCTCTGAAGACCAGCAGTGCTGGTCTCAAAATACTTGGTAACAAAAAGGCTTGTGTGAGCCATTAAACATTTCTCTGTCAAAAGTTCAGCAGACCTGGCAGGTTTTCTTCCCTTCCCTTTTTTCTCCCTTCATTTTACTTGTTTGAGGATTTGGGGCTTTTTGTTTGTTTGTTGTTGTTTGTTTGTTTTTGGATAAAGCCCAAATTTATCTAAAGTTTCTCTCTTTAAAAAGAAAAAAAATATTATTTATGTATTTATTTGAGAGAGAGTGAGCGAGAGAGAGGGAGAAAGAGAAAGTATGAGCTGGGGAGCTGCAGAGGCAGAGGGAGAAGCAGGCTCCCCAGTAAGCAGGGAGTCTGATGTGGGACTCAATCCCAGGACCCTGGGATCATGATCTGAGCCAAAGGCAGACGCTAACGAACTGAGCCACCCAGATGCCCCTAAAATCTGTCTGCCTTGCTTGAAACATCATCAAAAATCAAAGACAGAGATGGGGGGGGTAGAGGAATCAAAAGCCAACTATGTTTGCTAATTGGCCTTCTCGAAGGAAACGTGGAATTGTGTTGTAATTCAAGGATGGGAGATAGTCCACAACTTGGAGCGAGCCTCCTATGGACCTTAGGCTCCTGTCCTCCCACAGAGACTGGGAAGTGGACTCTTTCTTCTGTTGTGATTTTGTTTCAAAGAGACAGCTACCAGGTCCTTGTGAAGGAGTGCTGGACTATAAAACGGGCAGAAGTTTGAGCTGCAGAAAGATTGCCATCAGAAAGGGCAGAGAAAGTACGGACAGTTGCAAGTTTTCAAAGTAAATCCCCAAAGAGAGGTCAAGACCTATAACTTGAAAGAAACCTGTGTACAGTCTACTCAAGCTGAAGGGAATGTTGCATCCATCTCATTGTGTATTGTGTTTCCTTTCCTTTTGTCCCCTCGCAGGACCGTGCACAAAATCTGAATGAGCGGCGAACCACCACCACCACCCTCACAGTGGACATTCTGGATGGAGATGACTTGGGTCCCATGTTTCTTCCATGTGTTCTGGTGCCAAACACACGTGATTGCCGCCCGCTCACCTACCAAGCCGTGATCCCTGAATTGAGAACTCCGGTAAATGTGCTCGCATTCTTTTCCCTTCACTTATGCGTCTTTAACCTCAGTGACATTCTGTTCTAGGAGCTTGAAGACATATTAGGTGAGAAGAGTGAACTTTGCTATATGGGTATTTAAAGGTATTTATGTCTAGAACCATTTTCAAAGAAGGCAAAGTTTGGTCACCATGCATTACTGCATTCTTTACAAAGTCCAAAGTGTGTTGTGAAACAACCATTCATTGGACACTGATTATTTTGTTTCTCCACCTATAAATCATAACCAAGTTCAGTTGCCAACCTGTTGTAGGAAAC
Organism: Martes martes; assembly: GCF_963455335.1. Taxonomy (NCBI): domain Eukaryota; kingdom Metazoa; phylum Chordata; class Mammalia; order Carnivora; family Mustelidae; genus Martes; species Martes martes. Next base: position 69,939,142 of record NC_137902.1, read on the forward strand.
TTCAAGAAATAGCTTCAACATTCCCTTAAATTCACCAAATAAACACACAGCCCTAAGTCAGAAGACACACGGGCCAACAGGGTACTTGCTCAGCCTCTTAGCATCCTACGATTTTAGTGGAGGTTGCATTTGGCTGTTTGGAGGTGGAAGCTAATGGATCCCAAACGCATATATCTACCCCTTAAAGATGTATTTTAAAGAAGCAGAAAGGTAAGGCATGAATATGTATTTTGTACACTTGATTTTGCCTCTGTCTTGTTTTTGTTTTGGCCTCTTTTTTAAAATTCTAATAGAGCTCTAAGTTGCTGTCAGCCTGGAATTCACACCTCAGACCTGGCTGGGTAATAAATATTTATACCTAAGAATAAAAATTATGAGGCACATATACTAAAATATCAATTTCTCCCTTAAAAGTAAAATAATAATAATAATAATAATAATAATAATAATTCTCTTTTAGAGAAGCCAAATTCATAGGGGATGAATGTATTTGTGGTTCCCCTAGAAAGCCTTCAATTTTCTGTATTAGTAATGTGGCTTATGGTGTCAGAATTTGTTGGAAGGTTTTTGATTTTTTTTCCCTCAAACATGTAAGAACTGTGGTTTGGAGTATCCTCTCTGTATATGAGAATTTTAAGTATTAAAAAAAAAAATCCTTCTCCTAAGTGTAACTGACATAGCATTGTATGCACTGCTAAGGGTTCTTCTTATCCAGTGTTGCATGTCTGAGCCTTACTTTTGAGATTTCATAAATCTTAAATGGCTGAGATTCACTGGTGTGTCTTCCAGCATAAATAACTACTGGTCTAGTTGGCTTACGTGAAGAAAAAAAGCTGGAGGGAAAAAAAAAAGAATAAATGTTATGATGTACATTTAATGAAGAAAAATATAATCAAATTTTCAGCTTCATGGAGTGATTTTGAAGACAAAAAAAGCTAATGGGTGTGGACAAATAATTGTGGATCACCTAAAGTTATATGTCAGCATAGGAGTTTGTGAAATATACCAGTAAGAAGACTATTAATGATGGTGAACATTAATTTTTTTTTCTTTGAAAGGCATAATTGAAATTATGAGGAAAACTTATTTTAAGTATTCATTTTGAGTTAATTTATGTAGCTGTCATACACGTGAGGTCCCCAAGAAGAGGGGCATGGTGACAAAGTGACTGGAGACGGTGGTTCAGTGTGATAACTCAAACAGTACTTGGTAGCCTGAGGGAAGAGGCAAGGGTCACTGCCTGACAAGTAGAGGGTATTAACTTTATAAAATACCCCTGAGCATCTGTTCCTCTCTCTTCCAGATGGCCGACTGAGCATCTCTCTCATTCCCATGCAGTGCACCATAGAGATGAGTCTATGCTCCATATTTGGGGGAATAAAAATAAATGATATTAGTGACTAATGGTTATATTGTTTGTTCTATGTGTCATGAACTGGCCTAAACTCTACAGGGATATTAACTGCAATCCTGGTGGGTCACTCTTAAGGTCACTTGTGGGATGACATCTCTGAGATACAGAGTTTATGTAACATTTTTTTTTTGCAGTCTTTTTTAAAAAATTTATTTAATTTTACTTTTTTTCAGTGTTCCAAAATTCATTGTTTATGCACCACTACCAGTGCTCCAACTAAAAAGTAAAAAACTGTTCGCTTTTAAAATCATGTCTCTTGAATTAAATGCTATGCTATAAAATCCAGAATGATGGGTGGCTCAGTGGGTTAAGCCGCTGCCTTCGGCTGGGGTCATGATCTCAGGGTCCTGGGATTGAGTCCCGCATTGGGCTCTCTGCTCGGCAGGGAGCCTGCTTCCCTCTCTCTCTCTCTGCCTGCCTCTCTGTCTACTGTGATCTCTCTGTCAAATAAATAAATAAAAGCTTTTAAAAAAAATCCAGAATGATCAAACTGTATGCTCCATCATCCCTTTTACCAGGTTGACCCTTTCTTTAAGTGGAAGTAGAGAATTTTAATTTTATGTATTTAAATAATGATGGCCAATATTTACTTAATAAGGGGTATATTTTTATTGTCATGTAGTAAAAGCTAAATATATTTACTTGCAAAACTCGGCTCCTATTCTTATTATTAACCACTGCATAAAACAATCTCCGAAACTCAGTGGCTTCCAATGACAGTTTTTTTTTTTTTTAAGATTTTTATTTATTTACTTGACAGAGAGTTATATATAGAGAGATCACAAGTAGGCAGAGAGGCAGGCAGAGGGAGAGGAAGAAGCAGGCACTCTGCTAAGCAGGGAACCCGATGCGGGACTCGATTCTAGGACCCTGGAATCGTGACCTGAGCTAAAGGCAGCCACTTAACTGACTGAGCCACCCAGGTGCCCCGCAATGATAGTTTTTAAAATTTGCTCATAAAATCTGCAGTTTGGGCAGGTTTGAGGGACCGTCTCATCTCAGCCCTACATAGCATCAGCTGAGAATCCTTACGTGGCCTGGGTACCAATATTAGAACGGTTCACTTAGCATTCTGACTGTTGGCAGGAGCCCATCCAGGGCTGTGAGCTGGAGCTTCATTCTCGCTCCCCACGGGTCTCCCTTGGGCTGTTGGGGCTTCTCACACCGAGACACTGAGTTCCAGAACGAGCTTCCCAAGGGAATGAGGCAGAATTTGCAGGAATTAGCCTTGCAGTCTACAGTGTCCCTTCTGTTGTAGTTAAACCTCAGCCAGATTCGAGGACTAACAGTAGGTACCATCTCCTGATGGGAGGAATGTAGAAGTCACATTGTAAGAACATCTGGGGATGGAAATCTTACTGGGACAATTGTTGGAAAATGAAATCTCCCATGGTGTGGGCATCAAGTTTCCTGGCTCTTTTCTGCATATGCCACTTTGGAGCCCCCCCGATTCACGAGGGTTCAGAACTACAACCAGTTTTTGACTTTCACATTCAAATTGCTGTGTTTATGTCTGTCCTTTACATTTAAAAAAAATCCTTTCTTAAAAGTTTCCTTTACATATTTTTGCTAAAATTTCTAGAAATTTCAATAAATGAAATCTTGCTATTCAGAGCGAAAGAACTAACCATTTCTGTCAGCTAAACAAGACATGATGACTGTAATTACATACTTGCTGATCCTTTTCTGAACTAATTCTTCAAATTTTGAAAGCTTTGACACCTGCTCACCTTCTGTGTTGATGTGAAATTTTCCACCAATTACCTCAGTGGTATTCTTGACTTGAAAAACCATTCTTAGTTCCACCATAATGCATGCAGAATTTATCAGCTCAGAAAAACTTTAAAAGGAAGTCTGGTACATTGTTTAACTCATGAACTAGAATATAATAAAAATAAAAATTGACTATTTATTGAAATACAAATAATTGTGTGTTTATAGAGAAACTTACTTAGTAAATGTTTTCTATGTTTTTCTACAACAAAAAATGGTCAACAACAAAAAATTCATGTCTTCACAAGCACTAAGATTAATATTATATTGAATATGTAAATACATAGATCTGATATCTCTGGGGTACTAAAGCAATTTGTAGTTCTGTGCTAATTATTATTCATTTATTAATTTGATAAGTATGTCCTGGCCCCTGATGTACGTTCAACTCTGTGCTAATTGAGGACGTAAGTAGGATGAGATCCTTTTCCAATATTGCATAAATTTATTCTCACTTTCTGACTTTGAACTTATTATTATGCCTCTCTGGTTGAAGTTTCCTGATGTTATGGAAAATGCTGGTAGATTCTGGAGAGTCCAGAACCCATAGCTCTATTTTCTCCGTTTTCTCTTGAAGCTCAAAGACACAAAAAAATGCTCACATTTTCTTTTCTTTCATGATTGAACAGTGAATCTTGTTTGGTTGGTTGGTTGGTATTTTGCTGAGTGATTTGTCTCTGGAGAGAAACACTGTAGTATTAATATGGTAATATTGACATATTATCTGTCAATATCTGTTTCCTGGATATACCTCCCTTTACTTAGTGCTTGCCAGAAAGGTCATCTAGGCACTGGGATCCATGCTCCAATGAGCTCTTCCCATCCCTGTTGAGATGGGTCCCAGGACTGTCTCCCCACATGCACCTGTATATAATTGTCTCAAAGCACTCTGGTTTTCATATAACTGTCAAAGACAGCTCCCTGTTGTATTTATGGTTCTCTCCCCTTCCAGGGAAGCTTTCCCAGTTATTACGGAAATCTGATCTGCAGTGATGTACAACATTGATAATTTCCTCTTAACTCATGCTCATTGAGCAATCCAGGAACATCTTCCTGTCCTCTTTTATGAAACTGCTGGTTCTTCTCCTCCCCTCCATGGCCTTGGGTTTCTCCTCCTACATCTTTGATAGCTTGTTTTTGTTTTTTGTTTTTTTCCTCCCTAGTTAAATCTCTCTGCTTGAATTTTTACTTACATATTTGTTTAATTAATTTTTTGCTTATTCTTAAATATTGATGATTTTCCAGACTTCTATTCTTTTAAAATTTCTTTACACTATAACTTTCACTAAGATTCATCAAACCATCAATACCAAGGGGTTCCAGTTTTCTTCAAATAGGAATGATCTGTGTGTTGTGGAAGTGTTTTCTCACTTGGAATCTCTCCTGACCTCCAAGCTTGCATTTCTCACTTTTTTAGATGTTTTTGCATGTGTTTTCTGCAGATGCCTCATTACTCTTTCTGATGTGTTCATCCATCTCTTGTCCACCTCCTGTTACCCTAGAGGTCATTGTAGATTCGGACCTTGACTTCACTGACCCCTACCCCAAACTCGATCAGTTTCCACAGATCCCTTCTGCACTGTCTGTGAGATTTTACTCACATATGTGTGAGACCCAGTTCCACTGCCAAAATATGCATTTAAAGACACAGTCCCCAGGCACCTGTGTGGCTCAGTCAGTTAAGCAGCTGATTCTTGGTTTTGACTCAAGTCATGATCTCAGGATCCTGGGATCAAGCCCCGAATGGGACTTTGTGCTCTTTGTGGAGTCTGCTTGAGATTCTCTCTCTCTCTCTCTCTCCTTCTGCCCCTCCCCTGACTCACATGCTCATTCTCTCTCTAAATGAATAAATAAAATCTTAAAAAAAAAGACATACTCTCAGCTCTACACCCCAGAACATCATCTCACTGAAGACAGTTACATTTTTGAAATATAATTCTGATCTGATCGTTCACGTCCCATCATATACCAAATGAGCTCCCAAAGCATTTAGCATGTCACTCACAGTCATTTTATATCAGACCACATTCCAGTTTCATCTCTTGTAACTTGCCTAGTGCAACCTACCTAATAATGCAGAGCTTTGAGTCTGCACCTGAACTTCTCTGAGAACTCCCCTCTCCACTTTGTTCCATACACTAATTTGTTACTCAAGGTTCATCTCAGTAGATCTGATGTGATGGGCTTCCAGGTTAAGCTTCTCCAGGTCCCGTGTACACCTGTTGAAGTGCTGAAACTCCTCATGTCCTAGAGTTATTTGTCTGTTTCCCTCTCACATGACTGTGCATTCTGTTCTATTTGCCGTTACACCTCAATGCGCCAAGCACCTGCTTCTCATAGTGAGTGTTCAGTAAATGTCCCATTGGACTAATCCATCAATGAAAACTTCGAGAAATACATACTGTGCACTGAGATACCAAATTTAAATATTAATAATGGCTTCTTTCTTCTTATTTGCAATAACAGTATTTTTATCACAAATATGCATGTGTGATAAGCATGCATGTGTGTTTTATATATGTAGATGATATATAACTTGTGTGCGTTTAATTATCTTAGGAAATATTATCCAAATATTAGCCATGGCACATACAAGTTTTTCTTACACTTACGTTGTTTTCAAATGTGAATAGAGAGGCAAGGACTGCCATATTTGGTGATTATCTGCCCAGGCAGAGTCTAATAGGTACTGTAAGTAAAGTAAGCATATTTCCCCTTTGCCAGAGAGAGTTCAGCTTGTAATTGTCCCAGCACATTGTTTGTAACACTCCATCTCCTTGCAGCAATATCCCAAATATTAAGTGATATCTTCTCTTGTCTTTAGGCCAGTTACTTCAAAATGTGTTCTCTGGAGCTCTTTGGTTGAGGGGACAGTGAGAAATAATACATGTAGAGTGAATGTACTGCACCATCTACCATACCCTTGCCAGCAGTCTCACACATACGCTATCAGCTGCAAATGATCCAAGGAGCTTCAAGTTCACATGGGGAAACACGAGCTAAAAGCCAAACAGACAAACAAATGCTAGAATTTAGCAAAGGTTGTGTATATGAAGATGTCATATTGTGATAATTCTGAAGGTGGGGTGTGAAATAATAAGTGAGGTGAAGAATCATTTGTTCTTTTCCTCAATGGTCAAAATTGACATTGAATAAGTTTGAGTGTTATTTCCATTTATAAGACAGGGTGAAGATATTTTCCAGTATTTGGAACAATTAAAGAATGAAGAACAAGAGGGACTGAATTTATTACTATTAGTCAAAGGGAAAAAAATTCATTGTCCTCAGTAAAAGAGAGTTAAAAAAAAGAAGTCTTTTGTTCAAGGGTCTTGTTCAAGGGTCTGTTCCAATATTATTTTAAATATTTCCAATATTTATTTTATTTAAATATTTATAATTATAAAATATTTAATAATAATATATAATAATATTTTAATAAAAATAATTATAAAATATTAAATATTTCCAATATTATTTTAAATTAACACAGAAGATGTGTTTTCTTATGAAAAGATATGAAGAAAAGAGAGCAACATACAACTTGGACATGATGTCTATAACTTTATGAACATGTCTGGAACTCTGATGGGCAGTTGACAGAGGTGCTCACTGTCACAATGTAAGACAGGTTTGTGAGAACTTGGAATGCAACCTGAACCCTATGTGATCTTGCAGACTTTCCTTAATATCACTCAACTGTAGTTTGAATTTGTCCTCTCTAAAACGGAGTTAAGAAAATCTGATTTATGGGATTTTTTGAGTTCTAGGAAAGAAGATTCATGCATCACCCTTAAGTTGTTCTAGCCAACTATGGGGACTTAATAACTATTGATAATTTTTTAAAGATATTATTTATTTATTTATTTATTTGAGAGAGATCACAAGTTGTGGGGGAAGAATAGAGGGAAAAGCAGACTCCTCACTGAGCAGGGAGCCCGATGAAGGGCTCGATCCCAGGACTCTGGATCGTGACCTGAGCCGAAGGCAGATGCTTAACAACTGAGCTACCCAGGCACCCGTAGCTGTTGATATTATTATCATTGCCCTGGAGTTCCTTCACCTGACTGGGTCTTCACTCAGAGGCTCATGGGAAGAAGTAGCTAATTCACACTAGTTGTTAAATGCCTAGGTGTTTTTAAGTGAAATTCCAGCTTTAGAAACTGAGTTGTGTATGTTCTGACTATGGTATTTGTAATTAATTCAGTATGGTCCTTTAAAAAAAAGTCCAGTACTTTTATTGAGAAGAACAGTAGATCCATTTTTTAAATAAATGGATTTGGCACAGTCACTACTTGTGCTGAATTAATTATGCTATATATTATTGCTTTGGGAAGAGGCAACAGCTGATGCAAAATGGCACAAGGTAATTCTGTGAGCCAAAAATATATCAATGGATCAAATTGTAAATGTGTGCCAGGAAAGCAAGTATCCTGCTCTTTCTTTTTCTATGAACACAAAAGCAATGGATTTCAGTAAAGTTTCTCACAGTGTCCCATGAAAACCTTCTGTTCAGCAGAGATGCCCCTGGGACTTATATTGCCAGTAAACCTGGAACTTCCACTCTGTATAATATTTAAAATTCTGCTTTAGTTCCACTTGGTAATTTGGACATTTTTTTCATTGTTTATTTCAATTTAAAAAGGATTGGTTGCTAATTGTAAATTATGAGGAAAAAATTTTTTTTAATTCTACAAATTAAACATTGGAACCCATCAATCCTCAAAGACTGATTTCCAGGATCTCCATTAGTAATTTGACGCATGCCTTTGCAAATATCTGGAGCCTGTTGGAGGCAGTTAGAGTTTGTGGGTTGTTGTTGTTGTTCGGTTTTTGTTTTGTTTTGTTTTTCAGACAAACCAAATGACTCTGACCCATAGAAAAGCAAAGTAGTGGGTTTCACTGGGGCCTCCCCGAATCACCTGATGGCTTGTTTAAATGGTTCTTTTTTTTTTTCTTTAAAGATTTTATTTATTTATTTGACAGATATCACAAGTAGGCAGAGATGCAGGTAGAGAGAGAGAGAAGAGGAAACAGGCTCCCTCCCAAACAGAGAGCTTGATGCGGTGCTAGATCCCAGGACCCTGAGACCATGACCCGAGCCAAAGGTAGAGGCCCCAACCCACCAAGCCACCCAGGCACCCCTAAATGGTTCTTAATAGGTACCGGAAAGCACAAGACACAACTGTGTGTTGTGCGTGGAGGGGCAGGATCATGTGGTCTTGGTGTGACTAGGGGACAGGATGTACTTCTGTGATCCCTTACTCAGATGCATAGTCAGGGGAGACAGTACCTGCTTGACCTAGCTTGAACCACATGCTCACTCTTTGTCTAGAAGGGATAGAGCCTGTGATGGTTACTTTTATGTGCTAACTTGGCTCAGCCATGCAACCCAGATATTTGGGTGAAATATGTCTGCATGTTGCTTCCAAGGCATTTTCCACATGGGATTAACATTTAAATTAGTAGACTTTGAGTAAAACAGATTATCCTCTATAATATGGGTGGGTCTCATCTAATCAATTGAAGGCCTTAAGATTAAAGACTACCTTTCCCCAAAGAGGAGGGAATTTTGCCACAGATTGTCTTTGGTCTCAAACTGGTATCTGGTCCCTGGCTCTCTAGCCGGCTGACTTCCCAGCAGATTTTGGACTTGGCAGCTTCTACAGTTGTGGCATGAGCCCATTCCTTAAAATGAATCTCTCTTAATCTCTGTCTCTATGAGTAGATGTATAGATAAATAGATTGACACAGATGTTGCATAATATCTCTCTCTCTCACTGTCTTTCTGGAGAGTAGTAAACACAATTATCCTATTCTGTCTGTTCTGTTTTCCTGAACAGCCCTAATACAGAGCCCCTGATGAAACTGTCCAATAGGCAAAGAAACTTTCTCCAAGAAGACAGAGATACTATTGAGAAGGGGAAATGGACTCTGGATAGCTGAAAACCCACAGATGTAAGGCAAATATACAATCAAGCCATTACAAATTCTTGCCTAGGGTCCAGAATGATATTTTAAAAAAAGACATCAGATGATGTCGCTTCCCTGCTCTGATGCCATGATATATTTTCACTAAATGATTGTACCTGAGTGTCTTCCTATAATGCTTATTATGGTCCTGCCAGTCCTTTGTCACTGACTGTGTGGACTAAATCCTTGTGAACCCCCAAATTCATATGAACAAACCTGATTACCAGTGTGATGCTGTTTGGAGACAGGACCTTTGGGAGGTGATTGGGTCCAGGGCACAGCCAACATGAATGCAGTTAGCACCCTTATAAAAGAAAGCCCTGCTCCCTCCCACAAGTGAGGACACAGGGAGAAGATGGCCTTCTGTGAACCAGGAAGTGCGTCCCAGCAGACACTGGCGTGCCCTTTTCTTGGGCTCCCAGCCTCCAGAACTGAGCAATAAATGTCTATTGTTTGTAGGCCCCCCAGTCTATGGTTCCTAGTCTCTTATGGCAGCCCAAATGGACAGACACTGACCTCATCCTCCACCGGTCCAGACCTTCTTTCTGTCCTCTATCATGTCATGCTCTTTCAGCTGAGGATGTTTCTGCCTCTTTCTGGAATGTTCTCTTGTGATACTGGCCTGTGTCTAGCTCTTTAAGTTACTTGGTTTCAGCTCAGAAGTCACCTCCTCAGAGAAGCATTCCCTGACCACTTGGTGTGGTCAAGGGTCGAAGTATCTCGCCTTACCCATGGATTTGGTAATGCACGACTTTCTTTTATTTTGTGCAGATTGTAGGTGGAAATGTTTTGTACATTTATTTGATTGATTAATGTCTGTCTGATTCCTTGGAAATCTACATACACTATGAATAGGACCTTGCCTATCTTCTTTGCTATCTTACCTGAACTCCTAGAACAGTGTTTCACATGTGGGATGCTCACTAAATATTTACTTACTTGGAATAAATTAGAAATTTCCATTTTCATGAAGATATGTCTTTATAAATAACTGTGTAAAAATAATAGCTGTGGGGTGCCTGGGTGGCTCAGGTGGTTAAGCATCTGCCTTCGGCTCAAGTCATGATCTCTGGGTCCTGGGATTGAGCCCTGTGCTGGTGTCCCTGCTCAGTGGGGAGCCTGCTTCTCCCTCTCTTTCTGCCTCCTCTCCCCTGTTCATATGCACTCTCTCTCTTTAAGGAATAAAATCTTTAAAAATAATAGCTGCATTGTATGTCTTTGTATGAATGCACATAATTTATTTATCTCTTTTTTAAAGATTTATTTATTTGAGAGACAGTGCATGTGCACACATGCAAGTGGGGGGAGGGGCAGCAGGAAAGGGAAAGAAGCAGACTCCCCACTGAGTGTGGGGCTCCATCTCAGGACCCTGAGATCATGATATGAGCTGAAATCAGGAGTTGGACACCTAACCAACTGAGCTATGCAGGAGCCCCTATTTATATCTTTTATGTTTTGGAATTTTATGTATAGCATTACTTGAAAAAAAGTTTAAAAAATACATATGCAAGAGTTCTTCTCTTATAAGAAGTTTATTTTCATCTGGTGTGTTTTCTTATGAGCAAAATCAACTTCACATACCCCTTTGCTTAGTTCCTCTTGACAATAATTAATCATGAGGACGTGATAATGTGTTTCATAGTCTAAACTGTCTTGAGGTGTGTGTATGGCCACAAGATGATAATAACATAGGGAGTTCAACTCAGTGAGGTCACCACAAAAATAATTATTTAAGTAGTTCTAGGAAATGTGATAAATGCAGCTGGTAAGATTTTCACATGCAGCTTTGATTTTTAGAAACCTCAAGTATGTAAAGTTGGCACTTTGGTAAAGCTTTTTCTGAAAACATACTACTTTTCTGCCACCACAGCTCTAAACCAGCTTGATTTGCAGCCTAATAGTAATCCCTCTGATTTGCAATTTATTTACTAACATCATCTGCAAAGATACTCAAAGGAGGGAAATAAATAGACCACAGGAAAAAAACACCTGATTTATTTACTCCCTGCGTGACAGTAGGTCATGATGCCTTCAAGACCTTCAGAGGAAATTTCATATAAGCCACTGTCACCTACCATCCCTGCTTTCGCTTCTTGCAGCTCATCCTTCACCCAGCAGTCAGGGTGATCTTTTCAAAGCATCAATCAGCTCAAGTCACCTTTGTGCTTAAAATACTCCAGTGATTTCTGATTATGGTGGGAATAAAATCCCAGGGGCTGAATATGGCTTACAAGGCCACACAGAATTTAACTCCCACGTATTTGCTGTGAGGATTTTTATCCTGTTCTTTGGAACTTCTGAGTTTCTTCTTATGCCCAGCCCTTGCTGTCCACTCCGTTACAAAACACTGCTTTCACATCTTCCAGTGGCTGGCCCATTCTCATCAATCAAACCAAGTTTTTTGTGAAAGCATCACGTCCTCCGAGAGACCTTTCCTGACAGCCCTCCCCACGGTAGATTTCTTTAAACAGCAACAGCACGTTCATGTGGATTAATAGAAGGGTTTTGTGTGTTTTCAGTTGCTAGGGAAGGGTGAACAAAATTGATAAGAGTTCTGCTGTATTTTCCGTGAGAGTGTGTTTGAAGCCTGCAGCTGTTTTGTGGCAATGATGATTTAAGGTGAGACAACAGTGCAGGTACGGATCAGTAACGACCACGCAAGATAGCTGTTTTCATCTTAATGAAATTGAAAACAAACTCTCTATGTCAAGATAATCAAAGAATAATTATTGTAGGTACTGCGGACATTTTCACTGATAATGTCAAAGAGTTGTAATAAATGCCCAAAGAACTCTAAATCCACTATCCGTAAAATCTTGGCAGACAGTTTATCTGAAGATACTCAGAATAATAATAATAAAAAAAAATCCACCCAACACTCATTCCTAAAAAATTATTCTTAAGGTGACATTTTCACATGAGAGAAAAAGGAGGAAATGTAGAATGATTTAAGTACGTCTCTGCCAAGAAGCGTCTCTTTAATTTGATTTGAGGGTCATAGAAACGCGTTTGCATTCATCACCGCGACATGCATGCATTGTGTTCAAGAGTTATTTTAAACATTACTTCCTCCTCAGAATGCTTATTTCTCAGTCTGGTTGCTTTGATATGAAGTGTCGTAAATAAGGAACTTCCTGCATTGTACACTTACGTTGTAAATGTTCTCCATGTTCAGAAGCAATTTTATACCGCATATTGTTTAAAGAGAATATATACCAGACTGATAACTGACACTGTGTCCTTATAAATTATGTTTAGTTGCATAAAACATGTGTGATGCAACTCTAGGTTGTGTTACTCTAAATTGGGAGTTCTTATTTTTTTTCACTATGAAGTAGAACTACATGACTACATGAGGAATTCTGCAGAGGAATTGAGGCCCGTGTAAATATTAGAGACAAAAGAGGTGAAGGTGATTATCTGCTTTCCAAATAACCATGTCCAAACATTGGTTTGCAAACTAGTTGTTTGGAATGTGAGATAGTTTCCCTTAGAAGCAGTGTGATTAGTGATATTTATGGAAACCTTCTAGAACACACACACACACACACAAAATAAATAAAAAGTTTAAAATATCTATACATATATATGTATTTTTTTTCTGTAGAAATATAGAGGTGTTTTTCTTTGGGGAAAGGAAGACTATAGAGGGATTTTATTGGAGGGACAGCAGTAAGTCACCCAGAAGGAGATCTTGGAGGGGTACCTGCCCTAGTGCAGTGTTGCTCGCCTGCTGGGCAGTGGGAGCAGCTCTGAGCCATGGGCAGTGCTAATTCCAAGAGCAGGTTCTCTCTTAGGCCCCAGTACTAGCAGTGGGAATGATTCATAGAAGCTAAGGCAAACTCATTGTCCAATATTTCTTTTCTTTTTTATTACTTATATGGAATTGAATTACATTTAAGCAGGGGAAAATAAGTTTACTTTTTTTTAAGTTAAATAAAGTTGTGATATTTTCCCAAAAAGTAGCCTGAGGTCACAGGAAGAGCCAACAAGTAGAATGTCTACTTTGTGTGAGAGATATATATATAGTATATGTTATACATTGTGTGTGTATGTGTATAATATATGTTATATATAGTTATATGTATGTTATATATGTTATTTATACACACACACACACACACACACACACACACAGTTATATATAACAGAGGACTCCCTAAAACTCAGAATCTAGAGTAACACAACTGAAATGCACATCATCCGTGCTTTCTATATGCTACATTTTAATTGGATGCAACAATGCTTAACAGCGAAGGTTCCCACACAAATCACAAAGTGACTCTCTTGAAGTAATAACCAATTCCACACTCATGGAAGTGGATGAGTAGGAAACAACATTCATGGATCTGAACCAGTAAATATAATCTTGAAATAAACCACAGAAATTATGACTTCTACATCCAGACTAATTGTCACCATCTGAGCAGTGAAAGGTAGTCTATGGCCAAAACAAGCGGTGTGTTGCATTGATTTTGAAGGAAATTCAAAGACATGGGTTTTATACTTTAGCTGAAGAGTAATAATTTACTTGGGTGCTACAAAACAACTGCAAATCACAATGTGGTTGTTGTAATGGTCATTGCAGCATTTCAGTGTCTATTTAAAAGGGAATGTAAGAAAAAAAAATGAAAGATCAGGAAAAGAAATTCCAGTAAAAATATTTCAGCTCTTAGATACATTGGATGCCATGGTGCATCCCCTTCATGTCCCCTTCAGGACTGAGATACTGAACTTTCCCTTCCCAGCTACCCCTTCCCCAGGTGCTATGAGGTTGGTGGCTCTTAGAAAATGCTGAGTTTCTCTAGAATAATTGTCCTTTGTTCAAAGACAGCCGCTTCATCCAATCTCCTGCCCCCATTTCTGGGAACATCATGACCAATGGCTTGTCAATGGGACTGGACAATGTGCAGTCATCCAACCTGAATGCACGAACACTTTAGAAAGTGCCCCTTGAGATCTCTCGTTCTGTTGCGTCCACCTGGATGGTAATGCTCTTCACCTCCTACCTCTGTCCAGTCCTGCTTCCTGTATTCCCTCACAGATTTTATTCCCCTCTAAATTCTCTATGTACAAATCCCTCTGAGTCTGTTCCCAAGGAAATCATTCTGCAAGAGTGGACTGTATTCCTGTTGGTCCTGAAAGAGATATTTGAGTTAGTTTATTTTATACAAAAGAATGATAGAAGACTCATATTCTGGCCACAACCAATTAGCATTTTAACTGGATCATAAGACTCATGTAATGAGTTTATTAATATGTATCCCTTAACCCTCAGAATCTGATGACATGTGTTGTGGATGAGACCTGAGAATTTGAGGCTTCCACCCCAGGGAATTTGGATGAATATATCGAGGATGGGACCTACAAATTTGTATTTTTTAATACAGAAATTTTCAAATGTATACAAGAACAGGAAAGAGTAGCATGAATCCCCATGATGTCATTGCTCAGTTATCAATCCATGGGCACTCTTGGCTCAACGAGCTCCTCGCTCATCCTTCTCTCACCCGTGATTTGAAACACGTCTCTGATATCACATCATTTTATCTGAATATGTTGCAATATGGATCTTGAAGTGATAAGTCATACCACAATGACATCATCACTAATAAAAAAAGTTAAAGTTAGGAATTTATATTTTAATGTGTCAAAATAATACCAGTGACCCAGAAATCCTGAGATCCAATGGAGTAATTAAAAATTTGTCATGTAATTCTTGGATGACTAGTGTCATCCATGACTAGTGTGAGAGTATGTATGCATGTTACTATTCTTGTTTTCATGTGAGCATCTTTGAATTATGCCAAGGCTGTGTTCAGTCATGTTCTAAAACCATCAGTTATACAGGGTGACTTTTGGTAATTATACCTCTGAGTTAGTAGAGTTGTATCTTTCACCATCTTAATGAGTTCTGCTTTAATAATTTGAATATATTGGGGTGCCTGGATGGCTCAGTCATTAAACGTCTGCCTTCAGCTCAGGTCATGATCCTGGGGTCCTGGGATCGAGCCCCATATCAGGCTCCTTGCTCAGCAGGGAGCCTGCTTCTCACTCTGCCTGCTGTTCCCCTTGCTAATACTCACTCTCTTTCTCTCTGTGTCAGATAAATAAATAAAATGTTTAAAAAGTAATAATAAGTTGAATATGCATAGAACAATGTTCACATTCTACCAGAGAAGTTTAGGCAGTTGGTCAGTTCCAACCCTGTTACTTATTATTAGAGCTTCTGTTAGTAACTGTTGCATTCTTGGGTAATGGAGTACTCTTCAACTTCTGTAGGCTTGAGAAAAGGATCCCCCCAAAACACACACACACCCCATCATCATCATCACCATCACCTTCACCATCATTGTGAACTATTCAGAAATTATACCATAAAAAATACTTGACTTTCCAATTTTCCCCATTTAGTGAAGAAGCATCCTGGGGGATGAATGCTAAGGACAATTTTTAATCTTAGGCATTTTAACCAGGGTCTGGAGTCCATCTTTAGCCAGAACAGATGGTATGTATGTCTACTCCAACTATGAATGTGGAGAGAACTTCAATTACCTTAAATAGAATTGAATCACGAGTTTCTATCCATGTGTTGTTTAGAATCAGACAGAACTAATATCTGTTATTGAAGCTAATGGCATGGAAATTAGTGGTGTTAATCTTGTCAGAATTGCATGAAGACAAAAACAACAGAAGGACCTGTAAGTGTCCTCTTTCATCCTCAGTCCTTAAAACATCATGTCATGACTAGTCTCAAAACAAGAAAAATAGGACAAATGAATTTTGATTAAAAAGAGTTAAACCAGGGGGCACCTGAGTGGCTCAGTGGGTTAAGCCTCTGCCTTGGGCTCAGGTCATGATTTTAGGATCCTGGGATTGAGACCCTCATCGGGCTCTCTGCTCCATAGGGAGCCTGCTTCCTCCCCACCCCCCACCTACCTCTGCCTACTTGTGATCTCTGTCTGTCAAATAAATAAAATCTTAAAAAAAAAAAAAAAAGAATTAAACAGGGTGCCTGTGCCTGTGTGGCTCAGGTGGTTAAGCCACTGCCTTCGGCTCAGGTCATGATCCCAGAGTCCTGGGATTGAGTCCCATATCCGGCTTCTCCCTCTCCCTCTGCCTGCCATTCCCCTGCTTGTGCACTTTCTTTCTGTCACTCTCTCTCTTTCTCTGTCAAATAAATAAATAAAATCCTTTTTAAAAAGTTAAACAGATACATGTAGGTTAAATTGCATTCCTGAAAGTATTAAAAATCCTCTGATGAACATCAGTATTCACCTAGAAAGGATTCCAGGCTCACCCAATTAACAAATAGAAGAGTTGAATATGAGAATTCAGTTTTGCAGAAAAAAAAAAAAAAGAAAGAAAGAAAGAAAGAAAGAAAGAAGAGAAAAGAAATGGGCAATGCTGTGTGGAACTTTAATACTTCTAGTATATCCTCATGTATTACAAAGCATCCAAATAAAAACATGGTAGAATTGTTATATCATAAAAAATCCTGATAAATAACTAGAGGGAAGTCTAATTGTTTTCAGATGCCAATCTGAATTGGTGACAATTCTAGTTAATGCATAGTTGGTTTTATAGCTCATTAAAACTCAAAGAGAAGTTTTGAGATTCAGTAAATTTTACCAAAAGTGAAATCAAACTTTGAAAATGGGCTATTTTTAACAACAACCAAAGGTTTAGAAGTGTTGGAAATTTGGGCCCAAATGAAATATTTTATCTGTAACATGTTGATCTGTGTTAGGCTTATACTATTGGTTTGTTTTTCATCCTAGCTATATTCTAACAGAAGATATAAGGAAAACTGACAGTTTGTGAAGCATACAGAAAGAGAATGAGAAAATATAATGGTAGAGGTTCACATCTAAAATTGCTTTTTTCCCTTCACATACCAAGAATAGTCATATTTTTTAGAGGACTGACAGCATAAATTTCTATTGTAAAATAGTTAAACTATTCGAGTTTTTATTGTGTTTATCCCATCCCTGTTTGATGAAGCCACAAATGCCATTGAAATGCAGTATGTTGAAAGGCTACAATAAATTATCTTTGTTAGTATGTAAAACCTGACTTTTGGAAAAAGGAGGAATTAAAAAAAAAAAAAAAAGCATGGGGTCTAGAAGCCAAGAGATATATTCTTTATAGATGGCTGACTTCTCAGATGAATTCCAAACAGGTAGAGCAGGGCCAAGCAAATGGTAGTTTCCCAATATTTGTTGAATAAAATGTATTGGAAAATACCTTTTGTTTAAATTTTGAGTAACATTTGTTGAGAGCCTTTTGTTTTATACACAAACTTTGTAAGCAACATGAGACTATTTTATTCAGATGATTTTAGTGAATACTATATATCATTTGGTTTACTTATCATTTGCCTTGGGCCTTTTGGTTATACTAAAATGTCAAGGTGGCAGAGAAACAAAGGCTACCTCATGTACCAGGAACTGGATCTCTTGGATACTCTATACCTGATTGTCTGCTTTCCCTTTCAAGGCAAAATGGGATTTAGAGATGTTTGGTATCTTGAATGTCCAGGTGGAAGGAGGCTTCTTGCATTGTGTAACTGGGCATCAAGTTTTAATGGTGTGTAGCCCAACCACAGCGTCAGCTCTGTGACAATGATACTGCCAGCCAATGCCATGGAGGGGACCATGTCCAAAAGCTCAGTTTTGCTTTTCCTGTGAAGAGTTCAACCTTCAGCTTACTGTGGGCTTTTCTGAGAGTTAAGTAAGTTGGGTATCAAAGAGTGATCTGTGGGTCAGGGTAATGGGTTCCTCAGGTAATTTTTTTTTTTCAGTCCTGCTTCTAGCCTTAGAATATCACCTTGTTAGTATGTTCATGGCACACTGGAGAAGAATCCAAAAACATGCAATGAAATACCGACTTGTAAGAATAAGGACTTGAGTGTAGATTCGCTTTTGAAAAATTGAAGCCCTAGCCTCTGCTGTTTAAAATATAATTAAAATAAGGGGGTGGCATCCTTCAAAGAATATTTTCTTTTTTTTTTTTTCCCTCTCTGATTAAAAAAAAAAAAAAAGATTTGACAGACATCCCCAACAGACACACATACCTACACACATGTACTCCCCAAAGCTTTGATTTGCTGGCTTTATTCTCAGGTTCATTTGAATCCATTTTATCAAAGGTCATTTAAAACCCTTCATTTTGGTTTTAATTTTGACGTTTCCTTACTTAATCCATGCACTCTCCTGATTCCCCTGGGGGCATCCAATGAGGTGCTTCACTTAATCTATGTCTTCTCACTGAAAATACCACATTCTTAGTTTTGGTTTTGATATAATATTGTAGTATGTAGGAGTTTTTGTCAGTATTTTTCATTTCTTGCGTTTTGGTTCAATATTCTTGATTCTTATAACGGACCTACAAAGAGACGATTATTTCTCTTTGCTGTTGTTATTGTACCAATGTGTATAACCATTTCTGTGAATAATTATTATTACCTCCTCTTACCTCTGAGCTTCCTCTTACCTACACTGAGCCCCTTTTCATACGACCGCCCATGTTTCCACATAGTCTAACAGGTGACCATCTGAACTGAATAGTAAGTATGGTTAACTTACAAGAACGGCTGGAAACTCAGGTTAGTTATATTTCCCAAGAATTCTAAAAAGGACATGGTTGAGTAAAAAGTGAGAAGATAAAGGTGAAAGAGGAATAAGAATTACTCCCCCCAGTCTCCTCAGACAAACTGAGGAGACCGCAAATAGTCCAGCTTTCCTGAAGTATCATCAGACTGTGACAGAATGAAAGTGCAGGCTTCCAAAATACTGCAGAACCAGTGCCCTGGCTTGTCGACCCCCTCAGCCGCTGCTGGTCACGCATTGCATTCAAGTATCTCCAGAGTCCTTCACATGGGTTCTAATGGTAAACACTAAATTACCTTTTGCACCATTTTTCTCCTAGTGAAGTCTGCCACTTCTAACTTTATCCAACAGAACTATCCTTTCATCAGTGTTTCCAATTTATTTCGCATCATCTTTTCTTCACAATCTCACACAGAAATCTTTTCACAGTCTTCTCCCTCAAAAAGGCACTGACCCTTGGTTACCCACAAAAATCGTAAGTTTAACCATGATACAACTTGATAAAATACCTGAATTCTTTCAATACTTTCATCCACACTATCATCATTTGATTCTGTCTTGGGTAAAGAGTTGTTTAGACTTCCACCCTCATTTTTAGTAGTGTCCAGTAAAGTCCATTCACCAGAAGACTCAACACATCAATTTTCCCAGTGATTCTCAAACTTGAACATGCATTGGAATCACTTGGAGAGCTAAATAAAATAATGATTGTTGGCCTCACCCTTAGAGTTTTTGGTTGAGTAGGACTGAGGTAAGGCCCAAGAATTTGCAGGTTCCTAGGTGATATGGAGAACCGGTCTAGTAACCAATGAGTAGTTAGATAATTTATACCACTGATAAAAGAAGCAGATACAAGAGTTATACAGAAGTCTGAATTTAACAAAGGTTGTCAGTAGTGCATATCAAACAAGCCTGAGCTGGCGCAGAAACGCAAATGCTATAGTTGACTCCAGAAATTAAGCTGTTATTTAAGACTGTTTGGTTTTAACACCTTTGAATAACTGAATTATACTCTACTTTGACTGACACAGGCAGATGTTATTGCCTTTATTACCTTGACAAGAGAATATTTTTGATGAGTTACTAGATATTTTATTTAATGCCTGTAATATTACTTTAAATTAAAGGCCAGATAGTTATCTGCAATTACATAATAGTTATGCTGTGTTGGCATGGGTAAGAGTTACAGTTTAATTATAGAGTGCCATCCTTCTAGATTTATTAATCTTTTTTATAGATGGTCGGGCTAAACTTATCCTTCCTGGTGTGCAGTTATCTTGGCACCTGTTATAGCTAAATATGATTTAAAAATACTACACTGTGGAATATTATAAAATAAACTATAAAATGAAAGGTCAACTTTTCCTAGAGCCAGATTCTGCCCCACTGTACAACCTCAACACATTCAATTATGACTTATGTTGTTGTTGACCATGAGAAGTTCATTCTCAGACAATAGTCCTATGATCATTTTACTTTAAAATAGAACTTCAGATGGTCAGTGGAGAATATTAATAGAATCAATAGTTATGTTTTTATTTAATTAAGTTTTGCCCAAAATGAAGAGCATAAATTAAGTTTTGGAAGCAAGTAGAAAGGTTGCCTTATTCATAAACCTTTTATATTATATTTTCATACATCTTTAGTCATGATTCCAGATGGTGTTCTTTTGTTGTGAGTTTTGCTGGAATTTTTATTTTTGTATATATATATTTTTACACTGTGGAAAGTGAGAAAGTAGATATTGTAGCTAATTTATTTAAAAAGGTTACCAAGTTGTTGCTAATATGAGAAACGTAGCCCCCCTCTCCAAACTGGGAGCAATCCACTTAGGTAGGTTGAGAACTTCTTTATCTTATTGAAAACAAGCCTGTGTTCCTTCATAAGATTAACTTTTGGGAAGTTGCCATATTGGCAAGGTAGAAATTTGCATGAAGCATCCCATAATTTATAAACATATATTTCCTTTTTAAAAATTTAATTTAATTTTATTTGTTTTCAGTGTTCCAAAATTCATTGTTTATGCACCACACCCAGTCCTCCATGCAATATGTGCCCTCCCTAATACCCACCACCAGGCTCACCCAAACCCTCACTCCCCTCCACTCCAAACCCTCAGTTTGTTTCTTAAAGTTAGAAAGCAACTACCCTTGTTTTAAGCAAAGGCATTTAATTTTTTAAAAATATATTTTACTTAACTTTAGGGGTTGTGCTAAGATTTAGATAGGCAAGCATTGCATTTTTATAAATACAGTGTTTGTGATACCTGCCATGATTACTTTTATATTCATTGTATATCTGTAAGCCAGCAGAAATTGAGAAACAGGAAAATGACTTGATTTAAGATGTCAACATGAAAGATCCCCTTCCAGCAGGAGCATCTACAAAAACAGACTATGACAATCCCCTGAGGGGGATAGGGAATGATCAATTGCACTGAGTACTTTATAAAGGAATCATACATAAGAAGTTGAAAGGAATGTAGGGGAAAAGAGCCCATCTATATGAAGATAGTATATGCCGTCTGAGAGTAAAATTGTGAAGTCAAGATAGCAGGTTTGGAGGTAAAGAACAAGAAGTAGAGTGGATAAAGCCATTGTCATAGATCACTCATTCCAACACTTAGTAGTAAAAGAAAGAAGATTGAAAATTGGAGGTCAAGAGTGGAGATCATTCATGGGTCAGAAATCAGGGCTCTGTGAATGCAGTAGGGATGGCTGAGAGGAGGTTTTGTGGAAGAGAGAGGTGTGAACTCTCCCTTAAGGCAGAGGTGCCCGGTTGTGGTTAAAGGCACAGTTTAGAAAAGGTCTTTTATTCCACTGTAGTTGTAAAGAAAAGCTAGAAGTGTGGCTAATTGATTTCTAACAAAAATATAGTAACTGTATGAGTGAGCGATCTTAATTCATCCCTGAAATGCAAAGGTGTTTAGAAGGAAATCAAATAGAGGGTTATACTAAGTCCTGTGACCTTCTAGATGACCTTGATTTTATTATTTCAAATTAGCTGTCTCTTATCTGTGAAGTTCCTTATCATAATTAATAGGTAAGGAATGGGAACTTTGAACACATTTTTACCATACATGATAATAGGTGAGGTGATGGCTTAATGGCAACAGTGATCTTGCATTAATACCATTTTAATGGGATATGTCTTCCAGCTATGTCAAAACAGGTTTGATGAGCTAATAATTTCTAGGAAAGACTCAAAGTACCATAGAAAGCTTAATGTTCTACATTTCTTTCCCCCCCACCGTGTTTGATAAATCAGATGTCTACCATATGCAGTCACCTGATAATTGTTTTAAATAAATGTCACTGTAAACAAGTGAAGCATAAAAAGGTTAAAATTATAAAGATGTGAGTTCCAGGTAATTAATTTTTATATATTTGATACTGTTCTAAGAAGGGGAGGGATAATTAAAAGAAACAACTGCTAGTGGGAAAAGTGAGTGTGATTTGAGAAGGCCGTCAGGAATCACACCTTCTTTTAGAAGTACAGTATATTTGGAAATTCTTAAGAGCAATGGGAAATATCTTCTACCATTTGGGGACAGCAAATTACAGGAATGTCAACCTAAATAAATAGAATAGTTTTCTTGCTGTCTAAAACGGATACCAATCAATTCCCTTCTCTACCCTAGAGTCGTCCCACACATGGAATTTTTTTTTTTTGAAGTTGTGACTTTCCAAAGTTACTTAATTATTAACATAGCACAAAGCTATATTTTGCTTAATTGGGAGAGATGAGAGTTAATTTAAATAAATATCTTTAAAAATATATTTAGAAGTTGTAGTCATCTTAGTATCAATATACAGCTCTTAATTTCATCATGTAAACAAGGAATGACATTAGCCACAGAACATGCCTCTATGTCATGGAATTTAAAGCTGAAATCATAAGATTTTGCCCCAAAAAAGTCTTCCCTAATCAGCACATCCAGCTATTATTAACATCTGTGTACTTATTATTTATACTTGTATTTATCATTTAATATTTAAATATTAATATTAATTTGTTAATTTTGTTCAATTTGCCAACCACTAACACTCAGCAGAGTAAAAAAAAAAAAACAATAGGAATATATTTAAATAGGAGGGCTTAGAAACCATGTCTAAATTGTGTCCTACACTGTGCATAATACAGAAAGGTGTCATTCTAGAGATACAGCAAGTGAATGCAGAAAACTATGGATGAAGTAGGTTGAAATGGGTCTCACACTAAGAAATGAGTGTGAATTTTTTAAAACAGGAAAGAGGGGCACCTGGATGGGGCAGTTGGTTAAGCATGCAACTCTTGGTTTCCACTCAGATGGAGATGCCAGGGTCTTGAGATCGAGCCTAGACTGGGCACATTACTGGACATGGAGTCTGCTTGAGACCCTCTCCCTCTCCCTGTGCCCCTCCTGCTCCTGCTCTCTCTCTCTTTCTCTAATTAAATAAATAAATACATCTGTAAAAATCAGTCAATAAATAAAGTAGGACAGAGATCTTGGAACATTCAGAGCACATAGAATGACATGAGAAAATGTACATAGATGGAAATTAATTCACTTTAGAATGTATGCAGGCTCTATGTCCCCAGCCTCCTCAGTCATACATACAGACAGAATTACGTCCAAAATAGAGTGCTGTGGGTCACAAAGTGATCTCAGCTCCCTCTCCTCCCAGCATCCCTTCGGAGGTCCCCAGTATAATGATGTCTCAATTATGCATCATACTTAGGTCAAATTACTCCATCCTACTTTTTTTTTTTAATCTTTGCACATTAAGGACCATGTTATCTTGTGCTGCTAATTTACCATCACGTTGGCCATAAAGTATGAGGGGAGAAGAGCTAATTTATCCCTTTCTGTACCCTAAGGAGACTCTTTAAATATTCACAATAAAGTTAATCAAGACTGAATTTTTTACAGGATGATATTAAAGGTTCATGGATAATAAGAGAATTACAACATGTGACATAAATCTACAATATGAGGGAATACTGCAGGACTCACTGATGAAGCAGTTCCTAAGAATTATCTTAGAGATCAGACTGTTTGCAATTACTACAGATTCAGGATGAAATAGGGAGAGTCCCACTTTCTAATATGATATTCTAAAAAATGTAATAATAATAGAACCAACATTATGGGGTTGTCATATGGATTAAATGATTTGCTGTATAAAACATTTAAATCAAACACATGAGTGTAATAAGTTCTTTATAAGTATTAGCGTAGATTTCATTATTTTTAAATTATTTTATCTTGATTACCACCTGAGTACCTTATCGTGTGTATGCCAAAAATACTGACATTTATATCTTCAGTTTGAACACCCCTGAACCCAAACCTATATACCCAACTCTCTATTTGGTATTTCCAGCTAGATGTCTTGTGAACATCTCAAATACATTGTGTCTATAGAATTATCAATCACAGATAATAGAGAGTTCATATTTCCAATTCTTCAAGACAAACTTTGGGGTTATCTTGGGTTCTTGTATATTCCTCTCACTCCAAAATAACTTTGTGAAATCTGGTCAACTCCGTCTCTGGAACGGCCCCACCCAAGCCACTGTCCCTACATCCAAACCACAATTCTCACCTGTAAAATTTCAGTAGCTGGTCTCTGCTCTCTGTCTCCCATGCCCTCCCCATTTTGTTTTCAAATAACCACTGACGTGATCCTGGGAAACTGAGCTCAACTGGGTCACTCCTCAGTTCAAAATCGTTCAGTGGTCTACCATCTCATTAGAGCAAACCCCATGTTTTTCAAACGACTAGTGTTTTTCCTGCTTCCTCTCTGACTTACAGTCCCTCATAGAATCTTGTTGAATAAATTTAACAGTACCAAAGAGATACCCTTATGTTTCTAGTTTATGAATCTTTTCCTTGATTACGTTGTCAGCTAAAATACGGGACTCCCAGTTAAATTTGAATTTCAGATAAGCATTTTTTTCTTTAGTATAAGTATGCATAACTATTTAGTATAATATTGATTACATGGGGCATACACTAAACAAAATTATTTGTTGTTTATCTGAAATTCAAATTTAACTGAGTGCGCTACATTTTATTTGCTAAATTTGGCAATTCTACCCCCCCCCCCCAGTACTTCAAGTTTATTAGGAATGTTAGCTGCCTCCATATTCCCGCTGGTGAAAATCTTATCAGATGTTTGGCCCCCAGAGGGCGTGGACCCCAATGCTTCCAGCCTCCATGATAGCTGCTTTGCCACTGACCAAATGACCATTAAGGCAATGACACATATTTTAGGATTTGTGGTAAGAGTTTTAGTATCAGTCAGGATACGCTAGGTCATACTATTGCAAAGAAACCTTCTAAATCTCAGAGGTTATTTTCACTCAGACTGCATCCCACTGCCAGGTCAGAAAGGGAACATTTCTCTGTGTTGTACTCACTCAAGACCTAGGAGAAGAGGGACAGCACCTCTGTGCTTCCATGCTTCCTAAAGCAGGAAAAGAAAAAAAAAAATCGGATTCTAATTTTAAGAGAATAATCACAGAAATACATGTAGCTACCACCCTTTCTGCTCAATCCTGTTGTCTACTTTCAGTTTTAAGAGGTAAGAAGGATCTTGAAATTGGTGTGTATTTCTCCTTTGCATGTTTATACATCCACCGTCCATCCACATAACCACAAAAATATAGCAATATTTATTTTGTTACTTTGGACAGATGAGGTACTTAACATGTCTACTGCAACTTTTTTTCTTTACTCAACTAGCATATCAACCTATTGATTTCCATTGTATGAATATGCTACAATCTGTCCGTTTCTTTATTTTGGATCACTTAAAGTTTTTCTGATCTTTCACTGCATTGAGAAATGTTACAGTGTGCATTAGTAGAGCGGTTCTGCTGAGTTTTTCTAAGGGAGATACTTTGTTGTGGAATTTCTTGGTCACAGAGTGTGTACATCTTCAAATGTGTTAGATGCTGTCAGCCTGTGTCCTGAGTGCTGTCTACCCCTATTGATCTCTCTGCCATCTGGTATTCAGGATTGTTAACTGTTGCTGATATGATGGGAATAAAATGTTTTCTATCAGCATCTTCATTTGTATTGCTCTTATAACATACAATACAATTCTTCTCATAGTGGAACCCTTTCACGAGCTCCCTTCTGTATTCTGAACACAAAATCTTTGCTGGTTAAATATGATAGCATTTTCCACCACCTCTCTCTGCTTCCTTTTCACTTTGCTTTAACATTATTTCATGTAAAGATGTTTTTAATGTGACATCAAAAGTATCTGTTTTGTTTTGTTTCCACGGCTTTTACTTTTTTTCTGTCTTAAAAGGCCTCCTTGATTCTTAGACCATAATGATAGGTCCCTATATTTTTATATACATTTTAAAGTTTTACTTTTTGTATTATAGTTTTAAGTCCATCTGGAAATGATCTTCGTGTACTATGCAAGATAATGATCCAACTTTACTTTTTTCCACAGACAGTTGTCCCAACTGTTTATATTTTCTCATTTGCGTTCTGATCTTTATGTCACCTCTGTCATAACAGAAATTTCCTTATGTGGCTCTGTTTGTTTCTGAGCACTTTAAAATTTTCACTGGCCTTTTTCTCAGTGTTGTGTCAAATCCAGCATTTCAGTGAGAGTACTTTAGTTACAATATGTGTCGTTGTTAAGAAGGGTGATACCCTGGTCTTTATTCTTCTTAAAACATTATTGGATTTACTTCCTCATTAATTTTAGAATAAGCTTGAGAAATTCTTAATTTTTTTTATTGTAATGACCACATTTTAACATGATTTTGAGGGAAAATTACCCATTTGTGTAATAATATAAGTGATTTTTTTTCTCTTAAGTTTGTTGCACCAAATTTATGCATGGTATCTAGTGACATAGCGCATCAGGTATATGAGTATATGCTCTAGATAGAGACTTTTCATTTGAATCCCACCAGAGCCACTGGCTGACTTTAACCTTACACAAGTCCAGAGCTCTCTGGGCTTCAGTTTCCCGAAGGAAATAATGTGCCATTTACCTCATGGGGTCTTAGGGAACACTCCATGTGTTAACATTTCTCAAATACTTCACATAATAAGCACAATGTATATGCACTTTATTTTTTAATCTTTAAAAAACTTGTCCTATTGAGATACACTTGACCAATGGAGTTGTATATATGCATATATATGTTGTAAGTGTACAACATGGTAATTTTATATAAACAATACACATAGTGAAATGATCACCACATTCAAGTTAATTAACACATCTGTTGCCTCATGTAGTTACCTTCCAGGGGGTGGGAAGAATACTTATGACCTACATTCTTGGCAAATTTCAAAGATACAATACACTATTCTTAACTAAAACCACCATGCTGTGCCTGAGATCCCCAGAACTTGTTTAGCTTCTAACTGAAAGCTTGTTTTCTAGGATAGGCATTTCCCCACGTTCTCCACCCCCCAGGCCTTGGGCAGCCGCCATGCTCTTCTCTGCCTCTAGCATGGTTCCTTTTGTTTTGTTTTGTTTTGTTTTGTTTTTAGAGCCCACATGTAAGGGATACCATGCCTTAAGGGATACCGGTTTCTGTCCTTCTCTGTCTGGCTTATCTCACTTAGCATAATGCCCTGAAGTTTCTGCCATGTTGTCACAAATGACAGCATTTCCCTCTTTTTTAAAGCTGAAAAAGTATTCATATATATAACAGAATCTTACATTACCTTTATTCCTCTGTCATCACACATGGCTGACATTTACATTGTTTCCATATCTTGGCTATTGTGAATAATGTAGCCGAGAATATGGGACTACAGATATCTCTTTGAAATACTGGTTTTACTTCCTTTGGATATATTTCCAGAAGTGGGATTATCAGATAATCAGATCCTAGGGTAATTCTATTTTTTTAAATGTTTTTATTTAAAGTAATTCTATTTTTAATTGTTTAAGGAAACTCAATACTATTCTCCATAATACCTGTACCAGTTTGTGTTCCCCCCAAGAGTGTGCAGGGTGCCCTTTTCTCCATAGCTTCACCAACATTTGTTATCTCCTGTCTTTTAGGTAATAGACATCCTGACAAGGGTGAGGAGATATGTCAAGGTGGTTTTGACTTGCATTTCCCTGATGATTAGTGAACTGAGCAAACTTTCATGTACCAGATGACTGTTTATATGTCCTTTTGCTCATTTTTAATCAGGCTTTTTTTTTTTTTTGCTATTGAGTTACATCAGTTCATTATATATTTTACATTTAACCTCTTATCAGATAATATGGTGTGTGAATATTTTGTCCTATTCAATAGATTGTCATTTCATTTTGTTGATTGTTTCTTTTGCTGTACAGAAGGCTTTTAGTTCGGTGTAGTCCCACTAATCTATTTTTGCTTTTGTTGCTTGTGCTTTTGTTATCATATCCAAAAATCGCTGAGAAGACCCATGTGAAGAAGCCTACCTCCTATGTTTTCTTCACAGAGTTTTATAGTGTCAGGTCTGAAATTTAAGCATTTAATGAATTTGAGTCCATTTTTGTGAGTGGTATAATAATGGCATCCAATTTCATTTTGTATGTGGCTGTCCACTTTTCCCAACACCACTTATTGTAGACTGTCCTCTCCCCATTGTGTGTTCCTGGCTCACTTGTTGAAGATTAATTGACAGTATATACATGTGGGCTTATTTTGGGGCTCTCTATTCTGTTCTTTCAGTCTATTTGTCTGTTTTATACCAACTCCATTCTGTTTTCATTACTGTAGCTTTGTAACATAGTTTAGAATCAGTAGGCAGAATGCCTCCACCTTTCTTTTTTGTTCACAAGATTGCTTTGGCCTTTTGGAGTCTTTTGTAATTTCTTAAGAATATTAGAATTTTTTTTCTATTTCTGTGAAAAGTAGTATAGGGATTTGGATAGGTCTTGTGATGAATATTACATGGCTGTGGGTAGTATGAACATTTACAGTGTTATTTCTTCCAGTCTAAGATCACAAGATATCTTTCCATTTGTTTGGGTCTTTTTCAGCTTCTTTCATTGTTGTTTTATATTTTTCAGCGTATAAGTCTGTCACCTCCTTGGTTAAACCTAACCTAAATATTTTATTCTTTTGGATGTAATTATAAATGAGATTGTTTTCTTTATCTCTCTTTCAGATACTTGATTGTTAAAATATAGGGATGCAATTGGCTTTTGTTTGTTGATTTTGTTTTCTGTAACTTTACTGAATCCATTTATTAATGCTGCTTTTTGGTGGAGTCATAGGGTTTTCCATGTATAAGATCATGTCATTTGTAAATAGAGACAATTTGCACTTCTTCATGATTTTAATAATTTTTATTTCTTTCTCTAACCTAATTGCTCTGTTTAGGATTTTTATTTTTATTTTTAATTTTTAAAAAATATTATTTTATTTTTTCAGTGTTCCAAGATTCATTGTTTATGCACCACACCCAGTGCTCCATGCAATACATGCCTTCCTTAATACCCATCACCAGGCTCACCTATCTTCACACCCACCTCCCCTCCAAAACCCTCAGTTTGTTTCTCAGAGTCCACAGTCTCTATTGTGTTGAATAGTGAGTGCCCTTGACTTGTTCTGATGTTGGGGGATAACGTTTTATGATTTATTTATTGTCAATTATGATGTTAGCTGTGGGCTTCTCAGTTGTGGCTTTTATTATGTTGAGGTTCATTTATTCTATACCAAATTTGTTTTGAGTTTTTAATCATGAAAGTATGTTGAGTTTTATCAAATGACCAGAAAGGATATTGATATGGGCTCAGTCTTCTTAAATTTGTTGAGACCTCTTTTGTGACTTAACTTATAATTTATCCTAAAGAATATTGCATGAGGGCACCTGGGTGGCTCAGTGGGTTAAGCCTCTGCCTTCAGCTCAGATCATGATCCCAGTGTCCTGGGATCGAGTCCTGCGGTGGGCTCCCCACTGAGGGGGAAGCCTGCTTCTCCCTTTCCCTTTGCTCTCCCCCTGAACATGATCTCTCTCTCTCTCTCTCTCTCTCAAATAAATAAAGTCTTAAAGGAAAAAAAAATGAGTATTCCATGAATGTGAAGTTGAGAGGAATGTGTATTCTGCTGCTGTTGGGTGGAATGGTTGGTGTATGTATGAAGTTCATTTGGTCCAAAGTGTCATTGAAATCCAATAATTCTTACTGATTTTCTGCCTGGATGATCAATCCATTGTTGAAAATAGAAGACTGAAATCTTCTACTGTTAGTATATTGTGTCTGTCTCTACCTTCAGATCTGTTAGTATTTGCTTAATATATTTAGGCATTCCTACACTGAGTGCATTTATATTTATAAGATCATTATATAATGACCTTTGTCTTACCTTTTTTGACTTAATGGCTACTTTGTCTGATATAGGTATAACTACCCCTACTTTCTTTAATTTCCATTTGCATGGTACATCTTTTCTGTCTCTTCACTGTTAGCCTATGTACATCCTTAAAGCAGACACAAGTCTCCTGTAGGCATTTAGGTGGGTCTTGTTTTCTATCCATTCAGTCACTCTCTGTCTTTCAAATGGAAAATTTACATTTTACATGTAAATTTATATTTACATTTAAAATAATTATTGGTAGGTAAGGACTTTATTATGGCCATTTTGTTCATTGTTTTTAGCTATTTTGCATTTCTTTTGCTTTTTTTCTCTATTGCTATTTTTGTGTGTATATGATTTGATGATTTTCCATAATGGTATGTTTTGATTCTTTTTTATCTTTTGTGTATTTACCTTATTTAAGGTTTTTATATTATGATTACCGTGAGACTTACATAAAACATCTTGTAAGTGTGTTTAGACTGGTAACAACTTAATTTCAATCACATACAAAACTCTACCTTTTTATTCCTCCCATCACATTTTATATTTTTGATGTCAAAATTTACATTTTTATATTTATATCAGATTATTATAGCTATAATTATTTCTAGTGCTTTTATCTTTTAACCTTTATGCTAGAGTTAAGTGATTTATAGACTACCATTATGAAAATATTGTTATTTTAACTATATACTTACCATTACCAGTGAGATTTATATTTTCAAGAGTTTTCATATTATTCATTAGCATCTTTTCATTTCAGTCTGAATAACTCCCATTAACATTTCTTTTAAGACTGGTCTAATCCTGATGAACTCCTATCGCTGTTGTTTGGGAAAATCTTTATGTCCCCTTCATATCTGAAGAGCAACTTTGTTGGGTAAAACATTCTTGGTTGGAAAGTCTTTGTTATTGTTGTTGTTTTCCTTTTGTCCCTTGAATATATCATCTTATCTCTCCTCATGTGCAAGATTCCTGCTGAGACATCCACTGATCTCTTTAGGAGAGTTGCCTTGTATGGGATAAGATTCTCTAGCTGGTTTCAAAATTCTCTTTGTCTTTTATTTTTGACAGTTATTATAATGTGTCTCAGTGAAATCTTCTTTGAATCTGTATGAGCTGTGTGAACCTGTATGTTCATATTTATCCCCAAATTTGGGAGGTTTGGGAGCGTTCATTCTTTTTTTTTTTTTTAATATTTATTTATTTATTTTAGAGAGGAAACGAGCAGGAGGGGCAGAGGGAGAGGGAGAGAGACTTTCAAGCAGACTTCCCACTGAGTGCATCAAGGGGCTCTATCTCAAGACCCTGAGATCATGACCTGAGCTAAAACCAAGAGTCAGACACTTAGCTAACTGAGCCACCCAGGTATCCCAGGTAACTTTTTTTTTTTTTTTAATAAGCTTTTTGCTCCTTTCTCATCTTCTTTTCCTTTTGGGACTTCCATGAAGAAAATATTTTTTTTTGATTGATGATATCTCATAATTCACATAGGTTTCTTCACTCTTTTTCATTCTTTTTCTTATTCTCCTCAGACTGGATAAGTGGAGATTTGTCTTTGAATTCACAGCTTTTCTTCCGATTGGTCAAGTCCATTGTGATGTTCTCTATTGTGTTTTTCTTCCATTCATTGTATTCTTTAGTTCCAGAATTTCTATTTGGTTCCATTTATAATTTCTTTTCTTTTCTTTTTTTTTTTTTTTTAGATTTTATTTATTTATTTGACAGAGATCACAAGTAGGCAGAGAGGCAGGCAGAGAGAGAGAGTGGGGGAAGCAGACTCCCTGCCAAGCAGAGAGCCCGATGTGGGGCTCGATCCCAAAACCCTGGGATCGTGACCTGAGCCGAAGGCAGAGACTTTAACACACTGAGCCACCCAGGCGCCCCTCCATTTATAATTTCTATCTCTCTGTTGAACTTCTCACTTTAATGGTGTATAGTTTTCCTGATTTTGTTGTTACCTATATTTTCTTTTAGCTCACACAACTTCCTTATACTACTTATTTTGAATTCTTTGTCAACTTACAGATCTCCATTTCTTTGAGATCAGTTGCTGGAAAATTATTCCAGTGGTCTGTGGTGGTGTTATGTTTTCTTGAATGTTTGTGTCTCTCATATTCTTGCATTGATATCTGCATATTTGATGGAATAGTACCCTCTTTCAGACTTTATGGACCAGTTTTGGTGGGGAAGGACCTTCATCTGTAGATGGTTGTGAGAGAACTGGTGGGTAGGTGGTACCAGTTCCAGCTCCAACTCCAACAAAGGCCCAGCAGCATAGTGTCCATGCATCCCCATTAGCTGAGGTCTGCATTAGTGAAGATTACAGTGGTCTTCAGTGACCAAGGCTGTAGGTGCTTGCAGCAGCAGTGAGGGATATTGGGGTCTTTGGTGACAAAGGCTGCTAATAACCATCTCTTTCTCTCCCAGGAAGTATGTCATGGCCAAGGGATCCTTATTGGCTCTGAAGCTTGGAATCCAGCTTGCAGGCATCCTCCTGGTGGTGGTGGCACTGCTTCTAATGAGTGGTTCCTGTGGAATAGCCCCAGAATGAGGGACTAGAGCATGAGCACTTACATTGTCCCTGGGGTTATAGCAGCTATCTTGTAGCAGTGATAAGTCTAGTGCTTGAGGCATTTGTGTGTGTGCACGGCTGCTGTGGAACTGAGAACTGGTACATGGGTACTCACAGACTGACAGGGGCTCCAGGGTCCAGAGTTCTGACTAGCCCATAGCAGCAATGATCCATGAGACCTGGGTTCATACTGAATGGCCACAAAGCCAAGACCTAGAGCATGGGCATGTGTGACATGACAGCAGCTCTGGGGCTGGGAGCTCTAGTTTGCCCATAGCAGCTTTGGCTTTGGTGCCTGAATTGCCGGTGCATGTGAAACAACCATAGGGCTGGAGTCTGGAGCCCAAGTGTGATGGAGTGGCTGCAAAGTTGGGGTCTAGAGCATGGGTGTGCACAGTGGGACCACAGGGTCAGGATCTGAAGTATAGGTATGTGTGAAATAATCACACCCCTGCGGTCTGGGGCACATACAGGACAGTGGAGGTGGGCTGCCCTGATCCCCAAGCAGTGCAGCAGCAGCTCCTTCCGAGGGAGGGGCAGCAGCGACTCCTTCCCTGGGGGTCTTCACAGCGACACCTACTGACTGCCTCAGTGGCAAAAGCTGTCAGGGTCCTCTGCATCAGGCCACTGAGGTTCATGCCCTACACATTATGGGGAGTTTGTGGCTGTTGTGGAAGCTGCCAGGATCCTCCATGGTAGAGACCACAAGGACCACGATGGTACCCACCACACAGCTGATTCTGACAGCCCCACCCTCCGTCTTGGTTCCTTGCTGCCACTGACGTCTCAGCTATGCCAGTTCCTGCACCCACACTTCCTGTGGGTTTCTACCCCGCATTTCCCAACACTGTGTTGCTGGAGGCTCTTAACAGGACTCCTGAGCCTTCTTCCCCAAGCTGGTTTTGCTCATGGATACCTGTGTCACTGTTGTTTTTTCTGTGGGAAATGAAGGCCAGTATGTCCTACTCTGCCATCCTGTTGAGGTCACCTTGCACATTTCAAAGGAATTTTTTATCAAATCTGCTGATGTCTTTTTGACTGTAATAACTTGTAGTTTCTCTTGTAATCTCTATGTAGACAACTTTATTGCCTATGAATAATAACATTTTATATTTTCTTTCTGACCCATGTGTCTTTTATTTCTTAATATGACTTGGATCCTTACAACTATACTATTTTTTTTAAAGATTTTATTTATTTGTTTGAGATAGAGAGGGAGCACAAGCGGGGATAGGGGCAGTGGAAGAGGGAGAAGCAGGCGTTCCACTGAGCAGGGTGCCTGAGTTGATGTGGGGCTCCATGCCAGGACCCTGGGACCATGACCTGAAAGGCAGTCACTTAACTGACTGAGCCACCCAGGCACCCCAAACTGTACTATTTTTTTAAAAAGACATCTTACTATCATCTTTGCCTTCTAGTTCTTCATCTTAAAGGGAGTGTTTCTAATAATTAATTTAAATGATATATACTACAGATTTTAGAAAAATTTTAAAGGCAATTATTAAAGCCCTAATTATTTTTACTTTGTTAATAATATTTATCATGAGTGATGAATATTTCAAGGTGTTTGAAAGGTGTTTGAAAGATTTTCCTGCATTTATTGAGAAGGTTTAAAGGTTAGATCTTTTCCCATATGATGAAATGTATTAATACACTGGGTCATATTAACACAATACTCACTCTGGGGATAAAAACTGTGTTTTTGGGTGCCTGGGTGGCTCAATGGGGTAAAGCCTCTGCCTTCAGCTCAGGTTATGATCTCAGGGTCCTGGGATCTAGTCCCTCATCAGGCTCTCTGCTTAGTGAGGAGCCTGCTTCTCCCTCTCTCTCTCTCTGCCTGCCTTTCTGCCTACTCGTGATCTCTCTCTGTCAAATAAATAAAATCTTTAAAAATAAATAAAAAATTTTAAAAAGTGTGTGTTTGTGGTGATTTTCACACATACATATACATTCACATTAAGCACTTAGTGCTTAATTGAGTTTCCTAATGCTTTATTTGAAATTTCATACTTAAGAGCTGAATCAAAATTGGCTTATAATTCATTTTACTGTCTACATTAGGTTTATTTTTTAAAATAATCATTTATTTATTTATTTGAGAGAGAGAGAACATGAGCATGAGGAGGGGCAGAGAGAGAGGTAGAAGCAGACCCCCACTGAGCAGGGAGCTCGACAGGGGGCTCCATTGCAGGACCCCGAGATCATAACCTAAGCAGAAAGCAGATGCTTAACTGACTCAGCCACCCAAGAGCCCCTACTTTAGGTTTAGAATCAAGGGTATGTATGTTCACCTAAAAATATTCAGAAAATAGTGTTGGCTTCTTATTATGTCCCAAATCCTGTTCCAGCTTCTGATAGTCTAAGGGGGACTGGGAATAATTGGGGAAATGATGGAAGCATTACCTGGTCTTGGCAGGCTTCACAGACAATGAGACATTCAAACAGATAGTAGAGAAGGAAGAAAAGGGGTATTTCAGAATAAATAGCCAGCATGAAGCTCTGAGTCAGGAGTATACATGGTGTATTCTAAAATTACAAGCAGTTAACATTGAGATTTCTTGATTAAAGTGTGGTTTATGTTCACCTGTGGAACTATTCATGCCTATACTTTTTGAAAGACTCTATACTGGATTGCCTCTCTCTCTCTTTATCTATCTATCTATCTTCCTACCTCTCTACCTAACTATTCATTCATCCATTGGGTTGATGATATGGATATGTTAATTTTTTTCTTTAAAAGTCTTCCTGAGTCATGACTGTTCAATTATATTTCCAAAAAAAAAAAAAAAGTCCTTTTTCTATATATTCAATAGCAGTTGATTAAATAAAGTATTCTCATGTCTTTTCAAAAAATCTCTGCTGGACCTATAGTAATGACCCTCTTTTTATTCACTGTTTTATATCCTCCTGTCTGTCTTTCTATCCCTTTTCTTTTTTCCTAATAACCAATATGGCTAGGTTCATGTCTATTTAATCTGTGTTTTTAAAGAGTCACTTTTTAAAAATTTATTTTACTGTTTCATTTTTCTCTTTCATTTATTTCTACTTCAACATTATTTCTCATTATTTTGTGCATTTGTATTTCCTATACAGTTTTTTAAAAATTGCTCTGTTTTTAGCCAGATATATAAAATATAAAATATCTTCTTGCTATATTCAGTAGATTCTTCCTTCTTGTTATGTGGCATTTTCACTGTTGTTCGGTTCTAACTATTGCATGATTTCCACTGGAATTTTTCATTGAACCACAATTTTATACAAGTGTCTATTTAAGTTAAAAATATGACATTATCTGGCTCTCTCTTCTTAAGAATTTTTAACTGTCTTACATTGGATCAGGGAATCTGGTCAGTGTAAAACAGTTTGATTAACCTATAAACCTCTTGTTAAATTCACTAACAACACAGACTGATGATCAACTTGTTAGCCAAGATATTTTGTCTTAGGTATTACAGTTTGTACCCTTTCTCGTCAGTATTCTCAAAAATAACTTTCAAGAGCACTCTTTGTTATCACTTTATGAAAATTTAAAAATATTAAATAAATGCATATCTAATTGTATTACTTTATTAAGTATGACTTTATGAATGGCATATAAACCAAGTTACTTCCCTTGAATGTGGAGCTTCCCTATTTGCTATAAGACAGCCAAGGAAATAGTTTGGTGTGCTTTAGGAGGTATAATAGTAAGAAAAATCATGATTGTCTATATGTCTCACTTTAGAAAATCTCTTATTTTTTAAAACTGAATTCATTTGCTGCATTATCAAATTATTATAATTTTAGATTCTATACCCTGTAGAGATCTATATTGTGTTTACTTGATAATACCCTTTGAATAGTTGACTAAGATAATGAAACACTGTTCCCTCTTCCTCAAAATTTTCTGTCTCACATGTTCATCCATTGGCAGTTAAAGTAAGTTGGAATCATACCAATGAGTACTCAAAGGTAAGTACATGCATAGTGAGTACTCAAACATATTTTCAGGATAGTTTCCAAAGAAGATATTGTGTTTCTTTAGTTGCTTTTTGCAGGTGTTTTTTGTTTTTGTTTTTTTTTGTTTTTTGTTTTTTGTTTTTTTTAAGAGGAGTCAGCAGTCCAGTTGCATAGAAATGGGGATTTTTATCTTTTTTTTTTTTTTTGAAAGACTTCATTTATTTGTTAGAGAGAGGGAGAAAACTTGAGTGGGGGGATAGTAGAGGGAGAGGGAGAAGTAGACTCCCTGCTGAGCAGGGAGCCCAATCCTGGGCTTCATCCAAAGACCCTGAGATCATGACCTTAGCCAAAGGCAGACACTTAACCAACTGAGCCACCCAGGTGCCCCCAAATGAGAATTTATCTTAAAATATTCAACAAAATGCTACTCCCTACTTTTCATCCATAAATTATATTTTAAGAATTAAAAGAATTCCATTTAAGAAATAGTTAAGAAATAACAACTTACCCATTGACTTGACTTTATGAATGTATCATTGTCATCCAATTGCCATATCTGATAGAAATCATTTTAATTTTGGTATCAGCTGTCAGAATATTAATTTAGACCATAAATAGCTGCATATATACAGTGGTGAAAGAATACTATCCCACTGATGTTGAAACAGTGAGAGCCCTGAATGATTTGATAGCTATATAATTAATCAAATAATAGGCTACCTAATTGAATCTGAGTTAGCTATAAATAGAAAATATATCTGTGGATAGCTGTAAACAATATTAAAATTTTATCTTAGTGTCCCCGGAGCCTTAAATGCTATGAAAACCAGCAGGCATGAATTTAAATGATGATTCACCTTTCTTTGCTACTGTGTAGGAGGTCTGGTAGCAGCTTTTCTTTCTTACTTGGGAATAAGAATAGTACAATCCAGCTGTAAGGATGATAATCAGATTATGTGGTGGATGCCTGCCAAAGCCAGAATGAAAGACTGTGTTTCTACTGGCCAATGTACCCAGAATATTCTATGAAAAAGACGGATGATGTATCATACATATCTCTGTGTGTATGTGTGTGCAAAATTTAAAATTTTCCCCAGTTTCCCTTTTTAGTTAAGTTCTAGAAATATAAAAATTATGTATGGTTTGAACTGTTATATGATGCAGGAGCAAACTGTGAATATGAGAATTATTACATTTTATTCATTTGTATCTTATATACTTCCTCTGTTACTTAAGTAGGTAAAGACAAGGAACCATTAGAAAATATTTGTTAAGTCCAGTACCTGACGAAAAGCAAAACCATGGAGTGCCTGGTTGGCTCAGTCAGTTAAGCGTCTGACTCTTGGTTTTAACTCGGGTCGTGACCTCATGGGTCATGAGATCAAACCCCTGGATGGACTCTGCACTCAGTATGTAGTCTGGCTTAGACTCTGTCCTTCTTTCTCTCTCCTGCTCATTCTCGCTCTCTCTCTCCTCTCAAATAAATAAATAAATCTTAAAAGGGAAATTAAAAACAATAATAGTAATAAAATAAAATCTCACGTTTTTGGAAAAACATGCAATATTTGTAGAGAGAGAGAAGGGAATCTGATTAATTTCTGATATGTATATGTAAGTAAACCATGTGTTAATGTGAATGAAATATAAACAATGATACTTTTTTATTAAATAAAGAGGCAAACCATAGCTGCAGTTATAAGAGAAGGTCAAATTAATATTGGTTGTCTAACTATTTTCAGTGGCTCACTTTTTAGAAGAAATTTAGCTGTTTGCATGGGATTCCTGATAAACATCTTCAATTCTTTTTTCTCTGTATATGATGGACATTTTGATCATGTTGAATACTTTATGAGCAAATAAAAAACCAGCCAATTCATATACTTATTGACAGTGTGAGTAATTTAAACCAAAAAAAAAAATGTGATACATGATAACATTATCAAGAAGATATCAATGTAAAGGAAAGGAAATTATATCAAATTGTAGATTTGTTCTTTCTTTAGTAACTAATACTTGAATGATGTTTCTTTTAAGATCCTCTCTTAAAATTTAGGGATAACTGGAAAATAATTTATATTCAACTTGACTGTTGAGTTTCATAGAAAAGACTGTAGACAATGAAATACAATCTTATGAAAGGAAATTTACTTACCCAACGGAAATACTAGAAAAAAGAAGTGTAGACAGAAGTTGTAAAGAATTATGATAAGGGGCAAACACTTACCTTCAGTGTGAATTGAAAGTAAGTGTGTTTTGGACCAAACTGTGTCCCCCACATTAACACACTGAAGCCCTAGCCTCAATGTGATGGCGATTGGAGTTAGGGTTCCCTGGTAGGTGACTAGGGTTAGACAGTGAGACACCCTTATGCTAACTGCTTTTAAAAGAAAAGAAAGGAAAGACCAGAGCTTTCTGTCTCTCTTCCCTGGGAGGCCAAAGTGAGAGGGCAGCCATCTACCAGCCAAGAAAATGACCTTCACCACAAATATCTGATGTATTATATGTCTATCTTTTGGTTGTTATTTTCTGACTCCACCCATAAAATTCATTACAATGGAATTTTCATGAGTGAAAGACCTATGTTGTTTATTTTTGTCTCCCAAGTCACTGACACAGTCCTGGCAGTAAGTGGCCACCGGGAGATTCGTTATCGAGTTAATTTAATGATTATTAAGGGGAAAGAAGAGAATTAAGTTGATTACTTTCCATGTTTCTTTTTCTTAACAAAGTGATAGAGTGTAACATTTTACTATGTATACCACATCAATTAAAAGCATTGTAGAGCATCAAATTGATAAATTAGTATTAAGCTGTAGCTAGAGCTCTTTTAAAAAGGAGCCACCATGATGAAACTCCGATGGAAGTTTTGGGAGGAGAAACAGTGCCTTTCCCCTTCATTCCCCTGAGATCCCTACTTCTTCCAGAGAATTCCTAGGGCTACTCAGAAAATAGTTGGGAAGGGGTGCCTAGGGGGCTCAGTTAGTTGAGTTTCTTGCTCTTGAATTCAGATCAGGTCATGATCTCAGCGTCCTGGGATTGAGCCCCCTGTGGGGCTCTGCATTCAGCTGGGAGTCTGCTTAAAATTCTCTCTCTCTGTGTGTCTCTGTCTCCCTATGCCCCTCCCCATCCCATGCACTCTATCTCTAAAATAAATAAATAAACCTTAAAAAAAAGAAAGAAAATAGTTTGGACAACTTGGGAAGTGTTCATTTTGAAACATCAAGAAACGATCTGAATGTGTTCTGAATGTGTTCATTTATTCAAGAGACAATAACCAAATATCTTCTATATTCTGAGAAATGGGTTGATTGCTGTGTTGGATACAATGATGGAGAGAAAGCCTCCCTCTCAATGGAATCACCATCTAGTAAGCAATACAAGACCAAAGGTAAATGACTATCCAGTAAGCCAGTTTATTTATCACACAGTACAAGATATTAAAATAATTCAAAGATAGATAAAACAAACATTTCTGAGACAAAATGCACAATAATTCACTTCAGGTAACATATTTCAAAATTATAGGCACAATTGTGACCATAATCATAATAATGATTACCTACAAATTTATTAAACATATCATTTAAAAATCTTTACAGAACAATTTGAATTTTTAATATATTTAGGCGCCTTTTTTCATAAAATCAAGTGACTCTCCAGAAATAGTTGGTTTCCTTATTCCTGAAAAAGGGAAATCCAACATTTATAGGTAACATCATAGTTAAGAGGAAAGAAAACTAAAGGAATTGCAATAGACTGCTTTTGTGAAGAAAAAATGAAATGTCAAAGAGAAAAATTTTATGGTTCTTTAATCACAGGCATCAAATTGTAACAAATGGAACTTTCAATTGAATTCCTCACTTTGCCTGAATTGCACATGGGATTATGCCTGCATACCAAGTGAAGAATCATATTTCATAATGCATTTCATTGGGCTTCCAAAACAGTGATTCTGGTGGATACTTTTCTGTACAGCTTGTCAGATATAAAAACAAGCTATTTAATAAACACTATGATCAGATACCTATGCAATTCATCTCATCTTTTTTTTTTTTTTAATTCGAATGCCCAGAATCTCATTGCTAGAATAAAGTGCATTATTTCCTCTTCACTCTGATTCATTAAACTGTGTTCATTGTTCTTTACAAAGTTGTTCTGGTACACCTCACTCAGTGCCAAGTTGAGGAAAAGGTCAGTTGCTTTTGTTCAACAAAAATGCATGCTCTTTAATAATATTATTTCTTAAAAATACATATTGGCTTGTTTTCTTTCAGTCTCTCATTTATCTGCATTTGTTCCCCTTTGCTGAAGGCTAAGCTGGAAAACAACTCGAACTAATTATGTTTCTTACCTGAATTCCAAATTGCATTCCCAGTGGCTCATTTTGCCATGATTATGACATTGAAAGAGATGGCTTTACTTGGTAGGATTAGAAAAATGACTGAGACACATGCGAGTTTTAGTGCAGGCTATGTTCTTAGGGTTTTTGGAAATAGAGAAAGTATCAGCTACTAGATTGTACCTAAGGCAGATAGGGAATCAAAGTGTCTGTTTTTTGAGGCAGGTAAGGGCATGCTCTTCAAAAAGAAAAAAAAAAAAAAAGTCTTACATATTCTTCCCCTGATGATTTTTGGAAAATCCTATTAATCAAGGAACAGTTTAAATCAGTGAAGATTTCCTTGACTACAAGAACGCAATTAGTGGTGTTCTTGACTCTTGCACTCAATAAAACATATGTGATGAGAAGCTGGGGTGTGTGCTCTCCTGGCATCCAGCCTAGTGATGAAGATACCAGACTCCAACAAATGAGTATCCAGTGAATAAATCAGGAGCTGAGATTCTGGGGTCTGAACGCCCTCTCTTCTGTGCAGTCTCGTACAATATCTTCCACTCTCCCCTGCGGGCAATGTGGGAAGCCATGAATAGAACACAGAAGAGCTTTGCACCTCTATCAGCCTGAGCCACTCAGTGAGAGCTTAAACTTTCTCTGAGTGAGAAATAAGTATGTCTTACATTGGGCCACAGAAATTTGGACATTCATCTTTTCTAGCAGTGAGCACTAACTTAAAAATGTGGGGTATTTATTCAATTTCTAGGTAAGACAGAAGGAGGGATAGTGCTAACTTGCCATTCCATAGTCATCTCCTTGCATTTTGACCAGATTGGCAGCATGGAAAGACATGAGTCAGTGGTCTTCCTGGCTCATGCCTCTGGGATAGAGCTTGTTCTCACATCCAGCATCCTGCAAGGATGAATGTGGAGCTGTTCTCACGGGCCAAGCACCATGCTGAACACAACATTACACAATATAAAAAGGTCTCAGTCTGTTCTGAGGCCTGGACCATGCAAAGTTTCCATCTTCCTCTCTTGTCTATGCAAGAAGAACCATCTTGGGACCAATTTTTTTTCTACCCAAAGATCCTAAAAAAAGACCATGGTCATGAGAAAGGGAAGGGGTGCTTTACTGCCACTGCCATGTTGGTTCTTAAGACCCATGAACAGTGGAGTGAGTAAATGATGCATTTGTGTGATAAATGACTTTAAGTTAATTAGGGAGGAAATTTTAAACAGCTGGGTCCTTATTCTGGGTGGAAACTAATTCCACACCATGTTGTTGTTTGTTGTGATTCATTTTACATCTTATAAGGAAGGAAATAAAACCTGTGGGGAAGGAAACAAAAAATTCTTGACATCCTACCACCCAGCAATAGTTGCTTTTTTCCCATTTGTGCATTTATATATGTAAAATCAGATAATTTTGCACAGGTTCATACTTGCTGTTTTGTTTATGCAAACTGTTTTTGTGCGTGTTGTCTTTTCACTATCTTTTTTCTTCTCTTCTCCCAACACCGGCCGACTTGCACTCCAACATTTGATTCTAAACACGTGTATACTAAAGTGTGTAACATGTGTGTACATGTTAAGAATAGATTCATTAGGGATGCCTGGGTGGCTCAGTGGGTTAAGCCTCTCCCCAGGTCACGATCTCAGCGTTCTGGGATCGAGCCCCACATCAGGCTCTCTGCTCAGCAGGGAGCCTACTTCCCCCTTTCTCTCTCTGCCTGCCTCTCCGCTTATTTGTAATTTCTGTCTGTCAAATACATAAATAAAATCTTAAAAAAAAATAGATTCAATATATATACATGTTTCGGTATCTTGCTTTTCTTTTTAAGGAATACCTGTAGGAAATCCTCACATGTACTCAGGTATAGATCTAATACATCATTTTAATGCTTGTGTCCATTATATCCAAAAATCTAATGAATCTGAGTATTTATTTATTGATTTATTCATTTTTTATTAAAATATAATGTACTATTAGCCCCAGGGGTACAGGTCTGTGAATCGCCAGGTTTACACACTTCACAGCACTCACCATAGCACATACCCTCCCCAATGTCCATAACCCAACCACCCTCTCCATACCCCCCTCCCCCCGGCCACCCTCAGTTTGTTATGTGAGATTAAGAGTCTCTTATGGTTTGTCTCCCTCCCAATGCCATCTTTTTCATTTATTCTTTTCCTACCCCCCCAAGCCCCCACATTGCATCTCCACTTCCTCATATCAGGGAGATCATATGATAGTTGCCTTTCTCTGATTGACTTATTTTGCTAAGCATAATACCCTCTAGTTCCATCCACGTCATCACAAATGGCAAGATTTCATTTCTTTTGATGGCTACATAGTATCCCATTGTATATATATACCACCTCTTCCTTATCCATTCATCTGTTGATGGGCATCTAGGTTCTTTCCATAGTTTGGCTATTGTGGATATTGCTGCTATAAACATTCGGGTGCACGTGCCCCTTCGGATCACTATGTTTGTATCTTTAGGGTAAATACCCAGTAGTGCAATTGCTGGGTCATAGGGTAGTTCTATTTTCAACTTTTTGAGGAACCTTCATGCTGTTTTTCCAGAGTGGTTGCACCAGCTTGAATTTCCACCAACAGTGTGGAGGGTTCCCCTTTCTCTGCATCCTCGCCAACATCTGTCATTTCCTGACTTGTTAATTTTAGCCATTCTGACTTTTGTGAGGTGGTATCTCATTGTGGTTTTGACTTCTATTTCCCTGATGCCGAGTGATGTGGAGCACTTTTTCATGTGTCTATGGCCATCTGGATGTCTTCTTTGCAGAAATGTCCGTTCATGTCCTCAGCCCATTTCTTGATTGGATTATTTGTTCTTTGGGTGTTGAGTTTGATAAGCTCTTTATAGATTTTGGATACTAGCCCTGTATCTGATATGTCATTTGCAAATATCTTCTCCCATTCTGTCAGTTGTCTTTTGGTTTTGTTGACTGTTTCCTTTGCTGTGCAAAAGTTTTGATCTTGATGAAGTCCCAATAGTTCATTTTTGCCCTTGCTTCCTTTGCCTTTGGCAATGTTCCTAAGCAGAAGTTCCTGCAGCTGAGGTCAAAGAGGTTGCTGCCTGTGTTCTCCTCAAGGATTTTAATGGATTCCTTTCTCACATTGAGGTCCTTCATCCATTTTGAGTCTATTTTCATGTGTGGTATAAGGAAATGGTCCAGTTTCATTTTTCTGCATGTGGCTGTCCAATTTTCCCAACAAAATCTGTTAAAGAGACTGTCTTTTTTCCATTGGACATTCTTTCCTGCTTTGTCAAAGATTAGTTGACTATAGAGTTGAGGGTCTATTTCTGGGCTCTCTATTCTGTTCCATTGACCTATGTGTCTGTTTTTGTGCCAATACCATGCTGTCTTGATAATGACAGCTTTGTAATAGAGCTTGAAGTCTGGAATTGTGATGCCACCAACTTTGGCTTTCTTTTTCAATATTCCTATGGATATTCTTGGTCTTTTCTGGTTC
This sequence comes from Martes martes, assembly GCF_963455335.1. Lineage (NCBI taxonomy): Eukaryota > Metazoa > Chordata > Mammalia > Carnivora > Mustelidae > Martes > Martes martes. The sequence goes on from NC_137902.1 coordinate 69,983,565, forward strand.
CATACAAATTTTAGGATTACTTAATCCATTTTTTTTTTGAAAAAAATGGATGGAATTTTGATAGGGATTGCATTAAATGTGTAGATTGCTTTAGGTAGCATAGACATTTTCACAATATTTGTTCTTCCAATCCATGAGCATGAAGATTTTTCCATTTCTTTGTGTCTTCCTCAATTTCTTTCATGAGTACTTTATAGTTTTCTGAGTACAGCTCTTTGCCTCTTTGGTTAAGTTTATTCCTAGGTATCTTATGGTTTTGGGTGCAATTATAAATGGGAGTGACTCCTCAATTTCTCTTTCTTCTGTCTTGTTGTTAGTGTAAAGAAATGCGACTGATTTCTGTGCATTGACTTTATATCCTGACACTTTACTGAATTCCTGTACAAGTTCTAGCAGTTTTAGAGTGGAGCCTTTTGGATTTTCCACAGACAGTATCATATCATCTGCAAAGAGTGATAGTTTGACTTCTTCTTTGCCAATTTGGATGCCTTTAATTTCTTTTTGTTGTCTGATTACTGAGGCTAGGACTTCTAGTACAATGTTGAACAGCAGTGTTGATAACGGACATCCTTGCCGTGTTCCTGACCTTAGCGGAAAAGCTTTCAGTTTTTCTCCATTGAGAATGATGTTTGCAGTGGGTTTTTCATAGATGGCTTTGATAATATTGAGGTACGTGCCCTCTATCCCTACACTTTGAAGAGTTTTAATCAGGAAGGGATGCTGCACATTGTCAAATGCTTTTTCAGCATCTATTGAGAGTATCATATGGTTCTTGTTCTTTCTTTTATTAATGTATTCTATCACATTGATTGATTTGCCGATGTTGAACCAAACTTGCAGCCCTGAAATAAATCCCACTTGGTCGTGGTGAATAATCCTTTTAATGTACTGTTGGATCCTATTGGCTAGTATTTTGTTGAGAATTTTTGCATCTGTGTTCATCAAGGATATTGGTCTGTAATTCTCTTTTTTTATGGGATCCTTGTCTGGTTTTGGAATCAAGGTAATGCTGGCCTCAGAAAATGAGTTTGGAAGTTTACTTTTCATTTCTATTTTTTGGAACAGTTTCAGGAGAATAGGAATTAATTCTTCTTTAAATGCTTGTTAGAATTGCCCTGGGAAGCCGTCTGGCCCTGGGCTCTTGTTTGTTGGGAGATTTTTGATGACTGCTTCAATCTCCTTACTGCTTATGGGTCTCTTCAGGTTTTCTATTTCTTCCTGGTTCAGTTTTGGTAGTTTATATGTCTCTAGGAATGCATCCATTTCTTCCAGACTGTCAGTTTGCTGGCATATAGTTGCTCATAATATGTTCTTATAATTGTTTGTGTTTCTTTGGTGTTGGTTGTGATCTCTCCTCTTTCATTCATGATTTTATTGATTTGGGTCCTTTCTCTTTTCTTTTTGGTAAGTCTGGCCAGGGTTTTATCAATATTACTAATTCTTTCAAAGAACCAGCTCCTAGTTCCGTTGATTTGTTCTATTGTTTTTTTGGTTTCTATTTCATTGATTTCTGCTCTGATATTTATTATTTCTCTTCTTCTGCTGGGTTTAGGCTTTCTTTGTTCTTTCTCTAGCTCCTTTAAGTGTACAGTTAGGTTGTGTATTTGAGACCTTTCTTGTTTCTTGAGAAAGGCTTATACCGCTATATATTTTCCTCTCAGGACCGCCTTTGCTGTGTCCCACAGATTTCGAGCCATTGTGTTTTCATTATCATTTGTTTCCATGAATTTTTTCAATTCTTCTTTGATTTCCTGGTTGACACATTCATTCTTTAGAAGGATGCTCTTTAGTTTCCCTGTATTTGGATTCTTTCCAAATTTCCTCTTGTGATAGTCTTCTAGCTTCAGAGCATTGTGGTATGAAAATACATAGGGAATGATCCCAATCTTCTGATACCAGTTGAGACCTGATTTATGACCCAGGATGTGATCTATTCTGGAGAATGTTCCATGTGCACTAGAGAAGAATGTGTATTCTGTTGCTTTGGGATGGAGTGTTTTGTATATATCTGTGATGGCCATCAGGTTCAGTGTGTCATTTAAGGCCTTTATTTCCTTGTTGATCTTTTGCTTGGATGATCTGTCCATTTCAGTGAGGGGAGTGTTTAAGTCCCCTACTAATAATTGTATTATTGTCGATGTGTTTCTTCGATTTTGTTATTAATTCATTTATGTAGTTGGCTGCTCCCATGTTAAGGACATAGATATTGAAAATTGTTAGATCTTCTTGTTGGACAGACCCTTTGAGTATGATATAGTGTCCTTCCTCATCTCTTATTATGGTCTTTAGCTTAAAATCTAGTCGATCTCGGGGCACCTGGGTGGCTCAGTGGGTTAAAGCCTTTGCCTTCGGCTCAGGTCATGATCCCAGGGTCCTGGGATCAAGCCCCACATCGGGCTCTCTGCCCAGCAGGGAGCCTGCTTCCTCCTCTCTCTCTCTCTCTCTCTCTCTGCCTCTCTGCCTACTTGTGATCTCTGTCTGTCAAATAAATAAATAAAATCTTTAAAAAAAATCTAGTCGATCTGATATAAGGATTGCCACCCCAGCTTTCTTCTGATGTCCATTAGCATGATAAATTGTTTTCTGCCCCCTTACTTCAAATCTGGAGGTGTCTTTGGGTCTAAAATGAGTTTCTTGTAGACAGCATATTGATGGGTTTTGTTTTTTTTATCCACTCTGATACCCTGTGTCTTTTGATTGGGGCATTTAGCCCATTTACATTCAGGGTAACTATTGAGAGATATGAATTTAGTGGTATTGTATTGCCTGTAAGGTGACTGTTACTGTATACTGTCTCTGTTCCTTTCTAGTCTACTACTTCTAGGCTCTCTCTTTGCTTAGAGGACCCCTTTCAATATTTCCTGTAGAGTTGGTTTGGTGTTTACAAATTCTTTTAGTTTTTGTTTGTCCTGGAATATTTTTTTCTCTCCTTCTCTTTTCAATGATAGCCTAGCTGGATATTGTATTCTTGGCCACATGTTTTTCTCATTTAGTGCTCTGAATATATCATGCCAGTTCTTTCTGACCTGCCAGGTCTCTGTGGATAAGTTGGTTGCCAATCTAATATTTTTACCATTGTATGTTATAGACTTCTTGTCCTGGACTACTTTCAGGATTTTCTCTTTGTCGTTAAGACTTGTAAATTTTACTATTAGATGATGGGGTGTGGTCCTATTCTTATTGATTTTGAGGGGGGGATTCTCTGTGCCTCCTGGATTTTGATGCTTGTTCCCTTTGCCATATTAGGGAAATTCTCTACAATAATTTGCTCCAATATAGCTTCTGCTCCCTTCTCTCTTTCTTCTTCTTCTGGAATCCCAATTATTCTAATGTTCTTTCATCTTATGGTATCACTTATCTCTCAAATTCTCTCCTTGTGGTCCAGTAGTTGTTTATCTCTCTTTTGCTCAGCTTCTTTATTCTCTGTCATTCAGTCTTCTATATCACTAATTGTCTCTTCTGCCTCATTTATCCTAGCAGTAAGACCCTCCATTTTTTATTACAGCTCATTAATAGTTTTTTTTTTTTAATCTAACTTGGTTAGATTTTAGTTTTTATTTAGCCAGAAAGGGCTTTTATTTCTCCAGACAGTGTTTCTCTAATATCTTCCATGCTTTTTTTGAGCCTGGCTAGTACCTTGAGAATCATCATTCTGAAGTCTAGATCTGACATATTACCAATGTCCATATTGATTAGGTCCCGGCCTTCAGTACTGTCTCTTGTTCTTTTTTTTGCTGTGAGTTTTTCTGCCTTGTCATTTTATCCAGATAAGAATATATGAAGGAGTGAATGAAATACTAAAAGTGTGGCAAAGACCCCAATAAAATGTGCTTTAACCAAATCAGAAGAGACCCTAAATCATGTGGGGAAGAAAGAGGGTAAAAAGCCTTCAGGGGGGAAAAAAAAAATTAAAAAGGGGAAAAAAAAAGAAAAAAAATAAAAAAGAAAAAATATATATATATATATTAGACTGGTGAATAGAACAGGTTCACCCACTTAATTTTGGGAGTATTTTGGTCTCTTAGAGGAAACTACCTCCCCAAATTTTAAAAAACGAAGAACATATATAAGGGTAAACATGATGAAGGGATGGAATATGACTATAAAGATGAAAAAAAATTTTTTTTAATTTCTAAGAAAGGAGTTGATAAGTTGGTTGGGAGAATAAAGAAAAAGAAAATGGAGAGAATTTGCTCAGGCTGGAGACTAGAACAAAGCCCTGTGGTAGACATAGTGTATATTTTGATCTATTAGAAGAAGTTGTACCCCAAATTTTTTTAGAAGAAAAAAACCCTATGTGTACACAAAAAATAAAGTTAGATACAATGAAGGATAAAATATGACTATAATAGTGAAGGTTCAAAAAAGATTTTTTTTTGGAAAGATATTCATAAGATAAACTAGTTAAAAAACCTTAAAAGAGGAAAGGGTAAAAGTTAAAAAAAAATCAGCAGAAGAAAAAAATAAAATTAAAAAAATTAATTAACTTTGCAAGACCAAAGAATCATGGGGAGAAAGCCATGAATTCCATTCTTTGCTTTCTCCTCCTCTGGAATTCTGCTGTTCTCCTTGGTAAGTGAACTTGGTCGTGGCTGGATTTCTTGCTGATCTTCTTGGGGAGGGGCTTGTTGTAATGATTTTCAAGTGTCTTTGCCCGAGGCAGAATTGCACCGCCCTTACAAGGGGCCAGGCTAAGTAATCTGCTCGGGTTCGCTTTCAGGAGCTTTTGTTCCCTGAACGCTTTCCATAGAGTTCCAGAAGATGGGAATGAAAATGGCGGCCTCCCAATCCCTGGCCCAGAGGAGCTGAAAGCTCGGGGCTCCACTCCTCAGTGCGCCCTCGGAGAAAAGCACTCAATCACTCCCGTCTCCCTGGCCTCCAGCTGCACTCCGAGCTCACCCAGCCTGTGACCAAGCGTCTCTGTCTCTGGCACACAGCTCCGCCTGGAGTCTCCAAACCTGCAGATCCCTGAGCTCTTCCAGGGAAGTCTCCCCAGTTCTTATGGGGTCCCCACTCACAGAGCAGTGACCTGTGCCATGGATCATGATAAGGTAGCCCCGAGTTGAGAGCTCACCCCTCGGCTCCGTCTCTGTAGCCGACTTCCCTGCTCTGATACCTGCGAGCTCTACGACACTCAGACACCCCTGATCTGTGACCCCGCAGGACCTGAGACCATGCTGTCCCCATGTGGGTTCCACCTTGGCTTAGCCTCTGGAGCCATGTCCCTCAGTGGAGCAGACTTTTAAAAGTTCTGATTTTGTGCTCCCTTGCTCTGCCGCTTGCAGGGAGCCGGCCCCTACCCCCACGGTCTATCTTCCCGTCGCTTTGGATTCAATTCTCCGCAGGTCCTACCTTTCAGAAAGTGGTCAATTTTCTGTTTCTAGAATTGCTGTTCTTCCTCTCTTTGATCTCCTGTTGGATTTGTAGGTGTTGGGAATGGCTTGATAAGCTGTCTAGCTGATGTCATCTCAGCCTGCTACTTCTCCACCATCTTGACTCTACCCCATCTGAGCATTTAAATAATATTTATAGACTGCATGATTTCTTCATCTATGATTTATCAGTTCATTTTTTCCCCTTTTTCCCAACTGGTCATTTGCTTTTTAGCTATATAAAACAGTATTATTATTAATTTATATTGGTATTATTATAAGTATTAGGCCTTATTCTGATAGACAGTAATGTTTCCATAATATATAATTTATTTGTTGAATCTGTAATTTATTTGTTGGTTGTATTAATATCTTTGAAACAAATGCTTCAAACTTTTTATAATTAAAACTTTTTATCTTTTTTAATAGCTATTGGTTATCTATTTTATCTATGGGCTATGGATAAGATCTCCCAAATTTTATATTTTGTATGTAGCAATCCATATTTTCTTCTAGAATCTTATTTCTTTATATATATTTTCTAAATCATTTCCTAAGTTTGTTGATTTTTGTCTCTAAAAGGCTAAAACCACAAAAATAGCCAATATTTAGATAAAAAGAATGCACATAAATATAGTGTTAGAAGGTTAACTGTCAAACAAATAGTACATATCATTATAGACAAGGAACTGTTAAACTGTTTAAAAATGTAAGAACAGGGCACCTGGGTGGCTCAGTGGGTTAAGCCTTTGTCTTCGGTTCGGGTAATGATTTCCAGGTCCTGGGATCAAACCCTGAATCCGGCTCTCTGCTCAGCACCTGAATGGGGCTCTTTGCTCAGCAGGAAGCCTGCTTCCCCCTCTCTCTCTGCCTGCTGCTCTGCCTACTTGTGATCTTTCTCTCTCTGTCAAATAAATAAATAAATCTTTAAAAAAGCAAAACAAAACAAAAAACAATGCCCACAGAGATGTCAACTAAATCTATTATTAAGAATGTTTTGGAAGGCCGTATGAAATTTATAAGATAAAAAATGGGTATAATTTTTTAAACTCAAAAAAGGCAAATTTGGTGATGAGTGATGGCACATCTGAATATCCATAAGATTCTCTTAAATGAAAATAAAAACTACTAAAATTAATAGCAATGCAGTGAACTTAATTTGGTGACCCTTGATTGCATATAAATTAAACCTTTAAAAATAAGTTAATAGGCTTCCTACAGTATTTTCCAAGAATGACATGACCTAAATCATAATAGTGAGAAAACTATAATATGTTTCAATGTAAAGTTAATGCAATATATGGTAATCTATTATTCATTTTGTTTTAAAATAGTATTTTATTCTCTAGTATTCATTTAAATCTTATTGTGATTTTATATTACTTATAAATATTATTACTGTCATTATGTAAGTAAATGACTTTTCAGAGTGGATCATGTTTGCTCTTCCTTGCTTCTAATGACATGAAATTAACAGCTATGCTCCTGATACTATCACAGAATCCTTACAATTCTTAAGTTTTTCTTTTTATTTTAAACTAGATTGATGTCATATTTACATTTCTTACACAAGCAGTCATCATTTCCTTTTCCTTGATCTTCTCTGGAATGCTCTGAAGCTTATCTCTCAGGTTAAATTTATTACCACTTGACCTAGGGATTTCTGAAAGTGGTGGAGAGTAAAGAATGGAATATGGAAAATGAGTTTCTAGAACAAACTTGAGTCCATATCCCACAGATTCCTCTAGGTTCCAGGAAGACCCAGAGCAGAATACATTGAAAGCCATGCCCATGGATTTTCCACTTTGGTTTATCAGGATGGTGCATCCCTTCAGGGGAGTGAATCGCAGGCGTGATGATAAAGCTTGCTGAACTCTGCTCCCTCCCTGCCATGCATCTCTCCTTGCTTCCTGCCCGGTCTCTCCTCCTCAACTGTCTGTTTGCATCTCAGTTGCCTTTGCTGGATAACCACTGTCCTGATCTGGCAAGGTTGGAATTGGTTACCTTCATTCTTACTCAGATGATATCCTGTGCTATTCATGATGCCTCCTTACCTCTCCCTGCTGCCACCACAGGCAAGGTGCATCCTGACTCTGAACCTGTCAGGGCCCTCAGGACACAATGCCAGAGAACCTTCCGGAGGCAAGTGGGAGAATTCAGTGCTCTGGCAAGGGCTCGGGTGTTGAGAATGATTTTCCTTCCAAGGCCGTGGCCTGTTTCGTCAAGGCCTATTAAATGCATGCAATTTATTATTCTCTAAAAGTGGAACTTTTAGCCCTTCTGTGGCATTCCATTATGGTGAAGATTACTTTTAAAGTAATTCTAGGTCACCGTGTCTTCAAATGCAGAAATTCTATAATTTCTCAAGAAGCTTTTTTTTTTTTTTAAGATTTTATTTATTTATTTGACAGACAGAGATGACAAGTAGGCAGAGAGGCAGGCAGAGAGGAGGAAGCAGGCTCCATGCTGAGCAGAGACCCCTGATGCAGGGCTCGATCCCAGGACCCTGAGATCATGACCTGAGCTGAAGGCAGAGGCTTTAACCCACTGAGCCACCCAGGTGCCCCAAGAAGCTTTTCTTAAGGCATACATTTTATAAGATTGAAAGTGAACAAGAAACTTTGAAAGGATACATAGCAAAAGAAGTGTCATTTTAATTTGTTTATATTAGCATGCATTTCTTATTTTAAGTAGAAATAAGAAACACAAATGCTAAATGGAAATTAAGTAGGCTTTTTAATGTTTTATGTCAAGATTTTGTGTTGTGAGCTAAACATAATTAGTGTTCTAAGACTTTACTCAATGAAGTTTTTTTGAGAAATATGGTTATACATTTATTGAAAAATGTGTTCTTTTTAAATTTGGGGATGTTAGTCATATTGGTTCTTATTTTAGTGTGTTTATTTTTTTATCAAATTATTTTTATCAGAAGAAAAATCAAGTGATGAAACAAGTGTTTCAAAAAAGAAAAAAGAAATAAGGAGATACTTATGTTGTTCAAGTTCATACAGAGAGAACTCAGGATTTAGCCCCGTTGTACTTCCCACTCTGCTTTTAATCCAGTGTGATGATGTGATTTTGCTAACCCTTTTGCACCCATTTGTACTGAAGGTTAGTCTGGGAATTTGTCTCAGATAAATTTGGCAATTCATTTGGCAGAAGAAATAGTAAATGTTTAGGTTCATAGACTCTCTATTCTAAATGGATTATTACTATAATGATATTCACTGTACTTTTCCTTTTATCTATTACTTCTTAGTGAATTCCACCTTACACCAAAAATAATATATCTTTCCTTCCTTGACGATCCATAGTCTCCACCTCCGTCAGCAAAACAGATAAATTCTGTTTTCAAGCAAGAACAAGACATCAATCTAATTCACTCTTTGACCTTCAAGGTCCCCTTGGCTCTACAGGATTTGCTGTTTCTAAGCAACCTCGTCTCGACTTTCTCATCACTGGCACAATGGCTCTGGAATATTGGGTAAAAATCAGAGCACAGAGAAATGTTCCCAGAAAGGAAAAGAATCACTGACAGACTGTGAATGTGCCAATTTACCAATTATCTTCTCCATGCACAGCACCTGAGATTCTTTCCCTCTCCAGGCTCTTGTACTACTGAGCAGACATCTGATAGGTCGGTTCTGGGCCGGCCGGGTGAGCAGCGCAATGCTTGTGAGGCTGCTCTTAGCCACCTTTGAACTGTTTATCTGTCCATATAAAATGGGAAAATAGGGGTTTCTTCCACGTTATGCCCCTTCGGCAAGTATGTTGTTTGAAAACAAACGCTTTCATTGTATGATTTATTTTAAACCGGTGGCTAAGTGTATTGGCGGGCCATCTCATTTTGGTGCCATTGATTTACTAGAATACGCGGAAAGCATGTGCGTCCGCCCTCTACCGGTACATACACATATAAACCCACACATTTTCCTAGGTTAGCAAACAGGTCTTTCTGTGATGCTTTCCCCAAGCTCAATACCAACAAGGACCATGCATATTGTAACCGTAGCAGATTTCCTATTTTAGCTCCTCATTTAACTTACTTTGCCCAATTAAGAGTAGATCTATATTTCTGAAAAATAAACCAAGGAGGGTAGCGTTTCCACAAGTTCTGTCTTCATTAAGGAGCCTTTTATTACAATTGGATTTGTGCTTTTGATGTCATTTAACCTTTCTTTAAAAAAAAGATAATTCTCTTTTTATCACACTGCTCCTATGAGACACAAATTAAATAAAATATATGATAGGGTGTTAAACTCTTCAGAAATGTGAGGTAATATTCACATTACTAGGGTTTAGTTACCACCCAGCCCTCAGCCCTCTGAATAATTCAGTAGAAAATGAGTGCCTCAGGATGTGCTTTTCATTATTAGCTATATATTAATATCAGTTGATTTGTCTTTCAATTATATCTTAATTTCTTGACAAAGGAAATCCTCTTACTTTTTTTTTAATCACAAAAAAGAATCAGCCCATCTATTGTAGATATAAACACAGTATATCTCTGTCTATCAGAATAAGAGAGAAAGAGAGCATAAAAGGGAATAAGAGAGAGAATAAGAGAGACTTTTATTGCAAAACAGTGTTTTGGGTGCTAGAGAGATAGAGACTGTGATCCTGGCTTTCAGAGAACTTACATTTTAGTACAAGAGACAGAAAATTGAAATTTAAATGAATATGATAAATGCAGACACTGATGCATACTATGGAGAACATGATCAATAGTGAGTAAGAGGAATACCAATGAATGAAGGAGTTCTCACATGTAG